>NC_135664.1:35820236-36428713 GCF_964188315.1 Podarcis muralis | reverse complement strand
AACTCGCTTCCCCGCAAGGGAATTGCACAGGCTCGCCATGCAGCCTTCGCTCGGGAAGCAACTAAATCCCATCCACTTCAATGGGGACTTGCTCTCGCGTAAGCCTTGCTCTCACACCCTCGCCGCAGCTGCTGCCCTTACTGCAGCGCCTCCGACCGCTTCCCGCGGCACGCTCGTATCAGCGCCGGCCTCTTCCCTCCAATCACCGCCCGGATCTCCCTCAAGAGCCAACTTCATTCGCCGCCCGCTTCTCGTCGGGGGCTCTCGCGAGATGGTACGCGGAAGAAGCCGGGCGCTCCTCTCCTCCTCTCTTTCCGCCCCCGCCCCGCCCAGCGCTTAACTAGTTAGGCAGGCAAGGCAAGGCAAGAGCAGGCGCGCGGGGGATCCTCTCGGGCGGCGCTTTGGGGCGCTTGTGGGCGGGGCCGAGGGAACGCGCGCGCGCAAAGCTTGCGAGGGAGCGTTCGGCCGCGCGGTGCTGTGTGGGAACCAGGCGGTGCTTGGGCTTCCCCGCCTCCCCCCCCTCCTCCTCCTGGGTGCGGAGCGCCGCCGCTGAGGGAGGCAGGCGAGGCAAGGCAGGGCGGGCGGGCGAGTGATAGCTAGCTAGGCGATAGGGAGCGGGAGAAGAAGGGAACCAGAGCCTGGCAGGGCATGAAGATGGCGGACGCCAAGCAGAAGCGGAACGAGCAGCTGAAGCGCTGGATCGGCTCCGAGACCGACCAGGAGCCGCCGGTGGTGAAGCGCAAGAAGACCAAGGTGAAGTTCGACGACGGCGCCGTCTTCCTGGCCGCCTGCTCGAGCGGAGACACCGACGAGGTGCTCCGGCTGCTGGAGCGAGGCGCCGACATCAACTACGCCAATGTGGACGGGCTCACCGCGCTGCACCAGGTCTGTGTTCTGGCCCCCGGGGGCTGCTGGGGCCTAGCTGGGAAGGAGCCCTCCGCTGCCTGGGGAGTTGGGTAGAGGAGGCAGCCGCCTGAGGTGCTTGTGTGAGGGGTGGGGAATGCCAAGAGACATCCGTCTTCCCTCAGAGCGCAACGAGGAAGACGTTGGGAAGGACCCCCCCTCTCTCTCCCGCCTCCCGGCCGTTAGAGAGGAGCCAGGCCGGCTGCGCGCATCCTTGTTTGTGCCGTAGGAATGTTGTGTTTTGCTGAGGAGGAGGAGGAGGAGGAGGGTGCTTCCCTGCTTGCTTGGGCGGGTTAGGCCGGGGAGCCGGGCCTTGCTTTTTTGCCTGCCTGCCTCCCCTCGCCCGCCCCCGGCAGGCAGTGACAATTGCGAGGCTCCTCTTCCTTCCTCTCTTGCACTTGGCAGGGCTTGAGGTGAGGCGTGGGGTGGGGAGACTCCTCCGAGGGGGGAAGGGGACGCCGACTACCGGGAGGGAGGCTCGAGGGCTCCCCCATTCGTCCCCAGTATATGGCCAGGAATTGAGAGAATAAGGTCCCTTCCTTACCTTCGAGAAAAGGGGGCAACCTCTGGCAGTGATGGAAGTGGCTGCCTGCCCCGCAGTTTGAACGGCTGCCGTTTCCTGCCCCCGGTGTGAACGCTGTCGACTCCCTTCCAAAATATTAGACTCACTGCTCAAGCTCGCTCTCCTCCCGAATAATCCTAAATAGTTCGCATGCTCTCTCTAAAAACAAAACAAAACTTGTGTTACAGGTCTTGAACGGTACTTGTTCTGCGGTGTGAAACGCAAACTCGAATTCGGGTTTGGTATGCGCGTCCCCCCCCCCGTCGTTGTAAAATAGTTATAGAGATTTTACCTTGTTTTTGTTTGGCCAACTCCTTGAAACTTAACGTTTTAGTGAAAATGGAAGGAATACCACTTGTGAGGCTTTCTCAAAATGGATGCTTTGTGCATGTTAAAGTTTTATAGGAGTCTGATTGGAATCTCATAATGTTAGCCAAATAAGGAAAGACTGTGGCAATCCAGAGATAATGTGGGTTTGCTTGAATACGTTAAGGTTCTATTAGCAGGCCAAAAGCAATAACAACGTTAGGATCAGTGAATATCAGAAAAGCAAGTATAATCACTTTGACAGTTTGATTTTGGTTTTCAACTCCAGTTGGCTTGGTAGCATCATAGAGATATGGTAATTAGTATCTCCTGTCGAATCAGGTAGAAATTCTCTTTGCAGTATATTGGCTGGTTAAGTGTGTGGAGTCTTTTACTAATCTCTGAAATACAGATTTCAGTTTAGTATGTATTAAAAATTTATGATGATGAAATGAATATGAAGAAAGCTTCTCTGTTGTGTTGCTTCAAGAGAGCTGAGGATGGCTTACATGCTGTGCATATCTTGCTTTTCTATTGTGCAAGGTGCATAATCAGTTGTGTCTCCTGAATAAAACCTGCCATTCTTCTGTTGACAGGTTGCAATCGGTTCAGATAATTCATATGTGTACTATTTACAGAATAAATTACAGAGAGAAGAAACCAAAGAATAACTAAAACCTTTTAGGATGAAAAATGACAAGACTCTAAAGACTTGATTTCATTGTAATTCTTCATCCTGAAGAAATGGCTTTATTGATGAGGCTGCATTTTATTGGGTTAGATGTTAATCTATTTACAAGTACTAGAAAATCCAAACTTCATAGAACTACTTGTCACAATACTAAAAAGTTGATACCGCAGTGCTAATGAAGTAATGATCATCACAAGATTATAGGTACCCTCATTGGCTAGCAATTACTGCACATTCTTGGTAGCATAATTTAACAATGTGTTCTTTGTCCATGTTAAACTTCCTCTTCTGTCCCCTTAGACTAATGTCATTTAGCTTAATATCATAAAATTGGTTAGGCTGTAATATCAGTAGGCATCTTGGAGGCTTTGTGAACATGTAGGTAGTTGAAAAGAAAAATCAGTGCTTTAATGGTGTGCTTGACTACATATGTTTGGGAGCAAATCCTAGCGGAATTTTCAAAGTATGCATAAAACTTTGGCCATAGGCTCATGTATGTGGTGAGGGAATCTCTGAAGAAGTTCCATATTGGGACTGGCAAAGAATAAAGAATTTGGTGTGTGGAAGGAATTGCTACTGTCTCTACTGGGTGTATTTTTTTTAGGTGTAGTGGGCCATAAGAATCTCACACAGGAATCATTGAGCATGCTTATCTGGCTGCAAGCCCCATTAAACACAGTGGTACTTACTTCTGAGTCAACATGTAAGCCACGGGAAACCAGAGTTCAGTAACTTTGTGCATGATATAATGTGACTGAAAATATTGTTAACTTTCCAAGATATACTGCATCTGTCAAACTGTATCCCCCAAATAGGTTTTTAAATCTGGAATTTCATTGACTACTTAGAGCCCGTAATATGCTCTTAAACTTAAAACTTATTCATACTAAAGAAATGTTTTGTATATTTGTGCAGAAAGAAACAAGAAGCTGTTCAGTGTTATTCTCCTCTGATGCAAAATGAGAGTGAAAGATGGTTCAACATTGTTGTCAGTTGATAGCAGTTACTAATATTTTTGAATTTTGGTGACTTCCTAGGTAGGAAATTCTTCTGCAGAAGCCATTTTCCATATACTTACTGGTCTTTTGATGTCAAATCAAACATAACTGGCACAGAGCAGTAGCACTCTTTCTGAGATGAACTAGAATACAACTTCATTTCTTTCCAAAACTTGTATCTTCCTGTGTAAGAAAGGTACATTTTACTTACTGTCTCTTTTTGTAGGTAAATAAATATTAATGACCTCCAAAACCTGTTGCCTTCTAAAGCTCATCTTCATATAGATTCAAAATATATACAGTGTTAACTTGGGTTAGATACGCTTCAGGTTACATATGCTTCAGGTTACAGACTCTGCTAACCCAGAAATAGTACCTTGGGTTAAGAACTTTGCTTCAGGATGGGAACAGAAATCGTGCTCCGGCGGTGCGGCGGCAGCGGGAAGCCGCATTAGCTAAAGTGGTGCTTCAGGTTAAGAACAGTTTCAGGTTAAGAACAGACCTCTGTATTCATATGAACTGCATTTATGGCGTATGAACTTAATTTTCCATTTAAAAGCTGTTTTGATGCATGCTAAAATGCGTTGTTGGCTAGTGCTTCTGGCTGTGACTTTGTGCACATTGCTTTAGTTAGATACAACATTGCATTTCCAAATAGCTCAATGCAGGTTACAAAAATAAAAGTACATTTAAGTTAGAAATTCTAGCCAGTGAATTGGAACAACAAATAAAATAATCACTGAACATGCCAAAAACAATCAACCGACCACTGAAGAAGATCATTTCTTTCCCTGAATGGACAAAGCATTCCAGAACAATGGGGCTTCAGCAGAAAAGGCCCTCTCCTCCCCTTGCTAACACTAAATTTATTTGGCATAGAATGCATACAGAGCAGGGCTGGTCCCTTAGCTATGTGTGTCCCATGGTGTGACATTAAATCTTAAAATGAGCACCTTGAATTGCACCAGAAGCACAAAGGCAGCTTTTGCACAGCACAAGTTGTTTGTGGGTGTGCCTTGCAACACCTGTTAAAAAGCAAACAGCCACTTTTGCATCAGATGAAGCTTCCAAGTCCTCTTTGAGGCAGCCCCATTTAAAGTGTACTGCATTAGACTAGGTTAGAAACTACAAAAACATGGATCAGCATGGTAAAATAGGCATGCTAGCTTTGTTCTAACACAGCTTGAGAGAATCCCAATGGATAATTTTCTTCTTTGAACTACCCTCTTCACACATGCTGCAAGCAACACACAAAGGTGTTTTGTAAAAATCATGTGACTAGTGTGTTCATTGACAGGATAATGAACAGTTCCGTTTGCACTAATTCCTGCTTAGTACTTCACAATCGAGAAGTAAATTTAAAATAATAATGTAGAGGGTTTTAATTAGCAAGGTGACAAATTACAAGGCTTAGTTTGACACTAAGACAATAGAACAGATTCAGGATGGACTTGGGAAAGTGTCTTGAGGTGTTTGGCTGGAACTTTGGGTATGTTCCAGTGAAACGAAATGTCTTTAAATCCCATTGGTTTCAATAGGAGAAGTGAGCATTGACTTAAATGTCTTCCACTAAAACCAGTGAATTGAGCTCTGTTTGGGGCATTGAGTATGTTAACAGTGGTAGGCTGAGCCTTAAACCCACTTCTTTCCATTTGTCAGTTTTACCTTTCTAAAAAGTTCAGTTGTCAGTATTTTCAAAAACCAGTGGTTTATCAGTCATCAGTTAACTTGGTTTTATTGTGAGTTGACTTGAGCAGCTAGTTTTAGGAAGTTAGTATAGAAATTAAAACAATACAATAACTAAAACTGAGTGACAGAGTTGTATATTGATTCCCCCCCCCCCCTATTTTTCCTTAGGACTTTGAAAGAAGTTATTTTGTAGTGCAGTGATACTAATTCAGTTGACCAGAGTTCATTATCAAGTAAGCTAAATGATTTTGCTTTTGGGTGGTATAATTTGAAGCAATGGACATAATTATATATGTATGCTCTCTTGCTAGGGTTTCAGCAGATCTTTTATTTGTTGCACAAGTAAATCAACTGGGGATAGTAACCCTTGATGCTAAATGTTATTAAGTATCAAGTCTAAGAAGCTTTTAACTACAGGGCACATAACTTGGCTAAGGTTGTGTAGATAAGCTACAGAGTATACTAGTGTGTGTTTGCAAGATTTTATGCCAACAGTACAAACATTGAGTTCTTGTTCTGTTGCTTTAGTTAGTTGTTGTTGTATTGGTTTAAGAGAATGAACTTGTTCATTGTGATACCTTTGGTGTAAAACATACAGAAATTGTGATGCTAGGAAGAAATTATTAATAGTGTATCACAGAAAGGTAGTTAGAGTAACCAACCAGTATATATATATGTTTCTCACCATAAGCTTGGGTACCATGTAAGTCTGCTGTGCGACCAGATGCATGTAAAAAGACAGCTTGGAGATAATCACGTGACTGGTGAAGACCAGATTCCTTGTTCTGCCTGTTCTCTCAGTGTACTATATAGCCATTTCTGCTAGTGGCAGATGTTGTCTGTTTTTATGATTTTGACACTCATGAATCTATCAATATAAGAATAGATGTTGCCAAATTAGAAACCTTAATCATTGCTCTTAAACTTCTGACACCTGTACAGTTTGCCATTTTTTAACATTGTAGTGGTAGCGCAGCATGAACCATTGAAGAAAGAGTCTGCATTAACTTTGAAAAAGTTCTAAATCCCTTAGTTAAAGCAAGTTTAATCTAAGTCACCAAAATATTTATAGGGACTGGAGGCTTCTTTTAATGTTGTTTATCTTCAGGTTTTAGTATTTTTTTCCTGGTGAGTGTGGTGCTGCCCTCTGGCGAGAGTGATTACCAATCAGCCTTCGAACTTTGACACTGCAGTGGTGGGTGAGGATCCCTGTCCTCCGCCCCCATACTTGGGATTGGACCAAGCCAGTATCCCCCTTTGCTGACCTTAGGAGTGACAAAGACTGGTAGGAGGGGTCTTCCTTGGGTGCTTGAGGTATCTTCAAGCAGCAGTGTCCAAGTTAACTCCCTGCCTTCCTAATCCTTGCTGGGTGAGTGACTGAAATTTTTGACTTGGTTAGCAAGGCCAACCAAAAATGGTCTATTCTCTGCTTATCCCTATTGTCTTAAAAATGCAAGTTGTGCAGAGAGCCCTTTCCCCAATATGTATTTTTATAATGTTTGAATGGTTTATGTGAATTTTGGTTCCTTTAGAAGAAGGGGGGAAAAGAAATTACTGTTTTGTGTGTTGAGGTTGACTGCATGTGAGTATAGAGCTTTCCTGTTCGGTGTAGTCTTAAAGCTCAACTGTAATTCTAAATTGAATGGAGGCATAGCGTAGATAGCCCACCTTTGGGAATGTGCATTTATTTTTATTGTTTTTAAACATTATTAATATTTAAACTCAAGAATTTAACCCAGATATTTTGTATTTACTTATATAAAATACTTAGAAGTAAAATTTATATTTCTATATTGCAGTACACCTTACATTCCACTTTATTTGTGCTTTGGTTAAAAAAAGGCAGAATCCAACCAAATGTTTAGCACTTTCTAGTGATAGTGATTCAAGAAAGATATCCAAGAACGCTCCCATTTGAATCAGAGGAATATAAAGGTACTTTTTAAAGTATGTTTGGCTCACCACTTACACAAGGGCTTGGTTCCTGGGATCCCATGCACAAAGGCAGAAATGCACAAAGTCCGGAACTCCTGGAACTGCTTCTCCCCGCAAGGCTGAGCGCTGCTTACCTGGATCTGGGGAGGTTGCTGGAGTGCCCTGGGAGCTCGCTCCCACAGCCTACCTGGAGTCTGATAAGCAAGGAAAACCTGCTGGGTGCGTGGGTGGGGGAAAAACAAACAAATGGGGAATGGCGGGTTTGTTTGTTTGTTTGTTTCTTTCTGCACCCTCCCCCCACAAGGTGTGATTGCGTTGTAAAGTGAGCATAAGTTGCAGGTGTACTCTATTATTTGTGTCAATTATACCTATTTGATTTTAGGGCTACTTAAAATTCTGGCTTGATGTTTTCACATTGGAGAAACCTAAACCTCATTACCACATTGCTGGGACTCGCTCTTTGGTATAAATGGTAACTTACAGGATGTTTGTTGAAATCTACCGTAGGTTTTTCTCCAAGCCTCTTGTGAAGTCACACACAGTGGCTGTGTTCACACAATTTTTAAGTCAGAATGTGAGATGTTTTAAGTTTAACTTGTGATGCTTCCTTATTTGGAAGTTTTTAATCATAATTCCTGGTTCATGTGCAGTGAAAATCTATGGTTCATTTCAACTTCCTGGTTTGCGTGAGGGAATAAAAAAAAGGAAAGGTATGCATATTCTGATTTAATAAAATCCTGGTTTAATATGTATTTGTGGCTGGTATAATTCTTTTGCTATTGACTTTTCATATTGTGTGTGTGCATTCATGGATGCATGCATGTTGCAGGGTTGTGTGGGGAGAGCCACAAAATGTATATCTGATTTAGTGCATCTCAGTTCCTTTGTAGAGTAGCAAATGCTCTAGGGGAACATCTTCCTGAAGTGGGAATCTGGAACTTGCAACATGCCTTAACATAGCTTAACATGAGAATGGGTAGTATACATCTCCAAAACTACTTTATGCTGAAGATGGATTTATGTGTTCAGGAGAAAAAGTTACATTTATATTCTCATAGCTGAAGTTTTTGACAGATATTTCACGGCATTTCGCTGCTTGTTTACTGTTAGTGCTTTTGAAATGGACATTTCTAGAGGAAAGACAATACGTTAGAGTGGTAAATTGTATTCTGGTGGTATGTGTTGGTTTGGTAACAGAAGTAAGGTTCTACTGGCCAGTGTTAGAAATTAGCCAGATGCCAGGCATGTTTTGCAACTGGTGCAGGTTCAGTTGTGACCATGTGGAGATCTCTGGCTGCCAGGTTGGTGACTGAAATCTCCATCTGGCTGGCCCTTCGATCTTTCTTAAGCAGGTAAGCAGAATTGCTTATTTATTGTCATGGGTAGGCAAACTAAGGATCTGGCCCAATCGCCTTCTAAATCCAGCCCGCAGACAGTCCGGGAATCAGTGTGTTTTTACATGAGTATAATGTGTGCTTTTATTCAAAATGCATCTCTGGGTTATTTGTGGGGCATAGGAATTCTTTCATTACCCCCCCCCCTCCAAAAAAAATATAGTGCAGCCCCCACAAGGTCTGAGGGACAGTGGACCAGCCCCCTGCTGAAAAAGTTTGCTGACCCCTGTTTATTGTATTTATATCCCACCTTTTTGTCCAAGGAGTGCATGGCTCACCTCCCTTCTCAGTTAATCCCTACAATGACCCTGTGAGGTAGGTTAAGAGACTGTGACTGGCCCAAGGTCACCCAGTGAGATTCATGACTGAGTGGGTATTTGAACTCTGATCTCCCAGGTTCTAGTCTGCCACACTAACCCAGGGCTGAAACTAGTCAAAGACCCGGTTTGGCACACACACCTGTGCACATTTGCTTACACACACAGGTTGCCCCCCCCCCCATAGCTACGGCTCTGCTCTAACCATTGCACAACACTGGCTTCCTAGAGTACTTCTGTTATGGGACATGTATCTAAATAAAGTAGGTAAATATGGGGAAAGCAAAATGTCACTTAGAGAAGGATCTGAAATATTTTCCTTGAAGCTTAAATTTGTTTTATTCTGTATTTTATTTGATGGTTGAATGTGTTGTAAACCACTTTGAGTTTTTTTCTTTAAAATATAAAGAGGTATAGAAATGACATAAGAACAATAAATTCCATTGGGGAAGAAATGGTGCTTAGACATACTGTTGTGGCATCCACAACCTAGGTTTAAAGTGTTATTGGGCGATTTGTTTCTAACATTGCACTTGGCCTACGCCCTTGATAAGGGAAAACGGTATAGCTGTATATACTAGTGTGAAGCACGTATCTTTTTGCACATACACAAGATAATCTGCTGCTTGTCTGTCATTGTGATAGACAGCTTGTATGCTTATAAGGGACACATTTTTCTCTACATGTATGTAAACTAGCCCTAAATTGTTTCAGATGTGGTTTACAAAAAAATACAATAAATCCCTTTAACTCTGTCCTTTGGTTAGGGATAGTTTATAGGCAAAGTTTTCATCACTTTTGTTTAGTATTGCAGACTAAATCTATAGAAAATTTGTTATTCAGAACTCACTATAGTAATAAGAGAAAAGTACACCAGAGAGAGAATCAAGACGTTAGGAGCATCTTTTGAATGAAAATGACTATTTTTCATTGAAGGTAGACTGTTAAGTGTTATGGATTCATTCCTGCTTTATTACTGTTTAGAGATAATTTAGTTTTCCTGTTTGAGTACGTTTATCTATTGAGTACATAGTTCAACATACGAAACTGTGGAAGGATATTAGGAAATGCAGAGTTACAAGCAGATAGCACTAACTTAAAGGGTCACAACTTCATTTGCATTGTGTACAGAAACTGCCACATCATTCCATGCAAATGCATGAAATCCTTATTAGCATAGCTCTGTTTATCTGAGTTTTTTCTATCTTTCTTAACTATAAAAAGGCAAACTCCAGTAGAGCTGCAAAACAGTAGGGCTCCTAGTAAGCAGTGCAAGGTCTGATGCTATCTGGTGGGCGGAGACATTCCAGATTCTCATGTATTGCTGGATACATTCCTGAAATGACAGTCAGTGGAAAATGTGGCATAGAATGGAGGCTTTCCTCAGCTGTCACCTTCTTATAGTCTGTTAGTGTATTGTTAGAACAATAAAGCAATATGACTGGTTCATATTTATAACAAAATGTTATCCATGAATATCAAGAATGTGCTTATTTCACAATAACTTGATCATATAAATATAGTTATTCTGAGCATTGCCAGCAAATATAGTTTCTTAAAGTCTGAGAATGCATCTAGGAAGTATTGTATATGCCAAAAAGTTCAATGTCACACTGTATGAAAGAAGGAAGATAAGGCATAGACTAGATAAGCTGTCATTTTTCAGTAGAACAAAATGCATTGATAGAGGTTCGTTGCTGCTGGTTTATTTTGCCACTAGTGTGATGTTTAAGTCTATGATGTAGTACTCTGTCCCACAGAGTGAGCATTTGCAGTGCAGCACCAGTATACAGAGATCTGACAGTGCAGTCTTATACATGTCTACTCATAAGTAAGCCCTAGTAAGTTCAATGGGACATAGTTTCCCAGAAAATTATTGTGGGATTGCACCTAAATACATTTATAAGTACAAAGAAACTTAAGAGTAGCGAGCAAAATAAGATAAGGTTTTGTTTTCCTGTATTGTATATCCTAACCCAAGCAGTTGTTGGCTGTATTAATGCTTGTAGGTTATTCTAATTACACCCTTGCAGTTAGAGATGCTCACCTGGGGGCCAGGGCATATAATATTGCTTCTGGTTAAGTAGTTTGCCAGATTCACTGCCTTGTGATACATAGATTAGGTATGCATTGGTGAAAATGCTGGTAGTGTTGTACTTCTGTGAGACTTATTTTAATAGAATAAACTTGAATTGGGTTTTCAAAAGGTTCTGCACCTGTTAAATGGAAACCTCATTGCTACATCTTGATTGGTAGAAAAAGGCATTTTAGTATGTTCTGAACAAATAGCAGATAGTAGGATTCAAATAGCTTGCAACATCAGCCTGTACAAGAACATGAAAAAGAAGAGTAGCAAGGCATGAGCCAGCTTATACTTTTTCATTATAAAACCTTCAATACAGTATAAGTTCACTGGTTTCTTTTCTGTAATTATTACTGTCTATATATCTTAGAACTGTGCACTGTTTGCAATTTACTTACATAAAAATTATAACATGTCATGTGACTAATTCTGCTGCTGTAATGACTTAGCTCCTGTAACAACGATTTGAAATACTAACAGAATAATCCTAAATTTGTTTAGTGTGTGTGTGTCTCCCTCTCCTTCAGTCTGAGGTGGAGTAAGCCATACATCCTGAGGAGCTGGTGACATCATCTGGACAAGACTGAGCCAACCTAAAACCAGTGTTCGAAACTCCTATTGTTCTAGGCGCATTTTGCGACAGAGAAGTTCATTAGCATGAGCAGTTTCTGAGCTCTGGGCGCAGCACTGCGCCTAAGATTTCAGATTAAAACTACAGAGTGGAAGGAAAGATGGACTTTTTTTCTGCCTTACCACTTCCAGCTACTGTCTGAATACTGGAGAAGAGACCCACTTAAGAATATTAGGGGGGTAAGCAGGGAAAGGACTAGACCATGTGAAAAATTAACATAATATTTTAACTGCAGTTCATTATTTTCAGCTTTGTATTCTTGTTATAAAAAGAGCGCCTAGATATTATGTTGTTGTGTCCATAACCTCGGATTAAAGTGCCACTTAGCTCCTAGCTTTCATATCTCTGTTTCACTGCCTAAAACTCTTCATAAAGCACCAGAAAATTTGCACCCATGCAAAGGAAAACCTCCCTCAAATGGAGCACCCCACTGAGCATGAGTCAAGTATCCCAGAGTACAAAAAGAGACTTGAAAATATGTTTCAAAGTCCACATGGCATGCTGGGCCTAGGACTTGGACAGAAAAAAGTAGGCCTACAATGGGTTCTAAAGCATGATCTCATTAAGGAAGAGTTAGAAATAATGACCAGGATCCTTTTCCAATTTTACAAAAATCTGCTGTGGGGTGGTCCACAGTCCCAAAATATCAAATAGCAGGAATGTATGCTTGCTAACATTTACAACCACAGCCAATGAATCTGGGCCTAAACACAAGGTAGCCATTAAGACCCATTTTGCAGTTGCAATATAACTTCTGACTCTGGCTGGAAGATTGCTGCTGCCAAGCTATTCATATGATGGGGTCCAAGATTCATTAGAAAATTCAGACTAAACGCCATACCTTTTTTGAATTCCAACTTAAATTTAACTACCCAAGATGTAGAGAAGACTGTAGCTGAAGCTGGTGCCAAGGGAGAGGATTTGGAATGTAATTGCTCAATTTGCTTGCTACTTCCTCAAAGCAGATATACTTCAAAAGGTGAGAACAGTAGATGATGTAAAGTTGCAGGCAATTTGTGTGTGTGTGTGTGTGTGTGTGTGTGTGTGTGTGTGTACCATGATTCAAGCAGTGACATGCTCCAGCAATGAAGACACTTCACATAGTATGCAAAGTAACTCAGAAAGGTAGGAATCATGAGATTATCCATTCAAGCTCATCATTTATGATAGCATTCTGTATACCAGAACGTCCCATTCCATATACCATAATGACCCATAAGGAGGGTGAATGAAGAATAAGTACTGTTGTTCATCTGAAACCCAGGTGGGTTGGATGGGTGGATGAAGATTACAGTGGGGATGAAGAGAACCTAGATCACTGACTCACAGACTTCTAGGCTAAAAAGCTGTGTTTCCTCAAAGACCCAGTATGCAAGGATCAAAGTCAGGTGCAGGAAAGTTCAGTCTCAGGATAGCAAAAGAAGTTATGAGTCCACACCAAGATGCTGAGAACACAAATTCTGGTGCTCAGAAAGAATAATTAGCACAGTGATTTTATGCCATTTTCAGTTAAGATAGATAAGACAGATACTTTAACATAAATAAGTGGGTCACAAGGTCAGTTAACAAACCTTTTTGCTTGTTGGGTGTGGGGAGTAGTAATGAGGTATTACTGCCTTTTACAGTTTGCCACAGCAAAAGTACCTATGTCAATTTGCATGGATTTCCTGACCTGAGACATTTCCTGGTGTGGAAGGGAGGAATTCTTGATGTTTTGTTTGTTAGTGGTTTTGAAGAGTTTTTGTTCTTGGGCTGGGGGAATAGAACAGATCAGGGAGTTAGTGTCTCAGGATGACTAGATGACACATATATTGAATGGCACTTCATTATGAGAGTGGAAGGATTTAGTGTTTAGGCACGGAGGTGAGATTTTCAAAAAAGGAACTAGTGTTTCTCCAGCAATTGCACCCCAGATCTCTCAAACTGGAGGAAACAAAATCTTGTATTCTGTATGTTTGTTGAATGCTACACCACTCTGGGTATGTCAGAGGTATGGGAGTGTGAATATAGGGATTGTTTAATGGATAAATTTTATATTTAAAGATTGAAAAAAATGCCCTAACCATTGACCCATTGGTTTTAGTCAATGGAGGGAAAAACATGTCCCAGCTTCAAACTGGTTTGAGACTGATTCATGGATATATTGGAGGAATGAGGGGGCTTAATTCCAGTGGATTGAAAGCTGCCCACATAACTCCCATTGAGCACCCTGTTTTGACTACTGCTGCTGGCTGTAACACCGCTATCAGTAGATTTATGCCAGCTGTGGAGAACTTTAGGTGCTAGATGTTGCTGAACTACAACTCTCATAATCGTTGGCCGTGCTTGCTGGAACTGATGCAAGTTGGAGTCGAGAAAACAGGTAGAGGGCTAAAGGTTCTTCACACCTGATCAACTGACAACTTTAAACACAATTTTGAAATAACATTACTCCTCGAAGGAATTGGTGCCCTTTTTTTGGCAATTATTGGTGTGTCTAGGCTGCAAGTTTAGACACACTTAACCTGTGAATAAGTTCCACTAAATTCAATGAGGCTTATCTGAGTTGATGCACACAGAATTGCTCTGGTCATTTTTTGTTCTTGGGCTGGGGGAATGGAAGTGTGCATACTCCTCTTTGATTAAAATCAGGGTTGAAAAGTGTTGTATTTATATCTTTTATCTTACGTTTCATAAACTCTGAACTATGTTTGAATGAAGATTACATTATTAACTGCTTCAAGAGGTCCATTAACTGTCTGAGTTCAAATCATGTGAAATGGTAAGACGTTAAGAGTTTATATTTTCTTGAGTAAAAGACGCTTCCATCAGCACACTTGTATGTAGTTCCCCTTTTAGATTGTCTAGCCAGAAGCTTGGAGTTGGACTATTTAAAGTTTGAGGGAAAATAGGATTTAATGCAATATTGTCTTGATACATTTTGAAATGGGTATTTGCCTTTTTAAGAAATAATTTTCTCAATGTACTAGACGACTTTTGTCTGTTTACTTTTCAGCTGCATCTAGTATATCTATAAATGCTAATCCTTAACATTTGAACTATTGGTGCTGCCTAGCCAAAAAGGTTGCTCCATTTTTATTTTTGTTTTGTTCTTTGCAGATAGTTGACTAACCAGTACAGTGATTCAGTTAGCAGTTAAAATGTAACCGGAAATAATTGCCTAATTTTTGTGGTGTATGATATCAACCTCTGTTCCTGTTCTCCTTTTTCTTAAGTGTACGAATGTCCCTAAATAGATCAGAACTAAGTTGCCTCTTCTGTCACTAACGACCAGAATTACAGAAGCCTTGTTTAGAATTTATGAAATACTGTTGGTTAATAATGTCATTTGCAACCACATAGAGCAGAAACAAATAATGTTATCTATTTGAAACAAGCAAAACCCATGGAGTTAAGTTTGCAAGAAGGGACGCGGGTGGCGCTGTGGGTAAAACCTCAGTGCCTAGGACTTGCCGATCGCATGGTCGGCGGTTCGAATCCCTGCTCCCATCGTTCGGTCCCAGCTCCTGCCCACCTAGCAGTTCGAAAGCACCCTTAAGTGCAAGTAGATAAATAGGTACCGCTTTATAGCGGGAAGGTAAACGACGTTCCGTGTGCTGCTCTGGTGCCGGTTCGCCAGAGCAGCTTCGTCACGCTGGCCACGTGACCCGGAAGTGTCTGCGGACAGCGCTGGCTCCCGGTCTCTAGAGTGAGATGAGCGCACAACCCTAGAGTCTGTCAAGACTGGCCCATACGGGCAGGAATGTCAGCCACCTCCAGTTATGCTCTCATTATGTGCTCTGGAAGTGAGAGCTGGACCATAAAGAAGGCTGATAGCTGAAGAATTGATGCTTTTGAATTATGGTGCTGGAGGAGACTCTTGAGAAGTCCCATGGACTGCAAGAACATCAAACCTTTACCTTTTAAGTTTGCAAGTATTGTGTGGGATCCAAACGTGTGGGGGTTTTAAATTGCTCTTTAGGGTTCAGTTGGGGGGTTAAGGACCTAATGTGGGAAAGAGATTGTTATACCATAGCTCCTTGTCTTCAAAATCTTATACAAGTTGAGTTTCTGTATTATGTGAAAATCAGTAATGTTGTAGCGTTCTTGTAGAAATGGTTTTGTCATACAAATGGAACATTGAATCCCTGCCATTTATTGTATATTAAATGCTTAAGACTGGATCTACTTGTGTTTGAATTTGGAAAGCAGTATGACACAGCATTTGCACTGTAGGTTGTTTCTTTTAACTTGTTAAAAAGAATACCACCATATGTATAAGTACTCCAAATATCTTCCACAAGTAAGCTTGGGATTGTTAACTCAAAATCAGATCTGATCAAACTTTATCCCTTTAACTTGGCTTCATTTTGGCCATAAAAAGCAAATCCAAATAAAAAGCATGTTAACATTTTTGACATTCCTTAAAAAGGCAGCAAAACAATAATGAGTTCTGAATGAGAGAACTCTTCCGGCTTCTGAAGTAAAAATGGAGTAGTTGCTAATGATTGGCTTGCTATCTTGATAGGTTTTAGCCATGTGATTTTTCTAATTTTTGAACACAAAATTAAGACTTTCTCTCTTTATAGAGTAACCATTGTTCTCAGATAAGTATCATGCTCTTAATTTTGAATATTAAATGCAACTTGCCATTTTCTGTTGAGATATTTAATTGTATTGGACATTTTAAAAACATCTGTAGGCTGCCTTCCATAAAGACTGTTTACAACCTTAAAAGGCAATCTAATAAACAAAATTTAAAGCCAGTAAATACACATTACAGTAAATACAAATTAAAATATAACCATACGTTCAGTAGGTAGAACAGTTCTCAAAGCCTCAGTAACTCCTAAAGGCTAGATGAATGCATGCGTCTTCAGGAGACACCATACTCTACAATGTAGGTTCCAGCCTTATTTCCAAGTGGACATGGTTCCATAAACTGAGTGCTAACACAGAAAATGCCCTCCTCCTGCCTGCTCTAGTTGTGGGACATCTGACAAGGTCGCTCCTGAGATTTTAGTGGCTGGGCTAGTCTGTATGGGCATAGGTGTTCCCTTGGGTAACTAGGCTGCATGTTGTTCATGGCTTTAATTCGTCAACAGAATTTTAAACTTGACCCAGCAACAAACTGATTCCTAGTGTTACTCTATCAGCAGATAAGTTACGTTAACATAGTGTGTTCCACATAGATCACATGACAGTAGTCCAGCTTTGAGGATAATTGTGGCCCGGACACCCCTGTCTAGTAGCTCTTATTTGGTGCACCAGCTGAAACTGGAAAAAGTCTTTTGGGCACTGCAGACACTTGTGCCTCGGATAACAGTGGTTCAGTGAGCACTTTGGACTCCTCCCTTGTGCCACAATGTATCATTTGCTGTCTTATAACAGGGAGCATTTCCTGTACCATGTAAAATGTACAAGGTGTCCACACTTCCTCTTGCATGTGCATTCACCACTCGCAGCATGCATGCAGGCCACAAACACAAGTATCTCACACACTATACAGCCACACATATGTCTCTTCTCTCTGCCCAAGTGTATCCCTCTGTCTCTCTCATGCCTGTGCTGTCTAATCCCCCATTCAGAAAAGACCCTACATGGATGAAGGAAGCACCTTCCATTTCCCAAACAAACAAAAAATGCCCCCCAGCAATTTAAAAGAAATGGGCACTGGATTGCATGAATGGACACTGGATTGACAATCCCTATATTGGACTATAAGAATTGTGAACCTAAACAGCTTAAATTGTCTGAATTGATATTCTCTACTTTTCCCCTGAATATATTGTTTTAATAATCTCTTTAAAAGTTCAGGAGCCTCTGCACAAATGGCAGCGTAAACAATGTATGCCTATTTTAAGGTCCTAAAGACTAATTTGGCTGTGGTATAGTTGAGGGAAATTTAAAGTCGTATATTCTGTCATGGGAATTAATATGAGAGCCTCAGTAAAGTTTTATTTCAGAGCTGTGTCATTGCCCTTGAATACCCAAAAATGTTTGTTTTGGTTAGGGTAAATCAGTTTTCTTACAATACTATCAACCACATAGGCTGTTTCTGCTTGAGAGATTGTGTATTCATCACTTGTCATTCCCCCCAGTTCAAAATATCTTTGGATGCTAAGGCATCACTCTCCTGTATCATAAATTTCAAGTGCAACCTTGGAGACTGGTAGTAAACATATTCTTCATTGAATTGTAGCGTGGGAGTCTATTTCATTGCTTATAAGCATTAATTGACACTCAGTCCAAGTTGCAAATAAGCATTGTTTTTTATGCTAAACCAGAATAGCAACTCGTAGCTTGTAAATAGATGGGCTTCCAAACTACCCAGCTTTATGTACTTGTTTATAATTATGAATAGTAGTTTCAAATTGTTTCCTGTTTCTGACAAACTAATAATGGAAATAGATCCATTTGAAAAGAGCTCTTAAGTTATTGCTGCAGACAGAGAATGTTCAATAGCAGGTGGTCATACAGTAAAAAGGCGTCTGAAAGGTAGAAACAATTCTAAACTTGACACATGATGAAACTAAAAGTGTTTGATTTGATACTATGAGCACATAATTTTCTTCATTATATTTTTGCATTCCTTCCAGTCTTCTTCTAAGTGGCATTTTAGTGTAATGATGAGTTTTTCTGAGTGCTGGTAGTATGTGACGGGGACCTTCATGCTGACTGAGAATTTGAACTAAGTTTCTAGATCAAAAGACGCTTTAGCCTAGGGGTTTGCGAGCCTTTTCCCAGTTGAGGATTATATTCCCTTGAGGAGCATCTTTTGGGGGTTCCAGACTAGCAGTGGCTAGGGCACAATCTGGTGGTGAATGAGTTTTTTCTTTTTTCTCTCTGCTAGATTCCACCGTGCCCCCTCCCCCCTCCATGTCATCTTATCTTTCTGTTACCCCATCTCCATCTCTTTGTTTTAGGCCTTTCTCCATTCCCCCTTCCATATTAATGCAGATGGGAAATGATCATTTGTCAAATGCTTCTCCTTTTCAGCACACTCTACTTTTGTATCTCCGTCTACTCTCCTTTTCTATCCTAGTTTCTCCTACTCTGTTGGTCATTGCAAGGCTCTTTTTGGCCTTGGGCTTACCTAACAGCCACACCTCCCCCCTCCCCCTTTGTGCAAAAAGAATCAATTTCCAGAGGGATGGCTAAGAGAGCAAGAGTGAGACTGCTGCACCTGGAGGACTGCATAAAAGGCTTGGGGGCCTTAGCTTCCTCATTATTGCTCTAACCACTGCAGCATTGGTTCTCAGAAGTAACTCTTATGATAGGGGTACTACAAATCTTTGGAACCAGTTGTTATGTCCTGCTTTTCGAGACTCTTAATTCCCCACATGTTTATGCACTGTTTTGGCGTTACTGATTATTGCCTACCATATAATTAAGTTCCTTTAGAAAGCTTGTAAGTTGTTGAACCTCAAAAACATGATAATATTTATACTGGGAATTCTTAGTCATTTGTGTAATAATGCATGATGACCCCAGAACTAAGAGGATCTGTTGGGAGCAGAAGCGGAAAAAGGGTGGTGTCTCCCCAAGTTCTAAATGGGTGTGTGGGTGTATGATTTGCCCAAATCTTAATTTGAGGTGCACATATCCCATTTCCTTATTCCTTTCTACATATGTTGGCTATTGATATAGGGGTACAACACTTGATGATATACAATGCCATTTTGTAGAAGACTGTCTTTTGGAGGTGTTGCTATATCACCGTGGAAGCCCAAAGCTTATTTTAGAGATTACACCCCCATATTTTTTTATTAGTCCACAGCTAAATTGTCCCATTCCCAACAACTAGATTTTCTTTACTTTTTTGTTTTCTTGTTAGTGGGGATGGTAGGCACAGTTACCTTGGGTCTGTCTATTTTGCTAATGACTTCTGTGTGGAATGAGAATAGCAAATTGTTGTTCCATTCCAAAGTCTATCTGTTCACATAGGCACTTTAAAATGAGTTGAGCCCAGTATTATTGCTTTGTTGTGGAAGGAGAATTGTGCTGATAAAAGGGTCCTTCTGTAAACCAAGTGTCAATGTAGGATCAAACCCATTGTACTTAACAGAAATACTTCTATTTCATGGTATAATGGACACATCTACATCTACTGTGTGTCACTGTGTGCTCTATAGTCAAAAGCTGTTCTGTGTATTGGAGAAATGTGCTGCTGATTTTAATAATGCATTTTAAATTGCCGTAATCCACCCTGGGGCATTATGGTGAAGGGTGAATAAGAAATTGAATTAATAATAATAAAACAAGAAGGGATTGTAAGGAGCTTCAGAAGTATGTCTCCATACTAGCACAATGGCAAGTGGAATTCAGTGATTTTAAAAAAAAATATTGTATTGCAAATTTCATCCAGTATTCTTTCCATTGCATTATGTGGAACAATTGGTTAGGCAATAACATAATGAACTTTTACATGCTTGTGGTAGCTAGAATTCTATGTGTGAAATTCTGAAATTCACCATTAACACCCAAAATCAAATAGTGGAAGGATAAAATATAGGAGTTTGTAGTTATGGCTAAGGTGACAATTTCTTTAAGATACTGAGGAGACAAGACAAGTTTCTGGTAATATAGCAGAATTACATTGATTGTAGTATATATGGCTTATTATCCAATATGAGTTAGGGTTTACTATGGCTTAATGCATCATCATACAATAAGCAGATCAGTGGTACATATCTATCAATCTATATCCATCCATCTGCTTGAAACTGTGTTTCAAGAAATTTGAAGTACGTGTTTGTATTGCAGTTAAGTATTTCTTCAGGAGGTAAAAGCAAAATGATGTATATTGGGGATAAAAATTATAGCTTCATGTATGTATTTGCATGGTTTGAACCAGCGGTGTTTGTCTGGAAAAATGAACTTGGGCCAGCCCTGCTATATACCATGAACCAAATACCCTTTTGGTGCCCAAGGCAAGATGTCTCCCCTGATCTAGGCCCGCACCCTGTGGGGGGAGGGGCAACACAGTCACTCTGTGGGACCATCCCCTTTTTACTGAGCGACTTGGTGAAAAGACAGCATTCTGCAAGGTGGTGTTGCTGCTCTCCCCATCTTTGGCTTTCAGCTGTGTCGTTGGCTCCCCCAAATCCCAGTCTGGATCTCCCACCCCCTGTGAAGCATGCCACCCAAGGTAGGTTGCCTCATGCAGCCTCATAGGGAAGCAAGCTAGCTTCAAGGTTTCAGGGCAAACCGCAAGTCATGCCTTTCTAGCCCCTTTCTGCCCCTCAGGATTTGCTGCCTGAGGCAGCTTCCTCACTCAGCCTCATGATAGGGCCATCCTTGGTATATGGTTTGATGAAGATATCTTGCCCCAGTGTGCAGCAGCTTTTATGAAGACAAATTATGTGCTAGGGTTCAATAGGAAAGGTGTTGAAAGCAAAACTATCAATATAATGATACACAAATATGTGGTGTGACAACACATGGAATACTGTGTACAGTTCCAGTCATCACACCTCAAAAAAGGGTTAGTGTAGAGCCACAAAAGGTTCAGAAAAAAGACAACCCAAGTGCTCATGGAGCTTGAACAACACTCCTATGAGAAAAGCTTGCCAATTTGTGAACTTTTAAGTGTAGAGGAAAGACAAGTAAGGTATATAGTAGGTGCATAAAATTATGCATGGTGTGGAGATGGAGTTGGGTTCTCATTCTCATAAAACTGGAGACTATCCAATGAAGCAGTCTTTTGGATGATTCCAGACAGATAAAAGGAAGTCCACAGTACATAGTTAAATTATGGAATGCACTCCCACAAAATGGCCACCAATTTGGTTAGCTTTAAAAGGGGGTTAGACCAGGGCTTGGCAAGGTTTGCCTCGCCCGGGCTGGTTCACTCCAGCGGAGATCCCTCCGTGGGCCAGATCACGCCCTCAATTTCCGGCGTCTGCGCAGACGTAATTTCTGGTGCTGCGGAAATGAGTCCCCGTGCTGTGCTGCACCGGTTTAGTGCAGCACGCAGGGACTCACCGAGCAGGCAGCTTGTGGACCGGTTAAATGACCCCCGTGGGCCGCTTGTGGCCCATGGGCCTTAGGTTGCCAACCCCTGGGTTAGACCAACATAATAGAGGTTAAGGCTTTCAATGGCTACTAACCATGACTGTGTACAAGCTCCTGTACTGAAGGTGTTATACCTTGCTGGGGAGCACAAGTGGGAGAGTGCTGTTGCACTGATGTCAACACACACACACACACACACACACACACAGAGAGAGAGAGAGAGAGAGAGAGAGAGAGAGAGAGAGATTTTCATCTAATCAAACTAGAGTATCTAGTAAAAGTGAAGTAGGAGACATGATAGAGCTTTACAGCTATCATTGGAAGCAGACCTCTCCTGTTGTTTTGGACACAAGTTATCTACTGTTCCCTAACTGAAGACTCTAAAATTTTCCACCACAAGTACTATTTAAAGTGGACACATTTGCTGTTACTATCTTTGAAAGAGCCATATTCCTGATCTGCTAATACATAGGCACTTCAGGCTCATTTTAGAAGCTTGTTTGATTTTAGCATACATATAGTTAATATATTTGAGCCTTTTGCATGGGAATCCCAAAGCCTTATATGGTCAGCTAACTTTGTTCTGCAGTGAACTGAAGGCACCCATCCAAAGGGAAAAAATTCCAATTGTCTTTAACTATCTAGTACCCTTTCCTTGGCCTCCTGCGGCAGTACAGTAGCTAACACTCTAACAATTTAAATGTAAGCTTTTACAAAGGTAGTGGAAATTAATTGTGGTAGTATTTGATAGCTAGATATATTCAGAGAGCAGAAATATTACTTTAGTAAAGGTTCATAACTAGGTCTATAGCTGCTTAGTGTAGAGATCTGAAAACTAGCATCACTTTGTGTGAGGACTTCTAATTATTTATAATACTGATCTTAGTGGTTCTGTGCCTGTCTGCATAAGAAGTGGCAACTGACAGAGCAGGTAGTGATTTTTGCATACTTGGAGGACTTTCTAGGTGTACAGAAATCAAAGTCAAACAGTACAGCATGAGACTCTCAGGCTCAGGGTTGTGGTTTTGAGCCCCACATTGGGCAAAAGATTCCTGCATTGCAGGGTGTTGGACTTGATGATCCTTGTGGTCCCTTCCAACTCTACAATTCTATGATTCTTTGAAATCAAACAGCTCAACACAGACTGAGCATCACAGTGGCCTCCAGGGGGGTGTCAGTTAAAGAAAAAGGGGAAGAGAGGGAATTGGCTTGCTTGAGCTGCTAACAGGTTACAGTTTTGGGAGTGGGGGAAAGGTCAGAAGGAATGCATGCCAGAAGGTTAAGTACCCTCTCTGAGCTATTAGGGGAGGTTTCAGGAGGGAGCAACTGATGTGCCTCACTTTTGTTTCTCATTCTGCACAAATTTGTTCCTTCAACTGCTGTATAGAAAAAAGGGCTCTTTAAACCAGTCACTTGGGGAAAGGTTTTAGGAGAGATGGAAAGAGAAAATTGATTATTTTTTCCCACCTAAGACCTCCATAAAAGTTGTCTTTTTTCTTTTTTCCTGTCTTGAAACCTCCCCACCCTGTAGGCCCTGAATAGCATTGCAAGGCTCTTTTTTCAGGCTAGCAGGAGCCTTGAACAGGAACAATCCTCTTAGGGGCAAAGGATTCAGGTCCCCACTTTGTGTTAAAGTACCAGAATAAAAATACAACCTACAACTTGGTGCGCAGATACATATGTGTTATCTAATGTGTCGAGGAGTCAACCTGGAGACTTTGATGAGCTTTTGATGATGGTTCACCTTTGGTTGCCTCCTGCAGCCTTCCTAAAGCCTGATTTCTTTTTTGTTGTTGTTGATATTTAATGACAAGTAACGAAACATACCCACGCAGGGCAGCCCTCTGATTTCTTAGTGGAGTTGCCTGCATTCAGAACAGCCTATCCTCGTCCCCAAGGAGGTACTAGTGATATGGAAGCTTTGTTCATTTGCCAGTAATTTTCAGCTGTGTGCTGGGACACACAACTGCTAGTCTAAATTGGTGATAGATAAGCCCATTAGTCAAATGTTTTATGTGAATCTGAAGTACCCACCCACAAAATAAGTTGCTAGTGATCGTGCTTGATTCTGCTTTAGCTTTGCTTGCTTCTATTCAGCCTTTGCTGTGGTTAGTAATTGACCATGTTCTTACTTGAGGTGTGATTGAATGGTCCTGTTTCTTGTAGATGAATGACATATCCTGAAAGAGGTATGTCATATTGAATCATGGAGGGTGGGAATGTACTGTTTTGGAGACAGAAAAGTTATTGACTATTGCACACTTTAAAATTAAATCATATAAGATATAGAAGTGAAATTTGTTTCCAGTTCAGATTCAGAAAAAGTGTGATCCCACTATGAGAACCTTAGAATACAATGCCCTAGGCTGTGATTGTTGAGTGTGTTCATCTCACTTTAGTCTAGTGCAGAATTTCCCAAACTTGGGTCCCCAGCTGTTTTTGGACTACAGCTCTCATCCCTAACTAACAGGACCAGTGGTCAGGGATTATGGGAATTATAGTCCAAAAACAATTGGAGACCCAAATTTGGGAAACCTTGGTCTAGTGTTGACTACTCAGAGTTGACTATTTCATGGGCAAAACCAATTTTGGACAAGACAATGTCCAATGGCATATGCCATTGTTTGCTTGTTTCACTATGAGATTCAGGGGAGAAAAAGTTAAAGATATAGAATTATATGGATCATCATAGAATTAGTAGTGAAATTTCAGGGCATTAGTTTGTTTCAATAAGTACAGAACAACTTTCCAGAATTTGAACTGAGAAAGAGGGTGTTTTTCTTGCAATTGTTTTATGACCAGCAGGACCCCATAATTCTAAATCACATCATAGATTGCTTAATACTTTAGGGTGACAGCTGTCTGGTGGTGGTTGGTAGCATAGAAAAAAGGGGGGGAGAGAAAGAAAGATTAAATTTTCTTTTATAATTTTCTTGATTGTTTTAGGGAAAATATGAACAAAGAACCTTAAATAGGACTGATTAGAAAAAAATGTTTTGTGCAAAACTTCATCAGAATTGGCTGTATTGTAGCAAAAGGACTGCAAAATACAGACTTCATAATAGCTGGCAGTTTGTGATTGTGACACCTATATGTTTAGTATAGGTAGGATTACCCTGACATTTATTTACCTTTAATGATACCAGCAAATAGCCAAATCAGACTATATAGTGTGATGACATCATGACGTCCAGTAGATTGTGCCTTCCTTGGTGGGATCATTTGAGAAACAATGCAGACAAAGCTATCATTTTTGTTCTCTGCACTCTTATTTTGTCTTCACTTTGTAGTCACCAGTGTCTCACCAACAGAGGCACAATTTTCTGAAGAGTTGCATCCTGATAACTGGAACAGTACCTTTTCTGTTGCTACCGGTCATTCATCTACACTACCACAATTCCTAGAAGGCATCTGAGCTTGCTGTGTAAGTTGTTCCCAATGGCAAGAAACTTGGAGGCAAACTATTTTGGTAACAAAAAGTTGCCTCCTGCTGCTTTTACCTTACCCTCACTATCTCTGCCCAGGGATGCACAAGCAAGGGTACCCCTTGCCCATTAGTAACTAAGACAGCAGTTATATCCCTCTGTGTCTTTTCTGAAATGAAGCGTCTTCTTTTCTTTAATTTGCTGTTTCTTCCTTGTTTCCACAGGAAGTCACACTTGCATCAGCTTCTTTTACAATAAGATAGCTGCCACCATCATGCCCAATAAGCACTAACTCACTGTTTCATCCCTACCTCCCATGATCTCTGTAAAAAATGTCCTATATTCCAGACACTGGGAATTCTAGCCTTGTCAGCTCACTTTTGGAGCTTGAGAGGAGGCTGCAGGAGAAAATATAATGGGATAACCCAATGCATACTTTTTTACTTGGGAGTAACAATATTGTAGCAGGAGCAGCTATATAGTGCATTATTGTTAATATACGAGATTATCCAGTCAACACTCTTCTTCATAATCTTACATTCAGACATTAACTGATATATTTCTTGAAACCATGGATTTGCTTTCTATATCCAGTTATTAACCTGCCATATCACAAGAAATTACCAACCCACTCATAGCAGGCCCCCTGTCCCTAGTGTCAAGTCCATAACATGAGGTTGCACCATAATCTCACTTTTTCCAAGGCCTCTGGTTGGTTGGTTGGTAGGTCAGGACCATCTCACCCTGTATCACCACATGTTGCACTTTGCAAGGCCTCTGGTTAATGGGTTAGTTACACTTTTACCCATGCCCATAGCATAACTGATTTTCGTGGTAGCTGGTAGTTATTATTTCTCCTTCCCTTCAGAACCACATGCATATACCAGTCCAGTTTTAGTCTGTAGTCACAATGTAATGGTTTTCACCCGAGTGCTCTATATGGATACAGATGATGACCCCTTCATAAAGAATATTGATTATAGTCTCATTTTTTGTGAAATAGTGCCCCATGTTTTCAGTTTCTATGAGCCTTTGAGCAAAATTGCAGTAATGTTGGGCTGGCTAGTTTGAAGCGTGTTAAATTGTCAGTGACGTGCACATGAATGAAAAATGACCGTAAACACCATGTAGTACAGGTCTCTGTTGCTGCATAAATTCTTGAGGGCTCGCTTTTGGGTAGAAATGTGTAGGGTTACACTGAGTGTGTTTTAAGACAGTGATTTTTTGAGTGTTTTCATGTGTACATGTGTTGATGGTACCCATGAGATTACCTTTACCTTTCTATATGTTTTATAGTTCTCAGTCTAAAATGCTTCCGCTGAGCGAGCCATGCTGTAAATGAGTACCTAGTCCAGTGGAGAAAGAAAAGGCATGTGATGTTGGCCACTTGTTTCTGTTAACCTTAATACAGTGGTACCTCGGGTTACATACGCTTCAGGTTACAGACTCCGCTAACCCAGAAATAGTACCTCGGGTTAAGAACTTTGCTTCAGGGTGAGAACAGAAATCATGCTCTGGTGGCGTGGCGGCAGTAGGAGGCCCCATTAGCTAAAGTGGTGCTTCAGGTTAAGAACAGTTTCAGGTTAAGAATGGACCACTGGAACGAATTAAGTACTTAACCCAAGGTACCACTGTAATTTGCAGGCTGTAGGTTGTGTTCTGATGTGTCATGGCCTTTTGATCAGGGGTTTCATTGGAGTCCTGAAGATGTTTAGGATTAGAGAGTAACAGTTCTGACATAGAATTGTTGGACATAGTTTTTGCTTTCTACAAAAGCAAACCTTCAGGCCCAAAAGGACAAAAACATGTGGCATTGTAGTGTTTGGATTACGTGCCTTGAGTGAAGGCATTGGATTTTGATCGTTTAATGTTGTATAGCTCCGTGTTACTGTTGGAGGTCCCTGTGTGGCTTTCCCCCTTGCACATGGCACCCACATGGCTCAAGCATGCCATAGTATGGTTTCCCATGTTTTCTGAATCCAGTTTGTGGCTGAGTGGTAAGCCATAAATGAGCCAAGGTTTGTTCATGGTTTACTTCTGGTTTATTGCTTGTGGTTTGTCTGAGAACATACTCCCCCCCCCCCCCGGGGGGGGGATTTGGATGGCACAAAAAGCCATACTAGAGCTGTGTGGGTACTGTGCTGAGTTGAGGAGGAACCCATGTGGGGACCTACATGGCAGGGGGGCATAGTCACAACTAAGCCATTATTTGAGACAAACTGATTTACATGTGTGACTCAGGCAATTGAAAGCTGTATTTTAGTTATACATATAATAGAAATCTTAATTCCCATAGAGGTTTCTCAAGGTATCTAGGTACCCAAGCATGCATGGTTTTACAGTATAAGCTCAAAACTGAATTGCACCCTAAGGAAATTGACATAATTTGCTGTTTGCTATATCTTGTGATGTGTGTTTTCTCTTCTACATCTTTGTTTTAGAAACTCTGCAGGGTCTGTTTTGTTCCTCACACTGTCAAAAAGTGAAGAGTATTAGGCTAGCTTATGGCAGATAAGACATACAACCTCACAGTTCTGTATATATCACAAAGTAGGGACATGCTCTCTGCATTCTCTTCTATCCTTCTAAGGCTGGCAGTGAGCTGGCAGAGAAGAAATATACCAAACAACCACGTATAAGAAGAACATTTTGTCATGAATGGAAGGAACATGTTGCAGGTGGCTATAGTGAACTCGAAATGGCAATAGAGATTCTTATATTTATGCAGAATAAATAAAAGAAAATGATGGGCTAATTCGTGTAACACGAATCATGTGAACATGAGCTTTATGTGGGATAATGGCTTATTGCTGCCTGTTTGGTTGTGGAATGGGCTGTTTGCGGTTAGATCTATTGTCACAGAATGACTTTTGGCCAATTGTTAAAACCACCTTAACACTTTTTTCTTCTGTTTATAGGCTTGCATAGATGATAATGTAGATATGGTGAAATTTCTGGTGGAAAATGGAGCCAATATTAATCAACCTGATAATGAAGGCTGGATACCTCTACATGCGGCTGCTTCCTGTGGATATCTTGATATAGCAGAGTAAGGATTTTTCCCCAATATTTAACATAACTTACCTTGATGTTTAGTAGACTTATGATGCAACCGTTGCTAAGAAGCTGTTTAACGACAGGATACTTTGAGCAATGTATTCCATATTTTATGAGATGAGAACTGGGTTCTTTATGACAAGAAGAAAAATGCAGTTCCCTCACTCATAATAAAATTACGTTGAAAGGTGAATTTGAAATTTGCAGCAGTCTACATTTGTTAATCATCTTGTAACAAAGCCATATATCTGAACATATATTCTAGAAATGAGCGCTTGATACTTGATTTGAAGCCTGTGTTTTTTGTTTCTCTGTGAAATAGTCAACACTGGAGCACCAGACCTTTTGTTGATACTTAATTATATCTAGTGTTAAAGAACAAGTGCTGCATTTAGTTAAAGTTTGTCTTGTCTTATCTTGGGATGTTGATAGAATTTTCTGGGAAGTTTACAAATAGGGTGGCTGTAGCTTTTAAGGATAGCTCTCCACAATCTTTAACCTTTCAATTTGATGTATTGAGTGCCCTTATGAGGAAGAACTCTGAGCTTGAGAAACCTAAACCTGTCCAGGCTATACATTGACACCTCTTGCATTGCATATAGTAACGTAGGATCCTGTTTGTCCTTAAAAGGAAGCAGTACTAGCTGTATTCTTTCTGACTCTGCAGTATGTGTCAGAATTCTGTTTGAGCTAACATATAAACTAGAATGGCATTTTAGCAGCTGTAAATTTCAGTAATTTTTTCATGTGGCAGCTGAAACTACTTTTTAAGGGGTACATGAGTAGGTATATTGTATATGGTTTTCGTATCTCATTTGTTCTTCCTCTCATGTGTGGGACTGAAGTTTCAATAGTTATTTGCCCATGGTGTTGCTAAGATTTAAAGACACCTTGCCTGTTATAGTAGAATAAATGTGTGTAATTCCATTGAATAAGCAGTACTTAGGCTGTACATCAGTACACACACATTCATACTCCTTTATGTATTACACATACGTGTCTGTATGTGTACATATATAATCCATTAATAACTTACTATATATCAATAAGAATTATAATCAGGAAATACAAGCATATTACTACTTTTGAGTCTCTCTCTCTCTCTGTGTGTCATAAAAATACATTTTTATGTTTGCAGAACAGTTGTACATAAATGTTCCACTTTTCAAGTGTGAAGGTAATAGGCATTTCATCCAGAGCACACCCTCCTAAACAGTCTTGTTGAAGATGAAAGAAGTAATTGCTTGCCAAACAAAAACTGGTAAAGAGGATGTGACTGAGCAGGCTCAGAATGTTGTTAATGCTTTTTAGGGAGTGTGCTGAAGAAAGTAGGGGCACAGCAGCTGCAGACATTCCTGGAGGTTTCTCATTTTCTTGATCTGGGTTCTTTCTTGGTGATGGGAATGAATCAATCTTAGTGGCCTTAATGGATATCCTTTGTTGCGGGCACAACACAGGGACTGCAGGTGTTATCTCCCACCCCTATTCCTCTGTGGCTTTTGATGCCATTGTCCATAGTATCCTCCTGGACCAACTCTGTGATATAGGCATTGGAGGCACTTTACTACAATAGTTCTGATTCTGCAGTCCCAAGTTCAGAGAGTTACACTGAGAAACAGCTCATTGGCCCCATGGTGTTTTTGTTATGGTGTCCCGCAAGGGCACATTTTATCCCTAAAGTTTTTAGGGATCTAAATGATACCAAAGCTTTTTGGGATCTCTCTGAAACCATTAAAAGCAGGCATTAGGAGTTTAGAAGCAGGATGCCTTCAGCATGCTGATCACAATTGAACCTGCTTTCTTTTGCATCTAAATTGGGTGAGGCTGTAGAAGCCTTGGACCAGGGCCTGGCTGCAGTTAGTGGGCTGGATGAAGACCAGGATAATGAGTTTGAATCCTGTAGCAAAATGTCTGTTCTGGAAGAGGTTGAGCCCTTTCTCATGGAACAGGTTCACAGCCTGGAGATGCGTCTGAGTCCATCTTTATCACTTGGGGCCCAAGTGGTTTCTGCAGCTGGGAGCTCTTTCTATAAACTTTTATCTGATCAGACAAGTGTGGCCATTCTTGGGTTGGCCACTGTGATTCAGACATTAGTAGCCTTAAAACTAGGTCACTGTCTACATGGGGCTTAATTTTGATGCATTGCAGGGGGCTGGACAAGATGACCCTTGGAGTCCCTTCTTGCAGTCCTGATCTAAAACAAATAATTTACTCACGGTTGAATGCCTATGTTAGGAGTTGTAAGCAGTAAGTTTTCCTGGCTTGGCTAAGGATTAAGACACAGGGTCCATACTCATCCATACCTTTTTGGGGTAGGGTGACTCTTGCGTGGTTGTCTTGCAGCATTCCCAGATCTGTTAAACATCATTTATTGCTAGAGTGCCCACATTTTCTCAATGCTTGACAAAAGTTTTTGTGAACCTGGCCATCTGATCTATACTGTGTGGTCTAGCTTCATTCTTGGTTGAAGTTAATAATTTTTGTTTTCTTCATGTTTCTAAACATAATAGGCTAGTTAGTTTTCTTTTAAGACAGGGATGGAGAATCTGTGGCCCTCCAGATGTTGCTCACATCATCCCTGACTGTTGGTTATGCAGTCTGGAGCTGTTTTAAGACCTTGGTGTTGTAGGAGATATGCTTCACTCATGACTAGATTGGACAGTCAGGACTGCCATCTGGTATACAGCATGGTATAGCTAAGATATCACTGTGCTATAAAATGCCTATGATTCACTCAGATACATAAGCTAGTCACCAAATGGCACCTTAAACCTGGGTTGCCATTTATATGAAATTTATATCATCATCATTATTACTGTAATTATTAATTTCATTTCTGTACTGCTTTATATTTTAAAGAAAAAAAGCATCAAATAAAGCAATAAAACATCAAATAAAGCAAACCAGACAGCGACAAGAGATCACTACAAATTGACAAGCTGGCTGGTACTCAACAATATCTTTTGATACTGGGGAACGTGGGGGCATGCACAGCAGCAGAAAAAGTTCCTGCACGCCAGCCAAATGGTGGAGATGTCAGTCTCCAAACCTGATGACATGATATCTTCCCTTGGTTGCAAGTTGACTCGCATCAGTCGCAAAACGTGCCTAGTGCCTGGGGGATTTTGAACAGTGCTCCCTAGGTACCCTAATACTGAAAGTTTGATATGCATTGTGATAGAAGCGAACAGCTGATTTGATTATGATTATTTTTGTGACGTGCTGGACTTGGCTTGACTATTTGTAAAAAGTTGACAACTTGTAAGACACGTGAGACTCAAGGCAAGAACTTCTAATTGATACTTCAATCACAACTGATGTTTCATATCCTTTGCATTATCGAGTTCTGCCAAACTGAATAGTTGGTCACACTATTTCTTTGGCTCGGAGAGACAAAACCTGCTTAGGACTATCTTCTCCTTCCGCTGGGTTTGTAATTAAAATGATAATAGTTATTGTTACCTTGAAGAGGTGTGGTCAGTCTCCACCTGCTTCCTGTGGTCACTCTCAATGCTTTGTTTGGATCATGTGGGCATAGATCTGCCTTTCACCAGGTAAAGCTACTTTTTTTTGCTTAAGATGAGAGTGAAGCTACATGGGGAGAAAGTACCTGAAGTTGTGCTCTGTGGCCAGAAGAACAATATTTGCTTCTTGGTTTTGAATCAGTATATGCTTGGATAATGGTGTCAGGTGGAGGGAGGGAGTTGCTTTGTGGCTCCTGCAAGCTACAAACCTGAAATTGATTTTTGATTATGCTTTCAAGGAGCTGCCTTTAGGCACCAGGTCTGTTGACAGGCCAACTCTGCATTATAAAGATGTCTGCAAACATGACATGAAGGCTGACAACATTAGCCTTAGGTAAAAGGTAAAGGGACCCCTGACCATTAGCTCCGGTCGTGACCGACTCTGGGGTTTCGGCTCTCATCTCGCTTTATTGGCCAAGAGAGCAGGCGTACAGCTTCCGGGTCATGTGGCCAGCATGACTAAGCCGCTTCTGGCGAACCAGAGCAGCACACGGAAACGCCGTTTACCTTTTCCCACCGGAACGGTACCTATTTATCTACTTGCACTTTGATGTGCTTTCAAACTTCTAGGTGGGCAGGGGTGGGGACCAAGCAACAGGAGCTCACCCCGTCGCGGGGATTTGAACTGCCGACCTTCTAATCGGCAAGTCCTAGGCTCTGTGGTTTAACCCACAGCGCCACCCGCATCCCTGCCATGTGGGAATTCCTTGCTGATGACCACAGTGCCTGGAAACAGGCAGTCAGGTCATGCATCCATAGCAGTGACCAGAGGAGGAATGACTGCTGGGAGGAGCGCAGAGAGAATAAACGTCATGAATCTGCAGCAGCACAACTGGATGCCTTCATCTGCCCCATAAAACATGTCTCTCCCGTATTGGTATCTACAGCCACAGTTGGCGCTGCAACTCTCCAATGGTTTGACTTTACCCCAATGGTACCCACTTCCATTGTCTCCCAAGACAGATGGATGCCAACAGCAACTTAATACTTCAGCTTTTAATAAATACATTTGTGGGGTAGTGGTGGTTAAAATTAGCAAGGAAAAAAAGCAATCAAAGGCTATTTAACCACAGATTTATAAGAAGCTGAAAAGGTAAAGGTAAAGGACCTCTGACAATTAAGTTCAGTCGCAAACGACTAAATCAGACTGTATTTATCCATCTATGCCTACTTTGACTCTTAGGCAGAGATTCTATCACCTGTTACCTGATTCTTTCAATCTGAGATGCCAGATCTTCTCTGTATAGGATCCTCTCCATGCAGACCATGTGTTCTCTTTCTCATATAAGTAAACATGCATAGCATTGCACTGTTAAAGTTAAAATAAACAATTTAATGTTTTAATTGACCTTCATAAGTTCTAATACTTAATTTCATTCACATTGAAACTGCTTTGAAGGTGTATATAATTTTGACATTTAGTATGACTAGACGGCACAGTTGACTGTTAGAAACTTTATTTGTAAGTCCATGGGAAGAGACCATTTTGTTCAGTTCTGCATACTTTCCTTAAATTCTGGGGTTGTGCTGCTTCTGGAGCTGTTCTAGAGGTAACTCAGAGAATAACCATCTGAGTTCTTAAGTTAAGAAGGGCAATTCTAGGAATCTCTAGTCCCACTGCAGGCAACTTACTGTTTTGTTTTTGAAAGGTTGGCGAGAGGAATGTGGACTTTGAAACCTCATTCTTATCTGGAAGATGTAATTATTTGGGGACACTCTTGTTCTTTGGAAGGAAATTAGTGATCTTTGCATATACTGGAACCATCCTGTTTTCATCTTTTCAAATTATGTTAAGGTTTCCTTTTTGTATTGTTTTATGCCTGTTGCTTTAGAAGCCCTTGACAGAAAGATTGCAGGAAAAGGCCTGGTTTTTTCCCCCTAAAGGAGGATTTTTGTTTTTGTTTTAAACTAACTACTGCGTGTCTGCTTCTTACCCTGACTGCTAGTCCGTACTGTTGGACTAGCAGTTTGACTCAATGAAGACAGTTCATAGAGAAAAGCTCAGTTTGCTGTTCTGCTTAGATGACGTGCAAACCAGTTAGATTTGTAGTTTATTTAGTGGGGAATGGAGCAGAAATCCTCAACTTCAGACAGGTTTTCCTCTTGCTTTGGTATAGTATAACTACAGTGGTACCTCTTGTTACGAACACTTCTGGTTACGAACGCTTCAGGTTACGAGCTCTGCTAACCCGGAAGTAGCTGCTCCTGGTTGCGAACTTTGCCCCAGGATGTGAATGGAAATCACGTGCTAGAGGTGTGCGCACAGCAGGAGGCCCCATTAGCAAAAGCGCACCTCAGGATAAGAATGGTTTCAGCTTAAGAACGGACCTCCGGAACAAATGAAGTTCGTAACCAGAGGTACCACAGTACTTACTTTGGTCTTGTTCTGTCTTTTATGGGATGTTTTTTCTCCTGTAGGTAAAATTAAGAAAGTAACTAGCCTAGTGTCATATTCTGTTTGTGCTTTCCTTCATAGTTCTATTTCCAGTTTGGTATTCAGCTCATGAAAGGAGGTATGACATTCCTGAAACAGATGTTATTTAGTGCTGTATTTGCTTTGCATACATATGAATTGAGAAACCATACTTCTTCTAATGTTGAAAAACAGCTTGTATTGGATATGTGCTGAACAGATATTCTGGGCCTCAGTTTCTGGTGCTGCTGATGCTAGTGACCTGATGGGGCGGACTATCATAGATACTCCATGATTAAGTATTGGCTGGGAAACAAAAGTCTAGGGGATTGGCAGCCATAGTTTGTTATGGTAGTGGTGATGACAGTCTGACCATCATTCCTTGTTTTAATAGTCACTTCCTTTTCCTGTACTTCGCTTTTTAATTCAGTGGCTTCTTAAGGTCAATAAAAAAATGGACACTATCAATGGATTAATTTGCTTGTGTCTCAGATGTTAAATAGGTTGAAATGAGCATAACATCTAAGAACATACTTTGAGATGCCTCCCACACTGAATATTTTTTGAATAGGATGACACTATAGAATACTGGATCACTCAAGGTATTCATAAGATTGCATTTTCTGGTTGTTGTTTTTACCTTGTTACTCATTTAATATTAGGAAATCACTGTGGTTCTTAAGACTGTGTTCATGGAAGACAAACTTACTCGGCTACGAGTGATCTCCATAGATGATGATAGTTTAGCTTTGTACAGTATGCTTTTCTTTGAAAAGAATGGATTTAAATACATAAATATATGACTTCTACTTCTAGCATTCCCTATTCCAATTTTTATTTTCCCTTATTTTAAAGCCTGTGTTAAGTTTAACAGTTGCTGCAACAATTTGTTGCTGCTCCTACTTGCATTTTCTTAGTGCACATCAATGTAACAATGATTTAAACTGTTTTTAAGAGAACCATCTGCTGAACTTTATCAGCATACAAGTGAGGCATTTTGGCTCTCTGTGCATGTAACGAAGCCAGCAATCTTAGGCATACATATTGGAAATTAGACCTACTGAACAAAATGGGACTTCTGACTAGTGATGTTAAATTCTTAAGAATATTCTCGATTAATGAGAATATTAGAGAATTTTCATTTAAAATAGGAGAATATTCATTTTAATGCATTGAAAATGATATAATTAGTTAATATACATGTTTATTCATGGGTAAACCTGTACAGATACTTTAATTCAATGGGGCAATGCAGTGAATTCATACCAGTCTTTGATTTTTGCACCAAACTTGAAATTGAAAATTCAGTGTGAATGACTCACGTTAATCACTAAGCCTGTCACCAACCATATATTTACCATCAATTTGAATTCTAATTATGTTGTGTATGTATGAAATGTAGCTTTTAAAGTAAAAGGAATACAAAAAAGACTCAGGTCTGCTACAAGAGTACATTCTTTAGTAAGCATATCTACATGGTACAGTATTTTCAGTGCAACACTAATAAAATTTATATGTTTAAAATAAATGCTATTTTTTCCAGAAAATAAAACACAAATAATCAGTAATGACAAGTTACATAACATCAGAAATGCAAATTACTATCTGCTTAGACAAGTAAGAAAACACACAACATATTTAAATTATAACTCATAAATTGTCACAAGAAATAAATTTATTTTAAAAATAGGCTTTAATTAAAGGTAAAGGGACCTCTGACCGTTAGGTCCAGTCGCAAACGACTCTGGGGTTGCCACGCTCATCTCGCTTTACTGGCCGAGAGAACCAGCGTACAGCTTCCGGGTCATGTGACCTGCATGACTAAGCCGCTTCTGGCGAACCAGAGCAGCGCACGGAAACACTGTTTACCTTCCCGCCAGAGTGGTACCTATTTATCTAATTGCACTTTGACGTGCTTTCGAACTGTGAGTTGGGCAGGAGCTGGGACCGAGCAACGGGAGCTCACCCCGTCGCGGGTATTCGAACTGTCGACCTTCTGATCGGCAAGCCCTAGGTTCTGTGGTTTAGACCACAGCGCCACCTGCGTCCTAGGCTTTAAGTAACAAGTCTCAAATGATTATAAATTTATATTGACTCCTCAAACCTCTTAAGAGGATAAGTCACCATCTTCGTCTCCACAATGTCAATCTCTGGTAAATGGCACCTTGTACTATTGAATGGCACTGCAAAAACCAGTTACTGGCATTAAATAAAAATATAGAAATGTCATCTGTTTAAATCAAGGTCACCTCATATGCCGTTACACATAATTGTATAGGTCTAGGTACTTTAAGTGTATAAAGCATTATAGCTATTTTCTGTATGGCCAAGGGTATAGAATTGCTAGGAATAAGGTCACACCAAAATAGAAAAAAAGGCTATTACATATAGTTGAAATACATATGAATTCAAATGTTCATCAGATTAAATGAATGGCATTTTTAAAACAAAACAAAAAATGTTTTCTGTAGTTCACATTTCAGAAGTGCCAATGGTGAATGATACAAAGCCCAGTAATGGAACTTGATCAAAAAAATAATTATTTATTACTTACACTGGCAATATCACAGATTGACTTATTATTTACTAGATTTGTTAAATGTGGATTATAAAACTGGTTCTTAAATTAGAATTTACAGTTTGTGGAGAATATTCTGCGGAGAATTTAGAAGGCACAGCGCCTCCTTGGTAGTAGCGCCCTCCCTTCAGATGTTAAGGAAATAAACAACTATCTGACTTTTGGAAGACATCTGTTTAGGGAAGTTTTTAAATTTTTTGTGTGTGTTTTTACTATTCTGCTGGGAACCACCTAGAGTGGCTGAGGAAACCCAGCCAGATGGGTGTGGTATAAATAAAATTATTATTATTAATTATTATTATTATTATTATTATTATTATTATTATTATTATTATCTCAAAAGCCATACCTCATGGAAGTAGCCACTCCCTCCTGCTTGTTTTTATCACCAATGTCTATAATTCATAGGTATTGCCTCAGGACATGAATTTTCTATATATTACTTAAAATTAACAAGCTTCTGATAGACTTTATATTCCATTTATATGTCTAAACCAGGATGAGCCAATGTAGTGTCTTCAGACGTTTTGGACTAAAATTCCCAATGTCCCTTAGCATTGACTGTGCTGACTGGGAGTGATGGGAATTGCAGTCCAAGGCATCTGGAAGGCTTCCCCTTGTCTAAGCTTATTATATGCTGTCTCAGACTCTTGATGTATTTCATGACCTGCCATCTTAACATGAAGCTGACAGAAGAGATGCTGAGAGAAACAAGATGAAATCAGTTATGACAATCTGTGAAGACTTTTAGGATCAGTCATAACAGAAACCTTTTATTCATATCACAGTGAATTTTTTAAAATTGTCATGAGGACTTTAGTCTCCACAATGTTTATAATTTATCAACTTAGGTTATTTTATGTAGATGACGAAGCCTCAGTTTAAAGATAGTAAATAATTTTTGTAGTACTTCCAGTTCTGATAGTATTCTGGAAACAGAATAGCCTCAACTTTAAATAGTATTCTAAATGTGGATACACCACAGGTTCCTATAATGACAGACTTTTAAATACCATATTTTTCGCTCTATAAGACGCGCTTTCCCCCTCCTAAAAAGTAAGGGGAAATGTGTGTGCGTCTTATGGAGCGAATGCCAGGAAGCCAGGAGAGCAAGAGGGATTGGTGTGCACTGGCCCCTCTTGCTCTCCTGGTTCTGCTTCGCTGGAGAGCCGCTGTGCAGCATTCCCTCTCTGCGCAGCGCCCCTTCAGCAAAGCGGGAGGAGAAATGGAAGGGGCTCCGCTTCTCCTGACGCTTCGCTGAAGGGGCGCTGCGCAGGGAGGGAGAGAACTTTCCCCCCCTTGTTCTCCTCTAGAACTAGGTGCGTCTTATAGAGCGAAAAATACGGTAACCTAGATGTCTGCAGTGACTATGGATTACCTCCAGGAAGATTTTACAAAAGTTGCTATTTTCTTTTATATACATAGACAGGGAATCAAGCTGATTCCTTCCAGTAATTGTGTTCTCCAAGGAATTTTTTCAATTTCTTAAGTTCCTTAGTAACAACGAAAGGATGCCAATGGCAAAAACAATATTAGGGCAGATCTTTCATTATTAGATTTAATTTTAATATACCAAACTGAGTACTTACTGTTTTAATATATTCAAAGTTTAATTTAGTATAGTCAGCGAAATAAAAATAAAAATCATAGATCTTATAGTCAGAAAGGCCCTGAGATGACATTACAGGGGGAATGTTTTGCCTAATAGTTATTTTAGTCTACATACTTCTGTTGTGTTTAACTTCTGACATAGGTGGTGTGCTGATGTTTCAAGGAACTTTGAGAAACCCCATGTCATGTATGGCTTGCTCCTGGAGAGGGAAGATTACTTGAAATGTATAATTCCTTAAGGTTAACTTCTTGAAATGGTGCTTATCTGATCTTTAAGCAATGGCATCTAAGGCAGGGTTGACTAATCGCCTCCCCCCGGGCCACAGTGATGGTCTCCCACCTGTCTGGTGACCACATGCCCATGGTGGGTGTGGTTAGTGCTTGCTGTCTGGTCTTTGACTGCAATAAAGATTGATTGGTGTGGCATATAATCACATATGTACCTGCCACACACACATTTAGCACACACAATGTCTGCTAACCAGACATGCCGTCAGACAGCCCTCCCTTCCACCCTCTCCATCACCATTCAAGTTCTTCCCACTCTAACACTCAAGGATCTGTTCAAAGTTTAAAAGGCAATGTTCATAAAAGAGCGGACAGGGGGATTCATCTCCAAGCTCAGTGCTTTGGTGCTTAGTGCTAAGATCAGAGATAAAAGATCTCTCTTACTACTCTTTAGAGAGGATCTTGAAACAGGACACAGATTCATTTATTTTACTCTCTGGATGAATTGGGGTCAATGCAGCACCTTTTGCATTCTTTTTTTCTGTTGTAATAGATGGTTTGACTATTTACTGTACCACAACCCCCATCTTTCAAGTGAAAAACTATTATTCCCCCAGACACTTGCATGTTTGTCTGTCTCTATACATTTGTATTTCCTTGAAAAAAACTAAAGAAAATAAAATTGATGCGTGAATAGGTGTTGATCCCACATCCTACATTTGTCAACATGTGAGGGGGTCATATTAGCCCCCCTGTATGTGGCTCAGTAATGGCATCTTTGTTTCTAAGGTGAGTTGGGCTGTAGGTATAAAAAAGAAATTAGAGTATCATTCACTTCTAGATTCATTTAGAAAGGGAGGATATAGCTGCCATTTGAAAATTTTGGCATAGTGCCATTGCTCACTTGTTTACCTTCATTCTGCTTACATATATATATGTGTTCTGTTTACTCAGTTTTACAGCATCACAGAAATAATTCATTGTAGATTGTTCTCTACTCTTAGTTCTGAAGTTGGCATTAGCAGTGTAAGTAATTCTAATGCCATGAAACTGAGCAAACAAAACTGCATACAACTTCAACAAATTACAGGCTAATTACTAAAGAGCTGCTTTTGCTGTGAAGAGGTGTGTTCCAAACTAGTTGTCTCTGCTTTGAAGGCAATTTTCTACTGCTGAGACGGCTTTTTTTATTTCTCTCTTTACCCCATCCCCCTTCAGTGTCTAGTTTGTTATTCATCACATGATCACATATCTTTTCTTCCATCTGGCCCAAGAAGACATTTCTACATTACACTGTGATGCCATAGCTCTTCGCAGCACTTGATCTTGGTCTAAGTTTTTATTGTTGAGAAGGGTATATAGCACTTGATTTGCATGCAGAGGGTACCAGATTCCATTCTTGGCATGTCCTGTTAAAAGGCCTTCTGGCAGCAAGAGGAAAATCACTTAATCTTATGAAATTCTCTTAATATATAAAATGCATCTTAAAACCAGTAAAGCAGCAGCATAAAAGCATATAAAAACAAATGGGAAGAAGATTCATATACATAAAACAGGTTCTGTTCTTTTGGGTTGGAGGGAGCCCAAACAAATAAGTCTTTACAAGATAGCTGAAACAACTGGTGGTTGCTGCTTCATGTATAGCAGAATGAAGGGCATTCCATAATATGGGGCAGCAGCAGAAAATGCCAAGTAGATCAACTCAAGTACAGTGGTACCTCGGTTTACAAACTTAATCCATTCCGGAAGTCCGTTCTTAAACCAAAACCATTCTTAAACTGAGGCACACTTTCCCAATGAGGCCCTTCCACCGTTCAGATTCTGTTCTTGGACCAAGGTAAAGTTCTCAAACCAAGGCACTACTTCTGGTTTTGCAGAGTTTGTAAACTAAATTGTTCTTAAACCGGACTGTTCTTAAACCGAGGTACCACTGTAGTGTATCCAACTGAAATAATTCAAAAATTGATGTGGAGCTTATTGTTAGAAACTAAGCACTTGGAGAGCTGTTGTTTTTTAAAGAAAATATTAAGAACTTGTATGATTGACAGCACATTAGGAAAAGTAATTTGAAAATTATTTTTCAAAAATGTAAGGAAGGTGGTGCTATCAGAGATCATCGCTTTAGTGTGTGTGAGGCTTTGGTTTATATTTACGTAGCTTGTTCACTAAAATGTATTTAGTACTTGTATCAAAAGGTGTGCTTTCATATTAACAACAAGCTATTTCTTCTGTTTCAGATATTTAATTAGTCAAGGAGCACATGTAGGAGCTGTAAATAGTGAAGGGGACACTCCATTAGATATTGCTGAAGAAGAGGCAATGGAAGAGTTGCTTCAAAATGAAGTGAATCGGCAAGGTAATTTTAAAGGTTTACTACATAAAAAAATTTAAACATAAAAAGAATCTGTATTAAAACCAAAATGTTGTATCGGATTGACCATATGCAATTAAAAAATGCCATATAACTATAATTAATTCAGAATACAAATTTAAGAGCCCCTGGTTATGTAAGAAAATACACTGTAGAAATAGGAAGAATTATGTCTCTGGAAAATTGAATGGAACTTTCAATAAAATATGTGTTGACAATGTATTTTTATAGGGCTTGCCATTTATTTAAGTGTGTTGATTAGGTTTGAGTTTACATCTGAAAAAGAACTGAATCTAACAAAAATGTGTTTCCCAAAATGAGCATGATAGAAACACCCATTTTCAACTAGGCTGATAAAATAGTCAAAACATTTGCTTCTTAACATGCAAGTGTGGCTCCAGTGCAAGAAAATCCAGACAATATTTTTCAGTGGTTAATGCATTGGGGGGGGGGGAGTCATGCGTAGTATTTCAAATTGCCTACTGCTGTTCTAAATCAGAATCCTTTGTTTTGTAAAATATATCATGAAAGGACTATTCATAGGGCTTTTGTCTTTCATGTTTGATAAAAGTAAAAGTAAATATTTGTTTTGTGCCAATACTAGTTTAAAGCTTAAAGCTTTCTGCAAGCTTTCTGAGATTCATGTCTGAAGCAAACATACTTATTAAATATTTGTTTTGTTGTTGTTGTTGTTTAGTCATTTATTCTAGACTAGATACAGAACTATAGTAATGTAAGGTTGCATGTCTTGTGTAAGGTCCCATGTCTTATCTAATGTCTAGTAAAGGTGGTGCTCTGGTCTAAACCACCGAACTTCTTGAGCTTGCTGATCGTAAGGTTGGCAGTTTGACGGGGTGAGCTCCTGTTGCTTTGTCCCAGCTCCTGACAACCTAGCAGTTCAAAAGCATACAAGCACAAGTAGATAAATAGGTACTGCTGTTGTGGGAAGGTAAATGGTGTTTCCGTGAGATCTGGCTCACCCCATAGACGAATGTGACTGGACTTAACCATCCATGAGTCCTTTACCTTTACCTTACCTAATTTGTAGCCTTAGTGATTGCTTTAAGGATGAAGACAATTCAAATCTTAAAGAGAACAGAATTATTAGTTATAGTTCATTTTTAAAAATAGGCATCATAATGTTATCAGCCACTTGCCTATACAATATTTTGGCTATGGTTGTATAAAACCTTACTGTGAGAATGAATCTTGTGACTTGAATTCTAAGATAAGTTGACTTAACAAAGCTAATGGAATTAAAATTCCCACCCTATCCCAAATGGTTCAGCACCCCTCTGCTCTCTGGAGAGGCTTTTGTGGGGAGGTGCAGTTGGCTGCATAGGTGAAGAGACAGTAAGCTTTCCTGGCATAAACTTAATTGTTTTAGCCTATCCTAGGAGTCAAACCTATATATTTAATCATTTTTTCAGTGGAATAAGGTGATCAACTATTAGGTAATATTTAGTTCTGATCTTTTCTCCCTTGAAGATAATATTACTACTCAAATCTTTTTTGCCAGTCAGCTGTTGGTAGCTTCTGAATAATTATTAGGAGTAGAAATATGTCCTTCTGATTTGAAAGTGGGAGAATTGACTTGACATGTTTTGATAAATCATTCAGGTTTGTGTTGAGAAGACACATAGATAATTGAGCAGAGAGCTTCTAATGCCAAGAAGAGCAGGTTTAAGAATTCTATGCATGCTCTCTCATGGCTGGACCACTAAGGGAGGCAAAATGAAGTCTTCTGTAATCAAGACAGGGATGGGAAGTGAGGTACACCTTTAGATTTCTAAAGTTAGTCCAGATGTTTGTGTGTGTACACATTTTGCTTTTATAACGCTGCTGGTCAGCAAGTGTGCTTAAACAGAGATATCAGAGTTAATAAATGGATGTCCCTGCACTTTTGTTGATGAGTTCTGGGCTGAGACTGTGCTTCAGGTTGTAAGGCCCTATGTTTAAATATATGCACTGTTAAATCCGGGGAATTTAAGTAACAGAGTACAGTGGTACCTCGGTTCTCAAACGTAATCTGTTCCGGAAGACCGTTTGACTTCCGAAACGTTTGAAAACCAAGGTGCAAAGGGCTGGCTGCAAGTTCAACGGAGAAAATTGAAAAAAACGCAACAGAAGCTGTTCAACTTCCGAGGCGTGTTCAAAAATAGAAGCATTTATTTCCAGGTTTTCGGTATTCAGCTTCTGAAATGTTTGGCTTCTGAGGTGCTCAAAAACCGAGGTACCTCTGTACATGCATGTGGCATTAACAATAGCACATATAGCATTTACTGTTGAAGCTATTAAAAGCATCTTACGCAATAAATAATTGCTGATTGTTCTTGGGGAGATAACTGCCAAATCCCTTCTCCCGGTGACCTGCCTTAATACGTGCATCTGTTTTAAGTGAAACATTTTGATTCACTGTGGGTGGGTTTTTCTGCAGACTATCTACAAATATCAAGCTCATTAAGACTTAACATCAGTAGAAAGATAGAAAAGGGTTCCTAGTGGGTCCCTTTTTCTATAAGAGCATTGAATATGTATCTAAATATAAATAGTACAGTCATACCTCGGGTTAAATACGCTTCGAGTTGAGCGCGTTCAAGTTGTGCTCTGCGGCAACCCGGAAGTAATGGAGAGCGTTACTTCCTGGTTTCGCCGCTTGCACATGCGCAGACGCTCAAAATGATGTCATGCGCAGAAGTGGCGAAAAGCGACACGTGCGTGTGCAAACGTGCCGTTGCTAGATACGTTTACCTCTGGATGCGAATGGGGCTCCTGAACAGATCCCGTTCGTATCTAGAGGTAACACTGTATAGCAATAGTCCTGATCCTTGACAGACAGAGCAGCTATGTCTGTCTATACTATACTGCGAGCACTCTAATTGGAGAATAGCCTTTACCATGGACTTTGAAGAAGTACAAACTCCATACGAAAGGGAGAAATGAGCTAAGAGGAAGACACATTTGGCAAATCCTCACCATGATCAACTCCCGTCCGAAAACCTATGTTTCCACTGTGCAAGGGCGTGTGGATCCAGAACTGGCCTCCACAGTCACTTACAGACACACTGATAAGACCGTGTTCATGGAGGACGATCTTACACAGCTACGAATGATCACCAAAGAAAGAAGGACTTATTTTTATTTATTTAAAAATATTTGTATACCACTGTATCAGAAATGTATAGGCAAACAATAAAATAATAAAAAGTTAAAAACAAGTTAAAAGCAAAAATAAAATTAAAACAAATATCAGTAGACCACTGTGTGTGGGTGTGTAATATTGATTCCCTGGTAGGCCTGGTAGAACAGAATAGGCCTGGTAGAATAGAACGCAGTGGTCTACGCAGTGAACAGCAACCTCAAGGAATAGTCACCTCAAGGCATGGTAACACAGCGGCCCCTTCTTGGAGATTGGTCACTTATTATGCCATTTCTGCAGATAACCATATAATAAAATAAACAAATAAAAATAAGATCTCTGAAATGCAAAGATGAGGACCTTTTAAAGGAAAAGCCAGCATTTATATGATCATAGATATAAAATAGAATTAGTAGGCTTGTGGGATGCATTTAAACTTACAAAGGTTATTAATACTAAGCAATGCAGGACCTCAATGGGGTCTTTAGAGACAGAATTGGGTTAGTGTTGTTTGGACCTCAAAATAGCCAGATGAAAGGTTTTACTGTAGCTATGGTTGCCCATAAAACATGTTAAAAGATTGAGAATGCTGCAGTACCTTGAGCATGTGTTAGTTCATTGGAATGAACATTTGTAGGCAACAGCCATCTTGGTTATATTCATGAAGCAGAATGAAAAGGCAATATGTATATATGCACATAGCCTGAAAACCAAGTTTAAAAAATCATTTTTGGGCAATATACATAGAAGCTGTGTTGGAGTGTAGGGTCCAAAAGTAAAAAAAAGAAAAAGAAAGAAAAGGATGTGTGCCAGAATAGCCACAGGTAAAGCTTTGCATGTAATTGTATTTTAGTTGTAGAAGAGGCTTAACTTGTTTCATTTGTGTCAGCAACACAGCCATGCACAAGGCATCATTTGCTTTGCTTCTGTACCTGTGCTTCTTGCTGCAAGCTGCTCCCATTGGAAGAGAGTAAATCTCTTCAGTAGGAAAGATACAGGAAATGCTTCACATTCTTTTCTTCTGATTGCTTAGCAACAGTGATGTAACTGAGTAATTGTCATTGGCAACAGCAGCATCTGCCTAATAAGCCTTGGAGCCTTGCCTCCACATTTGCCTTTTAAGTGTGTGTGTGTGTGTGTGTGTGTGTGTGTGTGTGTATATATATATATATATATATATATATATATATATATATATATATTTGCTTTCGTAGATTTTCACGGGTACAGGAATGCAGGTTTTGGTGTCCTCGGGTGTCTTCCCGTGTAAAAGTTGGGGTGTCTAGGCGACGTTTCGACGAGGTCTCACTCGTCATCTTCAGGCTGGTGCTTTCGGCTTCTTGTTACTGGAACAGAGCAGGATCTCAGTGTTTGAGTTCCTATAAATACTGTTGAGGAGGTGTGGCCTCCAATGTTCTGGGCAGAGAGGAAGTTCCCAGGCTAGTGTGCCTTTTCTTCTTTTGTTCCTTAATTACTTGAGGGATATCTTGAGTGATTTCTTGAGTGATATCCTGAGTACCACTTAGGTGGGTCATTAGGTGTGGATTAGTTGCTAAGGCCTTTGTGTCTTGACCTCTTGAACTTTGTGAAGAGTTTTTCTGAGAAGATGGCTGTACTGCACTTAGTTGTGCTCTGGCTTGGCTTCGTGTATAGGGGCGAGCTGTGGTTTTGTGGCCTGTGCCAGCCAGATCTGTGTAGGGATTGCGGGGGGGTGCAGCATCTAGACACCCCAACTTTTACACGGGAAGACACCCGAGGACACCAAAACCTGCATATATATATATATATATATATATATATATATATATATATATGCTTTCGTATATATATATATATGGTAAAGGGACCCCTGACCGTTAGGTCCAGTCGTGGATGACTCTAGGATTGCGGTGCTCATCTTGCTTTACAGTGGTACCTCGGGTTAAGTACTCAATTTGTTCCAGAGGTCCGTTCTTAACCTGAAACTGTTCTTAACCTGAAGCACCACTTTAGCTAATGGGTCCTCCCGCTGCTGCCGCGCCGCCGGAGCATGATTTCTGTTCTCATCCTGAAGCAAAGTTCTTAACTCAAGGTAATATTCCTGGGTTAGCGGAGTCTGTAGCCTGAAGCATATGTAACCTGAAGCATATGTAACCCGAGGTACCACTGTATTGGCCAAGGGAGTCGGCGTGCAGCTTCCAGGTCATGTGGCCAGCATGTCTAAGCCGCTTCTGGCGAACCAGAGCAGCACACGGAAATGCCGTTTACCTTCCCACCGGAGCAGTACCTATTTATCTACTTGCACTTCGTGCTTTCGAACTGCTAGGTTGGCAGGAGCAGGGACCGAACAACAGGAGCTCACCCCTTCGCAGGGATTTGAATCCTCGACCTTCTGATTGGCAAGCCATAGGCTCTGTGGTTTAACCCATAGATAGATAGATGGATGATAGATAGTTTTCTTTAAATGAAAGCTGAGTGTCCAGGTTCTACCTCAAAATGAACACAATTCACCCGATTACTGTCAGGTGTAGTTCAGAGATTTTTGAGCTAGTTCATTCCAAGCACTGGATGTGGTCACTACTAGTTGGCTGGTAATGAAGCTATCTGAGTGTGTATGTGCATGTGCGCTTGCATAAAGACTGTTGTGTTGATATGGGACAGAATGTTAATGGCAACATACTGGAATATCACATGTGGGCTGGAATCTTTGGATGAAGTCACCCAGCCACTTTATATGGATGTCTAAAAGGATGCAGTGGTGGCAGCAATGGTGAGGTTGAGCAGAAGTTCCACAATGCTGCCTTCTGGAATTGACTTTACAAATAGAAGCAATGCCTCCTGATCACAGAGTCTCCTGTCCAGAAGGATTCCTTGGTTGATGGTATCAAAAGCTGCCAAAAGAGAATGATCAAAGCCCCATTTGTGTCTCTTGACAGAGGTCATACATCAGGGAAATTTAATGCTCTCAGTGCCAAATCCAGACCTGAAACAGGATTGAAATGGATCTAGACAATATGTTTCAAGCAATGGAGATTAACATTAGACAACCGCCACCTGCTTGAGCATCTTGCCCCCAAAGTGATATGACTGGGTTATTACAGTCTTCTGGGTCTGGAGAGGATTTTTAAAGGAGTGACTGCATAGCTTAGGTTTGCCATATGTCTGGAATTTCCCGGACATATCTGGGATTTAACTGCTGAAAATAGCATCCGGGGGGAATTTAGGAAAATAGGCAAAATGTCCAGGATTTTGAGGTTGTGTCCTGAATTTAAACTAAACTCTTTCTTCTTTCCATCTTTAAGCATTAAAGATTGATTATGCTAGGTTGGTAAGTGCCCAGAGCTTGTGACACAGCAATACTTGTTGGCAGGCTAACAAATGCTGAGAATTAGAATTCTGAAATGTTTTAAAATGCATGCTGAGCAATATATTTTAGAATTAAGCTAAAACGTTTCAGCTGATTAACTAGCAAAGGTAGCTAATTAGTCCGCCCCCGACCGATCTTTATGTAAAATGGTTTTGTAGTGTACCCGAGAGAGAGCAAATAACATTTTTTTAAGGAATAAACTGAACACTGAGCTAGAAATGCAATATTGCCATCTGTGGACCATTCTTAGAATGTACTTTGTACCTTAAACTTGTATTCTTAAACAATGCTAAATATTAAAATAAATAAATATGAGATTCTCAATGCACAATGGATATATGAATTTTTGGAGTTACTTATTAACTTATGCCAATTTACATGCATAAATTGATTGGGGGATGTGGCTTGAAAATAATAGTAACAATAACAATAATCATTGTATTGCATTTATTATTTGCTTTTTTAAAATAAAAAGTGACCTGAAGCAACTTACAAAATAATCTAAACATTAAAACTATGTATAAAACCAAAACCAATGTACATGACAAAGCTAGATAATAAAGAAGCCAGAAATACACACAATACTTTCCAAATTAAGGACTGAAAGCCTTTAAATAAATGTTTCTTTCCTGACACCTAAAAATAGATAATGATATTGCCAGATGTGCCTCCCTGCAGAACGTGGGAGGGGGCACTAATGAAAAGGGGGCAAATGGAAAAAGGCCCTGGATGACAAATGCAAACCCCAGTTTAGTTCATATGGGAAAAGACAGTCCTTGAGGTATTATGTGCCTTTGCTGCTTTTCTCTACCCACTTTTCCTTTGTATTCCTTTGTGTCTTGTGTCTTTTGCCTGTTTAAACTGGCATGGCCATGCTTTTTTCACTACATGGAAGGGAAGGGTTGAACATTAGATAATTTTAAATATGAATGAATCTATAATACATTTTGTCCTCCCACTTAACCTGAGCTGGACACGGGAGGTTTTCCTGTAGGTGAAGGAACTAATTCCCATTCCGGGGTGGGGGAGACCCCCTAAAGTAGGCCACCAGAACTGTTATAGTTTCTGATTTAGTTTCACAGGCAGTGCATTCAGAGTTGCTGCCTAGCCATGGAAACTAGAGAACACTGAAGACGATAGCTGTATCTTCTGGAAATGAAAGAGTATGGAAATAAGGAATTCCCGGGTCCTAATCCACACAAGTTTTTTTACCTGTTTCTCCCGCCAATATCATACTCATCTAGACTACCTTTTATGACCTTTGTCTCTCTGACCTGCAGTTTTGCTTTGCTTTTATGCTGGATGTCTTGGCTCAACCAGTTTGCTGGACACTATCCAACAAATCTTGGCCTTTTTCTCATGAGATGCCCTGACTCTTCTGGGGGAATGCCACCTCTAGCAGTGTATGGCACAGACTGGCATTGCCCCTACTTTCCTCTCTTCCACACGACATACATCCCAGGAATGCTGCGAAATCATTGGGTGGCTCAACTTGAGTACCTGTTGTAGTTCCGTGCTAGCTTTCTGCTATATTAAAATGTATGTTGATGCATGGCTACTGGTCCTGTTTCCACACTGAACTTTGAGCCCATGACTCTGCCAAGGCATTATATATTCTGTTTTATGAAAAGTAATACAGTATTGAAATGGTTCAGTGGGTGAAGGAGTACCATTGCCCTTCCTCATATCTCTTTCCCTCCTAAGTGGAGCAGAGGCGGCTGATTATTGCAGTCAGCTTCCATAATGCTGGGCGAGGCTCCTGTGATATCTTGTGTCGGTGGTTATGTCATTTGAATGAGAATTTATGTACATATTTAGAAATGAAAATATTTCTTTCCATTCAGGGGTTGATATAGAGGCAGCTCGCAAAGAAGAAGAACGAATAATGCTTAGAGATGCAAGACAGTGGCTTAACAGTGGTCATATAAATGATGTTCGGCATGCAAAATCTGGTGGCACAGCACTCCATGTAGCTGCTGCTAAAGGGTATACAGAAGTATTAAAGTAAGTTAATTTCTAATGCAGATTCACACTTTGTAGTTACAAATTTCTGTAGTTTAGACTATTCTGCAGATCCTTGGTTTACATGTTAAAATTGTGACTTTTTAAAGTCTTTCTGTGTACAACCTTTTTAGTCAATATGGTGGTCCATGTGAGAAAATACAGTGGTACCATTGTTCTTGAACTTAATCTGTTCTGGGAGTCCGTTCGACTCCTAAAACTGTTCAAAAACCAAGGTACAGCGTCCAGTTGGCTGCAGAAGCTTCTTGCACTCAAGCAGAAGTCATAGAAGCCGCATTGGGCGTTTGGCTTCCAAAAAATGTTTGCAAACCGGAACACTTACCTCCGGGTTTCTGGTGTTCGAGAGCTGATTTGTTCAACAACAAAGCTGTTTGGGAACCAAGGTACCAATGTAATGCAATTTCTATGCTCATTAAACCCTTCACATGGTTCAGTGCTCTGAAAATGCCAGCAAATCCTTCAGTTTTCAAAAATTTTATAGCACTTTATTTCAGTTGTTTTTCTGTTTTTAATTTAATTTATCAAATTTATTCAGGCTTTTAATACAGGCTGGCTATGATGTAAATATTAAAGATTATGATGGCTGGACACCACTTCATGCAGCTGCTCATTGGGGTAAAGAAGAAGCATGTCGAATATTAGTGGAAAACTTGTGCGATATGGAGACTGTCAACAAAGTGGTAGGACTTTTGCATAATCTTTGTCAAAATGTGTTGTTATTGATCTATTGATTAAAAGTAGGTTATGAATTCTGTATTTGCTATTGTTACTTAGCTGTACATCTTAGAAACAAGTGAAACTAATTTATAATGATCCTAGCTGTCTGAAAAGAAAATGCTGGTTTGAAATTTGAACTATTTTTAGTTGTTATATAAAATATGTTTGAATTTTACCAAGGGGTTACCTTAATGTGACCATTGGCAGTTCAGATGTGCATCTGAGCTGCAGTGAGATCATTTAAAAATACTTTATAAAGAATAATGAAATAAAAAGTGACTTTATTAGTTCGCTATTGTTTGAAGTACTTGTTTAAATCATGGTTTAGCTATAATTATAAAGCAGTTTGTACACAATTTGAGTTATTGGGTATTAGAATCATTGCATTTACTGTTAAAGCCATAATGTACAAAAACAGTTCTCAATCACCCCTCCACAGAATTTAAAGCTGAGGATGGGAGACATTGGGAGACACACTTGTGACCCAAGCTGTATAGGGCTTTGTATGATGCTGCTCTTAATGTCCTTACATAATTGCTGACTGTATTGTGTATCAGTGTGAGAATACAGTATGGCTGACGTCATTCTTTATCATGGCCAGATGTTTTCTGTATCTTAGTTAGCTTATAAATAAAAATCCTAGCATGTCTCCAAATTTAGTAGTAGCTTGCCTCTTCAGGTGATCTGATATATTCCGCTTGGAAGGACAGGCCTGGGTGAATGCAACCAATTTTTAATCCTTAATAAATTGCAAGAAATCAGTTCATTTAAGTACAGTTATTAAACACACACATTTTTACTTCACTAAGGGGAACATACTGTTCAGGAAACAACTGCATAATTCCAGAAAGTCCTTTTTGTATCTTGAGTAGTTCTAATTTTAAATTACAAAGTACACATCTTTCCCCAGTGATTTTTATGTTAAAATGTGTTAAAACAAATGTAGGGAAGAATATAAGGACTGAATGGCTAAAGTAAAAGATCTGTTGGCTGAAGGTTTCAAGTGGAGCTAGATTTTTGAATGAATTCTGGTGGCATGTCTTGTCTTGTTTTCATTCTTATAAGCACCATCTGGTTTCTTCTCCCTTTTGTTGAAGCTTCCCCAGCCCCTTGCCAAATCTCATATCTTGTTTTCCCACCCTATGGGCCTATTTGGAAACAAGTATTTCTGAACTGCTACTCCAGCCAAATTTACAGAGAAGAGCTGTATCTTAAACTTTTTATGAAGATTTATTTTGAAAAGCATTACACTTGATTACAAAGTTTGCAATAAGCTTAGACACTCATATCACAGTGCTGTCATACTCAGGGGAGAGGGAGGGTGGCATTTAAGTTTTGAGGAGATTTATCTGTCTATGAGCAGTCTTGACATTATTCAACTAGTAGATTTTGTTAATGGAACTGTTTCACATCTCTAAAGGCTGGGACTCAAATAAGCTTCTAAGGTTTGCTAAAGAGTTGCAGCTCTAATTATTTTCCTTTGAACTCATGATTTGTGAGCTATATCATAAAACTGCCCTCACCCCTTGGGACACCAAGATTTTACCAATTCCCCTTGCTATTTCAATGCTTGGCATGTCCCTTCTATTATAAAGTAGTTGCAAATCTTCAAGAACAGCTTTTTTGGAGGGAATCAGCTGAGGAATTGGCAAAAATCGCTTGTCTTGTCCTTGTGTGAGTGGAAGTCTTTCTGCAGAGGCAATGCCACCACTGAATAAAACCAATCAACCATTAGCAGTATGTATGAAGTAAGGCATTGAGTTGAAAGATGAGTGACAAGCTACAACAGAACATTGCTAGAGGTGTGGCATAAGAAAATTGTGTGCAAATCTGGCAAGACTTCCTAGTAAGTTGTACTGTATTAGAGTATAATGTGATGTATAAAGGAGAAATGAGAAGAATAACTTTCTTCCCAAGAAGGTTAAATAAATATGGGATAGGCAAAGAAAGTGTATTCCACTCTAGTTAACTCAGTGAGGACTATTTCCAACATACGACTTTCTATTTAAAATCTCTATCTTAAAGGTATATCTAAATTCAAAGTTTCTCACTGTAACCTTTTCTCTTAAGGCTCTCGCACATAAGAGAAACAAGCAGTAGCCAAGAAAACTCTTAATATGTTTGGCTTATTCCTTTACTCATTTGGAGAATTCTTTATAACTCAGTGTCTGGACATGAACAAAGTGTTTTAAGTAAATCATTTCCCCTTCTTTAACTTCCTGAATGTCTACAGGAATTTAAATTTTCCGAATCACCAGGAGTGACAGTCTACTTTATACTGGACTAATGTGGAGCTGTTACTTCCTGTGACTTGGAAACTATTGTCCAATTCACAGTCATTTGCAGGACAAACACAAAAGGAACAATTTTGACACATGCCAATAGAATGATCACCTTGAAACTAATTGTATTTGTGGCCCTTTGGTTGAAACAGTCCCCACTCTCTTCATGCCCCCAAAGCGCACACTTCATGCCCATTCTTTGTGTTGGGCTTAGCTTGGTGGCATACTCCCTCCCTGTATGACAAGTTAATGGTACCATAATTTAATTTTGTTGCTTATTTCTCCTGCAGGGTCAGACAGCATTTGATGTAGCAGATGAAGACATTTTAGGATATTTAGAAGAACTTCAAAAGAAACAAAATATGGTGAGCTCTTTCAGTACTGTGAGAACAAACTAATCAGATCATTGGTTTGTCTAGCCTGGTATTGTCTACTCTGACTACCAGAGTCTTAAGCTGAGGATATTTAATGGAAGATACCAAGATTGAATTTGGGATTATCTGCATGCAAAGCATTGTGCTCTACCACTAAGCCTATTCTTTATTTTATGTTCAGTTCATAAGTGTCTTGTTTTATCCAAAGGCCAAAATCTTTATTTTATGTGTATTTCACTTTATGGAATAGGTGCTTGGTATTTTTTAAAAACATGAATAGTGCACTGATGTTCTTTTCCATTACCCCTCTCCCACACTATGCAGAGAGTTAGGTAGTACCCAGAACTCTGAGTGTGAGGATTCTCATACTAAAATTCTACAATTACTTTACATCAGAAGGGAAGCACTACTGGAGCTGTTAATGAGCAGCTATAAAATTCCCTCCGAATAAGAAGGTTGAGTGATGGTTCTGCATGCCTAGCAATAACTGTTCCCCTCTCGGGGACTTAAAAGTTTGAATGGGAAGCAGCAGTGACTGTGACATAATTTTGCTCCTGCATGTGCTCCCATTCATGGAAGTGCAGATGAGTAGTTCTGAACGTCCTGGTGGTGGCGGTTTTTAAAATAGTTGGCATATGTTCAGTGGTTGAGTCCATATTTTATCAGACGTGTGAATGAACTGAGGATGTTCCTTTGTAAACCTGGACACAGTCAATTTCTGTGTCCTTGTGCTAATTTAATTTTTATAATGAAGAAAACACAGTAAATGAGAAATCTTACTGAAAAGGAAATTTATGCAGTATACCTAGCCTTACACTGTATCAAGTGATGTTACTTTGATATTGCGGATTTTACTTCTGATGCTTTAATTCAGAAATGTTCAAATGTTCAAAGATTGAAACACATTGGCCACATTTGTATATCACATGAGCCATAGCTTAAAGAGTTCTCTCTGCCCCCTCCCCCCTGCAAGTTACTGAGAGGAGAATTTAGGCAGCTTCTACTTTGGGCTTTAATTATCCATTTTTGAATTATGTCATCCATAGCAAATTGTGGATTGTAGCAAATTATGTTTTAACATTTACTTCAGTCATTTTCAAGAAAGCCATTTTCATTTCTGAGCCTGGCTTGTTTAAACTAACAATAATTAGAAGTAATCTCTGTACAGAATGCGGGAAACATGGCAAATGGCCAGGAAAGAAAACTGAAAGTAACAGCTTCCAAAGTCATCTTCCCCAGCCATGTGTAATGTGGAGGGGGAGACAAAGGTTAACTGCAGCTATAGTTTAGTGTGATGTGCAAATACAGCTATTATTATTAATCGTCTTGAAAACGTGTTAGCAATGTTGAAATGTTAAAGGAGTTTATTACATAGCTATTTAATATTTGTCACTTAACATTTGCCCTGAGATCTTAATCTTTTAAATCCTTTTTTTCATGTTATACTACTTCAGGTGACTTGAAATGTTTTAGTGTTTGCATCAGCACTTGTAGAAATCTAACTGAATCTTTTCATATCTCTTAAAGCTTCATAGTGAAAAAAAGGAGAAGAAATCACCCCTTATTGAATCTACAGCAAACATGGACAATAATCAATCTCAAAAACCGTTTAAAAAGTAAGTAGATTAGTTAAAATAAACTCTGTGTAGGGGGAATGTTGAAGACGGTTACATGTTTACTTGGAGAAGGTATAGGTAACTGGTCTTACACTTATTTTACTGATCACAGCTTTGCATGGGTGGGCGGGGAAATAAATAGAGCAGAGGAAACCCACCCTCCATTTATTTAATCCCCCCCACACCTGTGCAAAATTGTGATCACAGACTTACCTGGCTTTGGGAAGGCAGTACAAGGGCTCTAGCAGGGTCCTAGAGCCCTCCCGCCTCCTTCCCAAAGCTGGACAAGTGCTTACTGGGCTTTGAGAAGACAGCAGGATGGAGAGCCCTCATACCGCCTTCCCGAAGCCAGATAGGCAGCTCTCCACCTTGCGGTGAGGGTGTGTGTCCTGGGGATTCTTGTCTTTATTCATTTTTGCATATACACATGGAGCCCCAGAACTGAACCCTCATGTAAGAGGCAAGTTACCTGTACTGAAGAAACATAGAAGGAGTAGAGTTGTCATAATAACATTGAGTCCATATCTGTGCTCCTGTCACAGCCCACCCTGGTATCTTTTTTCTGAAGCCAATAATGCAATAAATATTTCATGCTTCAAAACAATGTTGTTCCAGTAAAGAGACTTTGATCATTGAGCAAGATAAGAATGCATCAAACATTGAGTCTCTAGAGCAAGAAAAAGCTGATGAAGAGGAAGAAGGAAAGAAAGATGAGTCCAGTTGCTCTAGTGAAGAAGATGAGGAAGAAGACTCCGAATCTGAAGCAGAAACAGGTATTATAGAACAACAATTTTGCTTTACAATTGCTTTTAAATTCAGTTCAGTTTAATTCACCATTGGATTACTTCCTCATTACTTCATGCTTCTTCAAGTTTGGAGGTCATTTAGGGACAAGTATAAAATTCATTAATGTGCAAACCACGAGATACGTCATTTTAAACAAAATTAACTATCTTTATGTCACTTGATTGTCCAGAAACCTTAACGTGGTAATACAGTAACTAGAAACTGTACAGAGCAAACTCACACATAGTACATCTATTAGAATTCATATATAATAAATCTATATCTTATCTGGAAGATGTCAAGAATGTGCTAATTAGCTGTGAAAAACTCTCAGATTCTGTATCAGAAAGTTAACTAGCACTATGACGATTCAATTTCAGCCATGCAGATGTCTAGAAACTCCCCTGTTCCTTGCCTTTTCCTCATACTCATGGTTTTTTTAAACACATTTTAAGGTTAATTTTAAAATAGTGAATCAAAAGGGATCTATTTATTTCACTTAAATAACAGCTATAAGCTGGAGGAGCACAATTTAATATATATGCATGTCTTCCACTAACAGCTTAAAAGTTTCAGACTCATCACTTCAGCATTTCTTGAGTTATATGACTCTCATTACTCTGTTTTCTTTGTTGCTACTATGCAGTCTTGTGCCAGGAAAATATGACTGTGACACAAGAATTAATTTATGTAAACTTAGAGGTTTTTAAATATCAACAAGGCTTTCATCATACTTTATTTGGCATGCTAGAGAACTTAGGCTTTTCCCTGGAGCTGAATCTCTGTGTTCCAAATTTGTACCTTCTCCTTTCCCTCTTACTCATTTAAAGGTGGATTCACAATAAAACGTTTTGGAACCTGGAATATTCTAGGTGGAGTAGAGCCTGCTCTGGTGTATATTTTGTTTAGTGTGAATTTAAATTTAATATTTAAATGAAAGGAGCTTTGAGCGATTTGAGAAATAAACATTGGACTGTTAAAAGGGCTTAAATTGCCCTTGTTCAAGTAGAGAAATACTAAAAAGCAAACACACCACTGCATTTTCTTGGGAAACTGTTATTAAAGTACAGTTATTTAAACACAGCTCTGTATTTTTAAACAGACACTGGGGAAGTTCCAGCCCCTCTCCACATCCATTCCCTTCCATGTGCCAAGTGGGAATTGTTTTCTAATGGAAAGATGTGGTGAAAATATTTTTAATAAAACAGAAGGAGGAAGGCTCCTAAATGGTGAACACCCACCAGCCCTGGTAGTCCTGCTTCTACTGCATGCAATGTTAGGCTTGTGAGGATGTGCACAAGGTGTCAGATGGTATTGTCCCCAAAATTGTAAGCATTTTTATTGCAGGAGATTTTCTGTATTTTAAAATGATTTTATAAAACTATTTCCATTGTGGTATATATTTAGTACTGCCTTAAGTGGTGCTAATGAAATTGTATCCAGGTTCAGAGATGATGGGGAATCATGGTTCTCAGTTCTTGTATATTTCATGTGATTTTTTTATTCTCATAGCCTTACAATTTTGTCTATAGCCATAATGACTAGAAACATTTTTAAAACTAAAATAGCTGGGAATTTTTTGTTTCAAGTCCATGCTTCTCAGTGCTCTTCTATGGAGCTACTGTTCTCATAGCAGGAAAACACTGATTTATTTATTTATTTTTGGGTAGTGTTCTACAACAAATGTACAGTGGTACCCCCTGGTTACATACGCTTCAGGTTACAGACTCCGCTAACCCAGAAATATTACCTCGGGTTAAGAACTTTGCTTCAGGATGAGAACAGAAATCATGTTGTGGCAGCAGCGGGAGGCCCCATTAGCTAAAGTGGTGCTTCAGGTTAAGAACAGTTTCAGGTTAAGAACAGACCTCCGGAACGAATTAAGTACTTAACCCGAGGTACCACTGTAGTTAGATGCATAGCCTGATCATCTTTTCCAACTACTAGTGCTCTTTAAGTATACTTTCAAATAGTTTGGAACAAAACCTGAAGTTACTTGGTGTATCTTCTGGGCAGTAAATAAATAGGTAGAGGTAAAGGTACCCCTGTCCGTACGGGCCAGTCGTGTCCGACTCTAGGGTTGTGCGCCCATCTCACTTAAGAGGCCGGGGGCCAGCACTGTCCGGAGACACTTCCGGGTCACGTGGCCAGCGTGACGAAGCTGCTCTGGCGAGCCAGCACCAGCGCAGCACACGGAAACGCCGTTTACCTTCCCGCTATTTATCTACTTGCACTTAGGGGTGCTTTCGAACTGCTAGGTGGGCAGGAGCTGGGACCGAAGGATGGGAGCTCACCCCACCGCGGGGATTCGAACCGCCGACCATGCGATCGGCAAGCCCTAGGCGCTGAGGTTTTACCCACAGCGCCACCCGCGTCCCTCTAGTAAATAAATACAATACAATAAAACAATTCATACTCTTCTATAATGTAGCAGGAATATGGTACTGGGACACTTATTCCATAGTGGAGCTAAACCCTTATTTACTTTGTGGGATACCAGGGCCAGTGGTGTGGGCTGTTCCTCGTCACATGATTGAAGGCAGGAGCAAAGAATTGTGAGAGGCAGGCACGCTCCCCTCAGTTTTTCAGACTCACCAAGCAGCAAAATGGCCAGTGGGAACACCTGAAAGAAAATGAACATACCTGTCTACCCGCCCCCCGGTGCCTGTAAACTTTATTGTTCAGAATGGGCCTCTGTAATGTAAAAAGTATTAGTTATCTTTAAATGGATTTTGAATTACTTTATCCTCTAAATGATTTATTTACAGACAAGAACAAACCTACAACAAATAATTCAAATACCACCAATGTGCAAGCTGCTCCTATAGCTGTGACAACACCATCAGTTACTACTGGTCAAGTGACACCTACATCCCCCATTAAGAAGGTAAAACAGTTTGTTTCGGTTGTCTAGTTAAGAGTAAAGTGTACACATTATATCATGAACTCTTCTCACTATTAAAATGCCTTGATTGATCAACTGTTGCATAGGAAGCTGCCTGACATCGAGTCAGATCATTGACCCAACTAGCTCAGTATTGCATACACTGACTGACGCTGGCTCTCAAGGTTTCAGATATTATGCCAAATAAGATTATAGGCTTGTATCCAGTGGTGTTGCTGAAGGCAATTTGACCAGCGGAAGCTTTCCCCAGCGGATGGGAAGGGAGGTCATTTTTGCCAATTCCAATTCCCCCTCCATCTTTCCCCCAAATCGGCTTCAGACAGTTGGGTGGGAACAGCATAGAAGGTGACGGGAATTGGCAAAATTGCTTCATTCTCTTTTTGTGAAAGCCTCCAATCAAAGAGGGGGCCTATTGGATACAATCCATGGCATGTTCATTTGAAATGGGAGCAAGTTGTAACTCCAGATACCAGGCTCAGATTTGATGTTCAAGAGTTCCCTGAAGAAGAGGGTTTTTAAAAAATGCATTGGGCTTAATAAAAACATCTCTCTTTTTTTGTACACCTCTTTTTGCTTGTGATTGGGGCCTTACCACCTTAGTTTACTGTAGTCCACATATAGCCGTTCATGAAGTTGGTGTGTGTGTGTGTTCAAACGAATGTGGTTTTCATCCTTTTGGCTTAGTCAGGAAGGTTGTTTAAAATGCAGAGGGCAAACTTCATGTAGAATAAACAGAGTTGTTCACTTTTAATTACTTTGTTAGCTTTCTGTATTAGAACACATAGAGATGATGTCAATTCTGCAAAAATTCTTAGTTTGCTTCATTTGAGGAACAGTCAGTAAATACCTGTGCTTGTTGTGTTATCCCAAGAGAAAGATCTAGTTTTAATACTTGTTGTCTGAGTATTTTTTTTACACACCTGTGATTTTGAGCTCTCTCTTTTTAAGACCTGCAATGCTTTCCTCCTAAGATGCACCTTCAGGTCAAGTACTAGATATGAGTTAATGCCCCCCCCCAAGCCTCAAATTGATATTTTCAGGTAAATTGCAAATAAGAATTTGAGACATCATTTTAAAAATTAATTCTTATTAATTTATTCACCTTCCATATATGTCTCAAGGTGCTGTAGAGAATGCAATATAAGCAGCTAAAACAATTTTAAACAGTATTAAAAAGGAATTAAAAGGGGGGGAAACACCAAATAGACACCCGTGGCAGAGACCTGTTCATCCAGCTGAGAAGGCTTGTTGGAACAAAAACATCTGATTGTTTCCAGAAAGTACAGATAGTGAGCGCCTGTCGTATCTCGACAAGAATGCTGTTCCACAGAACAAGGACAGCCACACTTAAAACCCTGCTCTGAGTTACTGTTGAGTGGGTTTCTGAGATATTTGGGTCTTGCAGGAGAAGTTCTCCCTGCAGTGACCTGCCAGGTATGTAAGGAATAAGGGAGTCTTTCAAGGAACAAATTCACACAATAGATATTTTTATGGAACACCTTGTAGAGTATCTTTCTACAGAAAGGTGTGCATAGATGATAAAAAAACAAAACATATCAAAAAGCCCTGAAGGTATATCTTCCAAAAGAGCCTTGTAATTTAGTACTCAACCGGTTGCTTTCATTAAAGAAAGACTGCAGCTTTGTACATGCAGCCACCTTTTTAACACAGAGGAGGCTGTATGTTTCTTTCCTTGTAGTTTTTTCTTGATTGGACAAATGTCTAGGAGAATCCCACATTGATTGTGTGAGAAGGTGGTGTCAGCAGCGTGGAGCTGGTGGGATGAGGTGTTGTGATATGGATGAGTGTTGGTGCTGTAACAACTGTTTACAATATTGTTGTGAAATACCAATTCTGAAACAGTGACAGCAGTGTAGAGCTGGCAGGGAAGAGGAGGCATTGCATGAGTGAGTTGTGAGGCTGTAACAGGCAGTTACAAGTTGATCTGAAATACCAACTCTCCTAAGGTGAAAGTGGGGAAGAATGAATCACCACCATATATGTGATTAGAGGAATGCTAGCACAATTCAATATAATGAGTAATATTCTTACAGAAGCCAAGATGCTCATTGACCTAAATGGATAGATTTTCCTGTATTTTCATTTTAAATGTGAAAAAATTATGTTTTTATTTCAACTATGGAATTGTAGTCAGTCCTGTCTGAGGGAAAGTCCACTTATAAAATGGGTCTTTCACCCGTCTCCTCATAGTACAGTTTCTGGAATCCCTCAAAAATCTAGTTGTTTGGGGGACCCTCAGGAAAACACCTTGGTTGTGGTGAGAAGGACTGCAGTAGGAAAGAGGACTTGGCCAGAATCAGATGAAGGTCGCTTATACAAGTAACTTCCTACTTGGCAACCTGCCTCTACCTGATTTTGGGCAGCTTCCACTTTCCACCATGACCCTTTCTGAAAATCCTGTGACCATCTGGAGAGGCTTTTCATGAGTAGCAAAGTCCCACTGTGAGAGCAGATTTCTACTCATAAAAAACTGAGTATAGCCCATTGGTGTTATATATATTTATCTAATCTACCTACCTACCTACCTACCTACCTAATGTACATGTGTACATTCTCATAAATGACCACAAATACTTATCTAGCCTGCCACCGGAAAGTCCTTTTCCTCGGTACCCTAATCTGTGTCTGGCTGAGATTTTTGAGAAAGAAAGCCTGTAAGAAAATGTATAAACAGTTGTGAGGTTACTCATGTACTGCACAGCTGATTATGCTCTCACCCTGTCTTAAAGTAATCATGTAAAGGAGTAACAAGGAAAGTAGTCATGGAACAGAGGTGTGTCCGCCCGTTTAAGCACAAGTACTAATTTTCATGCTTTTTAAATTACAAGCATAGATAAGAGTTCTGGTGCCTAAAGTATGGGTGCAAAAGAAACATACTGCCTATCTTTCAGTCTATTTCCTTTCTTCATTTTTCTTCTGCTTCTCCATTCCAGTGCATATGCTTTTACCCCTCTCTTCCTTTCCAATCTCCATGCTGCTTTCTTTCACAAGAGAAAAAATACATAGGGCTAGAGCTGTATTCCTCTTGAACTTCCTGCTTCCCTGTTCAAAGGTCAAAGATAGGACCTCCTCTGACTTTTGCACATCTCTGCTCATATATGGCTATAATTCTGTGAATATGTGCTGAAAAAAGCTGACTGCTTTTACTGCAGTTCTGTAAAAAGTAAATAGGGATTAAAACATGTAGACTTTTAAATTAAAGGCCAACATATTTTTTTGTTCAATCTTTATATCTCTTTTATATGTCTTGTCCCAATTGGCTTTAGTATGACTTTCTTCCTGCTATCATGCCTGTGGTGGACTCTGTAGATCCTGCATCATGGAGGCAGGGCTTACGTAAAACTGGCATTATTCTTGTTCCCAGTAAAGGTGAAAAGTCTCTGGTGAGGGCTCTGTGTGTGATTTCCCCCTCCAGGTTGCAAAATAACAAGTGTTAATTCAAATATTGGCACTGTAGCTGCATGATTTTAAATGGTGTGTCTCTTTTGCATCTCATTGTTAATTTGTAGTTTATAGTGTAATGTTTACAAAGCTAACCTTTGAAAAGTTGATTTACCAAGTGTTTGGAATTTATTAACTTGCCCAGGAAATTGTGTGAGGTCTTGCTTCCTTTTCCACATACATACAATATACATCTATAGGGAATTTCATTTTGAAATATACCATGAAGCATGGAATTCTGGAATTAAAAATACTGAGGTTGAGAATGTGTCTTTCTTCTGTGACCTCTGTATAGTCCCACTTTCTGCTGTGAGCAAACATAGGCCACCATGTAGAAATTCTTAGGCTTTGACAGAAGTCATTTGCTTGTACCTATTACCTTGGCAGCCATGTTTGCCCTCATCTATATGATCCGAGGTTGGGTGAATGTCTTTAACTGCCACAAAATATTGCAGCTAGCAAGCTTTGCATTGTGTTACCTTGGATGACATGGCAGGTTCTGTATCTTTCTCCCAGTACCCCCCCTCCCCTGCTATCTTATTTAACAGTTTAAATTAAATGACTTTTGGTGATAGGGCAGGTTTTAAGAAGTGTATACCTTGTAGTAAAGATAATTCCTTCCCTTGCCTCTATTTTGAGGAAGGCCACAACCTGGGCACTAGCAGATTTAATCAAGGATTCATGAAGGAGGCTTACTGGAACCTAGGTTTTGGGTCAGATCACATTTGTGCAAGGAATATTAGTGACTGCTGAACAGAACACAGTGGTAAGCAGCAGGGTTCAGGGTGGATTTCTGTAGCAGCTGTGCGAAATCAAAGTTCATGTTGCTCTAAACCATGTTTCACAATGGACAACCATTGTGTTAGAGTACAAAGCTAAGTAAAAAGAGAGCTGTTCAGATGAATGGCTAGCATTCTTCCTAATACCCAATACCTAAACACACCAAAAGTGACTTTGCATCTGGGGCAGTGTTGGAATTCAATAAGAAGGGAGTGAAGCAATGCCAAGGCCCATTACTGCTTTCTCTGAGTCTAGAGTCCATGGTGGATGAATCTGTACTTGACAATTTTGCTTACTTGCTTGTCAAATGTGGGACTTCACAAAGATCACGAAGGAGATAACAGGGTTGCTTGTCTGTAATCCCTGTTCTCCAAGTGTGCTCTGTGCAGTTGCACATCCTACCCTCCTTCTCTAGCATAGAAACTCAACTTGTCTTAAAAATTACTTGTGGTTTGCTACCAGTGGTGATCTCATGTGAACTGCGGAGAAATACATTAGCCCCATGGTTCATGCTCACAAGGGCAAATATGTCAGCGAGAAGGGCACAGACATACTCCATTCCTGTCAAAGTTGTGGAATTACTCATTTTGTGGCCTGTGTATGTACACTTCCAAATGTTTGACTGCACAGAGGACACTTGGAAGAACAAGACTTACAGAAAAGCAACCCTGTGTTTTACAGTTCCCAACTTCAACTAAGGTTTCTCCCAAAGAAGAAGAGAGAAAAGATGAGTCTCCTGCTTCATGGAGACTAGGTCTTCGAAAGACTGGCAGTTATGGGGCACTGGCAGAGATTACAGCTAGCAAAGAAACACAGAAAGAAAAGGATTCGACAGGAGTTATGCGATCAGCTTCAAGCCCTAGATTGTCCTCTTCATTAGACAACAAAGACAAGGTAACATTTTTTCCAGAACACACGACGTAATTAAATTATGGATGGTGATGGTTTTTTTATTTTTTAAAAAAGAAAGACCAGTGTCTGAAGATGATGAATTCCTTACCAAATTCTGACTTCCACATATCATGGAATAAAGTTTCTACTCCTAAAAGCTGTGAAGACAAATCATGAACTTATATGCCTAGTTCCTGGTGAAGTCTTAAGAGGCACTAGTAGTTGGTATGTGGTGTACCATGAAAGATTTCCGTTCATCAAAGACAGGGGTTCAGTGATCTTTGTATGTCTTTCTGCATTTTTCATCTAGTTCCTTGGGCAAAGTTTCCGGGGGGAAAGGATGTGCTTTCAAGAATGGTGTGGCATTTTTTCCATCCTTCAAATAGGAAATGCTTCCTAATGTGTGGTTACTCTTTGTACAAGGTTTAACTACTTTCTTTCTTTATTTGTAGTAGATCACTTTCAGTGTAATTCAGTGATGGGAAGGCCAGACTTTCCAGACAACTTATGTAGGAAGCATAATTCTGTACAATTATCAGTCATGTGTGTTAGGCTCTGTGTAATTTAGTTCAGGTTTGACAACTAATTATTTGTTCTCTCAAATGCCAAAGTTTCTATTTGACATTGTTTACAGTAAAATATGTAAATCATAAGTGGCAACCTCCCTTTAGAACATTTATTGCTAGATGCTTATTTTTACACGTGAACTAGAACCTCTAGAAACAGTGTGCCTGTTTTAACACTTTTTCACTGTTTCGCCCATAAATTGATGGGAGCAAGTTGTGCGTGTGTGTGTATGTTTATATATATATATGTATGTAATTAAAATTGGGGTCATGTTGGCTACACATGCAGTTGACCTTTCAAAAATCGTAATCGTAAGTCAAACTTGTAAACTTTATAAAAAAAATGTCTCTTACAGGATAAAGATACAAAAGGAACTAGGCTTGCATATGTTGCTCCTACAATTCCAAGACGGCTGGCCAGTACATCTGACATTGAAGAGAAAGAAAACAGGGATACGTCAGCCAGTTTAATACGTGGTAGTGGTTCTTACACAAGAAGAAAATGGGAAGAAGATGCAAAGAAAAATATCTCAAATGAAGGATCTTCACCACTAAACACAACCTATCAAAGAAGGTAAATAGTGTATGTTTTGTAGATGTTAAAAGTATAAAGAATTCCAGGTATTTTTATAGAACTGCATGGTGGTACATAATGAATTTTATACTGTTTGCATTTTCAAATAGTAATATAAAGGACAGCAATATTCATGTTCTTAAAAGAAGGTTAGGTGTAGTTGCTTTGTGATTATACATTAGCTATTTACCTGAAAATGGCGAGAGCTGTTTTATTATTATACCTTAATTGGATAAACACTACAAAGCCATCAGCTGAAAGAGGAAATATGGTTCTGGTGCTTTCCAATCCCAAATGGATGAGGACTGCTAGTCACAGCTTCCTCAGTTATTTGCTTCCAGAAAAGCTGCACTTTCAGTTCTTAGAACAGCTTCCTTGTTGCCTCTTAATGCCAAACTGTTCATGAAGCAACTGTGGCAGCATCCTTGCCCTTCAGTGATGGTCATGCTCGGTGTGAGTAAGTGATGTCTAAGACTCAGTTTGGCTCATATATTTTAGTTGATGATACTTTTAATCAGTATCATGATACTTTAGATTTTCTGTATGTAAGTGATGGGCTGTAATAGCAACAACACAGTGCTATTAAGTGTGCCATAAGACTGCAAGCAGATACATTGGTATGATGTTAAAATTGGGTATACAATCTTTGTAGTCTTTTTATGGAAATGAGAGGGAAATTAGAGTTCTTGTAATTATGCTTACCTTTTTTTACAAATATCTGGAGCTATTCAGTAGATGGAAATCGAGGGCCCATCAAACTGGTAGAAGAATGGATGGTGATTTATAACTTAATAAATACACAGTGCTTATTTTTGTAAATTCAAATGACTTTTCAGTGGTTCCTTTGGTAGAAGACAAGATGACTTGATTAGTTCTAGTATTCCAAGTATTACGTCAGTATCAACAGTTACCTCCCCCGCTGGTCTTCAGAAAAGCCTGCTTTCCAGCACAAGCACTGCTACAAAGGTTACAACGGGTTCAGCAACAGCAGGCATACAAAGCAGGTGGGACCATCAATGTCATTTGTGTTATGTCCACTGTGTGCTTTATGTATGTGCATGCATTTTTGTGTAGAAGGTACTGGGCTCTGGATTTTTTTCATTTTTGCTGTTACCTGTGGTCAGTATGTAATCTGGCTCAAAATGAAGCTTGCATTATAAAGCAATAGCTATGCATGTCTGTAAACAGGTAAAAAATAATATATAGGAATGGGGTGAAAATACAGTCAAAGCTTTACTTTTAGTAAAGCTCCCCAGGAGCTATGTAGATACTTCTGTAGCAAAACCAGTCTCAAATTTGTATTTAAAAAAAGAAAAAATCCATCCCTTTGTATCACACTGTTTTAGTAAAGTGCTTTCATTGTTTAGCTGTTTCCTTTTCTCTTTTTGTGTTGTTGCTATGATGCTATAGTACCTCAAATCGTTTATGGGCTGAGGATAGTACTGAGAGAGACAAAGACAATGTTCCTACAGCAGTGACCGTTCCTGTTGCACCATCAGTTGTAAATACTGCGACTACCACAGCCTTGACTACAACTACTTCTGGCACTGTGTCCTCAACTTCAGAGGTCAGGGAGAGACGCAGGTGTGTAAAAGTTCTGAGAATGATACTTCACTTGTGCTGTGATTCATTAGTGTGAGGTGAACAAATGCCTACTCACAAAAGATGCATTAATACAATTGTAGATACGTTGATATTTTGCCCACATGTAATATATGTGATGGGAAACACGTAGACAATCCTCAGCTTCCATCATCATCATCATCACCATCACCATCATCATCATCATCATCATCAAAAATTTATTATTTATACCCCACCCATCTGGCTGGGTTTCCCCAGCTACTCTGGGTGGCTTCCAGCAAAAAATCAAAAATACAATAAAACAGGGAATACAATTTTAAAAATGGGAAGTCATTTTTCATCTTCCCTGTTCACATAGTTCCCATGGTTCTATGCCACTTTAAAAAAAAAACAACAACTAGTGTAGAGAGTGGTATGCATGCTCAGTGTCTCCACATTTACAGCAGTTCTTTATCTGTAGAGAATTGAGAAAAGTTTTTCAGTTTCATGAATTGTGAGAAGAATTTATCAGCTGTTTAGATGGGAAGAACTGTTTCCAAACATATAAGATTCTGGTCAATATGGAAACACCATATGTATTTAAACCGTGATAAACGTAAATGCAACAAGTTGTCCATGTCAGTGTCTGAGAGCACCTTTTCTTCTACATTGCTGTTTTTATGTTTTCTGGTTTTTCCTGTGTAAATGTGTCATTTGGGCCCCAAATCCCTTTTGTCATCTTTCTTCCCAAGTGACTTTGTGTGTTAAGGAAAATGCTATGGTTTGAACTTGCTGCGCATTTCCCCTCTCAGAAATAAGAAAAAGCTTTTTTTAAAAAAATAAAATGGGCAAAAAGGCTGCTGTAATGCTTGTAAAGACATGCCAGTAGATGTATCAGGTACTGCAGATATAGAAAGTGGCACACAATATCTCTTTAGGAAGTGGCCTTCGATACAGAGAGCCAAATATTCTATTTTGAGGAATGGTCAAAGCAGTCCAAAGTGTCATATTAGGGACCATTTGATCTTGCCAAACAAACAAACCTGCCTGTCCACTGACCTCACAAAATATTCTAGGGAGGGAGAGAAGAGGATGTGTATTTTGGTGTGGAGAAGAAGAGACACCAGAATTTAGAATAAACCTAGGCATTTTCAAAGTATATAGACACAAACCAGCTTATCTTCCTGTTTCTCTTTCATTCATCTGAAGATGTAGGTTGTTATTCTGAAAGCCCATGCCCTTTAACCTATTATGTTTTTAAGGTGTGGCAATGTTCTTAGTTTGTTCTGGCATAAATGCACACAAACATGAATGCTCTGAGACTGCATTCTTAGTTCCTTTTAAAGATCAATTTAACGTGGAAGACAAATCAAGTATTGCCACAATGCACATTGTATGCTTTGAAGAAGGATCGTGTCTGGAAATAATAGGAATAAAGTTGGCGAACCAGGCAACTTTATTCATTAAAAGTGTTCAATAATGTATCTAGGATTAAAAGCAAGGTGTGTGTAATGACTAAATTTTATTATAATAAGTGTTTTTTTATTTTAAAAATACTATAGTTAAAAAGCCTGAGAGGAGCTGAAAAAGCAAGGAAGTTCAAAATCCAGGCATTCAGTTTCTTTCTTCACTCTCACCAGTGTGTCAAGGTTTTGCATGTGTGTTGCACAGGATGAAATAACACATTTAGATTTCTGTTGGTGGTCTAAATTACCTTGATTTTTAAAATGTGTTGTCCAAAAGGTGCCTACCTCCTCTTTGAATTCTGTGGTTTTACATATGAAGATGTAATAACAATCATCTGTTCCTTAGCAGGTCTTGAGATTAGGTAAGTACAACCTCAAATGAACAACAACACGTGATATTGCGCCATGTCATTATTTATTTAACAGAAATAAAGCCAAAATGGAAAAGCCATGTGTGAAAAACTAACCATGGTGGTTCTACAAGCTATTGAATCGTAAGGTGTACGTAGTTTTCCACACATGGCTAAACATGGCGCTGTGCATTATGGCCAAACATCTCCACTTTGGTCTCATCCGTCCAAAATACATTCTTCCAGAAGTCTAGTGGTTTGTTCAGGTGCAACTTTGCAAACCAAAGCCATGTTGCTATGTTCTTTTTAGAGAGACGAGGCTTTCTCCTGGAAACCCTTCCAAACAAACCATGCTTGTTCAGTCTTTTTCTAATTGAATTGTCACGAACTTTTAACATGCTAACTGAGGCTTGTAGAGCCTGAGATGTAACTCTTGGGGTTTTTGCAATTTCTCTGAGCTTTACGCTATCTGACCTTTGGGTGAATTTGCTGGGACGTCCACTCCTGAAATGATTGGGAACTGTATTGAATGTTTTCCACTTTTGAAAATCTTCCTCACTGTAGAATGAGGGACTTAACATTGGTTGGAGATGGCCTTGGAACCCTTCAGAGTTTCATGGGCAGCAGCACTTGCTTCTCTAAGAGCATGGTGTCATATTTCCTCCTTGGCACTGTGTTAAAATACACCTGAATGCTCCAGACCAACAGACTGCCCAAACCCCAGCTTCTATAGAGGTGGGCACACTTGCTGCTGTTCAAATAAGCAAGGGCATATGATTAGCAGCCCCTGACTGGTACTTAGCCTCTTCATTGCTATGGCAGCAGTAAGGGTGTACTTCATTTTTCCACACATGATTCCTCCATCTTGACTTTATTTCTGTTAAATAAATCATGACACGTTGTAATGGGTCATGAATTATTGTTCATACGAGGTTGTATTTACCTAATTTTAAGGCCTGGTAAAGAACAAATGGTTGCTATTACATCCCGATATGTAAAACCACAGAATTCAAGGAGGGTGCACTTTCTTTTTCCCATGACTATACATAGTGGCAGTTATTACATGATCCCAAAGTAGTTCAATTTATTCATTCAGAGTTCAGTGTTTGATTATGTGAGTTTGTTGGCTGCTTAGAATAACCTAGGATGACAAAATTGCCTACTGCTAAGTATATGTTGAGGAGTGTTTGTTTGTTTGCTCTTCCTATTTCCCCGCTTTCTTTAAATGGTCATTCTTTAAATGGTCATAGCTGAGGCAAAGGTTATGAGACATAAGCATAATAGCTAACTGTAAGGCTTAATGCATTTATGTATGTATGTTAGTGCAGTATACTTACACTTATGACACTTGGGTGTCTGGTATCTTTAAGATATCTCATCTAAAGCAGGGCAGAAAATAAATGAAAGGAAGTGGCACAGCAAAAAGTTCAGAAATGTGCATACCATAAGCTTTCTGGATGAGCTGAATATTTTGTTAATGTCTATCAAGATGTGTTCTCCTTATGTTAGACATTAATTTGAAGGTGGTATTTGGGGTAATTCGAGAAATGTTTACTTTATAAATAATGAGGTCTCTTTTTACTATTTAGCTTAGTGCCCTGACAGGCTTTCCCCCATTAAATTTAAAGTCAGGAAAGGGTAGTCTGTTCCAGCAGGTTGGATTCAACAAGTCCTGACCTACAATCACAATTGGGTTCTGGTTTGTTAAGTAAGTACATGTAGAATGAACCAGTTTCCTGAGTTTGAACATAGCTATGGTTTATTCAAAAACCTGAAGGAAGTGTCCAGTTGTTTCTTACGGTTAAAGGAGAGATGAGAAGCAAGCTTGTTGCAACACCTTCTTGTAATTGGGAATCATGGTATCCCATTGCATCTAAACTAGCCCATTGCCGTGGAATCCTTGCTTGATTGAGTGTTGAGAGATCTAATAGTATGAAATGATGTTTTTAAAACCAGTTTTGCAAAGCAGCAACACTTCAAGTTGGTTGTAAATAAAAACATTTGCTAGTATAGTTCACCAGCAACTAGTTTACTTGGAGTACCATTTGGAGGGAATAATAAAGATTCCCATTCAGGGCCCTCCCACACCTACATCCCATAGCCAGTTACCATGAGCTCATTAAAAGCACTGTTGCATCTGTATTAGAAAGTGGCTGGTAATACCTCTCAGACGGCTCAGTTTGATCCTGGGTATTTCTGTTGCTGATCCTTAGGTTAAAGTGCTGACTTGATATTGTAATGTAATTGTATTATCAGAATATGAAGAGCTTGTATGTGCGCAGTGCAGAATTACACCAAAACGCAAGCAGTGATCTTTTTGCCGCAAAAGAACCTTGTTATTGTTTGAAACCTTCAGTTTCCTAATTTATTTGTGACTTAGCCGAGAGGCTTTGGTTGCTCCTTTTTCTATCAAATTATTTTCAAAAAATGCAATTACATTATACATTGATTACTAGCTAGCAAATCTTTTAACTCCAGGTCATACCTCACTCCAGTTCGGGATGAAGAATCTGAATCCCAAAGAAAAGCTAGATCAAGGCAAGCAAGGCAGTCCAGAAGATCCACTCAGGTACAGTGATCATATATGTTATATTTAGGGGATACACTGATGGTGCAATACCTATGAATTGGTTTCTGTTCATAGAGGAAGAGAGAGAATGAAAATATGAAAATGGAAGTATGTAATAATATACAGGCAACTCGCAGCTTTATGTGAGGGTTTGGGTCCAGGGTTTCATGTGTAAACCCAAAACATGTGAAGCCAGAAACCCCCAGAACTCCCCATCCCTGCATGCCCTTCTGGAACAGGCCTTTCCCTCTGCCCTACTGGGCTCTAGGCGTGTTCCAGGACCCTCACACAACTTTCCCAGAGGAAAGTATTATCATTTATTTATTTTTTAGTGCAACAGAGAGATATATCTCCTCTTCAGAAAAGCAAGTTAAGTATTTGCATTCTGACTTTAATCTACATATCCACATGCACACAATTAGTTCTGGGCTAGGAAAATATATTTTCCCCAAAGCATGCAATCAGGGGAAAAGTTTTTTTAAAGCATCCATTTATTTTTATCACATAAAATACCATCCCTTCCAGTTGTTTTGAAACAGCATTAAAAATACAAGGGAAAAGCTTTTAGATGCTATGAAAAATAAGGACGAAACAAACAAGAAAGAATGAACTATGAGATTAGGAAATGGGGTGTAGCCTCAGGTTTTGTTTTGTTTTTTTGTTTTGTTTCTTTTACAAAATACCATTTACCTTTAATATGTTATTGTTGGAATGTCAGCAGAAGTCAAATTAGATACTGGAGACTTGACATGTTATCCTTTTTTGGGGTGCAATTCTTCTAAAGGGGGTAACGCTGACTGATCTTCAAGAAGCCGAAAAAACTATTGGCAGAAGTCGTGGTACACGAACCAGAGAGCAAGAAAATGAAGAAAAAGAAAAGGAGGAAAAAGAAAAACAGGACAAAGAAAAACAGGAAGAAAAGAAAGAATCTGAATCTAAAGATGATGATTATAGACAAAGATACACACGGACCATAGAGGAGGTATTTCATGTTTCTCTTATTGCACAGGCATGAATCGGCCAACTGTGCTTCGAATGCTAGGCACAGTTGGATTTTATCCCCAGTTAATGCATTAGAGTGGGAACTTCTGCACTCAGGTCCACCGACCAGGCTCTGCCCCATTGGCTGCCCATAATTGGGCAATTTAAACTTTAGTCTTGGTGAGCTATCACACGCTTCAATGCAGCTGGTCAGGGAAATTACAATGGCTGGCTGTTGGGGATGTGACTCCTAACTGCCCTGGGAATGAAGGGCAGCTTGCAAGGGGCTGCAACTGCCACTCATGCGGACCAGGGTAAGGCGGCCATTCTGAAATTGTAGGAGGTAGCTTACTTGATGAAAATGATTTAATCTGCATTTCTATGCTTCCCAATATTTCAAAACTGATATGGACTTCTCCCTGTTGACTAGCCATATCATCGTTATAGAACTACACCTTCAACTACTTCATCAACTTCTTCAGTTGCCACATCTAGTTCTTCAAGCCAACTAAACAGACCAAACAGCCTTATAGGTATAACTTCTGCTTACTCCAGAAGTGGAGCAAAGGAAAATGAGAGAGGTAAGGCTTCTCTTATTTTTTTTCTTTTTCTGTGTTGGTGTTATCAAATGAACCACTGCCCCCTTCAAGAAAGTTTGGTATACCTTAGATAAGTAATTGGTAAAACAGTTGGGAATCCTCCTGCAGAATCGCCACCTAAAATCAGTATTTCAGCAATTCCTCAGTAATTATACTTTTAAATTGCTTTCTGTAGATCAAATCTAAACTTGCTCATCAGTTCCCATAATTCCATGGGCTCTAAATTTTAATTTTGAATTGTTATAGGAATAACTTTTTTTAAAAAAGAAAAAGTTTAGAGTGAGGCTGAGTATTGTGTTGCCTTAATATAGATTCATTTTTCAGCCCTGAAGACTGGAGCAGTGAATTAACAAGTACCTGGATGTTTGTGATTTCTTATGTTAATTCAAGGGTAAACACATGGATAAAGTGCATGATAGCAAAGGAATGTTATATGCTTGTGCAGCCCTGCTTAATAATTCTTGTATAAGTTAATAAAAGCATTTTGGATCTGAACAATCAGTTTGAAAGGTTAAACTTTGATCTTTCTGACATGTTACTTTAAATCTTAGTTTACAGAAGTGGCACCTTACCATGGTCTGAAAATTGCTGGATTTCATTAAATGCATTACCAGAAAAGCAAATCTAGCTAATTTGAACACAAATCTCTCTGAAAGAGTCTGTTGCACGCTGAATTCTTGATGCTTCTGGCTAAACAAATACTTACCTGAATAAGTGTGCTCTGGTTGCTTTGATGAATATGTGTTTGTAGATGTCATAATGTATGCATATGTGTTAGGCTTTGATTCTTAAGGTTAAATCCATATAATACTACAATGAAATATTATAGTTAGAAATGATGGAACAATGTATAAAGAGAATAATGGCATGTTAAAAGTGATCTACATTTACCATATTCTCAAAAGCATTTTAGGATTTTCATAAACTTGAATCCTGAATGTCTTGCTTCAGGAATGACAACAGAAATGTAATGTGTTGCAAATTAGTATATTTACTGGACTTCATTAAAATCTCAATGCATTGCTATTTAAATAGAAACAGGGAAGAAAGAAGAAGAAAAAGAAGAAGATAAATCACAGACAAAATCAATAAGGGAAAGGCGACGGCCAAGAGAAAAACGAAGATCTACAGGAGTTTCTTTTTGGACTCAGGATGTAAGTAAAAACCCATTTAAATTGCATATAGATCTGTATTTAGAAACAGTTCAGGGAGAATTCAATGAACTGAGGCAACACAGTTGATAAAACAAGCTGTGGAAATTGGGTTTTTGTTTTCATATTGCAGATTTATGTTTCAGACATAGGTGAGATTCATGTATTTTAAAGCTATTGGTCTGACGCTTAACACAGCTATCAATCTCATTTTAGAAGTGTGGTGGTTATACCCAGTTGTCAGATCTAGACATTCAAACTGTTTCATGAATCACCAACCCATCCACAATATATACATTTTTTTTTATTAGTGAGACAACAGACTTCTTCATCACTGATACCACAGCTTTTTTGGACAGTTAATGAATTCAGTTACTAGTCATTACCTTAAAGTAAAATCAGTACCCAACTAAGTTCTACTTAGGATAGACACATTGAAAGTAATGAACCCAAGGTAGTCATCGCTATAAATTTCAGTGGGTGTACTCAATGCAAGCATTGACTATACCCCCCTGTAATATGGAAAATGTGTGACATTAATTGTAACACATACATAATTCATAATACATTGGATAAGCAGGAATTTTTGTTAATTAGGGCTTGGATGATTATGTGTGTGACTTTAAATCAGAAACAGTGAGATGATCTGAAAATACAGATTCTGTGTATCTATTGAAAGAGTGTCTATTGTTTTATTTAAAAAATTAAGTTGATTACAGTAAGTTGTCCCAGAATTGAAGAATTGGACAAAAATAGTTGAAATTTTGTTTTAGAAGAGTACAAACATAGATTATATTCCAGTATAAATGTGTGAATGGTGGTGAGCAACTAGGATAGAATTTTGTTACTGACAAACTATATCTGCTTGTTTGAAGCAGTTTGAAGGCTGAAAGTGTTGTTTGGAGGAAGCCCTCCTTCTAAGTTGTTCTGTCCCGAGGCAGAATGTAAATATATGCTAATTTTAAATGGGTTTCCTCCCTCAGAGTGATGAAAATGAACAAGAACACCCATCTGATTCAGAAGAGGGAACAAATAAAAAAGAAACACAGGTAATTGTTCTGTTTTGTTTTCCTTGCATAATCTTATGCTACGATTTTATTCAAGGTTCTGTGAAGAAAATTGTATCTTGGGTTAAAACATTAAGTTCAGAGATCATGTGATAATTTTATTTGGCCTTCATAGAAGCGTAACCTGTTTGGGGGTTTGGACTGGGTGTTCATCAATATGCAGATGATACCCAGCTCTACCTCTCTTTTAAATCAGAACCAGTGAAGGCAGTGAAGGTCCTGTGTGAGTGCCTGGAGGCGGTTGGAGGATGGATGGTGGCTAATGGATTGAGGTTGAATCCTGACAAGACAGAAGTACTGTTTTTGGGAGACAGGGAGCGGGCTCGTGTGGAGGACTCCCTGGTCCTGAATGGGGTAACTGTGCCCCTGAAGGACCAGGTGCGCAGCCTAGGAGTCATTCTGGACTCACAGCTGTCCATGGAGGCACAGGTTAATTCTGTATCCAGGGCAGCTGTCTACCAACTCCACCTGGTACGCAGGCTGAGACCCTACCTGCCCGCGGACTGTCTCGCCAGAGTGGTGCATGCTCTAGTTATCTCCCGCTTGGACTACTGCAATGTGCTCTACGTGGGGCTACCTTTGAAGGTGACTCGGAAACTACAACTAATCCAGAATGCGGCAGCTAGACTGGTGACTGGGGGCGGCCGCCGAGACCACATAACACCGGTCTTGAAAGACCTACATTGGCTCCCAGTACGTTTCCGAGCACAATTCAAAGTGCTGGTGTTGACCTTTAAAGCCCTAAACGGCCTCAGCCCAGTATACCTGAAGGAGCGTCTCCTCCCCCATCGTTCTGCCCGGACACTGAGGTCCAGCTCCGAGGGCCTTCTGGCGGTTCCCTCATTGCGAGAAGCCAAGTTACAGGGAACCAGGCAGAGGGCCTTCTCGGTAGTGGCGCCCGCCCTGTGGAACGCCCTCCCATCAGATGTCAAAGCGATAAATAACTACCTGACATTCAGAAGGCATCTTAAGGCAGCCCTGTTCATGGAAGTTTTTAATCTGTGATATTTTACTGTATCTTTGGTTTTTATGGAAGCCGCCCAGAGTGGCTGGGGAAACCCAGCCAGATGGGCGGGGTACAAATAATAAATTATTATTATTATTATATTATTATTGATTATCTTTCATAGCGCACAAAGTTGTTTCCATATTGCAGTGCTGTTCCATCTATCTTTTCCCCTGTTCTCTTTCATTTTGATTCTCATTTGAGTGCCATATTTTACAAAAGCTACACTCCCACAGGTATTGCATCCTGTTTAAATTCAGTAATAGTGCATTAACTGAGATTGCATACATTTTGCTGTGATAATGCCAACATTATCTGTTTCATGTGAACGTGTCACTTGAATAAGCTCTAAGTGGACCCTACAAAATACATTCAATCAAAAGAATGGTGTAATGTTTATTTAAAATCACTACATAGTGGACTGTCCACACTGAAAAATGAGAGAGCAGTTGGAATACATAGAATACTAAAAGAACAGGAAGGCAGAATCATTAACTCTTTAGAACTTTGTCATAACAAGGGGTCTATATTTCTAATATTGGTGTTCTTGTGAAGATTCTGCAAATTGTTGCTAGGATCCAAATATGCAGTTACTTTCATGTGGCTATGGAGACTTTCGGCTTGTATCACTCAAACAGCAGTTCCCTAAGCTGCATTGCAAATTACTTTTGAAATCATAGAAGTCTTTGAAATGCTCTTCAGCTTAGAAGGTCTGTTATTCAAAGAAAGAAGTCCAAAATGCCTTTGGGCACGCCCAGTCCCTTGGTGTATTTAAGTTAGCTATTTGGATTCTAGCCTATGATTCCATGCAGCAGGAGTAGATAACTGCATACCGCCAGTGGGCCAGATCCTTCCTTCCCCTCAATCCCAAGTGTCAATTCTGACACGTGGGTGGTACTGCCCACCTGTCAATCACCTGATGTTGTTATGACATTGGGTTACAACTTGAAAAGAACTTTCCTCTGAAGACTGTCTTGCAGATAAGTTTCAATACACACGGCTTGGAAATGGACTTCAAAATAACAGCAGACATGCCTTTACCTGCCATATACCTGATGCCACATATGACATCAGGGATGGGGCAGCTGAGTGTGGTTTGGGGGAAATGGCCTCCCGGGGCAAATTAGAACCCCTAGCAGACCTGAATGGACCTGTAGGCTGGTGGTTCCACACCTCTGCCATACAGTATATTTTATGGTCCATTTTATTTTAATTGCTGAGCTTACTTTAAATTCTCATTAATTGTCTAGTAAGCTGTGAATAATTTGCTTGTTAAACATAGGTGTGTAGTCTTTTAAAATATTTGTTTCCTCTTCCTCCTTCAGGGTGAAAGCATTTCAAGGTACGTGTACTCTTCACGTTTAGCTCTCCTTATGATGTGAAGTGTAACGTTCGTAATTGTTTAATGTTGCTAATGAAATGAGAGGTTAAGCATGCTTTTATGGAAAAAGGCACTTTGCAAATGATGTGATGCAAGAAGCTGCCCACAGCTCAGTCCTCCATAAATACCAAAACTGTAGAAGATTACATCCAGTTTCAACATGTCCACAGAGTTGCTATTATGCTAGCATGTTGACCATCAGCATGGCAGCACCATGACATCTTGAGGATTATAAAATGTTCCAGTAGAGCCAAGCAATATGATTCATTGGTTACAAACATGATGAAGGTTGTATGCTTTGCCACACCTAAATCTAGGGGATTTTAACCATTTATCTGTAAAATTCAGCTTTTGGGAAGTCCCCAAATGGAGGATGTTCCCTGATAATATCATACCCTAGTTCACGTTTGCTTTTGTATAAAATGGAGAGAAGTGGAAGATTGCATATACATTATTTGAATTCACACTGTATCTTTAGTTGAGTTATAATATTAATATGTCAGTGACTTAATTCAGATGTCATGTCAAATCATCATTTTCAGAGCTTAACTATTGTTCGTCACAATGTTCAAATTTGACAAATCATAGTTTGAGAATGTTGAAACCATGAGGTTAATGAAATGTCCCAATTGACAAGTCATAGTTGGCATTCCACCCTCTGAGGCCAATAAAAAGAAGAATGTTCTCAGTTGTGCTGCCCTTTTTAGCGTTACTGATTGATGGCAACAAGGCAGCATATCTGTGGTTGTGTTGCTGGAGATACAACAAGGTGAAGTGGTTTATAAATTGAATCTTGGAACCCTTTGAGGAGACAACTAAGCAAAAATAGCATAAATTGTGTTTTGCATGTAGGGCCCAGTTTTGCATGTCACAGTAAACCATCATTATTAGTTTCCCATGAACATGGAAATCACTGCGGCTTTGCTCCTTCCATAGTGCCAGCAGGAACAGCAAACCATGATCTTTGATGTTAGCATTATATCTGAATGAGGGATCAGGCTTGTTTCGTTGCCCCAATCCCCACCTTGGTAAGCTAAGAACAAATATTGGCTTCACATTCTGATTTGTTTGGAGTGAAACAAATCATGATCCCAATCTCAGACATTACAGTACACCAGGGATTGTGATTTGTCTCTCGCGCTAGGGGAGGAGCCACCTGCGTGATCATGCTAAACAATTAACTGCAGACAGTTCTGATGTGCAAATGAAGCCACTGTGACTTAGTTTCTAAATCAGAGCTAGCTCAGACCATAGTTTGTTGTAATTCTGAATAGAGCTGTGAGAGACTGAACTTCTATTCTATTTTGGAAGATATGACACAGGGTCATCAGGAGATCGTTACGATTCAGTACTAGGACGGACTGGATACAGTTACTTGGAAGATCGCAAATTATATTCCAGCAAGCTAGAAAAAGAAGATACAACAGATTTTAAAAAGGTATCTGACCCCATGAGTTGTGTGTTAACAAGATGACTTTATTACAAGTTTGTGAAGTCATTCTGTATGGTTCTCTTAATTCAGTTTGACATCATATGCACACATACACTCTGGGGACTATGAGATGCAATTTCAAGCTGTATGGTATTGGTTTTGAGGTAAATTTTGATTGAGGCCATTGTTAAGGTGCTATTTGTAAAGCAACTTCAAATGCATGGCCACTTTACCCCACCTCCTTTCTCATTTAGAACAGGGATGGGGAACCTCAGGCCCAGGGCTGAATGTGAGCCACAAGGCCACCCTATGTCACCCATTGGACTCTCCCCTTTCCTAGGATGCTCCCCTCACCAGCCCTTCACCCTTCTCTAGTGCTTTTGCCTAACTGGAATTTGTCCTTGAACCAGTATAATGTCTCTTGCTTGCCTGAATGGAGAGAGGTGACTGTGGTGTATGGAGAAAGTTGATCATTTCAAGGTCCAGCTTGGTTCCAATGGGGAGAGGTGGTCTTTGAGATATTGTGGTCCTGAACCACTCAAGGCTTTATAAGTCAAAACCAGCACTTTGAATTGGCTCTGAAAACTAATTGGCAATCAGTGCAGGATCAGTGTAATATACTCAAGCTGTCTTGCGCTGGTGAGCAACCTGGCTGCTGAAGTTCTTGAACTATCTTCAGAAGCAGCATTGCGTATAAAACATTGCAGTAATCAAACCTAGAGATTTCCAGAGCATAGAGGATAGAAGTTAGGCTAAATCCTTATTTCAGACATTGTGATATATTGGAATATCTCAGTGTTTAGCTGGTGATATATCACAATGTTGAAAACCATATATTGCCCAGCCATACACAGAACCCAGAAATCTAAACAGTTGCTCCTTGCCTACTGCCCTTCTAATCCTAGGAGTTAAATTTTATGTCTGTACAATTATCAATTTATAAATGCAGTTATGATAGAAGTTTGAAGGAGTGCATGATTTATAAAAGTATCGCATATTTCTTAGCTTTATGAACAGATTGTAGCTGAAAATGAAAAATTGAAAGCACAATTGCATGATACCAACATGGAACTGACGGATCTCAAACTACAGTTGGAAAAGGCAACTCAGGTTTGTATTTCTAAACTCTCATTTTAATTTTATTTCTTCAAAGGATCTTCAGGCTGCCTTATATGATATCCTCTCTAGGCAGCTTACAAACATATAACAAATAAAATCACAAATTTCTCTAATACAGTTTAAAACAGATTACAAACAATAAAATGCCAAAATAACAGGCAGAGCAGTAAGTTCAAATTAGAGAACCCTTCAAATTTTTGCTGGCCTGAAAAAATATTTTATCAGGAAATCTAGTAACAAGCAGTCTTAACTCTATACTCTGAAATCTAGCAGCCTCCTTAATAAAATCATCATTGTTAAAAGTGAAACAAAACAGATGGGTCTCCAAAGCCATTTTGAAGGCTGGCCAATAGTCCAATGTCTAGGGAGGGAGTTCCATAAATGAGGCGCCACCACAGAAAAAGCATGGGTAGGTTCAGTAAAATGTGTGTCACCAAGGATCAGCTTTGCATTTTCCAAAGAGATGGAAACACACTTTTTTCATAGTTCCTTTTAAACGTCATGCTTTAATTCTGTTTGTTATAAACCTGGCACAAAAGTTCTATTAGAAATATAAATCAATAATGAACGTTTCTCATATTAGAAGGTTTCTATTGGGCTTTACCAGCGCTCTTGGAAGTATATGGAATCTGAGTCTCTTAGGTGGAGTTCAGGCAATAACATGCAGTGAGGTGGCAAACTAGAAAAATGAAATGTGAAGTGCAAAATTTTTATACATTTTAAAGGTTTAAGTGTCCAGAATGGTATTTCATACACAACTTGTATAGGGCTAAGTTGTAAATTGTTACTTTATATTGATGGAGGAGGAGGTGAGCGGCCTAGTCTTTAACCCATGAACATTTCTGCTTTAATTGCTGCATAAACGACTTCAAAATTTATGTGATTATGATGGGAAGACAGTGTCCTTGATATTGTGGAGTTGAGTTGGAAGTCTTCCCCCTGCAAACCATCTGGCCCTTCTCAATGGACAGCTAATGTTAGGTGTCAAGTTTTATCCCTAGTATTACTGCTCCATAGAAGTGAACAATAATCATTAACTTATATGGGTAAAAAGTAAGGTGGTGAGTTCATGGAGTGTAAGGAAGTTGCTGCTGATAGAGACTGATTTTAAGCTTATACCTTCAAAAGGAGCAGTGTGTTTGTCCTTGAGCAGCAACTTCTATTAATTGAAATTGATATATGATGGCAGAAACTTCCTGAGAACAAGTTTAGAAGCAGGATGGGAAATGTTAAGTGATTATTCCAGCCACCTGATTAATGACTACTAAAACAGGCAGAGAGAGGCTTGAATGTGCACATATCCTTATAAAGACCCTTTAGTGTATTCGTTCATGTTCACTCTGACATTGGAGATCTGACCTGATCTGATTAGCTAGATGGGCCATATTCTGTGTTATAGTGTTATTTGAAATTATTAGTAAATGTAACTCTGGCCCTGTATCTGTCCTTCATTGATCTCCATTGCAAGAAATCTATATTAAATTTGTGTATAGATCATCAGTAGCCATTTATTAAAGGATGGCTTGTGATGTTGAATACCATTAACTATGTTTCTGGCGCCTACCTCATAGTTTTCTGTATCTTCTATTTCCCCCCCAAAAAGTATTTATGGTTTCCTGTTGAGATTATATTCAGCAAACCTATGAATCTGAGAGTGCCCATGAATTTCAGGCACTCATAGAATCATAGAGTTGGAATAGACCACAAGGCCCATCGAGTCCAACCCCCTGCCAAGCAGGAAACACTCTTTGAAGTTCACGTTACAGAAAAAAATGAATAAATTTTGGGTTGGATTCAGACACAGCGGACATTAATTCCCTTAGAAATGAGTTGGTTCTGTCGTTTTCACTGTCTAATTTAGTGTGGATTCTACCCACCACTGGTAATGCAACAGTGCTTTTCTAAATTGCATTTTCCCCACGTCCATTTATCTCCTTTATTTTTCTTGTGAGTGACATTGCATGTGATCACTTATCTATTTCAGAGGCAGGAAAGATTTGCTGATAGGTCTCTGCTAGAAATGGAAAAAAGGGTAAGTTTTTTCCTGGGCTTTTGGTCCTCTAGGTTTATATAATATTCTTATAAAATAATAATTTGAATTGGGAAGCAGTATGCGAAAAAGAACAAACTGCAACAATTTAGTTAGGCAATTAGATTTCTGGACAGTCTGTGTGTGCACAAGAGATGCACTTTATGTATTGATATAAGAGCAATAATAATCAAATAGTTAAATTTAAAATTCCGCGCTGGATTTGGTCTGGCAACTTTTAAAAAACATACGATTGGTGGAAATGGCTTAAATCGGTTAACTCACTGTTACTTAACTGAGCACTGCTAAGTAAACAAGTTTTTTTTAAAATGAAACTTGGTTCTTATCACAGAGAGTTAAATGAATGACAGGCTGACAAAAATGAATTATGACTGTACTAAGCTCTTGAAATTAATTGCTAAAACTGGGTAAAATATGTTTAGGAACTCACTTAACTATGATTAAACTAAATTCAAATGGTTTGTATCTGAAAGGTGACCGACAAGAGTCAGTATCCTCGCAGCGGTATGATCTAACCAAAGTTTTACACACCTCAGCTGATGCTGCTTGTTTTGCATAACACTGTTGAATGTATACTTTGTAGCAATTTGCTTTTGTCTTTCACACTTTGAAAATGTTTGAATGTCAGATACTGGATACAGCAGCTGCTTTTTAATGAGACTCACCGCATTGTCTTAACACAAAGCAATATTTTAGCTTTAAGACCTGTTGTCCAATGAATGATGACAGAATATGCACTAGGACACACACACACGATTAGTATTACTTGGGTGTAGTACAGAATGCAAACTAACATTTGCCTGTCTGTGGAACGTAATGCTTTGTGCTTCCTTTTCCTTAAGGCAGTTGGTCTCTTTTCTGCATTTCTTGTATGCTAAACTACCACAAAATACAGTTAAAGGAGTAATACCCAACTGATGTTACAAAAACTATTGGCTGATCAATTTTATATAAAGAATGTATTTAACTGGTAGAATTTGACCGAAATTAGTTCTGTTGTCTTGATTTTAAATTTGAAGTATTTTTTTACACATCACTGGCCTCGCAAGTTTCTTGTCCTCACTGTGCTTATGGTTGTTTAATCTTGAAAATCTGAGATTGCTCTACAGAGATGATGCTTAAAATATATATCCAAATTGTGTTATTAATGCAAATGGTTTTCTGTAGGAAAGAAGAGCTCTAGAAAGGCGGATATCTGAAATGGAAGAGGAACTCAAAGTAAGCGTGCTTCAACTATTTTCATTTAGGGCAGTAGCATTGTTTATAGGCTACAGTGTGCACATTCTTATTTTTATGCATTGATTAGGAGTGCATCAAATTACAGAATAACATTCTTCTGATTTTCAATGGCTTTTTACTACATGGTCAGCCATGTAATCACAGCTCATGCCAAAGCTGTCTAATAGAATGCAGCTTTTGTAAAGGATGGAATATTGTGCCATACAGTTTTGTTTACAGTAGTAGAGGACTTTTACCTGAGATTGTCTGAGTTGGTTCAGATACTATTGAGACATATGGTTCTATTAAAAAACAAAAGCCTATATTGGTTGAATATGGCTATACTTTTCCCAAGTGTGTGTGTGTGTGATTTGGGAAAATACAGGTTCCTCTGCTATCAGACAGTCTTCGCATCAAGGGTAGTATTTACTTTAGGCTACAGTCAGAGTGAAGTTAAGGTCACAAAAATTTCTAAACCTATCACTTGATTCTTTTCTCTCTTATCCAACCTTTAATTCACAGGGACCTAATGAAGAAATAAGCTGTCTCTCTCTCTCTCTCTCTCTCTCTCTCTCTCTCTCTCTCTCTCTCACACACACACACACACACACACACACACACTCACACACACACACACACACACACACACACACCACATATGTACATGCAAATTAGAGATGGGCATGATTGATTCCTGAGGCACAATATGACTTTCTTTCTACCCCCACCCCCATTGGAAAGACGCTGATTGGCTTAATAAAAAAGGAAGCCTCAGTTTAACAAGGCAGATAGGCTCTCCTTCCCTCCCCACTCCTGGACAGGGAAGAACAAGACTGAGAAAACAGATAGTTCTCTTAGTTTCTGCGTCATTTCAGCAGCCTTGAAATGGCACCCATCAGCAATTATAGCATATAGATGTCCAGATACCAATATAGCTATAATTTCAAAAAGGATTCTATGAGCTCTCTCTTGTTTCCTGCCTTTTTTTAAAAAAATCCTCAGTCGTCTGCTGATCTTAGTACAGTGGAACCTCAGTTTTTGAATGTAATCCATTCCGGAAGACCATTCAACTTCCAAAACGTTTGAAAACTGAGGCGCAATGAGTGGTCGGCAAAATCCATTGAGAAAATTTGAAAACATGCAGCAGAAGCGGTTTGACTTCCGGGGCACATTTGAAAACAGAACCAATTACTTCCGGTTTTGGCATTAGAAAACCAAAACTTTTGGCTTTTGAGACACTCGAAACAGAGGTTCCACTGTAGTCATATAGGGACACAGGGATTTGGGCCCAGAATGTTTAATGCTTGAAAGGCTACCAGCAGCACCTCCAGGGGTGAAGTCAAATCACAGCGCTTCCTGCATTGTTTTTGCTGCACCAAAGTGACTTCTCCAGGGCACAAGCCTGGGCTGTGTGTATGGAGGTCCTGGGCTGCCCAGACGACAACTCCCCACTCTCAGCCCACTAATGTGGGCTAAAAGAAAGCAGAGCAACACATTTGGCACCAGCCTTTGCACAGTCACTGATTCCCTATATATAGTTAGGTAGTTTCTTAGTTTCACACAGAACAATCTGCTGCTAAAGAAAGGATTATCTTTACATCTCTTTCTTTTTTCTTTTAGTTGTCTTCACCTGTGATACCTTTTCAATATGCCACAATTGCATTTCTCTCATTGGCTCCTGTTTCTTTGATTCCTGCAGAATACATTTCAAGTAAAGCATGTTCAGGCTTTGAGGCATTTAAATGAGCGACTGCTGACTGAAAATAGGGCCTTGACCAGAGTGGTTACCAAGCTGTCAGGTGCCTGCAGGCATCGACATTCTGTGGACTTGTAATTTCCCCTTTTCTTTTTTCTGTAGCTGGGCAGGTGTTGACTTTCAGTGAGTGTTATGGCCTGCATCTCTCACTATTAATGCTTGTGTGTCTGAAGACTGGCTTATTGCTTGACTATAAGTTCAGCTTAAATACACAGTTTCCAGTATTCCAATTTTACCCTAGTAAATACTAACAGATATATTGATGTTGTTGTTTAGTTGCAAAGGAGTTCAGAAACTTTCACTTCCTCTTTTGAATAGCCACAGCTTTCCATGTTCCGTGTTGTCTGGACCAAGAACTGATTAATCCTAACTATGGCAAGTGTTAGATAAACCAGCTTTAGAAACTATGGTTTGAAGCTGGCTTGTTTGAAACTAGCTGTAGTTGCTATTAACCACAGTTTATCAGGGCATATGACATGGCCAACTGTAGTGAAGCAAAAAGCTTCCAAACACTTCCTCCCAGTCACACGGGAGGAGGAGAGGATAGGGATGGAATGCTTGAGCGTGAGGCTTATTGCGATACATTCATTTATCACGCTGTGCTGTGGTTTAGCATGGCATATGTATATGGTGAATGCATCCGTGTTGGCAGATTACTTTGATGTTAATCTGCGGGCCTTACTACCTACCACAGTTCAGAGATGCTCCGTTCCTTGGATATGTATAAGAATATTGAGGAGCTGAAAAACTAAACCCTAATCTGAATAGTTGAATTGACACTTCACTGGAAGCTAAGTACTACATCTGAATATAAACTTACAGTGGTACCTCGCAAGACGAATGCCTCGCAAGACGGAAAACTCGCAAGACGAAAGGGTTTTTAGTTTTTTGAGTTGCTTCGCAAGACGGAAACGTCTTGCAAGTTTGTTTCCTTTTTCTTAAAACCGTTAATACAGTTGCGACTTGACTTCAAGGAGCAACTCATAGCACGCGGTGTGGTAGCCTTTTTTGAGGTTTTTGAAGACTTTGGTGATTTTTGAAGCTTTTCCAAAACTTTTTCGGAACCATGCTTTGCAAGACGAAAAAATCGCAAGACGAAAAAACTCGCGGAACAAATTAATTTCGTCTTGCGAGGCACCACTGTACTGAAAAACATAAGACTCATCTGTGCTAATTGGAAACCTCTGATACCAGCATACTACTTAAAGTGGAAAATGTCACAGGGTTGTGTTATCTTTCCCAAATTGTCATATTAAACTTTTTTTAAAAAAAATTATTAACATTGTTATATACTCGGGGTCCATCAGAGTAGACTCATTGAAGTTGATGAGCATGACTAATTTAGTTCCATTAATTTTAATGGGTTTGCTCAGAGTAAAACTTAATTGAATAAAACCATCTGTACCAAGTTCTAGTGAGTGGTTGGAAAGCAATGTGTCAGATGAAATAATAATAATACAACAGAAGAAATGATCAGTTGCAATATTTTGCATTAACTGTTTGAGGCAGCTCATAAATACAGCAGAATTAATTTTTTTATATGGGCCTAGATTTTCCCCTAAGTGATTAACATGTGCCATGCCAATGCCATAGAGGAGGCATGAGCTTTTATAGCTGAAAGTTAAGTCTCATTACTGTGAAACTGAAAATTTACCTTTGCAATCAACAGTAGCTAAAAAGATATAAAACACATGTAATTTCTACATGTCTGAATAGGCTTGCCTAAAGAAAGATACTTTAAGCGGGTGTCAAAATGACTATTGTGAATGTACCTTTATTAGAGATACCTCATGCATTCTAGAATATGATCATATACATATCAAGACCCAATCCAAACAGATCACACATGTATAATAATTTATTTTAAATGCAGTTTTGATTTTTCAAAGAATATTTTTATTAACTCTTGGCATTTGGTGCTTTGCAAAAAAAAATTAATACAAAGCATTTTAATACAAAGTATTTTGATACTATGCATGGTGTAACCTTGCTTATTTGAGCAACTCGCAAGAACTCTTTTTCCTTTGTTTATTTATTTTGCCATTTATATCCTCCTTTCAATACAAAAAAATCTCAAACTTATGGCATTTACAAATAAGAAACAAACAACAAAATCCAGAACCACCCTAAGAATAACAATGAGCTTTAAAAAGCATCATGAAAATCATTCAACAGCCAAATTGAAAATGTATTAGGTGTAAACAAGAACCCATTTAATAGCAGGTTAAGGTGGTGCCAGTTCAATTTCTTTTGGGAAATTGTTGCATAGTCAGGGTACCACAGCTGAAAACATCCCCTTTCTTGTTTATTTGCCAATAGAAATGCAATAAGGAGTCAGAAAGGGAGTGCAGAATTCATGTGAGGAGACAATTCCTGAGCTGGCCCTGCCCAGGCTAGGCTATTCATGTTTTAAATGTCACAGTGATCACTGTCAATTTTGCCTGGAAGCCAATGACATTGAGAAAACTGACCTGATGTGGTCTGTCCTGCCAGGCCCAAACAAATGTCTGCCCTCAGCATCCTGAGCCAATTGAAGCTTCTATGGGTAGCCCCACATAAAGTATATTACAGTAAACCAATCTGGATGTAAGTCCTATTTAATTCAGTGGGGTTTGCTCCCAGATAAGTGAGGGTTAGGATTGCAGCCATTGGCATCAATGTCTTGGACCATGCTTGATTTCTTCAGGAACACCATGCTGCTGGTGAACCTGAGTACCAATATTGCCTGCCTATAGTACCTCCATCTTGTCTGGGTTTACATTCATCCTCTTCTACTTCCTAACAGTTATAGGCAAAAGGAAGAAGCCTCTAAGCCAACTTTTCTCAGGTGTTGTTGGGCTACAGCCCCCCATCGCCCCTGACCATTAGCCACACAGTGTCTTTGTAGTTCAACAACATCTCTTTTGTTGTTAGAGATGGTGGGTCTGATTGTCAGGCTTCCAGTTTCTGAGGGCACTTGTCGAAAGTCCTTGGGTTAAGCAAAGGCAATTTCCCATCTTTGGGTGTGTGTGTTTTTCTGACCAGATGCTTGTTCGTGCCCTGGACTCTTAACAGTTAATCTTGTGGCATCACATCAGTGCCAGTCATTCTCATCCATCCGCTCCCCATGTTGTGCCCTTTCTAGTTCTGTAAAAAATATTGGGGGGGGGGGAACTAGGGTGCAAAAAAGAAGAAAATAGTATTTAAGCTCTTATATTCTTTCTCCACACTCAAAACCCTGGCTCTCTTTGTTCTTCACTCTTATACTTGTACCCACCTCATTAGGAATTGGACTTGATATTGAAGCTTTCCCTTACCTTCAAGAGTTTAGTAAGAGCAGAAATAGTACAGTGGTGCCCCGCAAGACGAATGCCTCGCAAGACGAAAAACTCGCTAGACGAAAGGGTTTTCTGTTTTTTGAGTCGTTCCGCAAGACGAATTTCCCTATGGGCTTGGAGTTCTTGCGAGTTTGTTTCCTTTTTCTTAAAGCCGCTAAGCCGTTAATAGCCGTGCTTCGCAAGACGGAAAAACCGCAAGCCGAAGAGACTCGCGGAACGGATTAATTTTGTCATGCGAGGCACCACTGTATTGTGCCGTTCCAAGTGCCTCTTGTCCCATTTTAAATCCAACATACCAGTATTTTTCAAAGTAATATAGTGGGTTCCACAGGAAGATGTTGAGCCTATTTTTTCTGGTTTCTAAGGGGAAATTTAAAAGACAAGTTTTTCAGCTCCCGAGTGGAGTGGCAGTAAAATGTTCTAAAAGGATGACTTTTTAAAAACTTGGATGATAATTTATCTGCTGACTAGATGCATATTGAAACTTCATAAACTTATAGCAGGTGTGGTAAGAGCATTATCATATCACTTGGAACAAAGCAGTGCCTATATAATGGGAATAGAAATAAAAGGCATTATGAGGCTCAGAAAATTGTCAGTTAAGTGAGCATTTAATACCTATTTATTACAATAATATTGCCAGGTTTGCACAAATGCCACATATAGGCATATCTGATAACTAACTTTCCTTATTTTACTTGTCTTATCTTCTTTAAAAAAACAAAAATAAAACACAATTTTGTGTTTATGCTGGATTTTGAAATAGTGGACATGTCAGTTTCTAAAATACAGAGCTCAAGCCTGTCTGGAAGTGAACTCCTGTGATATAACTGTCACTTCTCTCGACACTCTCCCACCCTTACTCCCAGATGTTTGGAGACAAGGGTGTAGTTGTGAAGAATGCTCTCTGCATATTCTCTGAATCACTTTTCTTTGTTACAACTCTGAAACCTGAGGCAGGACATCCAAAATGTGTTCCAGTGCCCAGGTCTGGTGAATCCTGCTTCAGTTAATGCACACCCAGGGCTGTGTGAACTGTACCCCACAAAAAGCTAATTACAAATTAAGTAAATATATGCATGCTTATTTTACCTAGAGGAGCACCTATGAAAAACCCTTTTCTTCCATTACCCCATGTGAGTGGCTTACTATGTGTTTTGAGTCAGCTTGACTTGACTAAATCTGGTTTGGTTTGTTTTATATTTCACTTCTCAGTGATTATAAAATAGTAAGTTGCTCCTGCAGATGGACCTTGAGTTCTAAACAGTTAGCCACATATTCATGTCACCAGCCTGCTTAGCAATATTTTAATATCAATTGGTTTATAAATGGTATTAAATAAACAAACCATTTGGCGTTTGCAGGAAAGGAGGACTATTTGTTTTTGAAGAGACTTTGTATTTAATATATTGTTATTTGTCAAGCGTTGTACACTTTACTCTCTGTTTTTCTCTGACAGATGCTACCAGACCTGAAGGCCGATAACCAGAGGCTAAAAGATGAAAATGGGGCCTTGATCAGAGTTATCAGCAAGCTTTCCAAATAAAATTGTTTACTCCAGCTGCAAATCATGGGATTGCACATAATTAGTATCTCCAGTGGACCATAGCATGGAAGTCACTGGAAGTCTGGGAAGATTTCTTGGAGACTGTCATTTTCAGATATTCTGCCAAATGCCCTCTTACCTGGGTGTGTGTTTTTTTTAACCAAGATCATTGTTTCATGTGTTAAAGCAGCTGCTGAGAAGACATAATGACTGAGAAATCTTGTTTACAGCTACTGCATATAAGGAAAGTGTTCAAGGCCAGATAAGCCTCAGATATTTAACCAGTAAGCCTTAGTTGTACATAAACACATGCATCAAAAAAAGCTTTCTGCTACCACAGACAGTTACTTTTATTTTGTTGTGTCACGGTTCCTGGTTTTTTTTCCCTATCCTGCAGTTTTTCTCTCTTACATCTTAAGTTTGGATTTGTGTGTGTTTCCTTCTAATTATTCATATACCAGATTTTTTCGTTGTACAGTATTTTCACAGCTTTACATTTACACACCCCTTTAAAAATGCAACATGTAGCTAACTAAGCCTGTATTGTCCAGCCAGCCAGCCCAAAACAGAGAGGTTTTGTGGAACCTTTGCTTTCACTGTTGTGCAATATGCATTATTTCCTATAAAAGATGCTTTAAAAGTCAGTTGCAAGTAGATTGGTTATTTTAAAACTCCTGTCTTCTGCCTTTATTGGTCACTTTTTAAAAGAAAAGAAAAAGGTTTGTAGTGCAAGTTGTTAGATCCTGTAACCATCACATTCATTTTAGCAGGTACTAAGTGATGCTGTATATATTAATGTATATTGTTTGGAGTTTTCAGACCACCACTTGACATGCTTGAATATATTTCCCTATTGCAATTGTGTGTTAAAACAAAATAGGCTGCTCCACAGTAGTGTTTAACAAAGTCCATTTGGTTTAAATTTAGAAATTCTACTTTGTATGGAGTCAGTCTTTACAAAAAATTGAAACTAAAAACAATATTTTATCCCCTTCCATTTTTTATTTGAGTGATCACCCATAATAAAACTTAAGTATAACTTCTTCACTACATTTCACATATCTGTGTTTGAGTGCTGTCTGAAACTGTTGTGCTAGCCAAAGTAATCTTTAAGTCATTTGAAAGCCCTAACCTATTCATTTACGTGCACTGCTAATGCCATGTGAAGAGGCATCTAAGTTGATACCACCACGTTCAGACCATTTTATACATTTCAGTGGCCTTTTAAAAAGTACTCCAGTGAAGATAGCTTTTGTTAGAAAACAAACAGCTTTTATATTTTCACTAAAACCTACTAAATATAACCATCTTCTGGCCTACAGACTATTGCCTAAAAACCACTGAACAGCTCAGCCATTAAAATAAATTGTATATTGTAAAGCTTGTAGTAGCTATTGTATTATTGATTATATTGTATACTATATTAAATGTGAATTTGTACCCCTTCATTTTAAAAGGTCATTGTGTTCTACTTCCTACTTCTTGGGGATGGGACTCACTTCATTTTGGGGTGGGCAAAAGAGAACAACTTGTTTGGGGCAAGGAGGACGTGAGTCCCCTTCATAGGGTTGGGTGATTTGGGGAGGGGGGAGGGAGGTTTTTTGAAGATGTAAGGTTTTGCTCTTACTACCAAGCTCAGGATTCTTGATTTTAAAGGTACAAGGATAGTTCTGGGATATCTTGTTACAGTAGGTCTGTATGAGTCATAAGTTTGAAGGTGGACATATTTCATGGTCTTAAGCTAATACAAACCAAGGAGAGAAAATATCCATCTGAATGGCTGCAACACGCTGCATAGTGCTGTTGAATTGTTAGGCATACTGTGGATTATATTTGGTCAAGTTTTGGATGCCTGTGAATGATTAAATGTGTATCTAATATTTTAGTGTTTTATATATAGGTTATTTATTCTTTAAAAACTGAATGGCTACTGTGTTACGTTGATTTTATTGGTAGTATTGAGCAGACCTTGCATCTGCATGAAACTACTTGCAAAACCCACTATTTTGCAAAAAAAAATGTATTTTGACATATACAAATAAAATGAATAAAACTATTTTAAATGTGTGGATTTTACTGAGAAGACATTTTAAACGTGAATTTGGTATTTAAATTCTTTGTGGGCATTTTTTTATTGCTTCACTGGGATGCAAAGTACTTTTCAGAGATTGTAATCAAATTGTGTTTGCACAGCTGTAAATGCAACAGTAAAAATGCCATATTTATGCAATCTGTAACAAAATTGAAAAATGTTTATATATTTTACATAAACCTGTCTGCATGGAGAAACTACATGGAAACCAGTTTTTTTATGTGTTGTGCCATGGTAAGAATGCATGATCTTAGAATGTTGCTTAACTCACTAGAATATTTTGTAGCTGAACATACCAGAGGCTTGATATAAATTCATTTAGCTACACTAGCAACTGCTCCTCTATCCCAGCACATGTTTTAATGTTAAGTTCAGATTTTGATTTAGTTCCCTGCTGGAAATAAGCTTGTGGTGTTTAGATACTGGACTATGAAAGAAGTGCTGAATCATCAGAGAAATGTCACTTGTTTGTTTGAGGACGCTGATTGCGGAACATGCAGTCAGTTTATCCCATGATGGAGTGCATTTACTGTTCTGGAGTTCAAGCAGTAATGAACATAGCTGAGATGTTAACTCCATGGTTTTGGCTGCACATTAAAATAATGGCAAGATGTAAACAGGACTTGAGGCAAAATGGGTTGAAGGAAGAATTGTGTTTCATAATCTGTCTTAACCTATGGGAAACCTAGAAATTGAATGTTGCCCCGTCCTTGTTTTATGCACCTGCAACATTTCCTGAGGTAACGTCACTCTTCAATACCATATAAGATTCCTTTCTTCCTGTTTGTTTCCTCCTTATTTTTCTTGGCTTTTAAATGTTAGTTTTCCTATTTTCTTATATAATTTTAGAATAACTGAATATTTTATTTTTCCTGCTTGTACAACCTGGGGAAAAGAAGCCCCCCTTCACAGCCCCCTTTGTGGGTTTCTGCTGTGTGTGTGTGTGTGTGCGCGCACACACACACACACACACACACACACACACACGCAAACGTGTGCTCAAGTCACAAAGGACATGGAAAAGCAAGGAGGACAGAAGATAGATAGGTAGGTCTCCTTTCTCTGAGGGGAAAGGACCAGGAGGAGTTGAAAGAAATAAGATAAAAGACTAATATTATTTGTTGTTATGTATAAACAGAGAAAAAAAGAAAGGTAAGCGAGGAAAGCAGTTATCGGAATAATTGAATATTAAAGGACCAGGAAGGAGAGATGCATAAAACTGGTAAGGTTTTTTTTTTGCTGGGGATCAGAGTAGAGAAGTATAGTACAAGTTGAATGTGAAAGGAGAATGGAAGAAATTTCAGGAGATGGGTAAAAATACTTTGCGAGGCATTTAGAGTTTGGAATGGAAAACCCCTTTAAGCAAATTCTGCCTGTACTTCACTTGAAAATTGAGGTGTGGAACTCCTTGCTGCAGGAAAAAGGCTATGACAAGTCAGCAATTTCGAAAAATGGATTTATCAGTAGAAAGCAATGTCAAGCAGCTGATGCTGGTTTGCGACTGGCTCTGCCCCTGCACCACCATTTTGTGACTGCTGTGCCTCCGTAGTTTTCAGCCCTCCCAAGTGGGCCTTGCAGGGTACAACCCTTGGTGTACACCAAATGCAGTAGGGGTTACTTCTGAGTAGACTTCCCACTATTGGGAGTTCTGATCTGACACACCTGTAGTGAATATTGAAACAGCGCAGTCTTGATTCTGGATTAGTTAATCCAGTATGCTTTTCTTTATACTTATACCCACCATTAACATGCAACACCCCAACCACCAACTCTGGAAGCAGTGTAAAGAGTTGTAAACTGCTGCTTACATAAGTACTGTGTGCTCCCATGTGTAATATGTGTCTGATATTCTCAAAGAAAACTTTTTGGGGCGGGGGAATGATACCTTTTTTAGGGTTGCCATATGTCCTCTCTTTTTCCAGGACACATCCTCTTTTTTATAGGTATGTAAAATTACAGAGTCATCATAGTGATCCATAGTTAAAAGTAGAAGTCTGCAAATGTGTCCTCTTTTTTGCTCTTCAAAATATGGCAACTCAGCTTGATAGCCACAGAACGGCTTATAGTTATAGATTTGTGTTGGTTGTGCTGAAGGGATTTTATCAGAATGAATAAAGTGCCCTTTTCCTGTTTTGATGACTTCTAGGTTTGGAATTTGGGCATAAAAGTGTCCACTCTCTCCTGGAGCATATTTTAAACTACATCTGAATGTTTATTTGCCCTTTCACATTTAAAAAGGAAGTAGCATTCTAATCTCTTAGATTGAAAAAGTGTTTGATATTCCTCTTGTAGAACATGCATCTGTGGGAATGGGAGATAACAAGTGACCAGCCCAGTAACCAATTCCTATGCGGATTTACTTTGGAGTGAGTTGCATTCAGTTTGCTCTTGTCTGAGGTCCCATTGTCCATGTTCTCCTGCTGCTTCACCCTTGTGTCACCCACTTCAAAGAATTGTAGAATTATAGAGTTGGAAGGGACCCATTCGTTGACTTTCCCCAATCACACAAATTTCCACAATTTATTCCAGTTGCAGAATGTGGGTGATGGAGCAAAAACTGACATTTTCAGGAAAAAACAGAGCACATAATCTAGTTTCACTGTGTACGTTAAGAAGACTGAAAATCTCATGGTGGGGAATCTTACCTGCATTTTCTAAAGAAATTAAACCAGCTGGATTGCACCTGTGCATTATGCACAGCAATGCATTCCAGAGCAGAGTAACTGCTCATTTCTTAAGCAAATTGAACCATAATTCCCCACACAGGGAAGAGATGTTAGGTTTATTATTATTATTATTGTTGTTGTTGTTGTTGTTGTTGTTGTTGTTGTTGTTATTATTATTATTATTATACCAGCTAAAGGGATTACAGTATTCCAGTGGAGCGGAAGTGGACAAGAAGTCTCACACACACTGCTGTGTGATGTGGGAATGTTATGCTGGGCAGTATGCCTGCTGATAAATGAGATGCTCAGAACATAAGGTCATAATCTTTTCTGCAGAGGGAAGCTCTTGCCTTATGTAGAGAAAAACAGTTAATAGGCATGAATGTTCCATGATTTAAAACCAGTCTAGCAACCCTTGAGTGATATAAAATAAACAAAAAGTGCTTCTAAAAGCACCACACTAGAGCTACAGAAAGAAGGAAATACCATTCTTCTTATCACTCTTAAGTGAAACTTTACATTTTGCTGCTTTTAAAATTATTAACTGTAAGAAAAACTTGGTCTTTAAATAACTAACTTTTCTCTTAAATAGCATTGCTTATTGTACAGTAGCGAGCAAAAGTCATTTTGTGACTTCCCCCCTTTAACCTTATCTGTGAAGAGGGGTGCATATGTGTAGGTTATCAGTCTTAAGAAGCTGAGGGGAAAATAGAGCATTAGGATAATACCATAAGCAACATTTATGAATGTATAGTGTCAGGCACACAATTTTAAAGGAATCCAAGTTTCGTCGATGAATGGAAGGGGGGAGGGCTGCAGCTAAAATCACTGAACCAGCTGATCCCAATTATGACATCCCTGCATTTTAAGCTAGTGCTGATTAGATATAAAAAATGTATATCACTCTTACTACCTTTGTATGGTCACCTGTTAGATGGGTTGAAAGAACAATTTGGCTTTGCAGCCCTCGTAAATTGGTGCTCATCTCCCAAAAAGACTTGGGGGTTATAATAGTTAAGAACTACTATCCATTGTATATTATATTGCTGCATAAAATGCTCATCAACAAGGCTAATGTGAAGTTCATTTTGCCTTGGGAGGACAAGCTCATTTGTACTTAAAATGTGATGCATGGAAATACGTTGAAACCAGAACACAAATTTTATTGCATTATTTATTTATTTTTAATCCACAGTGCCTTTGCTTTTTATGGTTTTCAAAGGCAGCTATGCTGGTCCATAAGCAGGAGGGAATTCAACAGTCCATTTTGGTGTTAAGACCATCTAATATAAATAGTATATATCCAATCAAATGTGGTGTCTTGAAATCAGATATGTTGCATTTAGTAACCCGGATGCTGCAGCAAACTGTCCCACTTCTTTTAAATCTTCAGTTTTACTCTCAGTATATTAATAGTGAAGAGCTTGCTACAGGGACCAGTTAAGAGCACAAGGAATCTCCAAACCATTAACCAGGAGGCCATTTAAACTCCCCCTGGCACTACAACTAGTGACACTCTGGGAAGTGAGTGGTGAAGAAATACTTCTCACTTATGCCATAGTCTGATGGTGATGACAAATGATGGTCTTTCTATTGGACTGCAGCCACTAAGGACTGAGTAGCTACATGGCATAGAATTTTAATTCCATCTTCTACCACAAGGTGTGAAACTTACACGGAAATTGAATTTTAATAAATGGTCCTAGTTGGGCAAGACCAGTATGGGATTAATGTTTTCTTGGATTATTCTTGGTTTTAGGCTTAAACTGGAGCAGGAGCTTGTAGTTTTGCATACCTGACATAAAAATTCATAGAATTGTAGACCAAATGATCCAACCCCCTGCAGTGTAGGAATATGCAGCTTTCCCATACGGGGATCAAACTTGCAACCTTGACATTATCAGCACTATGCTCTAACACCAACTGAGCTACAGAGAACACACAACTTTCTAAAATATATTGTAGATGTGACGTCCTGCCTAGTCACATGGTATGGAGTACCTTCTCTGTTCCAGCTTGCTAGTTACATTAAAAAACAAACACACTTTTCTAAGTCAGCACTGCTGTGGTCACTGCAGGAATGTTGTATGGTTTTGAAAACGAGCTGTTTCCTATTAAATCTCTCTGGATTAATATGTTATGTATACTGTGAAGGAGTCTGAGAAACCTGACATTATGTTTGTCTTCTGGTATACATCCTGCTCCTGCCTGTTTTTAACAGTGGATGAAATCTTAACTGCTGCTGGTAGGGTTTGGTTTGTTTGTTTTTAAGTGAAAGTGCTTATTTGGCTTCAAATTGTAGCAGGGCTGAAATAGTCATGTTACAGCAAGGCATTCTCGCTAGGACACGCATTAGATTTGGGAAGTAATTTTAAATTCAGACAGCAGGTGGCACCCATGAGCCTTTCCAAGTCATAGTTTCACAGCAAGGGCCTTTTCTAAGCAAAACCTTACACTGTATTTGCATATCTAACAAAATAGTTTATCTCAATAACAGCTTTTAATTAATAGAGCTCTCCAGGTTGAATGTATTGAAATTAATGGATCATTAACAGGTTACTGAGCTTTCAAAGTAGTTGCAATGAAATATAATATACCCTCTAGCAAACATAAGATGCAGAATCAATATAGTGCCACTATCCCACTCCTTGATGATCCTCTTCTGAAAATATTTTTATAAAGTCTCACTGGAAAGTTATTTGATATATGCTGCAATATTTCAGCCTAAGTTTATATGCCTGCTGTCATACATATGATGAAGCAGGCTTAGAAATGTCATAACATTTTTTGCTGTTAAAAGAATAATACTGTTGTTTCATATCCTTATGTTCACATATCTCTGAGCCCCATTTCAACTACCAGGGTTTATTTCAGCACAATCCTGCATCAGCACTAAGCTGTTTTGGAGACTGCACTACACAGGGAGTACAGAGGCGTGGACTTGTTTCATAAACGATAGATACATTAGCAGCAGTTACTCTCTTCGTCATTGCAGAGACCTGTAATATCAGAATACTGGTCTCTCAAGACGTTCCTTTACCAAAAAGACAGCTGGTTGTTTTTTGTTTTTTAATGTGCCATGTTGCTTTTGAGATTTCCCATAATGGGCCATGGGTTGGGCTAGCTGATGAGAAAAGCAAGCAGAGACAGATGCACAAAGGTAGGAGAAAAATAGTAGCGCCTTGAGATATTTGGACAGTAAGCAGTCTATAAATGCAAATAGTAAAAAAAAGAATAAGCTTTGTAGCAGTTCAGTCTACCTGAGTAACCTGACCTACATATTAAACTTTTCTCAAGCTCTGAATTGTTGTCAGGTTGTTGTGCAGCATATTGATTTTTATGCTTTTTACTGGTGTTTGAAACAGGTTGCCTGCTGGCTGAGCTGCTCATGTGTTGTGTTGTTTTCTCCATCTGATAAAGCTAGCCACCTCAGAGGAGCCCCTGAAGGAAAAGAGATGCACCTACTTTCCCCTATGCAATGCAGCTAGTACAATCCAGCTTTCTACAGTATATGGTTATAATGGAACAGTTCTGGTTACAATGGCAGTGTTGTGGTTTCACTTCCATGCCGAGTCATTGAAAGAATTTTGAGTGCTTGTGCCAGCCATTGGGTGTAGCCAGGATACTTCCCTTCTATCAGAGTGGTGGTCATGTTCCTTCCATTGCTTTAATGTGAAGAAGTAGTACACCAGTCACTGTAACTGAGTATCTTCACTTACTATCTTTTCTCTTTCCTTCTTTATTTTGACAACATTGCTCACATTCCAAGTTCCCTAATGGAGCCACTACTTCATTGTACGCTCCATTACTAAAACCAATGTCCCTTTAATTTCAAAAGCTCCAAACTATATAAAAAAGAAGGGGCTGTCTTTAGTTTTATTTCATGCAGTGCTTTTTTTCTAGAAAAAAATGTATGTTTAGGGGTACTCTCATTTTCCTACTCATATTGAAATACTGCCCCTCAATGAGGCCAAACTTAGATTCACAAAATGTTTAGGGGTATGTGTACCCCTGCATCCCCCCAGAAAAAAAGCACTGATTTCATCTAAAGGCATTTGTAGGAGCAAAGATGACTTTGCCACTGCTTAAAAGATGTAGATGCTTCTGCCGAAGTGGGAAAAGAGGAAGTTGCCTACAAAGTTGGTCCATCGAGGTCAGTATTGTTTACACCAAGTAATAATGACTCTCCAAGGCTTCAGATGGGTCTTTCCCAACCCTGAAGATGCCAGGAATTGAACCTGGGACTTTTGCATGCAAAGCAGAGGTCAGTTGCATCCTTTGAAGAAACATTCCCAAACTTAATTGGAAAAAAATCCTTGGCAAAGCAATAATTAGCCAAGTCATAAAGCAGAATCCAAGACTGTATTAAAGAATGGCACTGTAATTTTGGAGTGTCTATTCAGCTCTAAAAGAAGTGTGCGTGCTCTGCAGTATAGCGTGCTTCTGTAATGGAATTACCTGGCCACACCAAGGCACAGTTTTCAGGGGGGGAAACACAGGTAGAGGTGTACTAGGTGGGACTGCAGCCATGCAATCACTTTACCGTTTCCCATGCAGTATTTTTAATCTATAAGCTCCAGCTACACAAGTATTGCACTTCCCACTTTGCTACAAATGATTAGTTCATTGTGTGGGCTAGAGTCAACAAAACCTAGTTCCCTCTCTGATTAGAATTGCTATGAGGGCCTTTTCAAAAATAAAAAACTAAAAGAAAAGACTATGCAGCAAGTACCGGTAATCACCTTCCAAGCCTGGAGAATCTTTCTATGAGACTGATGCATGGAATATAATAGGGTATTTCTGAAGCTTTTTGCACAGACCATCAAGTTGCTAAAATTATGTTTTTAGAAGTTTAACCAAAACTGGTTTCATTTATTAGCCAGTTCTTGCTTAGGGGTGCTAGGTGGATTCTAGTGAGCATTGCAATGTCTGAATGATAGTTGATTAAGCTTTAACAGATAGCCAAGATCAAATGAACTGTTAGGAGCATAATACAAAACAGGGTCTCAGCAATCTTCTTCCAAGATCAAGATGAATACAGAACAGTGAAGTATGAAAACATTCAGAGCGGTTAATTGGGAGGGATGGGGGTGGGAAGAGAAGGAAGGCTGGGTTTCTAGTAACTAGTAAAAACATGATTCAGATTGAAACAGACAATAAGACAGTAACTGCTAGATTGGATATTAATATCTTGGGTATGTTCCCCTTTGAAGCTGTAAGGTGGCAACAGCTGGAATGCTGTGTTTAAGATTGAGCCAATTAAACAAGTTAGAACACAGATAAATAATGTCTCGCATGCCTGGTAGAGATGAAAATGAATTCCTCTTCAAGGCACTGTCTCTTAACAAGAACATTAAATTATACAGCTGTTCAATTCCGATTGAATTGTTGGAATAGAATTGGGCATTCAGCAATACGGACAAGCAACCTGATAAAAGGAAATTAAAGTGCTTGTCTTCTATAACTCAAAACAAAATTATTATTTGTGCCAGATTAGAGATATGTATCTCTGAGGAAGAGAGAAATGATCCCTTATATAAGGGACCCATGGATAAGTAGCAATTCCCTCATTCCAAGGATAAACCCCCCTAAAGAAGTATGTGCACATATCTAGATCAGGAGTAGTCAACCTTTTTATACCTACCGCCCACTAATGCATCTTTCCTTACCGCCCACCAGTGCTCAATGGATGGAGGATTCAGCTTGTGCCAAAGAATGCCCTACCACCCACCTAGAATCCTGAAAAGCCCACTAGTGGGCGGTAGGAACCAGGTTGACAACCCCTGATCTAGATCGTCTGGTAGATAATGCTGGGGAGGGGTCAGAAGTGAATGTTGGCACCAATGACAAGCAAAAATGTAGTTGAGAGGTCCTGGAAGCAAAATGTAGATTGCTAGATAGAATGTTGAAAGCCCCCCAGAATCTTCTTCCTTTTTTAAATGGTAAATAAGGCATTGGGAGTGCACAGGCACAGGATAGCAACTCAGAGAGATCAAAGCATGGCTGGCTAAAGACACTCAAAGAGAGACACAGTGCATAAACGTCTATATGTGAATGTTAGAAGCCTACGAGCCAAGGGGGAGAAACTGGAGTGCTTTGTCTTGGAGGACAGAATTGATATAGTGACCGTAACAGAAATCTAGTGGAATGGAGAGGACCAGTGGATATAAACTCTATAGGAAAGAAAGGGAAACACAGTAAACCCACAACTTAGGCTGCTTTTACTTACATGGTTTCAGCTTTACATGGGTAGGTGGGGTGAATAATTAAATGCAGAGTGGGAAGAAACCCACCCAATGGCTTTTCCTCATTTACCAGGCATTGAACAGGTAACGCAAGGGCTCTGGAAGCATCCCAGAGGCCTGTAAGGAAGGCACCACCTCACTGACCAGGGTCACAGGGGAGCACCTCCCCATGACGTTTCCAGACCCTGATAAGCAGCTCTCCACTTTGGGGGTCTTTACCTTTGCATGATTTGCCTTTATGATTGTCTCTGGGCACTTCAGTTGTCTGCAAGGGATTCCCCACATGGTGGGGAGATGTTGCCAGCCTTCATGTCATGTTTGCAGACATCTTTGTAATGCGGAGTTGGTCTGCCAATGGGCCTGATGCCTGACACCAGCTCCCAGCAGAGCATGTCCTCCTTGAGGATCCTGCCACCTTCCATTCTGTGGACATGACCAAGCCAGCGTAGACGTCACTGAGACAGGAATGCAAGCATGCTGGGAATGTGGGCTTGTGAGAGCACATCTTTGTTTGAGAGACTGCCTGCCATATGTTGCCCACAATCTTCCTGATGCAGCACATGTGTAAGGTGTTGAGACATTCAGCTCAGGGTATATACTCAAGTCCCAACAAACCTCTGTCTCAAAACAAGATCTTTACTTGCTTAAATAGTACAGAGCAATTTTAAACAGTGGGCTTATCAGCACACTTGCTTTCTCCTAAAGGTAAAGGTAAAGGTACCCCTGACCATACGGGCCAGTCTTGACAGACTCTGGGGTTGTGCACCCATCTCACTTAAGAGGCCAGGGGCCAGCGCTGTCCGGAGACACTTCTGGGTCACGTGGCCAGCGTGACAAAGCTGCATCTGGCGAGCCAGCGCAGCACACGGAAACGCCGTTTACCTTCCCGCCAGTAAGCGGTCCCTAATTATCTACTTGCACCTGGGGGTGCTTTCGAACTGCTAGGTTAGCAGGCGCTGGGACCGAGCAACGGGAGCGCACCCCGCCGCGGGGATTCAAACCGCCAACCTTTCGATCGGCAAGCCCTAGGCGCTGAGGCTTTTACCCACAGCGCCACCCGTGTCTCTTAGGAATGTGTCAATTTCGGTTTCTCTGGTTTAGACATTTTCCCCACCCTTAAGTTCAGTTTTCCACATTTGCACATCAGTTTGTAAATTTATGTAAAAATGTCTTCACGAAGTATCTTCAGCATTTTAGTGCAAATGTCTCCTTGTATTTTTGCACAGCATTTCTCCCTAACATAATGCATTTCGTATGCTATTTTCACCAATATATTTACACATACTACCCTGGTATGCATTCTTGAACACATTATTTGGCTGTAGAACCGCATTGCAAAATTCACAAGTAAAGTTTTTGTATGCTAAATTGCAAGTTATCCTATATTTCCTTTTCCAAAAGTGCCCTATATTGAGATTATGGTAATCTTAGCAGCACAATGCAAACTTTGCTGTCCTTGTGCCAGCAGGTGATGATTTTCCTGTTCCAACAGGCTTTTGGGAACTGTCTGTTTCTAAGCAAAGGGCTGGTGTCGTGATGTTTTTATTGTAATGATCTGTATGTTTATACACACAGAGAGAAACATTGTTTTAATTCTCTTACATTCAATTGGCTTTTGATTATGGGTCGTTTCCCCCCCCCCCCCATGTTTTTGATTGTTCCCATTTTATCTGTAAGCGGTCTTTAACGTCCTTCGAAGGACAGCCAAATTTAAATAACAATCTGACACACAGCTGTGAGGCATTTGCGAGCTTTTTTGCGGAGAAGGTCCTGTTGCTCCGCCATGACCTCCCTGCCAATTTCGATACAATAAAGGAACTGGAGGCCCCTCGACTGTCCTCGGGTCCAGTATTGGACCACTTTGACCGGATATCTCCAGCTGATGTGGACAGATTCCTCCAAGCTGGAAAGCCCACCACCTGTCCTCTCGACCCGTGCCCGTCATGGCTAATTAGAGCGTGTCCAGACGAGGTGCGGGCCCCCCTGGGGGATATCATCAATTTGTCCCTTGGCACCGGGATATTCCCAGGGGAACTGAAGGAGGCGGTGGTGCGTCCGCTCTTAAAGAAAACATCATTAGATCCCTTAGATCTATCCAATTACCGCCCGGTCTCGAATCTTCCATTCCTGGGTAAGGTGATTGAGAGAGCGGTTGCTGAACAGCTCGGTAGGTTTCTGGATGAAACATCTGCTCTGGATCCATTCCAGTCCGGCTTCCGCGCTGGGCATGGGACCGAGACAGCTCTGGTCGCCCTAACAGATGATCTCCGCAGGCAGCTGGATCGAGGCGGGTCGGGGCTGCTGATTCTTCTTGATCTGTCAGCAGCCTTTGACATGGTCGATCACGAACTTCTGGACCACCGCCTTGCCGACGTGGGGATCCAGGGCACAGTCCTTCAATGGCTGCGCTCGTTTCTCTCTGGTCGGGGACAGAGGGTGGCGCTTGGGGGGGAATTGTCATCGCGCCACTCCTTGGTGTGTGGAGTGCCTCAGGGTGCGATTCTCTCCCCGATGCTTTTTAACATATTTATGCGCCCCCTCGCCCAGCTTGTCCGGAGTTTTGGGCTGGGTTGCCATCAGTATGCTGATGACACCCAACTCTATCTGTTGATGGATGGCCATCCTGACTCGGCCCCAGACACACTGACCAGATGTCTGGAAGCTGTGGCTGGATGGTTACGTAGGAGCCGGTTGAAGTTAAATCCTTTGAAGACAGAGGTCCTCTGGCTGGGGCGGGACGATATGGGATCGAGGGGGCAACTCCCATCTCTTGCGGGGGTGCAATTAGTGCCAGCACCGTCCGTTAAGAGTTTGGGTGTAATCTTCAATACCTCCCTCTCTATGGAGGCGCAGATTACAGCTATAACAAAGGCGGCATTTTTTCATCTCCGCCAAGCTAAGCAGTTAGCCCCTTATCTCTCTCGCCCTGATCTAGCCACTGTGATCCATGCGACGGTCACCTCCAGACTGGATTATTGTAACTCGCTCTACGTGGGGCTGCCCTTGAAACTGACCCAGAAACTCCAGCGGGTGCAGAATGCCGCGGCGAGACTCCTTATGGGGTCTTCGCTGCGAGATCACATTCATCCGGTACTATACCAGCTGCACTGGCTCCCGGTGGAGTACAGGATCAGGTTTAAGGTGCTGGTTTTAACCTTTAAAGCCCTATACGGCCTAGGACCCTCGTACCTACGGGACCGCCTCTCCTGGTATGCCCCACAGAGAAACCTACGGTCTGCAAATAACAACATCCTCAAGGTCCCAGGCCTCAGAGAGGTTAGGCTGGCCTCAACTAGAGCCAGGGCCTTCTCGGCGGCGGCTCCAATCTGGTGGAATGCTCTGTCACAAGAGACTAGGGCCCTGCGGGACCTGACATCTTTCCGCAGGGCCTGCAAGACAGAGTTGTTCCACCAGGCCTTTGGTCAGGGCGCAGCCTGACTCCCTCCTCTGGCAACCTGCACAGAATTTTGCCTAATCGGTTGCCAACAATTTGATTTTAATTAATTTTTATAATGGAATGTTTTTAGAATGTTTTTAGAATTTGATTGTTTGACTATTTGACTGTTGTTAGCCGCCCTGAGCCCGGCTTCGGCTGGGGAGGGCGGGATATAAATAAATTTTATTATTATTATTATTATTATTATTATTATTATTATGTCCCTATCAAAGAAGAAGGTGAGATATAAAGAAATAGAAATACAACAACAACAACAGTTGCTTTGAATACTTTAATTTGCTTCTGCAGGCAAGGGGAGGGACATAGTGTTATGAATAGCAGTATCCTGATCACTCTACATCCTATTCTGCTACAGGCACTTACACTATGTTTGTGATATTTCAGCAAGATTGCATGACCCTTTCAAGCTATTTGCCCACAATTGCTTATTTAGAACTAAGTCCACTTTGTTCAGTGTGGCTTCCTTGCAGGTAAGCATGCAAATAGTTGCAGCCACAGTCTCTTTCTAAACTGTGGAAAGACAAATCACTTTCCCAAGAGGAGTTATAAATTAGGGGCTTTCCATGCTGCTAGGTCAGCACTGAACCACACATATGGGAAGCAGAATCTGAACTAATGAGGTAGAACATTGCAGAGTTTGTGCAGTGTGCCCTGTATGAACAGTGCCACCTGCACTAATCCTACAAATCCTACAGTCTGCTGTACTGAATAATATAAATTGGTGTATCTCAACTTAGATGCAGCAACCCTTCAAGCTTGGAAAGAGGCACTCTCCATATTCGATATATATTTATTATGCCCTAACTATATTGTGAAACATTACTTCCAAATATATGCCTTCAGGACTACGAAAGCAGATTTAAGACATTGTTTTTTTCTTCTTCCTGCACAAAGTATCCCTCTTTATAGTTAACCTGTCATCTGTGAAGTGCCCATAAGTAATGGCAACACAAGTGTTCCTAACATTTTTTAAAACAAAACAAAACCCAAAAAACCCCTACTTCTGCTTAAATGTTTAGAGAGAAAAATAACTAAGAAGGGCTGATGGAAAAAATCCAGTGCTATTATGTTCCAAGATGTGGGTGAAGAAAATATGCAAAATGATACTTACATTTATTTAGGACTTTATCCCCAAAAGCTCTCAGTAAGTGCTACCGCTATTAAGATGCAAACATCTCATGTCAGCATTTTTGCACTGGGCACTTAAACCAACCTCACCACAGCATAACTTGAGTTAATCAATAACAGACTATAGGGGTCACTGAGCATTTTTGGAATTTAAAAAATAACTTTTCAAGGGTTGGGAAATAAAAGGTACCACTGCCCGTATGGGCCAGTCTTGACAGACTTTAGGGTTGTGCTCTCATCTCACTCTAGAGGCCAGGAGCCAGCGCTGTCCGCAGTCACTTCCGGGTCACGTGGCCAGCATGACGAAGCTGCTCTGGCGAACTGGCACCAGAGCAGCACACGGAAACGCCGTTTACCTTCCCGCTATAAAGCGGTACCTATTTATCTACTTGCACTTAAGGGTGCTTTCGAACTGCTAGGTGGGCAGGAGCTGGGACCGAACGACGGGAGCTCACCCCGCCGTAGGGATTCGAACCGCCGACCATGCGATCGGCAAGTCCTAGGCGCTGAAGTTTTACCCACAGCCCCACCCGCGTCCCCTAACAACATATGGAGCTATTAGTTCAAAAGCAGTAGAAGATCACTGTTCCTGTTTACTGATAAGAAAGTGAGTGTGCACAGGATTGCCCTCTTAAACACATCTTACTTTTTGAAATATTTTTCTGTGACTATTGCTTTCTTTTAGTTCAAGAGAGAGGAAAGAACCACTAGATTTTAGATTAAGATATGTGATTTTTAAAATGTCATAAAAAATCAGTTACATAGCCTTAAAAAATGTTTTAGGCTGCAATCCTATAACAACTTACCTCAGCGTAAGTTCCACTGAAGACAATGAGACTTATTTCTGAGTAGACATGCATAGGATTGTACTGTTAAAGTGAAATCTGACCTACATTAAAAAACCTATACATAACCATCTTAAAACTGAATAAATGAACCTCTTTCAAATGCTTGTTTTAAAGGCTGGCATGGCTCTATCTATGAGAAAATATTGACAGAGGTAAAGCATTTAAAATTACACATTGACATATCATAGGTGATATTGTAGTAAACTCTGAATATTTATTACTAATCAGCCAAACAGTCTAGTCATATGAGCACATCTTTTAGTCTTACTAAACTCACTTTGACTGGGTTATGCCCTAACATTTCAACCTGTTATCAAACTATTTTTTGCCCTGGTGTCTATTTTTAGAAAGTTCTGGACATTTAGTTATTACAAAGAGCCAAACAAAAATTGCCCTGTTTCACAATTGTCTGTTTGTCTTGCTTCCAAGCATGTAGCTCTATAGTGTAAAAAGTATGTGGATTATATGTCCAAAGTTTTTGGATTATACTTAGGTTGTATAAAAACTCTATTCAGTGGCAAGCAAATTACCTGCTACAGCAACCAATTAGCATACATGATTTGCTTAGGAAATGTAAGATTTATACAATAGATTTTCCCCCTTACTAATTTAAATCAGTCCACCCTAATCTCAGCAGTGGAACTAAGTAACTAGCCAGTCCATAATTTTATTTATTTATTTATTTAGAAAATTTATCAGCCACTTGATCACAACAAAATTATTCAAGTGGTGTACAAATAAAATTACAAATTAAGCATAACTAAAACCCACCAACCATTTCAAATCAAATATACATAAAACCATCATTAAAAAACCAAAGATAAAATTAATAAAACTTTAAAAACAGATACAACTAACATAATGTCTGGATAAGCTTGTTGAAACAAAACACTTTCAGCAAACTTCTAAAAAGTATAGTGAGGGTCTGTGTAGTGTCAATAGGCAGGGTGTCCTCGTGCGCAGGTGGTGCCACATTAAAGGGTCACATTGAAAGCACATATGATTGTTCCAATACTATTACTATCTTAAACACAACTCACTAAAAGAATCCTTCTGAAAAATAATGCTCGCTTTATTTAGTGGGATTAGTGGGAAAACCCACTAATCATGAATCTGTGTTGAATAATGACACTAGTGTATGGTTACTTATATTTCCAATGTAAATATGTAAATAAAAGCTCTAGGGAGCCTGAGAAAACCCCATGAGAGGAGTCACATTCTTTCTTTTCAGCTAGCCTCATGGTACATTTTCACATTAATAACATTAGATTATCCTAACATGATACCCTATGGTTATGTTACAGTACATTTGTCCCTTCTATTAAAATGACGCAAGGCTCCTTCATCACCTGGATTGCTACTTCATGTAGCAGCTACAATGAGGCAGCTGTCTGATCTAGAATTAATTTCAACAGGGAGCGCTGATGCACACACGCAAAGGAATGTGCACACAGGTAAATTCCTTCAGCTGAAATGTATAAGAAACCTGAATCTCTCTGTGGCATCGGAGCTCTTGCACCTGGAACAGGCCACTATCAATGACTACATTTTTTAATGAATGCATCATGCTAATTATGTTACTTGCACATAAATGAGAATTGTCACTTAGCTCTGTCAGCTTATTTTACATTAACAATTGTATTGTTGATTAATCATCTGCCTATTAACCAACAAACTGCTTTAATTGTTTCCACACAATTCCTTAACATAAACATATGTTTGTAATAGTGGAGGAAGTGTAGAAGAGCACACAACTTATTCAACAAAAGCTACTGTTCACTAAGTATGCTCATAACTCACAAGCTCATACCAATTAATATTTCCTCACTCATTAATCTACTACAGCCTTTCTTTCTGATATTCAGGTGCTGCTTCTCAGTGCTGAGGAAGTCAATTCTGCAGAGTCCATTACAGTGGTACCTCGGGTTAAGTACTTAATTCGTTCTGGAGGTCTGTTCTTAACCTGAAACTGTTCTTAACCTGAAGCACCACTTTAGCTAATGGGGCCTCCTGCTGCTGCTGCACGATTTCTGTTCTCATCCTGAAGCAAAGTTCTTAACCCAAGGTAATATTTCTGGGTTAGCGGAGTCTGTAACCTAAAGCGTATGTAACCCGAAATACCACTGTACTTTTATATCCCATCCATGGGCATAGTCAAGGGGGGACACCTGCCCCCCCGATCAAGTAAAACAATAGAAATACTTAACTAGCTGACCAATCACCTCGGTTCTGCCCCCCCCCCCAAGTCCTGGTTACACCCATGATCCCATCTTTCCTCCAATGAGCTCAAGATGGGGCACATGGTTCTCCTTGCCCCTTTCATTCTCGCAACCCCTGTGCAGTAGGTTAGGCTGAGAGATGCAACTGGCCCCAAATCACCCAACAAGCTCTGTGGCTGAGTAAGGATTTAAACCTGGATTTCCCAGTCCTAGTTCAGAACAGTAATTGCCACACCACAAAATTCTGCCACCTGGCTCTACTCAGCCCATCTCTATTATCAATTAAGATGTACAAGTGGGGCATGCTGTGTCGAGTCTGCCTGTTAAGTCATGCTCTCATCCAGGATATACAGTTCTCTTCCCTTCCTTCCAAAAGTCAGCCAGCGTTTTGTGGCTGTTCATTATTCACTGGGTTCTTTCCCCATGCCACACCCAGAGTCGTCGTTCCTGAAACTTTTTTGTGCTTCTGCAAAAGTACAGAAATTCTCCTAAGCCTGCTGTTACCTCCCTTTTGTGCATGGCTGGCAGCAATTTGGCTACATAAGGCGCCACAGTGAAATCATTGCTATTAGTGCACATAAAGGATATGCAAAACTCTGACATCCCACCCCTAATATAAGTACTTGTGTCAAATACTGATTGGGAGTCAGGTACCACAGAGCTGGAAGGGACCGTGAGGGTCACCTAGGCCAAATCCCTGAAATACAGTAATAATTTACCCAATGTGGGGCTCAAACCCATGACCATGAGATTAAGAGGCTCATGCTCCACTGAGCTATCCCAACTGTGACTGATTGGAAGTCAGGTAGCATTTAACTTGTGTGTTTAATACAGCCGTAGTCCCAGCAAACTTCTGCCAATTTTAATGCATTATTTATTTCATAGGTATTAAAAGGCCAGGCTTTTTGAGTGTGTCATCTGCCACACTGCTGCAGATTAGCTTAATAAAAGTTAGAATTGGAGCAGTAGGATGAGGCAGACCCTGCCAGTTCCTTAGAAGACACAGTGCACCTGCATAACATATTATTATTTCAACCTGGCAGCCACAGTGGTGCATCAACCGCTCTGCTGGCGAGAGCCATGTTTTTGCAAGCCTGATGTATATTCCCACTGGAATGGCCTTTTTGTCTGTGCTTACTTCGGGGGAAAGGAATTAGGTTCTCCTACAGGGGATCAGGTATTGGCGAGCTTCCTGTCACCTGGGCGAGGGAGGCAACGCCGGCGCGGCGAGCAGGAGCAGGAGTCGCGATCAGCTTACAGCGGGGAACTCGGATGAGCTCCTTCACACAGGCACCAAGGGCGAGGGAGGATCCTCCACGCCCCTTCACCCATTGTCAGGGCCACCTCGGCAGTTTCCGCTTGCGCTTCGGCTCCTTTCGGCCGGCCACCCTCCGCCCTGTGGGAGAAAGACGGGGAGCTTCGGCAGCGCCGCCGCCGAGCCTTCCGGGACTCGCTCGAGAGTTCAGTGCACTCACCTGGGAGAAGCGGCGATCTCCGGCTCCGCCGCCGGCTCCTTCCTGGAAAGAAGCATCAACCACCTGATTGAACTCCTCGCGGGTCAGTATAGAAACTCTGCTCGGACGAGCCGTGCAGACTGGGCGGTGGGGTCGGGGGAGAAAAGAGATAAGGAGAACTTGCTGCTCATTAAAAGGCAAGAGACTTGCGCGCGCCGGGGAGGTGGGGGAAGGAAACTAGATATATATTTTGCCTGGGTTGTTTTTTTTTTTTTTTTTTTTGTACTTTTGCAATCGGGATGGGAAAGCAGTAGATCTGCTAACTCCGGCAACTCTGCACCCAGTAAACAGGGGGTGAGTGAGAGAGTGATATCTGAAAATATCGGCAAACTTATGGGGCAGGCGGGGGGGGGGGGCGGGTGTTAACCATAGGAATCCCTGGATGCATCTGTCCAGGAAGCTGGATGGAACGTTAGAAGCTGATAAGATTCCCGAGTGGCGGATAAACGGGGGGGGGGGGGGCGGGGGGCAGGGAGAGAATAGCAGAAAGTAAACTCCCGGCGGGGTGGCGGTGGCGGCTGGGTGTTTGACGGGAGGGGCACTCGCTAAAAAGGAGGGGGGGTCTACAGAGTGCAGCTGAGGATGCCGCCTCACTCGCTCCCGCTTTTGTCTCCCGCAGTGTGTGTGTGTTTGGGCGCGCGCGGTGTGTCCTGCTCACCCCCCGCCGGCGCCTCCTCTCGTCAGCCGCCAGCCAGCCCACCGGCTTCTGGAAGCTTGTCCGCGCCCGGGAGAGAAGTTAAAGGGGGCGCGAAGTTTCCCGCAACTTTCTCTCACCCCCCACCCCGCGCCGGGAATATGGCCACCGGGGGCTACCGGGCCGGCGGCGTCACCACCACCACCACAGACTTCCTGGAGGAGTGGAAAGCCAAGCGGGAGAAGATGCGGGCGAAGCAGGCGCCGACAACAACGGCCGCGGCCTCAGGGGACTGCAAAGCCCCCGGGGCCGCCGCCGCCAACACTACTACTACTACTGGTGCTGCTGCTAACGCCGCCGCCACCGCCGAGGTCAACAACAACGGCAGCGGCGCCGGCACGAACTGCGTCCCTGTGGGCAGGAGCGCGCCCAAGGAGCCCCCGCCCAGCACACCGGCGGCCGGAGCCCGAGCAGGAGTGGCGGAGCCGCCGCCGCCGCCGCCGGGGCCCAAAGGCGTCGTGGCGCCGGGCTCCCCTGAGGAGGAGAAAGTGGCGGCCAAGGGCAAGGGCTCGTCCGGCCCCAGCGCTCGGAAAGGGAAAGGGCAGATCGAGAAGAGGAAGCTGAGGGAGAAGAGGCGCTCGACAGGTGTGGTGAACATCCCCACCGCTGAGGTGAGAGAGCGCCGCGCGCCGAACTGCGGGGCGCGGGGGGGGGGGGAGACGGGACCGCGCGCGTGACTGGCTCTTTTGAAACACAGCCCAACGGACAGCCCAACGGCTCCCGGTGCTGCTGCTGCTGCTGCACCTGATGAAGAGCCGGGCGGCTTCCTGGGCGACGGTGGCTCCTCCTCCCCGCTCCCTCCCAGGAGCTCGCCAGGGTTGGTTCGACAAGTCAAAAGGGAGGAGGCTGTTTACCTACAGGCTGCTGCTGCTCCCGGGAGGGGATGGGACTACTTCAGGTTGCAAAACTCGCAAAGTGCCCTGTTCCGGAAGAGTCAGACAAGAGAGGTCTGTTGTGCTGCTTCAGAGATGGCAGCCTAAGCTATGCAAATTGGATCTGGGTGGATTTAAATGTGGAGGAGCAGCAGCAGCCCTTCAGGTGGTTTCTGTGTGGTTTTACCTGAGAGAGAGAGAGAGAGAGAGAGAGACAATGGCTAAAGCCTCGTTTTGATGTGAACAGAGGTCATGACCATGGAAGAATTCTTATGACATTTGTGTGTGTGTGTTTGTGTGTGTCTATATATAAAAGGGTAAAAAATTATACATATGTATATGTTTGTGTATATACATATATTCTTCTTTGGTGATCACTCATAGCCAAGTAAGATTGTCTTCCATAAACATGGATTTAACAGTGAGTCCGTAAGTGACTGTGGAGGCCAGTTCTGGATCCACACCTCTTTCCACAGTGGGGACATAGGTTTCCAGGCAGGAGTTGATCACGGTGTGGATTTGCCAAGCGTGCCTTCCTCTTAGCATGTTTCTCGCTTGCGGCCTGCGTTCGAGTGTCTTCAAAGCCCATAACGCCCTTGGTAAAGGCTGTTCTCCAATTGAAACGCTCGCAGGCAAGTGTTTCCCAATTATTGGTGTTTATTTTTAAACACCAATTTTTAAAAATTTGCCTTGAGACAGTCTTTAAACCTCTTTTGTTGACGACCAGCATTACACTTTCCATTTTTAAGTTCGGAATAGAGTAGTTGGCTTGGAAGACGATAATCGGATATACATACTGTATATATGTGTGTGTGTGTGTGTATACACACAGACATATATGTACATATATACATGTGTGTACACACACACACACACACACACATATATATATATATGGTTGGGGGTTGTTGCCCTTCAGATGCTGTGGGACTAAACCTCAGATCATTGGTCATGCTGATGGGAGCTGGAGTCTTAACAGTATATTGAAAGCCACAAGTTCCCCACCACTAAGCTACTGGAATAATATGCTTATAAGGGTTTTAAATAGTAAGATGTGGTACCCACTCTGCTGCGTGTTTTGGTATTGGTAAGTAAAGCGACTGTAGCTCCTGACAGAAACTGATTTTTCTATCCTGACATCAGGGAATCTTTCCCAGACCTACCCAGAGATGCTGAGGATTGAACCTGGGACCTTCTGTATGCAAAGCAGATGCTGCAGGCCTTTCCTTCACAGTTACAAAGCATGAATGTAATTGTGGTCTATAACATATATGGGTTTCCTTTTTCTGTATGGTTTGCCTGCAACAAGAGAGGTCTAAGAGAGCATTGATGAAAATAGTATAACTCTACAATTTATTTACACTCAAATAAAAACAGGCAGGGTTCTTGTGGGACCTTAAAGACTAACACTCTCGTTACGGAATCTACTTCTTCCTGTGCATGAAGTGCTTCTGAACTACAGGAATATAATCCCATTTTCTTTTTGGGGGGAAGAGATAGCAAACATATTGTCAGAAGGAAATGAAATGCACAGATGGTGATAGTTACATTAACAGTAACAGTACATTAACACACACAAAATAAGAGTTGATAACATAGACATTTTGCCATTGGAAAGCTAATTAAGATGTGTAGTATGGATTTTTTAAAAAAATCCTTTGATATTGAAACAGTTATCAAGCAACACTTTCAAAGCAGGACATAAAGATTCACGCACACTGAATTTTCCCGCCCTTTTGCAGTTCCCCCTTGTGTGTCAGAGACACTTCCTATAACAATTTTTTAAAAAGTCTTATCAGAGCCAAAACAGCAAAGAAAGGAAATTGAGGTATCTGTTCAGGTGAAAACATAATGTAGTTCTGAATCCAAAGCAATTTCTTTCACTGGAAAAAATGCAGTGGTTTGAAGAAAGGAGAAAAATATATTTTCGTTAGCCAATGTAGCTGTCTTCTGTGGGTTTCTACTAGTATAAAAATCTGGCATTAATTTAAAAATGCTCTTAAAGGAATGCAAAAGCATGATAATAATATCTTCAGTGTTTTCAAGCTAAGAGGAAGATGATTTAGGGAAAAATCTAGTACATGTCTTCACAAGTTTCTTCTCAAGATCCCCAAAGGAAACAATAAATGTAGCTACCTTAACCATTTTATTTTCTTGGGTTTGTAAACTGCAGACACACCTTTCATCACCAGAAATCACTCTTTTTATTTCTTTTACTTCATCATTATTTTGCAGCTACCATGCTGTAATGTCAGGATCCTGCTCAAGTGAGGAGCACAAGAAGCTGCTAGTTTGGTATAGTCTTCTCTAACAGACAACACTTCTCCACATTAACTGACCTGATTCTTTAAACTGGAGTGAGTCATGGACTTTCTTTATGCAAAAGAAATGGGAAAAGAACAAACAGTGATGACCACTGGAAAGCAAAATAGTTGTAGCGATTATTAATTATGTACCATTGGTGCTAACACAAACATCCTGACATTCGTAAACTGATCAACACACAATGTGTTAACTGTAATCTTGATTAAATCCACAGGTAACAGATTTGAATTGCCTGGTGCAGCAGTATGCTTGCCACTTGAAGGGAAAGGAAAAACTCATGGGAACAAACTGAGCTTGCTGGGAAGGCAGCAGGTGTAGAAACTTGCTACTTAAAAGTAACTGTGCAAACAGTGCTTGTGTAAACCCTCAGTGAATATGCACTGTTTCAATAGAGTTTTTCTTCTCTTGAAATGTGCTTCTAAAAACACTTTTAAGTGAAGTATAAAAACATAGTGCAAAAGAAAATAAATCCTCTGTAAGTGAAAATTGACATATTGATATATTTGGTGTAAGATGCTTTTCTTGCAGTATAAGGCAGCTTGCAAGACATTTAAAATGCAACAACATGGGAAAACGTTATTGGGGTATGGTGGTGGGCAAAGTTGTGTACATTACTGCCCCATTCCTAAGGACCTCTTCAGATGTTCCAGCTGCTACTGGAACAAAAATATTAGGCTTTAAAAAGTCAGAACATCTGAAGACTCAGAGGAACACGAACACATTTATTGCCTCATTTCTTCTTGCATCCACCACCAGGATCCAGAATCTGTGAGAGGCAACAGCCACCTAGATGCAGGTGTCCTGCCCTATGAAGGACTACCATCTGGCATCTTCAGTAGCCATTTCTAGGTCAGGATAATTTCTTCTGATATCTGCTGCAGCCCAGAGATTCAATATCAGAATATTCAGATGTTCTGACTTTTTAAGGCCTGATATTTTTGTGATTCTACTTTGAATCTTTAGGCATTTAGAGGACACAGCGAGGCTGAAGAAAATTATTTGTGCTTCCTCTTTAAAATATGCTGAGTAATTTACAAGCTCTCCTGATCTCAGTCTTTCTCTCTTTTATATGCACTCTATGGAACATCAGCTGGGGCTTTATATTTATGCTTCCTCTGTTACAAAGACACCAGCATGGCAACTAGAAGACAGCTGTGCTGTATCTCCCCCCCTCCCACTCCTTACCTCCAAAACATCATTCAGTTGAACTCAATGATACTGGCAAAACTTTCTCTTACCTTTACTGAACAGGTTTTTCCAGCCTTTCAGTGGAACTGTTCTTCCCTTTTCAGCATATCTTAGTGCTGTTTGTAAAGAAGAAATCACTTGTATTCACTATCTTACCATTAATGTAATTCTGTCTTCAATAATGATGTTTTTCCCCCTAGCAGTTTTAAAAGTTGCTCTGAAGCCTTTGTAGTTTAAAGTATTGTGGGCCATATGAGAATGTCTGGACTCAAGAGGGCCAAATTATAAGCACGGAGAAATAAGAGTAGCACATGAAGAGGCTGAAATAAACCCATTACACTTTTCTTTGGTGATGGAGACCATGAAGGCCGGGGCAGTTAAGGGTTTCACACACAGACGGTAGACTTGGAGGAAGGTTTTTAAAAGGAGGAAGGAATGAGGTGGCACCATGTCCCTATTCCAGGAGTTGCACATTGGGGAGCAAAAGTGTGAAATAGACCTTTAAAGAGAGCAGGCTATGATAAGGTCAAAATAAAAAGTTATACATAAAATATGTTGGGACGGGTGGACTGACTGAGGAGGTACTTGAACTTAAAGATCTGGAATTTGTCATGGATGTAGAAGTTTGTGAGAAGACTAGGCAGGGATTTGAGGATTTGTGGTCTGAATGATGGACAAAGTGAATGATGTTAGCTCAAAGTTCTTAATAGATAAGGGCTGATGAGCAGGTTGAACTATTTCATGTGTAGATGAAATAACAGTAGCAAGTTGTTATTTTGTCTGTTGATGCCATCCTCTTAAGATACTATATAATATACTATATTTCATATTAGGGCCCAATACATGCTCTCTTTCAATTTGGAATTAGTATAAATTACAAACCTGTATCAACTGAGTTCATCTGTATACATCAGGTATGCAGAAACTGGCCCTCCAGATACTACTAAACTACAGCAGCCATCATCTCAAACCATTGGCCATGCTTATTGGGGCTTATTTTATTCAGCAACATCTGGAGGGCCAAAGGTTTCCCACAAGTGATCTATCTACATACTTGGAATTGTATTCCACACTTTCCCCAAAGAACAGAGATCAGGTCTCAGTAATAAAGGTAAATGGCAAGACAGTTGCTACATCATGGCAAACTGTGGTATGGTTTCACATGACATACGTGGATTGAAATTAGTCTGAGCAAGTCTCAGCCTGAACTTATTTCAGAAGCATTTACTTTTCAGTTCCTTTTCAGGTCAGCTTGTTGTTTTATCCAATCCTTGGATTGTGGTTTATGTGTATCATGTTAAACCATGGTTTAGCATGATCTACAAATGTAGCAAGTGACTTACCTGAAGCTAGTTCGCCATTGAATTTAACAACTGAGCAAGGATTCATCCCCAACCCTCCCAAGCTTGCTACTGTTTATTTGAAAATGAATCTTGTGATTAAACATTATAAGATTACTGCTTGAGTATTCACAACAAAGTTAGAACAAGTATGGCTTGGTAGATCGTGTTGGAACTTGTATCCAAAATTTGGTGTCAGATACCAAGTATACTTTGTAGTAGATTTTAAGGTCTGTGGGTATACAAGCACATGCATCTTGTGTTGCTCATAATTCTACATTAGGTTTGTAACTCCAATCCATATAACCCTTTCCCAACAATATTTCCCTGCTTGTATCTATCATGGTAATGAATTCTGGACTAGTTCGTGGCCATACGTATTTTCATGAGCAATATTAAGTATTCTTATAAATTCAAAGTTTCCTGTATTAACTGCAGAACTGAACTAAGCTTGCAATGAATAGTGTTCAGTCCAGCTTTTCAAAAAATCAAATCAAAGCCTAGGCTTACCATACCATCCTATACCTGTTTACTTAGATTCAGATTTATTTCAGTGTTTAATCAGAAGTGGTATGATAGAGGTATCTTATTTAAGTCATACTTGGAGCAGAGCCACTGAACTCACTAGTCTTAAATTAGTCAATTGATTTTTAGTGTTTCTGCTCTGAGTAGTTGGCTGCAACTACAAAGCTGAAAGGGAACCATCAAACCACCTGCCAATGTGGGAAATATACTACATCACCCCTAATAGGATGGTAGGCCACCTTTGCTTTAAAACCTCTAACAAATTAGGCCCTACATTCTTGTGAGGCAGTATGTTTCACTGTCAAACATGGTTCAGCTGAGTTTTTTGCAAGGTAAAATTTTATAGTATTGCAACCCCAGATTAATCTGTTAATCTGCCATTAAAAGATTAGAAATTGTAAATGCCTTTGGGATGCCATTTCTAAACACATAATGTTATATACGTTGTATTAGATTGCAAGTCAGATTACAGCATTTTGGAAGTGGTGTATCCTAATTTTAGACATGGGACAACATGATGACTCAACAAGTAGAGGAATGGGTCCTAACATGTTATAAAAACTCACATACAAGTCAAATTATTAATTAGAAACCTATTTAAACTTGAGAGACCAACTTCAAACTGCACAACTAAATAAATTCAGCCATACCTAGGTGTCTTAACTCCCATGAAATAAAAAATGAGAAGAAAAGGGGATCACCACTAAACTACCATCCACTTTATATATTAAGGGGATATGAAATTTCTATACAGTGGAAACTGGCTTATTGATTTGTTATATAACATTATTGATAATGCACCCAATTTTGACACCCTTATGTGCATTATTATTTTTTCTACATTGTTCGGGTTCCACCCTCCTTACTTCTTCATTAGTGCTGTTGCTTGACTAATAGTGCAATCCCATGCATATTTTTTCAGAAGTGAGTCCTTATTGTGTTCATTGGCACTTAATTTTAGGGAGCTGGATAAGGGATTGTAGTGTAACTCTTGTATAGCTTATAAACTTGTGGCAATAATTCCTGAAGGAATTCCCCTAATACTTTTGCATGATTGTGGGATCTTATGCTGAAACTGGATGAACTACAAAACTGTCTCATTTTAAAATAACTAGGTTAATGGCTGCTTGCAAATAGGCCAATTTAGCTTTTGAGCTGCTTATACCACTCCCTCAGGTGTGACTGCAACAATAATCCTAAATTATTAGTTTCTTTCAAAGAGATTATAGAACTGCTTAAAGTGAAATCCTTCCTTTTTTCTTTTTTTCTGGCAACTATTTTGGTAAAGCAGCAATGGTTGGTCTCCAAGACTTGGAACTTTACACTTTAACCCTATGAACACATATACTTAAAATTGCATTAAAATGGCTAATCCGTGGAACTTTTTATAGCACACCATCTTGCCTTTTGCAAAATGCAGCTTTGCAATAAGGAAAACAAGAAATAATAACTTTTGCTAGGATTTTATCTCTGAATACTGAATGATTCTCAGAATAGAGAGCAGAGCCCCAACTATTAAACTAGTCAACATGCCTAAGAAAGCTTAAAAAAACCACAATATAACCTTAAAACAGAATTTATACTCTTGAAAGTTTCTTGTAGGCATCCACTGTAGATCCACTGGTCAGAGACTACAGAGCAGGTCATCCAGAGGTCTCTGCTGAGTGAATATGATCATGTGTGAAGAAGTGGTACTTAATATATTCTGTCTCTAGACCATTTTGGTCTTTATTTTGAATTGGGTCTGGAAGCCAACTGAGAAGCAGTGATGGTGATACAAAATTGGATAAGCATCAGTAAAAGTGCTTCTTTACTTACCAAGTAACTATAAGAGGAGTTAGGTAGTATTCAAACTCCATTCAAAAGCTGTTTTCTATGCAGTCCAGCTTCTGTAGCAAGTGCAAATAGCTATTTAGCATTCATGGCACCCCTTTCTCTATGACTCAGCCTCAGGGTAAGAAAAAAGTAAATAAAATGAGCTAAGTGTTTATCCAGAGATGACCATACTTAAAGAATATTGAAAATCCACTGACACTTGAGCTGTAACGTTAATTTACTAGATCTTGATGAGAAGACAAATAATAGAGAGTTCTTTGTATAACAAAGACTACTCCTGGCACAAATAACTAGCTTAACATTATTATTATTAGGTTAGTTTGATGTTGGAAATTGTGCTGCAAATCAGATCACTATCTTACAGCAACATATTAATGGTGGATCTGGCCACAAATAGCCTATTAAGCTTTCTAAATGGAAATCAGTTTAATTGCAAATAACCCTGGGTATGGTCCTTAGTCGTAAGCCAACTTGCTTTGTAAATAATTTTTATTAAAACTTGGCCTTTCGATGTGTTTGTAGGACTGAGATGCCAGAAAATCATGGTTAGCTGTGACTGATATGCCTCCTTCTGAATTCTAAATCTAGGGCCTCCATCTTTTGAGTGAATGAAAATTTAACTAGCTGTAGCACGTGTGTTGCTCTGTGATATTCTGGTGATCCTAATAAAGTTATTGACCTAATATGGATATTGGGAACACACCTACCTTTTATTTTTTGTGTTATCTGCCTGTAATTTAAGTAGCACCAACCTTTTAATGACCAAGTTATTGTCAGCACCTTTTAAGTCCCACATGGATGGGAAAGTGGGGTGAAAAAACAATTTATTATAAGTTGATTGGAAAGTAGAACAACTTTGGAATCTACTTGGGTGTAGCGAAACAGTGAAGTGAAAATAATTGCAGCAAAGTATTACCACATGAGAAATTCCATCTACCAAGTATAGATTATATCTTGCAATCCTATGTACACTTATTAAGGAATAAATCCCATTAGAATTGGCAGGACTTGTTTTTGAGTAAACATGTATTTATTACTGTAATTTTCAACCTTTCTTCCAAGAAGTTCAAGGTAATGTACATGGCTCTCAGTGTTTGAAACTCCCATTGTTCTAGGCACATTTTGCAACAGGGAATTTAATTAGCACAAGCTGTTTCTGAGCTCTGGGGTATTTTTTAACTGCGCCTAAAATTTCAGATTAAAACTGCAGAGTGGAAGAAAAGGAGGACCTTTTTCTGCCTCCCCACTTCCAGCTACTCTCTGAAGACTGTAGAAGAGACCCTCTTAAGATTATTAGGGGCAGGGAAAGGAGTAGGTAAAGGTAAAGGCACCCCTGACAGTTAGGTCCAGTTGCGGACGACTCTGGGGTTGCGCGTTCATCTCGCTCTATAGGCCGAGGGAGCTGGTGTTTGTCCGCAGACAGCTTCCAGGTCATGTGGCCAGTGTGACTAAGCTGCTTCTGGCGAACCAGAGCAACGCACGGAAACTCCGTTTACCTTCCCACTGGAGTGGTACCTATTTATCTACTTGCACTTTGACGTGCTTTCGAACTGCTAGGTGGGCAGGAGCTAGGACCGAACAATGAGAGCTCACCCCGTTGTGGGGATTTGAACCGCCGACCTTCTGATTGGCAGGCCCCAGGCTCTGTGATTTAGACCACAGTGCCACCCGTGTCACATAGGGAAAGGAGTAGACCACGTTAAAAATGAACAGAAGACTTTAGCTGCAGTTCATTCATTTTTAGCTTTGTACAGTGGTACCCCGGGTTTCAGCGCTCACACATGTGCAGAAACACTAAATCGCACTATGCACAGAAGCACCGAATCGCGACTCACGTGTGCGCAGACGCAGTGCTGTGGGTTGCGAACCCTGCAGGTTTGAATGTGCCTCCCACACGGATCACTTTCGCAACCCGAGTTTCCACTGTATTCTTGTTATTTAAAAAGTGTGCCTAGACATTCTGTTGTTGCATCCATAACCTAGGTTTAAGGTGCTATTTAGCTCCTAGCTTTCATATCTCAGTTTCTAACACAAATTGCTCTCCCACTTCCTGTATTATCCTTACAAGAACTCTGCAAGGTAGATTAGGCTGAAAGTCATTCTGGTTCAAGATTACCTAATGTGCTTCATAGAAGAATAGGGATTGAAATTCTGGTCTTCGAGAAGACCAACATTCCGAGTCCAACATGCTGACCAGTAACTCTGGCTCCGTCACAGGATCATATTGTAAAATACAATAAAATACCCTGTTGTCCTTGTGTTGCAGAGATGTCTACTCCTTGCTTTATTTGGTTACAAGTTTCTGGTTCTTGCCTTCCTATCTCAGATAAAACAACACAAAATAAATAAAAGATACAAAAATAATGTTATGGGGTCCTTTACCGCTCCTCATAATGAAGCAATGGATGTTCATTCTAAAGCAAAAGGCCTTAAAAAGAGAAAAGAAGGAAACATAAGAGGGGTTGGAAGGGAAATTGAGTATTTCTACTCAAGCCAAAGAGCTTATCACCAAAGTTGACTGTTGCTTTTCATCTAAATGCTGCTTATTTAAATAGCAATGTACTAAAACTTACATTTTAAAGTAAACTTGAAAGTCAGAGTGTAGCAGTGAAGTGGCACTTCCCTTTATATATGTTTTTCTTTCAAGGATGAAACAAAAAAAAAGTGCTTTAAAGGGTACTTAGAAGTTATTATTACAGTAGGGGCTGTTTATTTAAACAAAAGCATGTTCTCTCTGCAGTCACTTGTAAAGAATGTTAAGGCCAAGTTACTTTGTATGATGGCTTTTTACACAGGCGGAGTGTAATGACATTTTTGGGGCCTTTATGTTCAACTTTGTGGAGGACTGTCTCCTCTTTCCTGCATTGAAGACTTAATTGAACAAACAGTATTGTATTAAACAGAAAATATTTAAGTGAAAAGTGGAGCAGGCATCATATGCTTCACTTATTTCAGGTTGGAAGAGGCAAGTCTGGGGACACTATGCACTATATGGGATTTCTAGCTACCGAAGCAGGGAGGGGAACAGAGAACCAAATATGACCTTCTGGGTCTTTTTATTTGCCCCTCAGAACCTGTTCCAGGCCACACTCCCTGACCCAGGCCACAATATTTAAGTGAATTGCACTACATGAATGATAGCAGCAGCAGCAGCATCTAATTTTTTACCCACCCTTCACCATGAGGTCCCAGGGTGGGCTATAACATTTTAAAAATACATCATTGCAAAAAATTGAAAAACATTATATTCAAGAGGATTCATCTCAAATGTCAAAGACCAGGGTAAAGAGGTGCATCTTCAGCATCTGTCAAAAGCTACATAATGAAGGTGCTAGAGCACTTCTTTGGGGCTACTGCATAGAATGCCCTCTCCCAGGGGAGCCCCCATATTTATAAGGGTGGTGGAACTACCAAGGATCTGCTGATCCTAACACCTATGAGGGTCTGGAAGGAAGGAGATGATCCTTTACATATTTGGGCTTAAACCATTCAGGGTGTGACTATTTCTTAGCATTTTACCATTATATATCTTACAAAATGTACTTTTATTCCATCAATATGAAAAATCTTTCAAGAAATCTGTTTTAAAGCTGGTGCTGCACCAGATAAAAATTATACTTAGAAGTCTGAGGATATCTTGTTTTAAGACAAATTTTGCTGGTGATGAACATATTGTAAGGTTTGGGTGTGTCTGTCATTTGGCCCCCTGCAAGAAGTAAACTAATGTGGGAACATGTAGATGGGAGTTTTCTGCCCATTGGGGGACTGAAAGAAATTCATTGATATGACAGGAGGAGAAGCATTAGCATACTGTCTTTAAAGCTTTCATTCTAGGGAAGTAGTGATCAGGAGTCGGTGCCCTGATTGTTTTTGTTGTTGTTGGCATCTCTGTGTCTCGGGAGACAAGGAGTGCACCTTTGGGGTTGAAGTCAAGCAGCTGAAGTTACAGCGCCAGCTGTGGCTGAGGATACCGATATGGGAGAGGCATGCTTTATTGCAGCTGTGGGAGGATGAAGGAGTCCTGTTGTGTTGCTGCAGATGCAGCATGGGGTTTCTTCTCTCTGCTCTCCTCCCAGCGGCCATTCCTCCTCTGGCCACTGCTGTGGATACACAACCTGTCTGACTCCAGGCACTGTGGTCATCTGTAAGGGATTTCCCAAACCGGGGTTTTAAGGTCAATTATAATCTGTTAAAACCAAGAAGTAGGGTGCATGCATGCCGAGTGCAATAGAATGCAGTAGTTCCTGATGGGAAGAATGTAAATCTGTTGAAATGCATGAAACTATCTTGTAACACATGACTGACCTCTCTGACTTGTGAGTTTTACCCAACATTTCTTACACTTGCACTTGCACAACACATTTCAGGCTAGTGATTCTGGTTTGTTTTCTTCTTCTTCTTCTTCTTCTTCTTCTTCTTGCATTGGGCCATCAACCAGACTGGTCTTACCAGAACGTTTCCTTTCCTTACAGGCCTCTTGGGTAATTTATTCTTTGTTCTTTCCTCATGGTGGGTTTCTGTAAACTGGATGGGCTGTTACTGACATCTAGGTTAGGACAATGAAATAAGTTAACATCTTGGGGTTAAAGTTAACAAATTAAACCCTTTTTTAAAAAAGAAAAGGCCATTCTGAAATACCTATGAGATGTTCTGCTGATGTCCAGTATAAAATAGAATCCAAGTTCATTGTGATGATGGGCATTCCACCTTATCAAAATGGAATGGCAGAAGTATAACTGGGAACTTCTTGAATCTCCCTTAGCTGCTTACACCTCCTCGAGGGAGCCCCATCTGCCTGCCAAGAATCCTGGAGAAAGAGGCTGTGTAGGTATCACACAAAAGTTATTGTTAAATAACAGAGTAATCATTAAAATTTCCTGCCAACCTAGCAGTTCGAAAGCACATCAAAGTGCAAGTAGATAAATAGGTACCGCTCCAGCGGGAAGGTAAATGGCGTTTCCGTGCGCTGCTCTGGTTAGCCAGAAGCGGCTTAGTCATGCTGGCCACATGACCTGGAAGCTGTATGCCGGCTCCCTCAGCCAATAGAGCAAGATGAGCGCCGCAACCCCAGAGTCATCCGCAACTGGACCTAACAGTCAGGGGTCCCTTTACCTTTACCTTAATCATTAAAATTATTCATACAATCTTGTAAGCTGCTGATAACAGCCCCTTTCTCCCTTCTTTGTGGCTGTTGATGTGGAAAAATGCTTACTGACCTTTAAAAAAAAAAGCACAACTTGGAAAGCATCAGTTTCCTTTCATCAGTTTTACTGTGGTTGCAACATTGTCTGAGACGTGGCATTGCACTAATGCAAATATAGGTTAGAGGTTTTGAGCAGAGAGGGTTCTCTTACCTGATAAAGATTTGGCTTTCGTTTCAGCTTCTGGCTCAAATAACCTGCCGTACCAAAATGGTTCTCAGGCAAGTGTTCCTTTTTACATGGAATTGTGTTGTAATTGTTTGGATATTTTTAGTTTATTGGAATCAGACTGAGTTTTGTCACTGTGCTTCTTTTTAAACTTTAGTTATCTGCTTCTAGGCTGAAATGTCTAGGCTGAGGACCAACCTCCTGTGTGCCAGAAACTCAGCATCTGCTACTCACACTGTGTGTGTTATCTGCCTGCACATGGCCACCTCTGTGCACCCCACTAGTGGCTGGTAGTACCAGCTTCAATGGCCACAGTATGAGCAGTCACAGGAACTTGTGTTAATTGTAAGCTAGGGCTTGTGTTAATTGTAGAAACACTTGACCCAAATATGCTCAGTTAAGCTGCATGTGGAATTTAGTTTTGTTTAAATTTAGCTTTCCTTGTAAAATCATACTGTCACATTTTTCAGGAAAACTGCATTCTGTTCAGGATGCCTTTATCAAGTTTCAAATGCTGGAGGGATGTTGCCTGAATGTTGTTTATCTTGCATTAATGGTCTTACCTTGGGGTGGGGATGGCTTTAAACAGCTCTATGCATTACTTTTGTTGTGAAGCACAAAATTAACATTCCCCACCCACCCCATTTCAGGCTGTGCAAATACTTCCACATTCCTAATGCAATAGACTAAACCCATTTTTTTAAAAAATAATCCCAAAACACACTGAGCATGAAAGTTTTCACTTTTTAAACTCAAACATAGCACTATCATGACTACAGGAATAAAATGGAGTTTGCTTCTGCTGCCTAGGTGCTAAACATATTTACACAAAACCAATGTGTGTGGAGGAAATGCATGGATCCACCCCCCCCCTCCACATTTAGGAGATCACAAAGTGTTACATTTGCACCAGGCCAAAGGACCAATCACAATAAGTGGGATTTTATGATCAGTAAAGGAAGCATCATGTTTCTTCCGATTTGCGGAGAGTCCATACCAGGCAAGGTTAGGGACAGCTGGGTACGCTTTTGCTGGGCCTCAGAGGGCTAACCTGGCTGGAGACCCCAGCCAGGGACCAGGTGGATTTTTGTTTGAGTTTATAACTTCTATATTCTAACAAGACTTTCGTCCCAGGCCTCAGACAAGCTCTGCACAGGCCTGGTCCACACTGTTGCTTTTTCCTAAGATGGTAAGATGGCTGCAATGGGCCAGGAAAAGCTTCAGTAATTTTTCAACATGGTCTCTTAGGCAGTATAGTGTAATGGTTATGTTGTTGGACTAGGACTGTTTCTCAGCCCAACCTACCTCACTGAGTTGTTTGGAGAATGAAATGTATGCCACCTTAAGCTCCTTGGAGGAAAAGTGGGATATAAATGTAATAAATAAATACATACCTGGGCCCCTTAGGCACAAGAAAACATCTGCAGCCTCACCACCGTCACATGGAGGAAGGGCAAATGAATGAGCCTGAAGAGGCAAGTCTCTTCAAAGTGAGAAATCCTGTTAGCTCTTTAACCAGCACCATGCAGATTATTTTACAACATGAAATTTTATTGTATAAATTTAATTTAATTTTAGCTGTATGCTGTCTTCGCACCAGTGCAGATGGCATAGGTGATTTAAGTGGTTTAGGGTTTTAACAATTGCCACCAGTGAATCTGAATATTAATGACAAACCAATACAAAAAGCACAAAGGTGTTGATACTTGTATTTCTACGCAATTTTACTCAGGCTGCTCCTCTTCCCAGGGGGGCGGGGTTGCAGGCAGGCCTTGTGCTCTCCCCGTGAACATGGGGGGTGGGGGGTGGGAAAGCCGCTCGCGTCACTGGGAGTCGGCCGCATCACGCCCCCCCCCCGGCCAACCAATCTGGTCGACTTGGGGGCGTGGCTCACCCTTTTTAAACTTCCGTGCAGCTGGGGGCCTCCTTCTCCTTACCTCCTCCTTCGTCAGAAGGGGGCCAGGTAGGAATTTTTCCACTTAGGAAATTGGCAACAGCCATGTGGTTTTCGCCTGCCTCATAGCAATCGTCACAACTTTGTAAGGTTTGGCGGTAAAACCTGGTTATTGGAGGGGAGGTTGTGGCCTTCACCTGCCCCTCTTTTTTAAGGGTATTCCGTTAAAAGAATCTGGGGGTGTAGATCCTGTCCGGAGCCTGGGTATGGGCTAGGGCTGTGCCATGACCCATTGGGGACCCTGGGGGAACTCGCAGTTGATGTACATCAGGCTTCCTCAACCTCAGCCCTCCAGATGTTTTGAGACTACAATTCCCATCATCCCTGACCACTGGTCCTGCTAGCTAGGGATCATGGGAGTTGTAAGCCAAAAACATCTGGAGGGCCAAGGTTGAGGAAGCCTGATGTACATCAACAGGGCTCTCCCTACTGGTGGTTGACCCTTATGAGACTACCTGCATGGCAGGCAGGAGTCAGATATAGTTGGTTCAGTTCCAGTGCCTAATCCAATACTCCTCACATCTGTAACCAATAAAGTTGTGGCCTTAATTATCCCATTAAACCAAAATATTGGTGTCCGTGTGTTTTATTATCCAAGAAATGGGGGTGGGCTTGGGGCCTTGCCATGCAAGTCTCTCTCTCTCTCTCTCTCTCTCTCTCTCTCTCTCTCTCACACACACACACACACACACACACACACACACACACACACACACTTTACAGTTCTTTCACATTCTTTGTCAGGCTCTATCTACAACCCTAACACATTTGCTTTCAGGGAAGTGGTCTCTAACTGCTTTAAAAATAATAGATAATGCAGAGAGACATTGTATTCTCTGAAATTGTGTGTGTTGTTTTTTTTTAAAAAAATCCAGCTATATCTGCACTTTTACTTAAAAAGGTTTCCCAAATGAATGCATTTGAAACAAAGCAGGCAACAGTGAACTGTCATGCTGAAATAAACCAGTAATAAAGATCTAGAAAAGAGACAAAACAAAAGTGAGGGGTGCACAGTAGTTGATGTAAAACTGTGTATCTTGTAAACTCTTGTGTTAACTGTGACCATATTCCAGACCTATGTTTTACTGAAAACACGATCGTTGAGGCATATCCTTGGTTGACTCAAAGTTCAGGCAAATATTTATAATCTATGTTTATACTCGGGTTTATGTTTATATTGAAGTATTCTATAGCGAAACAAACTGCCTGGACAAACAGGGCGACTTGGTTACTTCCACTGATTTTATTTATTTATTCCTTCAACCAAGGAGAAACCCCAAGACTGTATCTCTCAGGCATATACAGAGCTACCTTAAGCCTTGGAATCTGCAGAGAAGTTGACAGTTTGAAAATGTAGCTTTTTAAAAGGCTGGGTGGGTGTATTTAAAAAGACCCTTAAATCAGAAGTGGGTGGGAAGGCTACCAATGACCAGAGTGTATTTTATTTATTTTTGTGTGTGATCCAAATAGCTCATCTTTCCACTCCCCTGGCAACTTAGACTAGGTTTGGATGTACATTTGTACCTTGGAAGTCGAACAGAATCAGTTCTGGAAGTCCGTTCGACTTACAAAGTGCAGCTTCTAATTGGCTGCAAGAAGCTGTGGAAGCCCTGCCAGACGTTCAGGTTCCAAAGAATGTTCGCAAACCAGAACACTCACTTCTGGGTTTGCAGCGTTCAGGAGCCAAATGTCCAAGTACCAAGGTGTTTGTGATCCAAGGTACGACTGTAATGGGAAACCGTGGATTCCTGCTGTGTGGATGAACCTGCCCGAGTGGAGCACTCATATACCGTACTTAACCCCCCCTTTCACAACTAGGTGGAGGAGCTTGGAAGTTTTTGCTTCAAGTTTTAAACCAACTGCATGTCCATGACAGTTCAACTGGGCAACCTCAACTTGGTAACTTACTGTTATCCTGTGTTCATTTGCTTTCTCATAGAATTTCATAAGTGGAATTGTGTTTGGATTATCCAAATCCATACTTCCAGGATTTGATTTTTTAGTTGTTGTTTTTTAAAAGATTGTTTTTACTTTTATTATTAACAAACCTGCAAAGGAGAAATGTTTATTACCTCTAGCTACTTTGCCTGTCAACCCAACTGGGATTTGTCCTGTGCCTGATATATGTTAACTAATATCTGATCATTGTTGAAATAAAGTAACTGCAAATGATCAGGTGGCATTTCACAACTGTTGGAGGGGGAGAGTGGTTTTTTTTTAAGAAAATAAGATTTTGTAGTTAAGAAGATCAGAGATCTACTATACAAATGTTAGACAAAATAAAACATTTCCATTAGCTACAGACTGTACTTAAAAACCATTTCTCAAAATTGCATGTTTAGTCTTACCCTGCTTGTATTGAGGAAAATTACAAGTACAAATCACAAAGGAACTATAGTTAGCCAGAGAACAAAGCCTGTGAGACCACTGAACCTTTTGTGTGCATGCCTTGTCTCTTCAAATGCCATTCCCCTTCTTGTTCAAAAATCTGGCAGTGCACAATCCTGGCAAATCCTTTGTGCACATAATGAAGAAAGACTAAAAGGCCAAATTATCCTAGTTAGGTCATTTAAGGTAATGACATATTATATTCAGCTCCTATTGAAATACAAGAGACTTAATGTATAATAAATCTTATTACAAAGGGTGAGCCATCCAGCAAGAAAACAATATACTTGCAATTGTAACACAGTTTTGCACACATAACATCTTTTTGGATATTGAATTATTTCTAATTCTTAGAATTTAGAACTAAGGCTTGGAGTCTGAGTAGATGCTGAAACTGACGGGACTTTGATTGATTTCACTGTATCTATCCTAAGTCTTGATCCGTCTAACCTTATGTGTTGAACAAAACATATGTGGATGCAGCCTAAAATTGTTAATGGGTTGTTTTAAACTCACCAATAATTATTTGTTATATCACATACTTTCTCTGTTGTGAATTTAGACTTCATTTGAAGAAGATGTCTTATGCAATCCTTTTGTCTTTCACATTTGGAACAAATTGCAATAGTCAGTTGATACGTTTAGAAGCTTTTAACATTTGTCAGGTGGTTGTTTTTTTAATGCAAACCTAAATAACATTGCAAAATTTGCTGGTAATCTAAAATATAATCTAAAATTGGAATATAAATCTTGCAAGTGTGAATCTTGTAAATATAACTCTTGCAGCCCCGTTGTTAGACTTTTTTATTCAGTGTTGTAAAATAGAACAGGGGTAGCCAATATGTTGTTGGACTACAACTCCTGTCATCCCTCGCTATTGGTTTTGCTGATTGAGGCTTATGGGAGTCCAACAATGTCTTGAGGGTGCCTCATTCTAATGTTGAGTACCATCTGCATTGGGCTGTAATGCCAAATTATGTTTTAGTGTTATGTGGGCAAGTATTAGGCTTACCAGCTGTCCCATTCCCTTTCACCTTCTGTCATGGCTGTGAGAAGGCAATCAGAAGCTTTCATTTCTGTTTTTAACTGTCCACAGTTTAGCATGTACAATATAGCTAAACCCAGGCGACCTGTGAGTAGTATTAACTGGTTTACTGAAACAATTTCAATAAGTGCTTTATGAAGCTAGCTTGTTTCAATAAACCATAGGCAAGATTCACCACTATAGCTTCTAGTTTCCTTCACAGCTATGCCAGAATAGAGGAAGCAGGCAGCACATGAGACCCAACACTGATTCATGTTATGCTAAGTTACATTTTAGTACATTCAAATGCAGCAACTTTTTAGAAGACTGTCTTACTATTAAGTTCATTTTATGCATTGAATGGGGTGTAACAAAACTCTTCAGTTTTTAGTTCATGAACAAGTTTCCATGTGCTTCCACTCCACATTCCACCCCTTGCAAACATTCCATGGTCACTGAGCATGCTCAGTTCTCATTGGGCTGCACTTTTAGTATTTTTTATTTTATTTGTGCAGACCTTGAGCTCCCCAGACTTACTGATACCTCCGTCTTGTGTGTAGATAGTGCCTTTTTTGTCTACAAAAGGACTGGCACTTAGAGAATGGGTTCATTATTAGTATACAGTGTAAGGCTTTCTGTCAGGAAACAATTGGAAAGAATACCATTGTTTAATATTCTGACTGCCAGCATTTCATGCACCGCTACCCATCCCAGGTACAGATGAGGAAAAGGTCAAATGCTATCCCTCTTCATGTTACACAAGCAGATAACGAAGACATGAATCTAAGGAATTTGCAGCCGCAGATTTAATGAGGGCAGTGATGTCAAACCATTCATTGAAAATGTGAGGAGAATGAGGCTTTCGGCAGCTGGTGTGCAGGAGAGCTACAATTGTCTGTATTGATAACCTGAATGTTGTTATGGCAAGTTGTACTAGGCATGGATAAAGAATCCTCGAGTGCTGCTGGCTGTAAATTAAAGTGCCAACCTTGTCACAGCTTATTAACAGGTTACCTTCAATCAAGTTTAAAGGAGCAAGCCTGCTCTTAAATGGCTATTATTTGAAAGGAACACATTTAGTGGAATTTCACCCCCACTACCACCGTTCCATTACTTCAAAAAAATCTTGATTGTGTACAGGCATTTATTAAATAATAATAATAATAATAATAATAATAATAATAATAATAATAGTAAAGTTGTCACATGAGAAACATATATTATAGTATAGTAAAGTATACATGAGAAACAATTTTAGTAAGCACTGAAAAAACATCAGTGTTGGCACTCAGAGAGGAGTTGGTTCTGTAAGATGGGTGCCACCATAGAAAAGGCCCTCCCCCTGATTTCTGCTAACCAGAGATAATTGGGACCAAAACTATATAGTGGTTTAGTGGTAAGGACAAGCACTTTGAACTGGGACAGGAAACAAATAAGTTCCAAAGCAGGTGATAACATGTATGAAAATATGAGATCACCAAACCATGGATGACACTGGAAAGGTCTCTCCCAGCAACAGCGGCTGCCAGTGAATCTGTCAAAACTGATAAGACAGTCATGCTGCAGCCACAAGCAGGGAATCCAAGAGCATGCCCCCATATGACCTCTGTCAGTGCTTTCATGGGCAACATTAAATACAGTACTCAGTCATAAGGAATTCAATGGGATAACTGCACCAAGATAGCTGGAATCTGCCCTTATGAGAAAAATGTGATAATTACTATGCTAACAAGCCTTCACCAGCTGGGATGGGCAAAGGTCTAGAGTGCAAGTTAAGTCTCAACCCATGCTGTGACTTTTCTGAATCCTCTGGCAGAATCAACTGAAACTCCTCTGAGCGAATCTGACACATAGGTGCTAAGGGGCTTTCCAGTAAATTCCCTGTAAGAAAAGCGGAAATAACTTAGCAAAGGAAGAATGCTACTAAATATTTAACCACATGCTAAAGGTTAATCTGTTTCAAGAGGCTTGTTTGCCAGAGAATTTTGAGAAGAAATGTAGGTGGGGAAAGCATTTCTATTTTGGGAATATACATTTGATATACCCTGCTCTAACATGAGGCCGCAAGGGATCTCCTGTTCAGCTTACTGAACAGATCAACACCTGAAACATCTTAACCAGGTGATGCTCTTGGCCCACTTGCTGCATTTAATTTACTGTGCAGGTATTTAAATACTAAGGCTATTGTAGTGTACATGAAATCTGGGAATCTTTGAAACTGTCCAAATTCTTGCTTGTGAAGCACAATGCTATATGTACTTGCTCAGAAGTAAATTCTACTTTGTTTAGTGGAGCTTACTTTAACGTAAATATGTTGCAGAACGTAGCCTAAGTGTGCTTTCTCCGCCAGTGGAATTTATGAACTAAGCCTAATGAAGAAACCCACCCCCCATTTTTTTGTACAGCATAATTCTACATTTCAGTTCTCTGTGCAGGAGCTATAAACTCAAGTGTATCCAAGTCTGTTGTCTCTATTTCTGGAAAACGGAAACTGAATATTAAGGTGTAACCCTCCTTCAAGAACACCCAGATTGTAGGGGGGGATTTGCTTTGCAAGCGGCAAAGATTATTAATATGGGGAGCAACAACCACTGCCCATTGGCCACCTCCCCTACATTTATACTTTAAATGTACAAGAGTATACTTTATTCTCTTGTAGACTCTTGTGCAAGATTAAATTGAGTGAAAAGTGGTGATAGTCTTCTCTAGGAAGCAAAGATAAACAATACACTCACTTGTATTGCATAATTTTGCTAGGTGTCCAACTGGAGCGTAGAAGGAATTTGTTTCCTGATTCCAGAGTTTTCATCCAGTTTGTATAGTGAGTGTTTTTGATCCAATTGTTTTGTGGCAACAGCTGTTCACCAGCTGCTGTCAGAGGTAAACGAGATACCAGTTTATTTTTAAACTTTAGTTTGCTAAATGAAAATTTCCTTCAGAAGCCTCACCTCAGCACCAAAATATCTTCTCAAATTCCTAGAATTGCTGGTGTACCATGTGAATTTTGACTGCTCTTCTGTATGCTGAAAACCAACCCAAAAGTAAAATGGAAGGTTATGTTAGCTGGAGAGAAGCTGCTGCTGTTTTACATGTTTATAACAAAAATGTAAAGAACAGGAAGGAGGAAGAAGTTGCAGTGTAGGATATGGGGAAAATAGAATGTTAGGAAAGTCCCACCAAACTGGAGGAGAAAAACCAGGTACGCAGGTGAAATTAGATACTGAGAAAACCATGCAACGGTGCTTCAGAAATTTTATGTACCCTTTATATAAGAAAACTGGGAATTTTGTGGCTAGTAGGAGAGGATATATTGATTCAATATTATCCTTCCTAACTCATGCTAATGAGTCACACATATATAGCAGAGTTCATTCCCCGTTATACGCAGCAAGAAGCTAGTTGCAGATTCGTTTGAATCACTTTAGTTAAGCAATCCAGTCTGGCATCTCCAGATTGGTGTGTATTCCTGGTAAGACCCCTTTGATTCCCTCCTAAAAGAATAAAGACACAAGAGTCTTCCTTAAAAGTAATGAAAAATTTACTTGCATTCAGTTCACAGTATGATCCCTGAAGGCAGGCTTTAGCTTGTAGTTACAGATAGAGTGTGGCTTACATCCTTTATGAGCATGGGCCCATGTGCTGCTGGCTGGGAGCCAGCAGTGCAGTCCAAGAGAAGAAATGGCATCAAAAGAGAGAGATGGCTGCGTGACTGGACCCTTTGTGGGGTCAGCAAGGGTCATGCCCACCTACTGGTCACCTGCAGGCGGAGGATCTCCAGACCAGGTGTAACAAGTGGCTGGATCAACTTCCCCCTGTCTATGTCCTCTCTAGGCAAACAAGGAATGTTGTACTTGACTGCTCCAATGGATTACATCCCACAAAACTAGTGGAAATTACCCAGTATTGCTCATGAGAATTCTAAGAAACCAAAACTGAGGTTCATAAATGGATAATGTAATGTGTTAATTTATAGGTCCATGCATGCCTTCCCCCAACCCAACTTGGGGAAGACTCAACCAGAATCTTGCCCCAAATAATAATGTTTAATTATGGCTTTTGAAAACCACTATTATTGGGAGGATGAGGGGGGAAGGAAATGATGGTCCTGGGTTAGGTGTCCTCTTCCTGCACTGGGACACTTTTAAAAAATCTTTTTTGGGCTTGCTTCCACAGTGTGTTCCCTGTGTGCAACATGCTGGTTAAACAGCTTACTCCAGCCAGCAGGATTGCCTCCTCCCTGCACCAGCTGGTGAGCGGAGGCTTCAATCTTGCTCAATTTCAGTGGTCTTCTTTAGCTATAGCGTCTTAGATTTTGGAGGCTGCTGTTTTTATTTTAATTGGTTGTGAATTTTGCTGTTCTTTCACTTTGAACACCAGTGTATGTAATGTAAATCATTAATTTTGCGTATGTGTGTATATTTTTTTAAAATAAGTTACCTTATTCACTCAAGTCTAATGTGCCATCAAATCTACCGTAATTCACACTTCAATTTTCAGAACCTTGAAACCAAAAGAAGTATTTGCTGGAAAATGTAAATGTACCCTTCGAATCTAATGCACACCTTAATTTTCACAACATAATTTGGCCAAAAAAGCTGAGCATTAGATTCGAGTAAATACAGTATGTATAATGGGGATGCAGGACTTGAAGGAAGGCTGACTGAATTGTACAGAACCCATTACATTAACCACTTTTACAGCATTGGAACTTAATTAATGGCTGTTGTACAGTGGTGGAATGCTGGAGAAATAACATTAGATATTTTGAAAGTCAGTAAGAGTGCAATCCTGTACATCTCTACTCAGAAGTAATCCCACTGGCTGACATCCAGCACTGTGTTAGTGAAAGATGATTTTCAGACACTGAATCTTTCTCTTGCCTCCTCACCCTGCAAGTCCCCAAACCACCCAAAGATGGGGAGGAAAAAGAGAATTGAGGACTTCATGAGGGAAAGGTTAATTGCGTGAGCTTGCATCTGCTCACACAACATTGAGTATCACCCATTGAATTCAATGACATTTACATCCAGGCAAGTAGGTATAGGTTGCAGCTGCAAATTATAATTGAGAAGTCTGTTGTGTTATTGGAGCCTGGGTTGGAAAGTATATTCTATTCAGTGGTATCTAGAACTGCAAATCTGTTGCCTGCATAAACTAAATACGGATTGATTCCAATGTAGCATCATTAGCACAAGAATTTAGCATTAATGGAACAAGTGCATTGGATGCCATCTTCAGTTTATTATTTCAGCCAGTTTTTGGAAATCGGAAATAATTTAACAACTTTTTACACCTTAATTGTAAAAAATTAAGTGAATGAATCATGAAAAATTTGTATTAAACTAGCAATGAACTAGTACTGTATACTTGCATGATGTGTGACATTATAGTGATATTTAAAACAACAACAACACTATTTTTCACAATGTTTACTTTTATAAGCTTTAGTTGACCCATTCTTCTTTATTCCTTCAGGGTGATTTAATTTTCAGAAACATGTGTTTTTTTAAGTAGTGTTAGGAATTCCTTAACGTATATGTCAATAAGTATTCAGACACTCAGGATTTCAGGCAGCAAAGGCAGCGATCATAAAGGTAATGATCACAAACAGTGAGCGTATTGATAACAAAACTGAATGCACTGTGGGTATAATAGGGGACAGGGGCTACGTTGCAAGACACGACATCTATTACCACCCTATTCTTTTAGCCTTTTGTTAGTGGTTTGTAGCATGACTAGATTTCTGGGTCATTGGGCATTTTTCTCCTCCCTCCCAATTTTAGAAGAAGCTTCTTTAGTGGAATGTTGAGAATGAAGCCATGCTTTTCTTTTCTTTTCTTATTGTACCAATCATTAACTCTTGCTGGGAGAACATTGTCCTTGTAAACAACTGCTTCACTACAGGAAGAAAAGGTTGGAGGCGGGGCAGCAGGGGAAGAATGAATAAATACTCACTTGTTCCAAATGCCTTATATAGTATTGATGCCTGGATTTTGGCAAGTTGATGCCTTGTCTTCAGAACCTCTGCTCATCCAGTCTAGTAGTTATCTGCCAGGTAATGTTCTGTTTCCTCTCTTGGAACTTCAAAATGAAAACATTACAGTATTATGGCAATTTCAGTTTTTGCAAAAATGGAGGACGACATAGCAGTGATATAGTTTATTTCCACCATTAAATTGGTCCACACAACAATTTGTTCACCATATCAAGATTAGTTCAATAAATGAAAACCTTACAATAGAAGGTGTTGTGCAGTCTTGAAAGGGTATCAGTTTTACTTATACTGTACTGTAATTCTAGGTCCAGAAAGTGTTGAATCAAACTATTGGGAAAAATTCATCGAAGGAATAATAAGCCAGATGTTGTTAACTGTCTACAGGCTCACCACCCCCATCCTTCTCCCTCATGTCTAAACACTGCCAAATAGTGGTTCATCTTCAAATCATAGGGCAGATCCATTATTTTTGTTTAGTCATGTCCGACTCTTCGTGACCCCATGGACCAGAGCACGCCAGGCACTCCTGTCTTCCACTGCCTCCCACAGTTGGTCAAACTCATGCTGGTAGCTTCGAGAACACTATCCAACCATCTCGTCCTCTGTCGTCCCCTTCTCCTTGTGCCCTCCATCTTTCCCAACATCAGGGTCTTTTCCAGGGAGTCTTCTCTTCTCATGAGGTGGCCTAAGTATTGGATTCTCAGCTTCACAATCTGTCCTTCCAGTGAGCACTCAGGGCTGATCTCCTTAAGAATCGAGAGGTTTGATCTTCTTGCAGTCCATGGGACTCTCAAGAGTCTCATCCAGGACAGTAATTCAAAAGCATCAATTCTTCGGCGATCAGCCTTCTTTATGGTCCAGCTCTCACTTTCATACATTACTACTGGGAAAACCATAGCTTTAACTATACAGACCTTTGTTGGCAAGGTGATGTGTCTGCTTTTTAAGATGCTGTCTAGGTTTGTCATTGCTTTTCTCCCAAGAAGCAGGCGTCTTTTAATTCTGTGGCTGCTGTCACCATCTGCAGTGATCATGGAGCCCAAGAAAGTAAAATCTCTCACTGCCTCCATTTCTTCCCCTTCTATTTGCCAGGAGGTGATGGGACCAGTGGCCATGATCTTCATTTTTTTGATGTTGAGCTTCAGACCATATTTAAAACACATTCAGTTCTCATTTAAAGCTCATAACCTCCCCCAAAGAATCCTGGGAGCTGTAGTTTATTAAAGGTGCTGGGAATTGTAGTTCTGTGGGGGGGGTCACACTTATCAGGATTCTTTGGGGCAAATTACATGTGTTTAATGTGTATTTGATGTGTTTTAAATATATGGTATGGATCTGCCCGGGTGCAAGTAGATAAATAGGGACCGCTTACTAGCGTTTTCGTGTGCGGCTCTGGCTCGCCAGAGCAGCGATGTCACGCTGGCCACGTGACCCGGAAGTGTCTCCGGACAGCGCTGGCCCCCGGCCTCTTGAGTGAGGTGGCGCACAACCCTAGAGTCTGTCAAGACTGGCCCGTACGGGCAGGGGTACCTTTACCTTTACCTTTATGGATCTGCCCAGAGCTTATGAAGCTGACTTGTTTTTAACTAGCCATAATTAAGGTTCTCCACAGTTTAGGGTTTGGATGACAAGCTAAATCCTGCTCAATTTAAAATGGAAGTCCTCCTCATGGCCACACTGGAGGGGAGGGGAAGAGCCTATGAACCTGTGTGTGCGTTAGACTTGCTCTCTCAACCTTTTAAAGTAGAGGTTGCCAACATGGTACTTTCCAGGTATTTTGGACTGCACCACCCACCAGCCCTAGCCAGTATGTCTGGCCGTCAGAGATAAAGGGTGTTATAGTCTGAAATAACCAGACGGTGATATGTTGACTACCCGTGTACTAATCCATGTTTAGCATTATATCAGAACATAGTCTAAATCAAGAACATGCAAGTTTATCATATGCCAATGCCGTTCACTTAATGTCCCCAGAAATTGCAGTCTACTATTTATGAAAGCTGCAGTCAAAAAAGAGAATCTTAAGATCATTTCTCAGACTATCAGAAAAGTTTGTTTTAATTTACTGCTTTTTCCAAAATAAAAATGCATTTAAAAGATCTATAAAATTTCTAAATCGCTTAATATCAACATGCCACTTAGAACTATTTCTAAATTATTATTTCTACATTTGTACAGACTAGTTTGGAAATATGAATATCCCAGAATTATGTCTAATTTTAAAATACAATTGGACTTTGAGGAGAGGGAGATAAGGAATAAGAAAACTCTTTATACTGGGCTTACCATATTTAAATATTCACACCTCCCTAAGAAATATTGTAACACTCCTAATTTCAGCCGATAAAAGTATGAGCCTAGTTTGAGGTGAATTTTTTAAATCTAAAATTGTTCTTACTTTTCAGTTGCCTTCTGTAGAAATTGGACATAGGAGATTTTGAGAGATCTAAAGTATATAGTAAGAAATGAATTTAAAAGCAATTGTTTGTGCTGAAGTGTTCAGCTTTTGTGTCTTCTAGCTGAAGGTGTTGCAAAGGTTAATAGCTAGGCAGTCACATCTATTGCAGCAAAAAGCACTTCAGCTAAATCAGTGTTAGCTTCCATTTAAGGAAGAATGTCTGCTACAACCATTGGTATTTACTAACTGTGCCTATGAAAACATTCCTTTTCACCCTCAGATGCTCATTCAGCTGTCTGTTGTCTAAGGGACATTATTACAGGCTTTACCATGCAGTTGGAAAAATTAACTGCACATTTTAATACTGTGAACAGTAGCATCTGACTTCCACTTCTGTAGAATTTAGTTACTGCAATGCTGCTGTTGTGATGGTTCTAAAAACTTTTTGCATAAACCACAATTTTTTGCAGATTGTGGGTGCTGCAAATGCTTTAAAAACAAAATAGTCTTCATGTTAAATCAGACTCAGCAGTTGAATTCATCCTGCCTTGTCTAGAAATAGGTTAACCCCTTGAAATTCCCACAACAGTCAATTATAGCTTGTTGGATGGAGGATATTACTTTTGAATGTGACCAATGAATTGGTTTTGCTTAGTTGTTTAAAGTTACAATAGATGTCATCTTGCAAGCTGTAAAAAGACATGTTTTAAACTGCTCTTGGAAATAAACCACAGCTCTCCCACTCCTTATTTTACTAATAGCACTTTTGTTTTGGATTTAGATCAAACATAATTGTTCTTGCATCATTGCACCAGAAAATCAAATAGGTGAAAGTTTCTTAAGTGTTCCATTTTCAAGCAGTACTCACAAATACAAAAAAATGCATTAAAAATGTGTTTCATGTCTGTACAAGGTTAGAAAGAAGGAAGGAAGGAATGAAATAAATATTGATCTAAACATGTAAGATTCCCTGTAGGCCAAAAATTCTCTAGCCTGTTATGTTCCTTATTCCTCCACTAAAATGAGACATCTCCCCACCCCCAATTTTAAATGTGTGTTGTGTACTGCTTGAAGCATGAGTCAAAGGTTATTGTCAAATTTCCCAAGAATATCTAACATAGTAACTAATTTTACAAATTCTGATGCTTTTTGTTTTTCGGTGGCAGCATGGAGACTCAGGGTTGAGGTTGCCTTGATTCTCCTCTCCCATTCTTACCACTTTCTGAAGTGTTAGACAGTAAGTCCCCCTGTATTGATCACCTTTTAAGCTAATAGGCAAGCCTGTGTGAGTACCATGGTGCTCTCTCTGCCCAGGAAAAAGTGCAGTGCAGTTCACTACTTAATTTCCTTCCAGATGGTGGGAGTGGGCTTTTCAGGTGAAGATGGAATTGGGGGGGACGGGGACTGAGCAGTGGAAAAGTGGTAAAAAGGGGAAGTTACCGGGGGAGAGCTAAGTAAGCAAATGGGCAGCCAGCCATTTATTGCAAGGCTGTGTTGGTATGTCGGAAGTAAAACAGCTGTGGAGGAATGTAAGTAATGTGAGGAATGCTTGCATTGGGAAAGTGGCTAATTATCCCTTGAAAGGTTGCAAGGTTTTTGAACATCTTTCTCTCCCAAGTCACTTTGCATAGCCATTGTTCAGGTTGTTCGTTTATAACCCGGTGGCAAAGCATTTAATAAGATGGAATAGAAAGGTCCCCAAAGACTATACTTATGAAACTGCTCAGGCTTGAATAAGTCTACAGAAGGAAGTTCAGAGGACTAAAATTCATCAGAGAGGGGTTTTGTTAAGCAAAGAATCAAACAGGTCCCTGCATTAAAGGTCAGGTGGATCAGGCTCAAGAACTGCAAATGCTAATAGAGGTGGGTGGATTTTTTGAAAGAAGCACCATTCTATCCCCTGAGCAGATACTGAAATTCAAAATGGGTTGTATAATAGATCGGAATATATTTTTATTAATAAAAGACATTCTGCTCTTGTATTTTTACCTTCAGTTTATCCCAAGGGATAGGTGTAGTCAGTTTTCAATGGCACTGGCAAGATATGGTTTCAAAGTCTGGTTGAGAATTGTGTTCTTTGAGCCATGTGTTTTAATCATTCTTGATTTAGGCATCTGCTTTTTTGTTCCTGCTGCTCTTGTTTCCACAACTTGAGGATTAGAAGGAAGTATAATTACTGTAATCTCAAGTTTTTATTTCAGTGCTAAGGAATTTAATCAATTCTCTATACAGTGGTACCTTGGGTTAAGTACTTAATCCGTTCCGGAGGCCCGTACTTAACCTGAAACTGTTCTTAACCTGAAGCACCACTTTAGGTAATGGGGCCTCCTGCTGCTGCCGCACCACCGGAGCACGATTTCTGTTCTCATCCTGAAGCAAAGTTCTTAACCTGAAGCACTATTTCTGGGTTAGCGGAGTCTGTAACCTGAAGCGTATGCAACCTGAAGCGTATGTAACCCGGGGTACCACTGTATTAAGCTCAGATGTGTAACTGTGTAAGTATCCTTTTAAATAAATGGTTGTATCGGAGTCAGCATATTTGGAATTGTTGTTAATAGGCTATTGAATCCAGCAGCTTTTTAAAAATGCAAAATCACAGGAAGATTATTCGAGCAGTGTGTGTGTGCTCTCTCTCTCTCTCTCTCTCTCTCTCACACACACACACACACATACATACATACATACATGCTTGTGTGTGTATATAAATATATATGTATCTCCACACACATAATAAACACACACAAACATACCTTGCTGATAGAGAAGCAATGTATAGAAGCTGAGAAAATAATGGGGAAAAAATTAAGTGTAATTTACCCCTTAAATCTTGGACACTCTGAAACATTTAAAGACGTTAAAACCCTGAAATTCCATGGATTAGTTCAGCCATAATAGAAAACTATGGTTGTCCAGTATGAGAACAAGGTGTGGCCAAACTTGCGCTTCCACATTTCCCCCTTCTACCTCTTATTTCATGTATCACAGAAGATCAACATCCCTCCAGATTTCCTTGAACTACAACTTCTATCATCCCTGGGCATTGGCTGTGTTGGGTGGGGCTGATGGGAGCTGGAGTTCAACAACATTTGGAGAACACAATGTTAATTACCATTGCTTAAGCTATGCTGAATACTGCTGAATTGTCTCCAACCATAGTTTAACAAAACAGTTCCCAAAGTTCAGGAAATCATGGGAAACTGGTTGGTATAGAATCAAAACCTGCTCCTCACAGATGTGAGAAAAGGGGGCGCTCACAAACTTGAAGCTGTTCTGCAGTGAGTGCTGACTTCAGCAGAGACAAACCAAGATTACCCTGGACAGCTCCATGCAGGGCTCAGGAGTTCATGAGAACAAAACTCAGATATTGCTTCAGCAACAGTCAGCCTCCAAATGAGCTTTACATGACTCAGTAGCTATCTCCACGTTTGCTGAGAGAAGCCTCTTATTTAAAGGACCCCAGCTTGATGTATCAGTTATTGACTGTGACAGAGTAGAGGAGACTGGTTGTACTAGAACTTCTGAGTTGGAGTTGTCACAGGAGGGCCACACAACATTGTCATGCTGGATGGATACTGGCACCATGGGCTCTTCTGGAAGAAGTTGGTTAGGTGCTTCTGGGGCTGGCACTGAGGGCAATTCCCTCTCCTACTCTGAATCTCCAACCTCATCTCCTGATGAAAAAGAGCTTGACACCAGGGGCATGATGAGGGGAAACTGAGGTTCCTCATTACTTCTGCATTGTGCCCATGTGACTCAAAGCCTCTGATATGGAATGCAGGGGCTTTCATGAGGTCTGTTTTGTAAGATGGGTTACTGGTGCTAATAGTAATGGGCTACAGCTCTCCTGAACAAAGCATCTATGCTAGAATGTGCACAGGGCTGACTGAGCATAATTATCTCGACTGCTTCATTTTCTGCCTCTCACCAAGCAACAGAACAGCTCTCCTAGAGGTTTCTCAATATGCAAGTGGCTCAGAGGATCTAACATGGATGGCACTTCTTAGTTTTCCAGTAGCCACTTTAGGATGCTGCCTCCATGATGCTTCTCTTCAGTGATTATAGCCTTGGGGAGCAACATGTGTGTGGCATGGTGTTTCCCACCAACCTATCCTTTTAGGTCTCTAGGTTCCAGGGATGCTTGATAGCTGAAGCCACCGGTGACCAGAATGTCATCAGTTCTCAGAAACAGATTTAAGTGTCATTGTAATTTTTGTGACCTTGGTGTTGGTGTACAAGGAACAATAATTGTCTTGAAGAATCTGTGGGGATGGCCCTTGATCTTAGAACAGCTTTGTTATTCCAGGCTAGAACATGAGAATTCATACCAATGCAGGCAGCTTGTTAATCATTCTGTAACTGTGAGATGTGGTTTAGCAAACAGTCCTCTTCATTGAAGACACCCGACTGCTAGTGTGTTATTTAAAAACACTGTCACGAAGAAATGTGTGGACAGAGGTCATTGGAAACATTTGGGTTGGGGCAGAAGCAGCCACAAAGGTGTAGTCTGCTCATATAGTCTGCTCAAACTGCTTCTGTTTACTGTGGATGATCTCTCTTGGTGAGATTTTTTGGGATGTCTTTTAAAAATTAACTTATTTTAAAAACTAACTTCCTTTTCCTACATTCACATTCTCCAACACCCAGGGAGTTATATGTACTTTCTGGTTACCACTCACCTTATAAATGAGTTTCTTTGCCGAAAGAAGGTGTGTTCTACGGTTTGGCACAATTTGGTATGGCTGCTGTTCTGCCTTTATCAATATTTCTTCTTCCCCTGACTCCCGTGTGCTTATTTTTTAAGGCCAAGTTTGTTCAATGTGACCCCAAATCATAGACCTCTTGCATTTCTCAGACTTTTGCTTTCTGTTTTCTGCCAACGTAGCTTTATCTTCAGATGGCTTCACAATCTGAACACTTCTTGCCTATGAAGCTTTTCGGGGTTTTTATTCTGTGATTATTTAAAATGCTGTGTTAATAATCAGTTTTAAGGTCTAGTCTCAATGTTTTCATTTCCCCAGTGCATTAACATACATTCCTTGTATTAATCTTTGCTTACTTAAGAAGTCTAATGTGTGGTTAGTGTTTCTTGTGAAGAAATCTAGCTTTTAAAGACCAGGAGACTGTTTCTAAATTTTGAACTGCATTCCTAATTCTGGAAAGTCTCTTTGTTCATCAAGCTTCTGTGACAGCACAGAAATCCAGACAATACCTAGAGAAAATAATAGGTTTGCAGCAATCCAAGAGTTATGTGTTTATCTTTCAAGTTACCTTGAGCTAGTTTTGGAAAATTTGGAAAACATACATACGTTATACTTTTCACTTTCTTAAACTACTCTGAAATTTTGCAACTGTGTATGATTAGCACCAACACCAGAGCTCTACAGACAGCAGTGCAATATCGCAGATAAGTCACTTGCAACATAATGGTGTTTTGTGTTTTAGCATCATAAACCACTCTGATATTTTATGATATGGTGGTATAGAAATATTTTAATAAATAAATGAACTACTGTTTGTTTTAAAGAAGGTTATGCAGCATACCCGTTGATTTTCCTTATTTAAAGCCATAAAATCTACAGAATCCAGATGCTTCTTTAAAAAGAAAAACCTCTCTTCATCTCACTTGAGTTTATATAATGTAAATTGAAGTTAGATGGGATGTCCTTTCTAAATCTTCAGATTGTACACAAAGTTGTCTGACTAATATAAAGGGACAAAAAACAAAGTTGCTTCTCATTTTCCATGTCTGTCGCCACTTGCTCCATCAACATACTTTATTGCAATTTTAAGATCTGTATATTCATTGTCATAATCAAAGCCAGCTTTCCATAGTCAAAGGAGGCATTTACTCTGGGTGAAGGCTGTTGAGTCAGACCTTGCTAAGAAGCTTTCCGACTTTTTAGAAATATATTTGCTGAAAAATACATTTGGGGAAGAAAAATGGCCACAGGGTGAAAAATCTCCCTTAAAACTATGACCTGCCAGGACTAGTGATGGCTTCATTTGGCTTCAGATGTGCCCTGAAGCACTTCTGAATTTTAAGTGTAGTCTGACTATTTTCTCATCTGGCCCAGGATTTTCTAGCCCTGCTACCAGAAGATGCTAGTAATTGAGCCTAGAGCCTGTTATGCATGCTAAGCCATTGGTACTCTGGGAATGGAAGCAATCCAAAAGCCTTAGAATGATGGAAACGACTTTGGCATATGGGATGGGAGGAAGGAGTGTTCCTAGAAATGAGGTGTGTAAACTGGAAAATAGTATCAAGGATCTGAGTCCAGGTTGAGTTAGGGAGGGGTAGCACCTCTGACAGGTGGCGCTGTGGGTAAAACCTCAGCGCCTAGGGCTTGCCGATCGCATGGTCGGCGGTTCGAATCCCTGCGGCAGGGTGAGCTCCCATCGTTCGGTCCCAGCTCCTGCCCACCTAGCAGTTTGAAAGCACTCTTAAGTGCAAGTAGATAAATAGGTACCGCTTTCTAGCGGGAAGGTAAACAGCGTTTCTGTGTGCTGCGCTGGTGCCAGCTCGCCAGAGCAGCTTCGTCACGCTGGCCACGTGACCCGGAAGTGTCTCTGGACAGCGCTGGCCCTCGGCCTCTTAAGTGAGATGGGCGCACAACCCTAGAGCCGGACACGACTGGCCCGTACGGGCAGGGGTACCTTTACCTTTACCTTTAGCACCTCTGACGGGTTGTGAATTAAGTCCCAGCAGTTGTGGGCATAAGTGCTTTAGCTTGGAAGGTTTCAAGTGAAATTACTTGCTAGATCAGGGGTAGGCAACCTAAGGCTCATGGGCCACAAGCAGCCTATGGTGGTCTTTTAACTGGCCCACAAGCCGCCCCCGAACCAACCCACGCACTCAGGAATCCCCGCCCACTGCGCTAAACCAGCGCGGCACAGGGACTCACTTCCATGGCGCCAGAAATCACATCTGCGCATGCATAGACACCGAAAATCATGTCTGCGCAGATGCCGGAAATCGTGGGCCCGTGTGTGAGCGGGCGCATGCACACAATCCAGCCCACGGAGGGATCTTCACTGGAGTGAACCGGCCCAGACAAGGTAAACCTTGCTGACCCCTGTGTTAGAATGTGAGCAAGTGGAGTGAATGTGCAAGGTTGCAGTTAAAAGGGAATGAGAGTGGAGAAGGGTGTTGCAGTTTTGCTTTTCGTTCCTTCAAAAATGCCTTGGTGCCTGCACTTTCTGCTCCCTGCCAGTCATTCTCTTCTCTCCATTTATCTGGGGGAGGGAACACAGTTGCTCCTTTGCCAACCCACACTTCCTTCCAGTTGTGCCTCATTCTTTATGTTGTGGGAGGAAGAGTTGTTTACAGGCAGATTGTGAGGCAATCAGCAGGGAAATTATTTCTCCACTCCTATGTTGAGGTTTCTATAGCTCTGTTGAGATTGCCCTCCCCATTCACCTCTTTTCCTACAGCTGCTGGGGAAAGCAGGCATGCTTTTGTATCGAATGAACTTGTTCCATTAGCCCAAAGACTTTCATGTGTGCAAAGGGAGTTTCTCTACCTCTCCTCTCCCCACATACCCCATCAACTCTGCTGCAGAAGGTTGCGGGGGGGGCCCAAAATAGATTTGGGAGGGGCACAGTGAGAGGAGTTGGAGAGGAAGTCACATTGTGCAAGTGTAAGTCCTTGTACTAATGGGATGACTTTGATGGATACAACCCACTGTGTGTGAGAGAGATAATAAGCATTAAAATAATCCTATTGTTTATCTCTACTTACGAAAGTGTACTATTATGAGTCAGTCCTGCAAGTGACTCAAACATGTGGATACTGTTGTCTGACAGTAACTTTTTCACAGTGAGGAAGGCGCTTGCCTTACCAAATGATTCTTCTCTTTCTTTCTTTCCTCCATCCTCCTGACAATTATAGAATTTGCCCAATGATCATTTACTTTGCCTTTTCTTTGTAAATTACTTTTAAGTAGCACTAGTGGTGTTCTGCATCTTGAAGCACATCATGAGAAGTTTTGTTTACCAGAGGGAAGGTTAGTCTCCGGCCATTTGAAGGCTAGATTTGGACCACAAGCCACTATCGTTTCTTTACACAAATCTTCACACCCCTGCCAAAATTTCAGTATGAAGACTAAATTATCTATCTGAGCTTTCAGCTGTCCCTCTGAATTTTCCATCTGTTTTGCTTCATTTTATACTTGCAGACTTAAAAGAAATGCTGATGAAAAATGCGAGAGTTCTAATAGCAAAGTTCTATGGTCTCTTTGCTTGAACAATTGCTTTTTGTTTCATAACTTGTATCCTGTGAAGAACATACGAAGCTGCCTCATGTAGAGTCTTGATCATTATTCTGTCTAGCCAGATGTAATATAGCCCACTGCATCTTACACTTAACCCAGGAGCGGGTACCTTGTGGTCTTCCATATGTTGTTGAGCTGCAGCTCCCAAGCCCCCCAGACCATTAGCCATGTTTGACTGGAGGAAATGGGACTTGAAGTCCAACAACATCTGGAAAGGGTCAAAGGTTTCCTGTTCCTCTCTGATTTAACTTAACAAAGAAGAACATAAGAAGAGCCTGCTGGCCAATGGCTTATCTAGTCCAGCATCCTGTTCTCACAGTGGCCATCAGATACCTGTGGGAAACCCATAAGCAGGATTTGCGCACAAGAGCACTCAACCCTCCTGTAGCTTCCAGCAACTGGTATTTAGAAACATCACCTCCAGCTGTGGAAGCATTGAGGCTAGTGGCCTTTGATCTTGACCAACAAATTCATGCCTTGTATGTACTACTACGAATGGTCATGCAGCAACAACAACCACAACCACCAAACCATAACCATTAATGTGTTTTGTTTGTAGAGCTTGGACGAATATGATGATGATGAAGCAGGACAAAAGGAGCGTAAAAGGGAAGATGCAATCACACAACAGAACACAGCGCAGAATGAATCAGCCAGTGCAGACCCAAGTGCCTCATACATATTACAGGTGAGGAGTTTCAACACTGTTTTCTTTGAACTTCAAGAGATTCAGCACACCACTACTTCTGCCTCTGTAAGAGTTGGGTAAATGTGTTTGCCAAACTTGGTACCTCAGCTTTGTGAAGTAAGTAACTTCCAGTACCTAACTTTATTTTAATGTTCAGTTTAATGCTTATTGTGAACACACACTGGTTCTTCTGACTAAACATCTATACCAAGCGTCAGCAATGTAGATCTGCCCACAGGGGCCTTCCCTGGTACCCACGAGGTCTGCTCTGCCCCCCCCCCCCACTGAAATTAGGCTTGAATGCAGCCAGTAGTATAGGTTGTGGTGTGCACTTAGTTTCAGTGTGGGTTTGTGGTGCCCACAAGAGGCTCCCAAAGGTTAAAAAACCCTTGTCTATATGATAGGCATTGTCACCATTACATTGTTTGACTGTCGGGCCAATAAGGATATGTATTATTACAATTGGAAGTTTTAATTGACAAGGGCAAGTATTCAATACATCAGTCCTCATGCTAACTGGCAAGGGCAAATTTTAAAAGACGGGGCTGAAAGTTAAGTGGTTGTTTTGTTTCTTGAGGTAGGGTATCTGCTGCAATATGCAGTGATATGGTCTTTCAACATAAGGAAGGTGAAAATGTTTCCTTAAAACAGAATTGATCTCACACTTCTTTCAGCATCCCAGGTAATAAAATTGTTTCTTGGTCATGGATACTTAAGATGAGACTTCTGCATTGCAGGGGGTTGGACTAGATGACCCTTGAGGTCCCTTCCAACTCTACAATTCTAGGATTCCAGTGACATTTATGGAAAGAAAATATACAGTCCTCTGCAGCCACGTGTGACTCTGCTGCACAACGAACAATGTTGGATAGGCTGCTGGGGAGAATGGCCTGAAATTAGGTGGAGGCTCACCTGATTTTTGTCAGTTCCACTATGTTGCATATTGTTTAGGAGGGCCCCTCAACTATCCACAGGCTATTCAGTGGCTATGGATAACTGCAAGGGAAAGGAAGAGTCAGGAAATTTTCCATCCGATTTTTCCATTCATTTATCTGCACAAAAGTAGATTTAGTTTATTAAGACAATATGCAGAATAGTTCTGCATTTTAAAAACAGTTAATTTGCCCCAGCCTTTCAAAATACATACCATAAAGCATTTTTATTTGGATACTTGAAATTGCATTGTGTTCTACTCTTGCAATTCTTTCAATGTTTTTAGTGCTTTTTGAAAAAAGAATTGATTAGACTTTCAGATGTCATACATCTATAGCCATTTTCCATTTGGGGCTCTCTTGTTGACATTAGCATAATGGCATTTTAAAAACAGGCGTATGGTTGTGCTAACTGCATTCCTAAATCATTTCCTGTGGGTGGTAGCTCTGCCAGCCAGTAGCACCACAATGAAACACAGAAGGGGGGGGGGGGGCAGCAGTGATGTTTGTGTGTTTGCAGTTGTGCATTTCTATCACTATCATGGTTGCTAGAGTAGATTCTGGACGCCTCCTTTATTCAGGGAGTCAGTTTGAATACTGGAACGAACCTTAGTCATCAGCACTGACTTTCAAATAACATTTCAGTCTGAAAATTATTTGTTAAAAACAGGCTATAAATTAAGGGCTGCAACAACAAAACCCTGGTATGGTGGCATGTTGACTCCCTCCTATCCACAATGAATCATTAACATAAATGTCCATCTTAGGGAGGACTTTTATGTATTTGGAGTTTGCAAAAGATTCTATATGCTATCTTCAAGATCTGGAAAGCAGCAGGCAGGTTAGAGAACTACCACTTTGAAGTCTGCTGTCAATTTCAGAATGGTCTGTAGACAAATGGTTGAAGAGGTGGCAGCCCTTGCAGTGTCTTTAGTTTTTAAATTAATTTATTCCTATTTGTGCTCTGCTACATGGCTCCATAGAGCCCTCAGGGTGACTTACAAGTAAAGCAAAACAAGCAAACAGGCCAACAGTGATGAAACAGGAAAAAAACCAACCGAGCTAACCAACTATACAATAAATGAAACAGCCTAAAAGCAGCACTAAAATATTTCTTTTTTCCATCCCTGCCCTTCTGTGTCTGGTAGATAATTAATAATAAACATCAAGTCATGTTCCCAAAAATTTAATTTTTTTATAAATATAAAATGGAGCTGGCTTGCCCCTGAACAATAAACTAGTATTTTTCTTTTGATAAAGGATGGCAAACAGATCCTGGAGCACCGTTGTCACCAGCCTAATTTTGGTCTTGCTTCCAGAAATAAGTAATTTTCATTTCAAAGTTGTCATTTTGCCTGTAGATTAAAATGACTTCATCTTTTCAGCACTAATCCCTTTTAGACAATTGTTAAAGTTTGGGTAAGACTGCTGCAAGAATCTTTAATGAGCTTACAAGGAAAGACTTCTTGAGCAATTTAAAGGTGTTCTTGCTCCACCGTCAGAGGCAGAATACCTCTGAGTAACAGTTGTTGGGAATCACAAGAAGACGTCCTGCTTGCTGGTGTCTCCAGTTGGCCACTGTGAATAGGATATTGGGCTAGATCAGGCATAGGCAAACTCAGCCCTCCAGATGTTTCGGGACTACAAATCCCATCATCCCTGACCGCTGGTCCTGTTAGCGATGGATCATGGGAGTTGTAGTCCAAAAACACCTGGAGCACCAAGTTTGCCTATGCCTGGGCTAGATTGACTTTTGGCCTTGTGAAACAGGACTTTCCCTCTGTTCTTGTGTTCTTATTATGATCCCTCTAGCTCAGTATTTCCTCTAGTGACTGATAAGAGGGGGAGGCCCTATTGATGGTGCAGGGTGAATCTTGATAGGGCATTCTCAGTTGTAGTTCCCTGTTTGTGGAATGCCCTCCCTGGGGAGGTGTGTCTGTCTCCCTAAGCACAAACTTTTCAGGACAAAAAGCTTGAAAACGTTCCTGTTTACTCATACATTTGATGGCTGAAAGATACTGACTGGAATCCAGTGTCACATTGCAGTTTAACAGATAGGATGACCCTGCCTCTCCTCCCCCATGTCCTGTTCTGTAGGTTCTCTCCACCGGCAGGTGTGGGGGAAGGAAAGGGGGGTGAAAGCAAGTACATAGGGCTTGCACTGACGGGATTCATTAGGTGAATCCTGCCCAATGTTTCTGCCATACTTGAATGATTTCTGACTGTTTATAAATGCTTTCAGGGGCTTGTAATTGTTTATAAGTGTTTTAAATCTGTGTCTATTTTTGCTTTTGTTTTTACTGTTTTACTATTTTGGTGTTTACAAGCCTGGGTTTCTTTGGGAGGAAGTGTGGGATAGAAATTTATAGAATAATAACAGACCTTCTCAAAAGGAAAATGTTACAAAATTCAATCTGTCCTGTTCACTTAACTTTCAGTTTAGTCCCATTGCTCCACCTTCAGAATTCTGTTGAAATAATAATAAAAAGATTAAATTTTATCCTAAATTTTCATTTAAAATTCGAGTGAGTGAGCAAGCAAAAGAATGAGCTGCTGTATGCTGCCAGTAATAAAACATTCAGTAGAAATACTATTTATTCCACCAATGTGAAAGGCAATATGTATAACTATGTCATATCTTTAAGCCTCTAGTGACTATTTAATTGTCTGGGAATACAGAGGTTTGATGTATTAGTATGAGTTCCTGTTAGTAAACAGCACTGAAAGCCTTCCTGACACTAGTTTCCCTAGAGCTTTGTAGTGGCATGCTAATTGCCAAAAGTTCCTTCCAAACTAGCTGCAGCAAATTACAAAAGAGGGGGAAGTTTCCCATGATTTTATGTGTAGGCTTTTTTTTGTTATAACTAGTCAAAAAGGATGTTTGGGGGAATGTTGCAAGCATGAAATGTGTGTGTGATTAACCAACAGAAATCTTACATTGTATCTTAGCTATAGTGGTTAACAATTGGGTGCACTGCATGATCTCGTGCTGTGGAGTTAGCGGGACTTAAATTGGGTGGGCGTGGTGGTCTGTGTTATTGAATACATGTCTCCCCCCCAAAAAAAAATGGTTTTGCAATTTGTGAAATGAGAACAGACCTAAGACTTCTATACTTCTTTTAGGGCCAAAGTCATGGTCCTGTTGTTTAAGTTTGAGTCGGCTGAAATGCATTCTGCCATTACAATGAGAATTATACATTAATTCTAGCCTTCACCACAATGTCTTTTTTCTAGTCCCTAATTCTGTGTGCTCTCCTTTTCTCTGGTCATGAACATGCTAGTTCTGTGAAGGTTGCTACTAGAATATCCTTCCGCCTCCCCCACTGCCACAAGCTGCTTACGGATCTTTTAAAAGTGCTTTTTCGTGTTTTAAGTATAATTTTGTTGTTTTACCTTTTATGCATTTATTCTTACTCTCACCCCCGCACGTTTGTAGTGTTCATAACCTTCCTTTTTACAGTTCAAAAGAAAGGTGAGATATAAATTATAAAAGATATACCAACTTAACTCATTGCTGGCTTTTAAAATCCAGAAGCCATTTCTCATTAAGGAACCACTTGGAAGCTTCTGTTCTGAAACACAGTTTCAATTTGGGTAAAGCCAAAGCTAAGCTCAAGGTGAAGGCATAGCTGTATCTTGAATTTAAATGTGATGGTGCTTTATCATTTGTCACTGGCCACATTTGCATGCAATGCTAAGCCATAAAGTGTGTTTTGTTAAGCCATAATATACATGAGCTGTGTGCTTGTGTGTGCAGTCTGTCCTTGCCTTGCATGAGTGCTTTTATACATAATTACTAGTCCTACTAAACTCACTGATCAGTGAATTGCTTGTATAACTTTGGGTTTGACTGCCCTGTATTTTGATTTGATTTGCCCATTATTATGAACAAGCAATGCTTTAAATCAGCCATTTTGTATATTAAATTTGACTCTAATTGGTTTGTTTTTGTTTTCATAGGACACCTCTAGGACAATTTCAAACAGATACAAAAGGTAAGGGACTTACCAGTATATTTTAAAGTCAAATATTTATTGATTGCATTTATTTATATGTAACCTTACCACAGTGAACTGTGCCCAAAACAGCTTATATTGAACACACACTTACCAAAATACAAAGCATTTGGGTGGAGAGAAGTCTACTTACAAAACATATCAATAAATCCAAACAGGAGAAAAAATATTCAATTTAATAAACATTGAATAAATTCAGTATTACAAAAGAAAGTAAAGGTACCCCTGCCCGTACGGGCCAGTCTTGACAGACTCTAGGGTTGTGCGCCCATCTCACTCAAGAGGCCGGGGGCCAGCGCTGTCCGGAGACACTTCCGGGTCACGTGGCCAGCGTGACATCGCTGCTCTGGCGAGCCAGAGCCGCACACGGAACGCCGTTTACCTTCCCGCCAGTAAGCGGTCCCTATTTATCTACTTGCACCCGGGGGTGCTTTCGAACTGCTAGGTTGGCAGGCGCTGGGGCCAAACAACGGGAGCGTACCCCGCCGCGGGGATTCGAACCACCGACCTTTCGATCCGCAAGTCCTAGGCGCTGAGGCTTTTACCCACAGCGCCACCCGCGTCCCACAAAAGAAAGTGCCCACACTTAAATACCTAAGTACAGAGCAAAACAAAAATCAACTGCTGATGGAGGTCTTATTGCTTCTGAACTTACTGGTGAACCAGGGAATTAGCTAAGAGTTGAAAGATGGGGTAGGGAAAACATACCCTCCAGCATCCTGCTAATCAACATTGAGCTCTTCTGGGAGCTAGGTAACGAAAAACCAAGCATCTTTTGGTCTGGTGTGAGGCCGCTGACGCACAGCAGAGCTCCAGAACAAAAAATGGGACATTCCGGATCCAATCAGAAGACAGGATGGCTTGTGTATTGTGGGGATATCCTGCTCAATTTGTGATGGTTGAGCAGTATGAAAATGTGTATGGGTCTATGTTGTGAACCTTATCTCCCCCAAAGCCTAAATTGTGCCTCAGGAAATCTGCTAGAGGTGTCAGCTAGGCTTAAAAAAGAATGTAACGGGCAGTATTTATTGTTACAGTTGTTTCGCGATCGGCATTTTTAAATGACTTGACAGATAGCAGGCTTTTCATCAGTTGCCAGAGGAGTTGGTTTTATCTGTCGTAGCAACAGACTTCTGCAGCGTGAATCTTCGTACATCTTGTCAGTTACATTTGTTACAGAAAGTTGCAGATGTCGCGGTTATGTAACACTTCATTTTCGCTTTCAGCATCTAGAGAGCTTAAGGACCAAACTACATATTGTGTGGGCCTTCCATCTTCTTCTTCTGGTGTTGTTTTCACTTAACAGCAGCCACAGAGAATGTGGGAATTATATTGAAGTGCTGGGGGAGGGCATATTTTTTAACTCACTTCTCCATCAGCCCTGTTCTTGGTCTAAAGTCTTCCTCACATCCCCACCCACGTCAGAAAAGTTCTCATTTATTTCCTTTGCAGCTTCAGGGGGCAATTTAGTTTTGTTAACAGATCCAGGGTAGAAGGGATTAAACACAACTCTCAGTACCTCTGTATCCCTCCCCTCCCCGCATGCTGGTGCTTTTTAAAAGTGAAAACCAGTGCAGAGAAAAGCACTCAATAAAATGCTGTGTCTGTAAAAGAAAAAAAAAGAAAAAATTTCTGTGTCACAGTCTGCTTTGGGGGTTAACCCTTACATAAATGCAGATAGTATTTATAATATAATGCTTCCCCCTAGTTAAAGTGCATCTTCATTGTACTTTGGTTTTAGCATTAATTTTTGGAGTGGTCATATATCATCAGTATAATAGAATGTTCATTTGTTTCTCTTTTTATTTTATTATTTATTTTTTAAAATTTATACACCATTTGATTGGTAAAGTGGTTTACAAAAAGTATGTTTGTTAAAAGTATGTTCATAATACAGGGTGATAGTAAATGGAAACTCTATACTTCATTATGAATCACCCTGTATTACTACTACTATTAATTACATTTTTTTAAATCATAGTATGTGCACAATGGCCTAGTTTCCCCACCACATAGCAGTTTACCTGTCTCTAAGCACCCTCCATGTATATAGGTTCCTCCTAGATGGTTCTGTCTCCCAGGAGCTGATTAGAAATCTCTCCCAGTTCTCATCTTTCACTTCCATCTTCCTGGTTGAATGTAAGGTACCAGTCAAACCATTTCTCTGCAAGTATGTCTTGGACAGTCATGTCCCGAGTGTCAAAACTCTGGCTGGATACCCATATGCCCAGACCTGATTGGAGCATTTGCTTCCCACATCAGCACCCTTAGCCTCCCTCTTTAGGGAGTGAATAAATCCTTGTGAAAATTTGTAATTACCCAATGTGAGGGGTGATTCTTACTCCTCACTTGTGAGACTCTGCTTTAATATTGTTTAGCTTAGCTTACACAGAGAGCAAACTGCTTCTTTATGCTACCAATCTGCCTCCCCACAATCCCTTATATCTCCATACCAGGTCTCAGTAAAGCTTTTTAATTTGGATGCTGAGGTTTGACTGTGTAGCTTTGAACAATCCAAAGACTTTCCCCCTGTGTGCCAAGCTGCTGTTTAATACTACACACTTAGATCAAGAGGGGGTGGGGGAAAACAGTCTGAACTTGCACCATGGTTGCTGGTCATTGCCCACTCCTAGGTATCCTGCAGTTCTTGGAATTCCTCTTGGTCAAGAATTACAGTAAATTGAGAGGTGGTAGATGACATAAGTTTGAATGCCTTGATCTCAAGGCAACTGACCAATTTCCACAGTCAAAATGGCAGGCAATGAATGCCCCGCATAAAGTATACCATCGTTATATCGCATCCTTGAGATCTTGGCTGTATGTGAAAAATAGAGGTATTTGAGCATATGTACATAGGAAAGGCCAAAGGAGAAACTTCATAGGAAAGGCCAAAGGAGAAATTATGGTACCTATCAGGGTTTAAAATAACTGAAGGATTTACCATGGATCAGACAGGATTGGCTGGCTCAATTTACAGTAAACCAGATTAGAATTTCTTGGTATGCATGTTCTTTCTCTGCTTGTTAACTTTTTTCTAGGAATAAATGCAATAATTTCATTCTTATTTAAATAACTATATAGCCTTGAATTTTAATGATGCCAATTCCAAACAGAAAAATCATTATTTGAGTCCACAAAACAAGTGTGTGGACAGAAAAACTAAATCAGTTTTTCCAAAACTAAAATATTAGCTAAATATGGTTAGCCAAAACCATAAGTGTCCTTTCTGCCAGTGACTAAAACTGGAATTTTGTCTGCAATACACTTTCATTCCTGTATGTCCAGGACAGACTGCAGGTAAAAATGAACTGCTGACTTCACTTGTCCTGCATTGATGTCTTCTGAGTGTATTGCAGCCTTTTACTCAGTAGGATCAGGTTATCTGACCTGCCAATAAAATTCCGTGCAGACCTATACTCTGGCCTGGTCCCACAGTCTGAACAGCTTGTCTCTCAATACAAATTAAACTGCTACAGACCTCCTGCAAGAAGCATTGAACCTGCAGCCTGCTTCCCGGCTGCCAGCCATAGCATGCTAGCTTTTCCTCTAGTGAATCCTTTCTCCTAGACATGATGGCTTGAATTCTGAGATCCCATGACTGAAACTCAACTCATGGAATGCTCCTACAAAAAGCTTATCTATATGCAGGTATCTAACCAGGCCACTAACCAGGGGGGACGCGGGTGGCGCTGTGGGTAAAAGCCTCAGCGCCTAGGGCTTGCCGATCGAAAGGTCGGCGGTTCGAATCCCCGCGGCGGGATGCGCTCCCGTTGCTCGGTCCCAGCGCCTGCCAACCTAGCAGTTCGAAAGCACCCCCGGGTGCAAGTAGATAAATAGGGACCGCTTACTGGCGGGAAGGTAAACGGCGTTTCCGTGTGCTGCGCTGGCTCGCCAGATGCAGCTTTGTCACGCTGGCCACGTGACCCGGAAGTGTCTCCGGGCAGCGCTGGCCCCCGGCCTCTTGAGTGAGATGGGCGCACAACCCTAGAGTCTGTCAAGACTGGCCCGTACGGGCAGGGGTACCTTTACCTTTAACCAGGCCACTAGTGCAGATGAACCCCAGCCTGATACTAATAAGTTGGTAAATTTATAGCTAATAAATGGATTACCCTTGTTTATGTTCTAATCAGAAATTGGAAATAAACATTTTAAAAATTCCTTAAATGATTTAAGGGCTCTCTTGATTGTTCTATTGACTACATATTACCTACATTTCCAACTCTTGAATTTTTATATAGCTTTTGTATAAAGGTTTTAACCATTATCTTTCAAATCATAGATCAGTCACTAACAGCAGATCCAGTCTTGTCCTTGCTTTCAATAGAAAGCAATAGAAATCCCATAATATCTCATAAGACAGTGGTCTTTCTATTATTAGCAACAGGAAGAATGTCAATGGCCAGCCAGTGGCCATTGGTTGCCTCATACCCCTTAATAAATGCAGGGTCCTGGGTCTTGATGCAGGTAGCAAGCCTACCCATGTTATTGGGGAAGATCTAGTCTGTGTCTTGAGAATTCACAGATATTGATTAGTAGTAGTATCAAGTTACCAGTCCTAGTTTTCAGCTTTGCAAGTTTGTATTGAATTTACTATTTATTTTGTCTGTATACTCCTAACTGTCCTACTAGGCTAGCAGTAGCGTACATACAACTGAAGTGTTCCTTTCAATAATTAGCTAAAGCACAAAGTGTTGCACTTTTCCCTTTCTTGTTGAAATGCTGTCAGGTTCTTATCTAATGTCAGGACCTCTTGAGCTTTGCCTTGTCCATTTTGTGTGTGTGAAAGTTGAACATGTTTGCTTTTTCTTGACCAAATAAAGAAATTTTATAGGGAGAGTCAACCATAGTTTACCTTTGTGATTTGCTGTTTGTGTGTGTGTTGCACACATAGGCAAGGAGTCTTTCCTTAAACAATAAAAAATGGAAAGATCCCTTTAAAATACTCTTCCCCTCTCACTTTACTCTACTTACCACCCGGTCTAGGGACAATGTACTAATGGTGAATAGAATGTCCCAATTTTCTGAGGAATGTTGGAGGGTATACAAGGAGAAAGAGCAAGATAAACTGTGTGTTTGAATACTTTGACTGTGTGAAGTACACACTGTATAACAGTTTTTGGATTCTTTTCCACAGTATGAATGACACAAGTTTTAGGGGTTAAAATTACAAACATTATGTTTGTGTTGCAACATGCACATCCTGTTTTTAGATAGATTTTTTTAAAAGTCACGCTAGATCAAGCAGTGCCAAATATGGTAATAGAATTAAACTACAAAATTCCTTACAATTGTGTCATCATGGCTTGAAAGAATCTTTTATACTGCACTCTCTGTATTGTTACATCCATGGAACCAAGTTTATTGTGCCAAGTTAACTCATTGTCCCTAGATTTCCTTTTAGTGTAAAATAGTTTTCTGTTTAATACACACATGTGATTTCAGGTAAAAAATACCAAGCACCCTACTCACATACCTCAAGATTATGTAAGACTCCCCACCCCACCTGCAAAAAACACATGGTGTGTGTTTGTTTGATTAATAATAATAATAATGTTATTATTTATACCCTGCTCATCTGACTGGGTTCCCCCACTCTGATTAATTTTGCAGTCTACCAGATCTTGTTAAAAAGTCCTGGGAAGTCCAGCATTAATCTTTTAACTGGACATGTTGTTCAGTGGTGCACCAACTACCTAGTGGTTTGCTACCCAGTGATGGTGGGCAGAGGGAGGCAGAAATGGTCATCTGTAGCCCAGCGGACATCCACCTTCAAAATAGCTAGTGGAAATATGCTTCCTGAAACGACAAATCTGAATTTTAGAACCTGAGGAACATGACATGCACATGCAGCTCCAGCTTTAGTGAATGTTTGTTCAGATTAATTTGCACTGAATACAATCTGGGAATACTGAAATTTATGTTGCCTAGCTCTGATCTTTTTGAGTTTTAGGAATACAAGCATTTCCTACTGTAGGAGAGAAAATGGCAGACACCAATGTTGGTCTGTAGCTCCCAGTTAAGCCACCCTAATGATCTACTGTTCATCCTGGTCAGTGATATAAACTCTTGATGGTCAGCATTTCTTCACTTACAGATGCCCCCTAAGCTTTAATAACAGCCCACCTAATCAAAATATAAACTGGTTGCTTCTTTCCTAGGTAGTGTTTTACCCCTGCCCCCAATAGAAACATATAATGCATGCATGTGGACACACACACACTTTTTCTAAGAAGTCTGAGTAAAAATGGACCATCCAATTTCAGTAATAGTGAAATAGTAGAAATCATGGATCCAGTGCTTCAGAAAAAATAATACACTCCAGCTATCAGGAGTAAGGGAAACATCATCCAGCAATCTTCAAGCATATGTCCTCAGATGTTGTTCGACTACAGCTTCTATCACCCGTAGCCAGCTTAGTTAATGGCCAAGGATGAAAGAAGTCATAGCTGAACAAGATAGGGGAGAACACACATTTTCTACTTGAGCTTTAAGAGACCAAGGTGTACTACAAATGCGGCATAAATTAAATATATTTCATGGCTTTTATACTCCCCCCCCCAAAAAAAAAAACCATCAAAATTACTGATCCAATAAGCTCATTGCCCGAATCAGTTTTGCAGCAGTTGATTAAATAATATAGTATTATACTACTTATGTGACTCTTCCTTTTCCAATGATCCGTTTGAGAATATAAAATAGGGCTACTTTTTATATTTAAAAATCTGTCTTTTTCTTTCTTTTATTACCTGCCCTTCACCAGTAGGTCCTGGGCAAGGTTAAAACAATTTAAAGTTCAGAGATTAAAAGCAATTAAAAGCAAAGGGACACAGGAATAAGGTGGGTCCTCCTTTGTAGGTCAGCCATACTTTGTAAAATGTTTGTATTTATAGCTAAATGCAGAGAAACATTTGTTCTGTCCAACCCCTAAGTTTGTCTGCACATGTGTGAGTTTGAATGAAAGAGAGAGAGAGAGGCTTCTGCACAGTGATGTTAATGAGAGCTGCTAGGTCTTTGGTCTGAAAGGTGTTTTGTGTCAGTCTACACAAACTCAATGGAATGATAGGTACTGGCAGAAACACAGTTTTCTGTGCTTCACCCACTTCCATTTTTGGCTAATAAGCTAAGACTTGGCAACAGTAAAAGAGGGAAGAGATAGGAACAAATTGTACACTCATGTAGTACCAAAAAAATTGCTCTGTAATTTGTTGCTCTTATGTTCAATATAAAATGCAATTAGTGATTATGAACCATGTCATGAGCATGCATCTGCTCAGTGGGCTGTTGCACATTAGGGTCTTGCCATACAGTGTAGCTGCCATTTGGAGAGACTTGCAAGTAGCCTGTGTCTGGTGAATGTCATGAGAGGTGAATCTTAGGTAGGCAAGTTTCAAAGTATGGTAGAAAATGTCTGCAAAATCAGAAGGACATTTCTAATCATTTTAGTGAGCAAGAGAAGCCTAAGTTGTGTGGAGTTTACGGGATTTTGGCAAAGTGGCATAACTAAGAGTAAGCAGGAGTAAACTCTGGTAGTAGGAGTAGACTCTGAGAAAGTTGATCTCCCATTATACAGTTCTATTTTATACAGGACTATTTTACTGATAAATGTTAGACAAAAGAATGAGTGAAACAACATTATAATCTTATAAGGTTTATTTTTATGGCTGGATTTAACTAAACTGTGCACTAGCACAATGGGATTCACCCCACATGCCCTCCCCAAATCCGTTTGGGAAGGCCAGAAGAACCCTCAGAACATGATAAGAGGGACCAAAGTTCAGCATAATAGGACATGTTTTCCATGTGAAAGGTTCAATTTCTGATATGTCTAGTTAAAAAGAATCCAGTGGCAGGTAATGGGTGAGAAAGCCTCTGCCTGAGACCCTGGAAAGATGCTTAAAAGAGCAGAGAGTTCTGAACTTGATGGACAAACAGTCTGACTTGGTCGAAGGCATCTTCTACATTTCTGCTTTTTTATTTGGAATCTCTTCATTATCTATATTTAAGACTGTTTCAGAAAGAGTATTACCATTTTTCATTCTTCATCAGATTGTTTGTGTGCGCTCTGCCAGGAACTTCTCTTGCAGTAGCTTCTGTGAATTACTTCACTGGCAAAGAAGAATAGCCTTAACAAATAAGCAGAGCAAGACTTCAGTTTTGTTCACACATACCGGAGAAGTAGCCCCATGAAATTCAGTGGTATTTCTGAGTAGTTCACGTATAGGATTAAAGCTGTAAGACATGATTTCTGATACATGTGCAGTTTTATATGTGTTTCGCAGCAATAACAAGCTCACTACAGAAATAAAAATTTATGTTTTATAATTTGTTGTCGATATTAAACACTACTGACCATTATTGTGGTCATGGACCAAATATGTTTACAAGTTGTTGTTTTTTTCACAGCACAACAAACACACCAGATGATGTTTCTAGTAGATATTCACGAGCAGCAGACAGAACAGGATATAACAGATATAGCAGGGATGCAAATTCTTCTGGAAACATTTTACCAAATAATTCTTTGGAAAAGAAGGTTGAAGATCTCGAAAAGGTAAATGTGTAATCAGTCAGTGGGTGTGGGCAGGGAGTTCTGTAAAGCAAGTCACCAACACTGCAAAGACCTTGCTGCAGTTGCCACCAAATAGAAGCTACTTCAGAAAGTAGAAACACCTAGATATTGACATCCAACTAAGATCTTAACAATTGTGTAGGTTCATATTGAAGCAGATAATTTCCTTCAAAATCAGCACTTTGAATCTGGGCCAGTTGAATTTTCTAAGCAGTCTTTCCAGGGACCTTTATGTATCATACATTGCAAGAATCAAACCTGATTATTATAAAGGCATATATTATGTATGAATAAAACTGGCCAGTTCACGTGATATTTAGTGCATCTGACACCAGTATTGTTGAGCTTAGTGAACTGACTATTTGTCTCAGATTTTAAAGAACATGTATATTCTTTCCCAATAAAGTATTTTTGAAAACAAAATGGATAAAAATCAAATGATCCTTTTTCCAAAAAATGAAATTGGATTTTTAAAATTTCAGAATATTGACTATGATCCTCTGTCTCAAACACGCACACTGCATAATTTTCTATGTAAAACAATGAATCGGGGGGGATTATTTATTTTTTTTAAGAAGAGGCATAAATATGTCACGAGACATGTATTTATTGTTGTGCAAATTATGACTATATAGACTCTCAATGAAATTGCATTCACAATTTTTCCTGTAAAGAAATGTAATTTACATAGTGCAAAAGATGTGACCAGCGGTTATTAATTATATTCCATATATAATATAAAGGCCTTATGAGGCTACAAACAGCTGTGCATTAATGCTTATGGCAACCAATTGCATGCTTTTGCAGGAAGTAATGAAATGGAAAGTTAGAAACTTGATTGAAATTAATTATTTTCCTCATCTTGATTTAAATCAGCCCACTCTGGATAATAGAAGCAAAGCCTGTGATATGTATCTATTGGTGTGTTATTACATGCAGCATATTTTGGGTCTAGAGCTGAACTCCTAAATTCCATTGAATCTTAAACTTGATTACATTTACTTTGTATGTCTATTCTTTGCATTGTTCTTAAAATAAATATTATCTATTTTATTTTTTGAAGGAACTAGCAAAGGAGAGACAAGAAAACATCAGGCTTGTGAGGATAACACAAGACAAAGAGGAGTTAATTGGGAAACTGAAGGAGGAAATTGATTTATTAAACAGGGTAAGTGCTTGTTTGCTGTGGAATACAGTCATACCTTGGTTTACAAACTTAATCCATTCCAGAAGTCTATTCTTAAACCAAAGCATTCTTAAACCAAGACGTGCTTTCCCATAGCAGCAGGGGACTCAATTTACAAATGGAACACACTCAACAGGAAGCGGAACATATTCTGCTTCCAAGGCAAAGTTCACAAACCAAAACACCTTCTTCTGGGTTTGCAGCATTCTTAATCCAAGTTGTTCCTAAACTAAGCTGTTCTGAAACCAAGGTACCACTGAATGAGAAATTCCCCAGAATTTTGGGGACAGTGCACACATCTTCCAGTCTGGGACTTACTCCTGTAAGTAATACCACTTTCTGGTTATTGGTTTATTTTTACATTTTTATTCTGTCCTTCCTCCTGAGCTCAGGTGGTGCATTTTGTGTCCCGCATTATGTGGCTCTCATTTTTGTCAACCAGACAGTTCCCAGTGAGTCTCTTTGAGTTACCTGGCATCTTTTCATCCCCAAACTGCTTGTTCCTATTGATGGTTTATACTTCTCTATTCAGGTGACCTTCCTGCTGGTTTCAGGGCTTCTTGCTGATGTACAGTAATCTTGCAATTTACCAGGGGGTACTTACTGCGGATTGCACCTAAAGCAAAATTGCACAGTGTCAAAATACATTGAGTTCAGTGGTGGGTGGCATCGCCAAAGTCTTTCTTCCTGACACCTGCCCCTCTTCCATCCCTTTTTAAATTTTGCTTGTTTATTTATTTAGCCAAGTGCATAAAGCCTAATGCACACAACTTAAAAGTGTGTAAGTTGCAGGCTTATTATATTGTAAAAAGAGGCAATCTGTCAAGAACATTCTCAACAGAAACCAAAGTTCCTTTTCTCAAGAAAGTCGCCCCTCTCAAAAAAAAAGCACCAGTATGTGCAAACTCCAGTTTGAGCCAAAGGAAGCCAGCACTGAGCTGAGCAACACTATGTTTTTATTCCCCAGGGCAGCTCTGGGGTAGAAAGAGATGGTAGGGGGGCAGCTCTCTCTCTCTCTCTCTCTCTCTCTCTCTCTCTCTCTCTGTGTGTGTGTGTGTCTCTCTCTCTGTGTGTGTGTGCGCTGGCTGTTCCTGCTTCCCTGCTAAGTGTGTGTATATACTCCATGGATTTTCAAGTGTATGTGTTCACATACAAGACATGTACACATGCACACTGGCAGGCAGCCCTTGCAGGAGTGACCAACCCTCAGTGTAGCCCTTGGGCCAAAAATATAAGCTACCCCATCCTAATTGGTTGAGAACCATAGCACTAGTTGACGGACACTTTGTCATTTGACTCTGGAATGTGTATGGTGCTCTTGTTCCCTTGAACAATAAACATTTAATTCTTAAATTAGGTATGTAATTTTGAAAAGGAATCTTAATTAAATAGGAAATAAATCCCATATATGACTGACTCCTTCCTTTTGACTTGCCTTGAGTATTTAAGTTGCAGACAGTTGTTGTGGTTGGACCATATCCAAGTAGCTCATTCTTTAAGTCATTTTTGGAATGTTATTTCTGCTGCATAAACATTCCACAAAGTAAGCGTATGTATGTGTGTGAGAAAGAAAGTATTTTATATATATATACACACACACTATTATGTCCTTACGTGAGCTTCTTGCGCGCTGTATCTGTGCCACCTGTCTGGATATTATGTGTTTGATTATGGATTTCCTGCATCAGGATTTGACAAAATGGCTTAAAAGCCCTGCTCCAGTTCTCTTGATACAAATTAGCCAAGACAAAAGCAAACCTGAGTCTATTGTAATGAAAAGCTAGTTGCTTTCCTTTTCTTCCTAATACATAGGACTTCTGAAATGGATTTTTTTTTTTTAACCATAGTGGATGCTTTAACCCAGGAATGAGAAACATGTGGCCCTCCAATTGTAGTTGGACGCCATCCCTCTTCATCCTTGACCACTGGGTATTTTGGCTGGGGCTGATGGGAATTGGAGCCTAACAACATCTGGAAGGCCACATGTTCCCAACCCCAGATGAAGTTAGCTGCTGACCTCAAAGTGCTGTCCTGACATGACTGCTTTGTTTTTGAAATTTGATTTCACGTCATTCTTTACTTGCTTTCAATTAGCTTTTGCTCATTTCTTATGGGCCACTAACCTTTAAATCTCACTTCTCCCCACCTTTTCCTCTCTTGAGATACTGGAAGTTATCCAGATGCCCATTGTATGGATGGAAGGTAGAAATGTGCACAGCTGAGTTTTTTTAGGGTACTGCTACAGTTGATGGGGCATGCAGCTGTGGTGGGTAGAGTTATTTTATTTTATTTTATTAAATTTTATATACCACTTGAGTGTAAAAAAGAAGAAGCTTCAAAGCAGTTTACAAAAATGATGTGAACACTTCTAAGAACTCTCCAGCCGAATGCCCAGTTCCATATGTTCCAACAATTTACAGGAGAAAACAGGAACATGCTTATAACAACCATATTCTCATACCAAGGTAAAGGGACCCCTGACAATTAAGTCCAGTCGTGAACAACTCTGGGGTTGCGGTGCTCATCTCACTTTACAGACCGAGGGAGCCGGCATTTGTCCGCTTCTGCAGACAGTTTTTCTGGGTCATGTGGCCAGCATGCCTAAGCCGCTTCTGGCGAAACCAGGGCAGCGCACAGAAACGCTGTTTACCTTCCCTCCTGAGTGATACCTATTTATCTACTTGCACTGTGTGCTTTCAAACTGCTAGGTTGGCAGGAGCTGGGACTGAACAATAGGAGCTCACCCCATTGTGGGGATTCGAACTGCCAACCTTTCGATCGGCAAGCCCAAGTGTCACAGTGGTTTAACCCACAGCGCCACCCACATCCCGCTCAGACCAAACCCACTATTTTATCTGATGTGCCCATTCACTCTTCAACAGCCTTGTTGAGGTGCTTGTTTTAAATTTGTTCTTTAAAGAACCCAGCCAGATGGGTGGGGTAAAAATAATACACACACACACACAATTAACATCACCGGGGGGCAAGGTCTCCTGTCCTTGCCTATGGGACACCTGCGAATTCACCGCCACATTTTGGGGCATGTCTGCAAAGGTGAAACCTGTTGAATGGGCACCACCTGTTCTGAGCTGGAATCCAGATTGTACAGCGAGTGTTCATTTGGCAGGCTTCTTCCCTGCAGACATGCCCACAGCTTGGGAGTGGGTAGGGTATACAACAGTATGGGCAGGGCCACCATGTGGCATGATAATTGCATGGCGAGAAGAACACTTCAATTTAGGCTATGAGTGTGGCACAATCTTGTTTGTGCCACACTCATGGCCTAATAAGCTTCACCAGCATGTGGAATGATAGCCTTCATACACCATGACACCTTGATGTTCATGTGTGGTTATGTGCATGTGCATTAGAGACAAGATTCGACCACCTCCCCAGACGCACTCAGATTACATTTCTACATATTTGTTCTTATTACTTATTCGATTTTTCTTCTGCCCTTCCTCTTAAAGAAGCCCAGCACTACAAACATTGAAACGAGAACAATTCAAGAGTTAAAAACATTAAAATAAAATAAAATTCAAAGCTGCCAGAATACAATAAACCAATAAAATACAGGGTAAAACTTAGATAGGAAAAACATCAATAAAAACAACCAGTTAAAACCAATTACCGCATATTTATTTGTCAGTGTATAACCTAAAGGCCTGTATAAATAAATATGTCTTTGCCAGATGGCAGAAGATCATCTTTGGCAGGGGGCAGAACCCTGAACAATGACAATTCTAGCAACTCTCATTAACACAATTTTAGCAGGCCATTCCTAAAATGCAAACATAGGAGCAAGGATTTACCTGAGGCAAGTTTCAGACAATAAGGGGTTTCCTGGAAAATTAGGTACAGTAGTGCATAAGTAACAGTTGGAGCAGATGTCACTTAATGCAGAAATCTCCTTTGTATTGCTGGCAAAGAACACAAGGTTTTCTAGGCTTTTATTTCATCTCTTCTCCAGTGCCTTAAGGATCCCCCACCCTTCCTGGCTTGCACAACGATTCCCAATTTTACCCTTTATCTGCTTTCCCATCATTTCATATATATGGCACTTGGCAAAATGCTCGAAGCATTTTTAAGTTTCCATCCTCGGGCCCAGCAGCTAATTTGGAAAGAATGTTTGGACTACTGGTAATAATGTACAGTAGTTAAAATATAGTTATAACTATTCTGGCACAGAAAATTTTTTCCCATGTCTAGAAGTATGGACTCAGTAACACAACAGCATTGTACGCATAACCATTTGCTGCTGGTGTCCAGTTACCCCAGATGCAAAAACCTCAAAGAGAGAGTATGCACCATTCCACAGTGCTGCTGGTGGTAATCTCGTCGTTTCTCACCCGTGGTGTGATAACCATTAAGAGTGCCATTCCACTTAGCAGGAATCTTGCTCTTAGCCAAATTCAAATTGTGCCTCAAACTCCAAAAAGATGTTGTGCACCACTCCCTTCATGTCAGCTTTCAAACTTCTTGCACTAATAGTACATTGGATCTCACCCATGGTGTTTGGTCATGTGCAGGGAATCTGTGACATTGCATGTCACAGAAAGTACTCCTTAATCAAACATTACTTGATCTGTAATAAACCCAGTCTTTAATGAGAAAAATACTGGGCATAAGTGGACATCGTGAGGAGGGAAATAGATGCTTTGCAATTGTGCAGACATGGGGGGCTTAACTAGGGCAAGATGTAGGAGGGCGTTGACCCTTTCTCTACTAGAAACCTGCATCAGTTTGGGCCTCTGGTGTGTCTGTGGCAGGTTGTAGTCTGAAGATGAACAGCAGGTATGGGGGTCCTGATTCCGACTGCAGCGGGAGTCCCAATTTGGAACAGACACTGGCATCAAATGACTGATGTCCCATCTGGTTTGGCTTTGAAATTTGTTGTGGTTTCAGGCATAAAAGTAACAGAAGCAGTACGCTAACCATTTTTAATATGTGAAGATTTTTCCATTACGAAAGAGCAGTTCAGTAAGTAACATTGGTCATACATTTCAAGCACAACCATCCATTTAGGCATTCTCTTTTCAGAGTTAAGAGAGCTCAATTTTTTCCAGTGTATATAACACAAAACATTTTACTAATCTTGCAAATTTTGATTTACTTCCGCATCTCAGATTACATTGTACATGCTTATAGCAAAATACATTTATGTGGTAATAGGATATTTACTTTATGTAAATTTAAAAGCTGTTAATGCCCATATATATTAAACTTGCTTTGTTTGTGTTTAGCAATTAGCTTTTGTTGTCTGCCATTTTGCTCTTATATAGTAATGTGCTATAATCCAGGCCATTAAGGAAATGACTTGATGAATTAATAACTGTACCCCTTGCTATGTTTCCTTCTCAAAGGACCTAGATGATATAGAAGATGAAAACGAGCAATTAAAGCAGGAAAATAAGACACTCTTAAAAGTTGTTGGACAGCTGACAAGGTAGAAGTTGAAAGATTCAACAAGGAATGAAATACGAAAACTACTGATTGAATGTTTCAAGATCAAGGCTACAATATGTCTTTGCTGCAATGTGTCAGAACAACTGTCTTTCTATTTATTATTATTGAGGGGAGTAGAATGAATGTTTTGCATAATACTCTTCCTTCAATGAAATAGATTCAGATTTTGTGTGTACTTCTACACTCACTCCTTTGCATTTCCCAAGTTAATTAATCCAAACACAGACATCTCAAATGTCATGTTCTTGATTGTTCTGTATGTCTTTATTTTGAATGTGTATTATCCAGCTTTTGAGAGCATTTGATTGCCAAGATTGAATTTTGGTCTATACAAACATCACTTTTTTGTCTTTTCCACTCTAAATGAGTGGAAGTAATTGGAGTAAACTTTGTTTACACAGATTCAAAATATATATTTTGCTACTTGTAAAGTGTGGGTGCCTTACTACAGTACTGATGTGAAACATTTTACAGCTGTGTTACTTATTCTACAAAGAATCCTGTATTTTGTGATTTTATTTTGTACTATATCTGAAATACTGACAATGGTATATAGTATCTCCCATCCCCTGTATAGCTGCTTTGTGACAGAAAAAAATGTTTTATAAATCATCAATCACCAATCGTTATCAACACTAGTAGTCTTTAGGAAAATGTCTGTGTCGTGTATTATAGGTTAATCACAATGCTTGCGTGTCCACAGGAAAAATTATTCTTTTATACAAGGGGAAATCCACTCTTTCCAGTTAACAAACGCTATGGCCTGGTTCAGATACAATGATCATGGTCCATTAAACCACCATAGTATTGAACTGAGAACAATGAGTCTTCATTTCATATCCTGGTTTGCAGTCAGAGATTCAGTGGGAAACTGGTTTAAGACCCCTCCCCCCCCCAGCATTGCATCACAGTGCATGAGGGAACGAAATGTGGGAGAGTGCAGGACAACGTTTGTTCTCAGTCCAATAAGCCATGGTTTATTGGATTGAAACTGTTACGGCTGAATCTCACCTCTATGAGAGTGGTATGCTATGGTTTACATCAATTATTTCTATCATGCAAAATTTAATAAAGGATAGTGGATCATTTTGTAAGTTTTATGAGCATTGGTATTAAATGGATTGTCAGGATTATCTGTGATTCATAATGGTTTTTGAAGCTGTGATAAAATTTGTTAATATAGTACAAAAGGGAAGTTCATGATTTTTGGGCCCTCTAAAAGTATTATAGAAAAACATCTGGAATAACACTAATATTTGTTAAAATAAAGTATGTTGCATGTTCTGTTACACACTAACATCCGTTGTCTGCATCAATATTTTATGTTACGAACAATGAAATATCACTTATAAACCACTGGTGCCAGATCTTATCTTGGGAGTGCACCGTTCCCTTTTGGTTTAAATATAAATGCTGTTAGTCCTGAGAACAATCTGGCCTTGAGAATAGTCCAGAGTAAAGCCCCTCCCAAACCCAAAGCCTTTTCTGATGTGAAGTGAAGTGGAGCTCTGTGCCCTATATGAAGAAAGGCATTGCAAGTACTGCTTAGCAGTGTATGCTACGGATGGAACTGGTGTTCCTGTGGTGCTGCAGCCTCTATAATGTCAGTTTGCAATAATACGCCACAAGGCTTTGGGAAGAAGTTTTCATGGCATGTTAGTAGTGCAGTGGTTCTCAAATGTTGTGCCATTGGGAGAGGCAAAGGGAGCAACTTGAAATATTAAGCTACATATTGGATGCTTTGACTGTTCTAACCGCTACTCTACACTCCTTATAGCAGGTAATTCTCCCCTGCGGCTGTATTTGGGAAATAACATTGTCCCAAGTTGGGGGTAGTAGGAACGCATCAGGATTTTGTGATACAGACTGTGCTTCTCAGTGTGGGCAATGTCTCAGAAACCATGTTACCAAGAAACAATGTCCTATCCCTGAACTGTGACGGATGGGGTAAACAAACAAAAAAGTGGGCATGACTCTTGAGGCAATCTCTGTTAGGCTGCCCTAACAGTGCCTTTCCATTTGAGAGGTGATGAAATACACATTTGTGAATGCAAGAGTGAACCATGCCTAGAACTTTAATCCAAAACAAAAGCCCTATGCCTCACTTACAAAAGTTTGAGGAAACTGTTAGAAAATGAGGCATGTAAACTTAAATTACACACATATATTTAATGTAAAATAACATTTGCATGGAAGAATGGGGTTGCATTTGGTTCTCTGGGATGGTTGTTGAGGCTGCAACTGTAATCCCATTTACCTGGGAGTAAATCGCATTGCACTCACTTCTGAGTAGGCATATGCAGGGTTGCCCTGTGAATTTAGCAATTGTTGTCATGTTGACTTCAGTTAACACAGTGTTGCTCATTGCTCAAAGCACAAACCATTAAAACAAGCCATGAAAATGTCCTGTGTAGATCTGCATAAATGGGTGGTGTTATTCAACAGCTTATACGTTCTCACTCTTCAACCTGGACTGGAGGATCAAGCCTTGAGTGCACATATGCTATAGAAAGCAGCCTCAAGATGTCTAGGGTTTCCAGCCATATCCTTAAGGGGTCCTTTGTTTCAAAAATCATGGTGGTCAAAATTGTTAATTTCTCCAACAGATTGTTGGCTCGCAAAAAGAACAATATACCTGACTTCCTCTCCTCTCCACCTTTACTTCTGCTCCAAAAAAATGGACATGCATTAATTACCTACTATATAGCTGGCAGTTCTAAATGTTTTGAGTTGCAAGATGGAGAGGAATTGCAGGCAAGAGCAGTGTTGTCTTATCTGCTTTAATTTTGGACTACCTGGTGTGCTGTGACTCATTGACAGTTTCATTAGATAAGCATCTATATATGAAGCCTCGGATGATTTTATTGTAACTGCTTCAAGATACCTTTAGCATGCTTGATATAGTGAGACAAAAGCATGCTGCAGTAAGTATAAGGGAAAGAGTATAGACCCAAATTTGAGTCTCAAGACTACAAATCCCATCATCCCTAGCTAGCAGGACCAGTGGTCAGGGATGAAGGGAATTGTAGTCCCCAAACAGCAGGAGACCCAAGTTTGGGAAACTCTGGTCTCATTCCAGTTAACGGGGGGAAATTATATGATCATGTAACTTTTATTTTTTTCCAAGGAGGCAGATGGGGTGCATTTTTTATAAAGTGTTGGATTTTAGTCTGTGGTATCAGATTCTCTGTATTCTTATAGAACTTCTCATTTTTATAACTTTTAGAGGGATTGATCAGGGGACAGAGATGGGTAAGGTTCATTCACTTTTGGCATCTAAACCTGATGTGTTATCATCCAGCAGATAGCAACACTTCTCAATCTAGCATGACCTAGGTTGGCTCCAGCCGTAGAGTACAGTATTCCACTTCCTGTTAGCTGCAAGGCTGAAGATTTCCAGAATCCCTTCAATGAGATCAGGATTCAATGTTTGTGAAAGAGAACACACAAAGAGATGAAGTAATGGAATACGTGCCCATTCTCAATTCCCTCCAGGACCCTTTTCTAATGTCAAAACTGTTGGCCTTGTGCCTGAGATGTTACTAATGTTTCCATGGCTGTGATAGTGAGAGGGGTAGGACTTACCAGCAGAAGCATGTTATGCATAGTAAAGCTTGCAGAATCAAAAAGAAACTGAATAAGTACATTGCCGAATTACACAAATGACTACCAAACCTCTCTTAAAAATGTCCACATCTGTTAATCCCAGCCACCTTTATTGTTGTATACATATCATATGCAAACCAGTTGTGTTTGCAGTAATTGCTCACCATAATTAAATGTGCAGCTGATGTACCACCACACCACATAGCAGCGCATGTAGAGCAGTGCAAGGATTTCTTACTTCAATTGAAACAGTTGTCAATTGGTCTGTTGCTTATATTCTGTTCTAGTTTTGGATGTTGTTTGTTACTAGTACTCTGCAATAGCTGTTGCTAAAAATGATCTTTAGATGAAGCCCAGAGTTATAAAATTTATTAAGGTTTGTTTAAAAAAAAAGTCACTGAACCATCACTTAGCAATAAAGGAATATATATGCACACTTACTCTCTTTTAGTTATAGTTAATAATTGTTTTGTGTTGAGAGATTTATTGAATACTTAGTAAGGTGTGTGCATGCTTTTTTTGCTTATCTGGAAACAGAATTGTTATTTTAATTGAAGAGAGCCAGTCTTGCAGGAATCAAAGTATCCTATTGGGTCCCTCATTTTTTGATCCAGTTACATTTAACCAGGTATCCATGATTAAGCCAAGGTGGGCTTTCTTTATCCCTGCCAGCCAGCAACCCCCCTCACAAAAAGTGTTAGACCCGGGACTAAATAATAATTGTGAGATTGAGAAACTGATGTGTGTTTTCCATTATTGCAAATGTAATCCCATGACAGCAATCCATTCTATTGAATATCTTTTTAATTTTTCAAGTTAACTTTAGAGGCCCCTGAGTGCACAACCCAAAACATTCCAAGGACCACTTTTGCATTTTCATTAACTCAGATCTGCACTACTATATTTAACCATGAAAAAGCATGCAATTTCTTCCCTATTTCTCTGTTCTCCCACCACATTTGTGAATCCCTCCTCCTGATAAAAAAAAAAAACTAGAGGCAAAAGGATCTCTCTTTTTTAGTCTACAGTATTTTGCTCTAGCTCTGTGTTCTCTCCCCTCTCCTTCCACCCCACCCTCACCAATTTCTGCTGCTGCTTGCTGAACTCCATCATTTAACTCTCAGGACAATTCTCACACCATGTGATTCCTGGGCAAAGGTAGGTTGTACAACACGCCTCATCAGGGAAAACTTGTGTGAACAACACATGCCTCTGAACTGGGGAGAGGAAGAGCAACATTCTCCCTATTCTACTGTTGATGGGCCTAAGGGAATTTTAGATAGGGCCACACTGAGGTAGGAACAGGCTGCTACTGTCAGGTATTATAATTCTCCTAGATCCAAGGGCTGTAAATAGAAGGCTATAGCCTGGCTGTAGTCTAGAAAGATCCCAAGGTAAAGTCACATACCCTGTTTTGTTAAGGCACCATTAGGAAACCTGTGGCTTTCTGATTTCCGTCGTTCCTGACAATTGGCCATGCTGGCTGTTGCTGATGGGTTATCCAATAACATCTGGACAGCCAATGTTGCCACAGCCCTGTCCTAGCCTAGGACACCCCCTTACACCTCAGGAAGAGAACCATTCTTTTCCCAGTGCGCTTCTTCTCTTTTCCCCTTGGAAACAATCTGGACTCTGAATAGAAAACACTGAAGTCTGGTTTGTCCTAATAAAAGGTGGTAGTCTTCTGCCTCTGAAAGCTGTACTAATGGGCAGAAGTGGCAGCCCAGGTTCGTTAAACAACAAAACATGCGTGTTAGAAAAGAATCTCGAGTCTTATTTAAATGACAAGATTCTTCCAGATAAATGGTTTGTAGCTTATATCTGACCACTTTGCCATGGTAAACCATTACAAACTGTCAGAGTAGCTAGTTTCTAAGGGCATAAATATTTACAGAGCTAAAAGCCATTATTCTACAATTTGCTAGTCCAAATGTTTCCTCCTAAATTCCTTGTGGCAGTGTTAAATTGTGAATGCCAGTTTAGTCAAATGCAAAGGCTCGATAAGAATGTTTTGCTTTTGTTAAAATGGAGTTTTTGTGCTAAGTATTCTATTATAGGTACAACCTCCCTCATCCTAGTTTTCCACAGACATGTAGCACAATCCTGCAGGGAATGTAAGTGCAACCCTATACATGCCTATTCATAAATAAGCCTTATTGGGATTAATGGAACTTACTCCCAGGAACATATGTGCCAAAATGGCAGCCTGTGTTCTTAGATCTGCAATTGGTAATGAACAGATTATTCACCCAGGAGAGGCCTATCCTGTTTCATGAAACAGGAAGGTGCCACGACCTCCAACCCCCTTACTTATTGGGGTTGGGCCACTGTGCAACTGCATGCAATCTTAATTCCTACTTGGGGCAGTGTAAACACTGGTAAACTGGTTTATTCTATCATGGTGCCTTCTAAAATGTTGCATTTCCTCTTGCAGACCAACCAAAGCACTGGCATTCTGGATGCAATCCTGGGGATTGTATAAATGGCATTGGGAGAGTGTAACTTGGCTAACAATCTCTGAATTCATACAAATACATGCACTGTATAATATTGTGCCAATACAACCTTCATACAACCTTCAATGGCCTCAGTCCAGTATACCTGAAGGAGCGTCTCAACTCCCATCGTTCTGCCCGGACACTGAGGTCTAGCACCGAGGGCCTTCTGGCAGTTCCCTCGCTGCGAGAAGCCAAGTTACAGGGAACCAGGCAGAGGGCCTTCTCGGTAGTGGCACCCGCTCTGTAGAAGGCCCTCCCACCAGATGTCAAAGACAAAAACAACTACCAGACTTTTAGAAGACATCTGAAGGCAGCCCTGTTTAGGGAAGCTTTTAATGTTTAATAGACTATTGTATTTTAATATTCTGTTGGAAGCCACCCAGAGTGGCTAGGGAAACCCAGCCAGATGGGCGGGGTATAAATAATAAATTATTATTATTAATCTATCATCCTGTTATTTAGTTGCTGTTGTACACATGACCCAATCTGCTTGATAGATGTATAAGAAAATAAACTCTCACCAGGCGCTCTATGACAATGTGTTTAATTCATACCCTATGGATGTAGTAGGGGGTGCTGCTTATCACCAGCTTCTGTTTCCAAACTCCCTAAAATTTATATAGCAGCTCTTGATCATACTTGCCACATGATAGACCTCTGTGCCAAGGGTTTATCATTGAGCCACGCCATAATAAGACAATGTTGACTGACTCTTTTCTTGCTTTACATTCCAAGACCTTCTATACTAAACAAAATCCTTTTGTTCCGAACTAAGGGAATTTCCATCTATTGCACAAGACTGCATTTGAAAAAGACATTGACTATTGGCTGTTTGACACAGCCCATTATTATCTCTAATTTGGGCAGATTCTGCAGGCCAAGTCTGTTGAATGACTATGTTTTTTCTGTAGGAAGAATGCTAATCTCTGCTTTTGCCTGAAGGCTCTTTGCAACAATGATGCACTTTTCAATTGCAGCTGCCAATTAAGTGTCTACTACTCGGCATATTCAAGCGGCTTGGAGATGGGGCAGAGGCAGTATCCTACAGATTCATTTCAAACATAGGGCTCCGAGCCAAAGGGGTGCAAAATAATAAAAAATAAAATAAAGAATTATTGAAAAAATAATACATATTTAGTGGGGTCACCAAATTTTGTCCTGGCTCAGGTGCCATGTTACCAAAATCTGCCCCCCCCCCCCGCTTATGAAGTAAGAAAACAACAAGTTGTTTATTATTGGAAGGACATAACTTAGCTAGAAAGGTTTCTTATTCTAAACTAACTAATTAAGGTAGAGAATAGAGGCAGTGAAGACACAGTCTAACACCACCAAACTGATTCATGTCACAAAATAGCAAGTAGAATAGCTGAAGGACAGGGAGGACTGCCCTGCAAATGAGTATTTCTAAGAGTGACTCAAATGTGGAGATGTTTAGGTCACGACACCAGCCTGGCCAGCATAGTTTCTTATCCCAGTTAGCATTTCGTGTGTATGATGTGGCTGTGTGACAAAAACAAAGTCAAACAATGGATGAGAACAAAGTCAATTCTATTGTTTTTGTTAGCTTAAGGAAACGACCATGTTGCTTCTATCTCCAGAAGGAATTTTTTAATAATAAACTCTAGAAGAATAAAACCATTTCTGTTTGCTTGAAATGTAACATTATGAGCTTGAAAACCTACACGCCTCGCCAGATTGTACTGCAGACAGAGTGCATTCCTTTGACTGTCAGGAGCAGCAGTTGTCTTCATGCCCCATATCAGTGGGAGAGAAATGTTGCATTTCTAAGTGGAGCCAGGAAATCCTAATTCCTAGGTTTATCATTATTCCACCTTCTGTAGCTGGGGCCCTCCAGATGTTGTGGACTACAACTCCTTTCATCCCTGCTCATTGATCATGCCAACTGAGGCTAATGGGAGTCCCATTAGATTGAGGAAGGTTCCCCTATTTATAAGAAGCTGCTTTATAGTGAGGTAGACTGTTAGTCCAGCTCAGTATTAGCTACAACAGAGGTGAAAGAATTGGATTTGGCTGGTGGGCCCAGTATTTATCTCCCCTATCCCAAATTTGACAGACAGGTGGGGCTGTCCATCTGCTCATTACCTGAAATCACAATGGTGTCTGGTAATGGGGTGCTTTGAAGACCTGACAGTTGCCCAAAGTCCTGTGTGGTTTTTACAAGTCTCTTCGAGGATTGGTTGGCTGCAAAGGTTTTCCATGAAGAACAGCCAATCTCATGGAGTCTGAAGTCAGCACCTAGCTGCACTTGGGAGTTCAGACAAAACCACCAGAGGAAAGCTGTATCTTGGTTGTTAGGAAGAAGGGGAATCTAGCAGGGCTTTAGAGCTATGAAGATTCCAAGGGCTGGAAAATAAAACAGGGAAGAAAAGTGCACCTAAAAGGAAGGGAGAAAACAGCAACTGGGGATTCCTATAACCTAACCAACTCACACATCAGTCACAATTCTGACTTTACTCATTGGCTAAAAACACTAAAAAGTGGGAGCAGCCAGCCTGGCTTATTTCACAAAAATTGTTTAGAAGTGTGCCTGCACATTTTGCTTTATAACTTTCCTTCTAGTTAGGACCAGAGGCTGAAAGGAAGGAAGGAAGGAAGGAAGGAAGGAAAGAAAGAAAGAAAGAAAGAAAGAAAGAAAGAAAGAAAGAAAGAAAGAAAGAAAGAAAGCAAGCTCAGAGCCTGCAGCCTCTTGCATGTATCATGGACCCAAGTGCAATTACACCATTATAAATCTGCCCATGGTCCGGGCAGTGCTATGCAGTTGCTCTTCAACTTTTGAAAGAAGGGAGATCTTATCACATTTCTTCTAACATCACATCTGTTTTGTCTGCCAGAATTTCCATTTTATGTGCCACGGTTTGTTTTCTATGGACATTATCTATTACCACTACGAGGCTGGCTCTTTGTGCTGTAGATACCAACCAAGCCTACCATATAGAATTGCAGTGAAGGTAACTGCATGTGGATCATTTTGAGCCCTTATGGAAGTGCTTTAAAAAAACAAAAAACCTTAATCTGGCTATTGGTTGAAAATTATTACGATATGTACCGTAAGTTGGAGGAAGATAATTCTAGCTAAAAGCCAAATGTTGTCTTTTAGATTTTCATTCTTGAATATCTTATGCTGTCTTATCCTTAAGGCTGTGACCAGACTTTTAAACCAACACACTGCAGGAACCCCATGGCTGTCAAAGGAAACCAAACAGACTGAAGCAAATGCTCCAAACATTGGCAAACAGCCACTTCCTTTCTCCAACACTGTTGTTTTTGTTTTTAATTACTTTCCTTCAGATAATATAACATCTTGATACTGTGTAGAGTACTCCCCACCCCCCAAAAAACCCCCCAAATATTTTGTCCCGTTCCTTTTTTCTGTGTTCTGTGAGGCTCATGCTACATTTTCCTAAACATTGGCACCAAAAATATTTCTTTCTCCCCTTTCAACAAAATGGCTCACAGCCATACACTGCTCTCCAGAGGCCAGAGCAAAACATACTTCTAAACTTGAGGGGAAATAAAATACTGATTTTAAAACCCTAGTTTATATTTACAATAAATCAGTTCATAAACTGCCCTAGTTTGGAGCTGTTGACAGAAAAGTTAAAGTTGTTTCATTCCGGAATATTTAGCCATGCTTCAGTATCTAACAGTGTAATTTTGTGCATTTCTCCTCAGAAGTAAGACCTGTTGAGTTCAATGGGGCTTACTCCCAGGGAGGTAGGGTTAGAATTGCAGCCTGAAGCTCTTCATGTTTGAGATGTCAGTGCTGAAAGAGTAACTATATGAATGTTGTCTGTCTCTCTTTATCTCTTTATCTTTCAATACATTTGCTGTGATTTATTGCATATAACACAGGGCAGCAATAGGGAACCTGTTACTCTCCAGATGTTGTGGGACTATAGCTCCTATTATCCCATACTTCCATGCTGGCTGGGGCTGATGGGAGCTGGAGTCCGACAGCATCTTAAGGGCCACAGGTTTTACATAGTAAGGCACATAGGAAGCTGACCACATTAGACTAAAGAAAAACCACAAGTTGTTATTCAATATGCAAGCTCTATGTCTGCTCAGATTAAGCCTAACTGAAGTAGGTTTTGTTTTTAAAAAACTTATTTACTTCTCAAAAAATCGAACAGAATATTTACAAGTTATAAGACATGATATGAGAGCACAGCACAGATGCATACTAGTATGAAACGTTTAGGGGTGATAAGCAAAAACACACTTCAAAAATGTTCTAAGGATTCCTAAGGAACATGACTTTATATCAAAATTCTTACCCTCATGATCTTTCTAGCTGTACCAAAGGAGAAGTCAAAATAGAAGAGCAGTTGGTAGCTTCCTGAAATCTCACAGCACCGTCCACCATATTTATATCAGTATTTCACATGATCTTGCAAATCTTAAAAGGGTCACTGATCTTAACAATAGTGCAAAGTTCAATTTATAACATGTAAATAATGTTTATTTTATTTCCAGGTCAACATTTTCCAGAATAACGTTCCATAAACAAGACCGTTGAACTTAGGTCATATACTAGTTTCTTTCAGTTTTCTTCCTTTGACTTCTAGGGGTTTTTTTTGGGGGGGGGATACTTAATTATTTCTAAGAACTCCAAAAATATTTCCACTCAGTCACAATCATTTCACATCATAAAAAAGATGGAAAACATTTTTACTAACTAACCAGCTCTTTCTTCCACTGAACTCTATCTTTATCAGAGCTATTTATTAGGCTCACATGCAACACTAAGCCATAGTTAAGCCAAAATGTATAAACCAACAACAAACTGCTTCATGAGTGTGGTTCATTTATGGTTAACAAACCACAATTAAACCACTGGACCTGGTTCAGGTGATCAAATAAACCATGGCTTTTTAAATAAACAGTGACTTAGTGTTACGTGTGAATCAGGCCATTGTCTAAGCTTCCAAGAGACAGAAAACTGTTGCAGCTGCAAATATAGATAAGCAAAGCTCCATTCTTGATAATAATTATCAAACACATTCACCTGAACATATGAGGGATTAAAACACTGATAAGCCTGTTGGAGGATTGTACCCAAATACTGTACAATTCCTTCTCTTAAGCTTTTTAAGCTTAAGATAATGTTGCTTAAAACCTACAGGGGGCATTGTTTGTCTAGCAATCTAACCAGCACTTGCTTGATACAGTATTTGTTTTGCCTGCGTTAACTCCACCCCTAAAAGCTGAGCCATTTTGTTTGCTTTTCTTTCCCAATGTGGTGGAATGCCTGTTATTTTCTCTCTCTCATCTCTACTCATCCTGTAAATAGTACCTGCATGAAAAAAGCTTTTGAACTCCAGAAGCTGTAGGTGATTATTCCAATCTAATTCACCCAAGGTGCAAGGTCTGCTAAGAAAGCCCAGCCTCTAACATCCCAGGAAATGTGGGCTACTCTTCAGACTTTTGTAAGTTCCTGATCATGGGGAGGTTTCTAAGCACTTTCAACCAGTTTGTCCACCCAGGAATGTTGGAGACAGGGCTTGCATGTGTGTGTCTGCCTTCCATATGCTCTCATATAGCAAATGCTTGAATTAACAAAAGGTAGTTGGCCCAAAAGTCGGAATGAACTAGACAAAAAGCTGTTTAACAAATTAACCAGGCTTTAAAACTATAGTAACTATATTTTATTATGTATTTGTATGTTGTTTTATGTTTGAAAGAATTTAATAAAATAATAGTAACTATGACTCATCTTTTCATATTAATATTATTCTGCAAGATTTCAGCAACAATTTAGTAAAATGTAAATACTGAGTAAAATAATGCAACCATCTTACAGAGTTCAAGAAGGCACACTTTATATTAACTCAAAAATGCATTAAACAAGACAAGAAAACCTGGGATGAAGGTTTGTCTCTTAAATTTATGACAAAAGATTTGTTTTTCTGCTTAATAGTTTTAGTTGGGCTTTGTGACAAATCTATGCAAAATATTCTGAAACAATAAAGCAAGTTTAAAAGGAAGCTTCTTGTATATTACTTTTCTGCATACACACAAACATTGATGGAACTTTTCTTTCTGATGGAACTTTTCTTTCTGAGTAACAAGAGACAGATGATTTACTAGGAATTCAAAATATATGTGAAAAACATTTCAGTTATACTTGCCTCATTTCCTTTTTTTCTCCCTCTGTGTCTTATTCTATATCTAAACCTCCATGCTAATTGCTCCTCTCAGACTTAACTAAAATACTTAACAAGCGTGTGGAGTTGAACACTTAAAATACATTATTCTACAGTTGTTGTCAAAATACTCCCTCTGTTGTCTGCTTGTTCCTGTCTAAGGTATATACATAACCAAATATTATAGTAGTTATTGCACAAAATTTGCATGACAGTCAAGAAGTGGGCGCACATGTGCGCACACAAATACACCCGAGTTATCATTGATCTTCAACACTGCTAATGGAACCTACTGGTCATCAAGTTTCCTTGGTTGTTGTTGCTTTTTGCTATAACTATTGTGGAAATGTGGGATACAGATGTCAATATAGTAATATTATTGACTCAGCTGTGGTTATTAGCTCCCACTTTATTATCCTGGAAATGTTATGCACAATAGATTAAGCAAATATATGCCTTTGTTATTTGTAAAAATAAAAAACTTATGTGAAAGTGATTTGTTGGTACTCAAATTCCTTTGCACTGCCGGTAGCAGAGAGTGACAAACAGGTGTGAAGATTAAACAACCTTGTGAGGTTTTCCTTAATAATAGAGATAGAAAGTATATAAGGCTTAGAACTGTTAAGCTGCAAATTGGCAAGAGCCTTTGGAATCAAATTAAATGTCAGGGTGTCAAGGAAAATGGTTAGTGGATTACAGGCACCCATTTGCAGTCCTTCTGTGATTGCTTTTTAAGATGGTTTATTGCAGCTCTGATCCAGACAGTCCCTCTTTGTTTTGGGGAATTCCAAGGTGTGTCCATAGCAGGCAGTGAACACTCTAATCGAGAGCAGGGTGTACCAAAGGGAGGAGGATGAAGGTGGCAAATGAATGGGCCAGAAGCAGGATTAATCTTGGGATAAGTGGTGCCTGTCTGATGAAGCAGAAAGGGAGCTAGACTCCTCGTCTGGGTGTGGCAGGTGCTGGCTGGAGAGGAAGCCTTGAAGAGCCTTCCTGGGGGAAGCAGCCTCAGGTGTAAGCAAGTCATAAGGAGGACTGGCAAATTCAGTAGTTCCCTTCTTAGCTTGTGGCAGGGTTGGAATTAAGGGCAGGGGAGGAATTCGGTTCGCTTTGCTTTTAAACACACACTTAACAAATTCAGCTGTGAACTTCATCAAATTCACACTATCCAAAACAATATGGGAACCAAAACACAGCCATCTTTCAAAATCTGCACATCGCCAAATCTTGCAATGTAGTTCTCCTGATAAGAAATGTATAAAACAGTGCATATATTCCCGGGTAAAGTGTGCTTTATAAAAATGCACATGGTAACAAATAAATACAAATACGTATGATTGAAAATAACAACAAAACTCATTACAGTAAGGCAAACTCATTTGCAAAAAAATGTGTGTATTGGACAAAATTGCCTAACTGTGTATACTATTGATGCAGAGGAATACAAAGACGTCTGAACCATTTATTTCCACAGGAGTGAAATGTAAGTAAAAACCCAAGCGCAGCAACACTTCCTGGGCAGGGAACAGAACGCTGCATGTGCTGTGCCTCCTCCAGGTTGGGATTTTGTGCTTGCATTCCTTCCATTCCTTGCTTGAACTGCATCTGCGGGAGACGATGGGTGTGCAGCTGAGCAGGGAACTGTGAAGCTCTCCAGAGATAGCAAGGTAGGAGGGTGGTGCCGGGGCAGGCAGAGGCCTCTGACTCACAGAACACAGCAAGCAAAAAGGTACAAGTTTCAAAAGCGTTTGAAAAAGCAATTTCCCTTGCTGGGTTTTTTCAGGTCCTGACAGGAGAAGAAAACCCTTCAGGGGAAAGGAAACGTTTGCATGGTTCCGGTCATGGTCTTTGGCCATGGAATTTCTTTCCCTGACAGTCGGAATTAATACTAATCTTAATGGTGCACCAAATGTGGCATGACAGAGTAATTGGCTTTTCACTGAAATACAGGTCATCTGCATAGATTTTGGGTATGTTAATACATCTTTTTTAAAAAATAATAATAATATTGCAATTTAAAATTTACAGATAAACGCAGCGGCGGAGGAAGCTGCTTGGGCGCTTGGGGCGGTGCGTCCAGGGGGTGGGGTGGGCTGCCTATAGGGGTGGGGCGAGCCTCCCACAGGGCACACCGCGGGACCTCCAGAGTTTGCCTGCCTACTCCCACTCAGCCGCCCTACAGCTGGGGGGGGGGGGAGGCAGCAGGTGGACTGTTTGGGCAGTGTGGAGCCTGCATGTGCCCAAGTCACCACGTCTCTCCCAGGAGAGATGCGTGGCTCAGGCACACTGCAGGCCCTGCGGTGAGTGCCGCCCACCATTTTGTCACCCCCCCTCAGTGAGGACACCTAGGGCGGACCGTACCCACCGCACCCCCTTTTCTCCACCCCTGGATAAATGTCTTCTTTTCCTTTACATTTACCTACATGGTCTACTTATTCTATACATGCTCATATCCTCTATATAATAATTGACTTCTCCCTACTTTAATGCATCTCAGGGGCGCATGTTTTCCACTTTGCCCACATGACATCGGGCCAATCCGCACTACACATTTAAAGCACATGACTCCCCCTGCCCCAATCTTTGTTAAGGGTGCTGGGAATTGTAGCTGTGTGAGGGGAAAGCAACAGTTCCTAGGATGATTTGGGGGGGGGGGTGACATGTGTTTTAAGTGTGTGTTGGATGTGCTTTAAATGTATGTCATGATCTTAGCCCGGAGTTGGAAAGAAGATAAAGTCCCTACCAGAGAAGAATGGCAAATCAAACGGTTGGATTATGCCGAAATGGCAAAACTGACCGGAAAGCTCAGGAACCAAGAAGACCAAAACTTTAATAAAGAATGGGAAAAAATATAATTTATCTTGGAGAGCACTGTAAACAAATGGAAACATTAGCAGGAGTGCAATGACACTTGTAATATAGCAGGTACTATGGAGACAACGATGTTATATAAAATATAGATTATTGGGAAAGATGCAGAAGAAAATGTTTAATAATAGGGCCTGTGGACGGCAGGTGGGAAGTCAAGAGATTTGGAGGAATCTGTAAATGTGGATGTGAATGGTTGTATTGCTATATACATTTATAAAATCAAATAAAAAATATTTCCAAAAAAAGTATGTTGTGATCTGACCAGCATTCTCATCCAAGTCACAACCCACATTTTTGGATTTTCCTGAGCTGTGGATAAAACAGTAAGTGCTAAATACAACACAAAACTGTATGTTGCTAGTGTGTGGATGCACTGAAGCACATTGTGTGGGCAGATTACACACACACACACACACACACACACACACACACACACACAATGTTTTGCTGGGTGCCATCTATCATCTTCTACCTCTGTTCTTCTCTTGAGGATAATGTAGCCATTTTGTTCCATCAGCCCAAAGGAAAGGATGCAGCATGCCTGCTTCCACTAATTGCTGCTGAAAGAACATTTAAAGCAAATTGAAAAACAAAAACAACTCCAATACCTGCTGTTTTGCTCAGAACTTCTCCTGCACAAAACAGCTTTGTTAGAAATAAAAATAAAATTGGCCCTAGCAGGTACAGGAGGTGGGAAAGAAAATGAAAAATGCTGTCTCCAAACCCCTTTTCCCTAATTTGCTCTCCCAGACCTGTCTTGACTGTATGTGCTTATGTGAGATAGACACGTGCTGTTTATGTTCTTCTCTGTGTTGGGCAGGGGTCCTGGAAGTCAAAGGTGCCCCATGCCTCTACCTGCCCTGGCAAGGTGCTCCTTGGCTGTTGACTGTTTGTGTGGCAGAGCCAAGAGTGACATACAGATATATCTTTATTTTTAAAGCTGCTCTTTTGCGCAAATCTGGTTGATCGTCATTTTGTCCTCTGCAAAGTATGCTTGAAACCTTGGGCTTTGGTGATAATTTGCTATTGTCTATTCCATGAAAACATTTAAAAATACTAAACGGTGTGTGCACATGGGTAAACAAATACCTGTGTGCATGCCCAAAAGGGGCTTTAGGTGTGGATGGGAAACATCAATTTAGGTTTAAATTTGAAGTACTCATGTGTGGATGAAAGTGAGAAAAAGCATACATGGAAAAATCAGATTTGTGTGACCACACTTTGAGGTGTAAATAGCCTTTGTTAGGAGCTGTGTCAAATCTTCCAGCACATTTCTTTTTAGCTTCAGACATTTTCAGATAAAACAGAAACAGAGCTGCGAGTTCCCCCCATTTATTGACTTGCTGAGACAATAACATTCAAGGGCTGGATTTGATTAGGAAGAGAAGAAACGCGGGCAGCCACTTTAAGTGGTATCTCACACTTCTTTCTCTCTCTTCAGTGGTACTGCAATTATTACCCCTTCTTTTGTTCCTAGCTGAGGGATGGAGACCCGTGATTCTCCAGATGTTGTTTGACTCCAACTCGGATCAGCCCCAGCCAGGAAAGTCAATTGTCAGAGATGATGGGACTTGTAGACCTGCAACATTCTGAGAGCCCCGGATTAGTCACTCCCACTGTATAGGAATCAGTGATGAAATGAAAAACAGATAAGAGAGGTACAACCAGTTTCAAAGTCTGCCCACAGACCACAGAGACTCAAAGCTGAGCTTAATAGAAGTTATAGCAATATGATATGGCTTATACTCTGGACTCAGAAATTCATTCTTTAGAAGATTATTACTGCCTGCTCATATGTATCAGTTCAAAGGACTGGTCATCTGTGTTCCAGTGCCAGTCCACTATGATCAGTGTTCCTCATGTAGGGTGCCCTTTTCTTGGTATAGAAGGGGATTTTCAACCTATGTAGACACAGTTCTGAACCATTAAAACTAGTAGAGAAGAGGAAACTTAGTAGATCTTGTAAGCTATACCTGCTGAAATCCCCTCTGCTACACACTGATTAGAAGGGCATGAAATTTTCCTCTTTTTGCATCAGCACACCTTACCTTCATATCAGTGCTGGCATCCAAAGTCAGAGCTGTTAAAGCAACAATTTTAGATCAGTAGTAAAATGTTCCCGGGCAAGTTCCTTGAGTAGATGACCACCAACCCGATCCAGGCTAATGGATAAGACTAATTTCTGGACCCATTTCAATTGGGGTTTAGGCTACTTCTTGTTGGTTTGAATTTTATCATATGTATTTTGTATGTTTTTTGGGGGGTGTTTTTGTATTGATGTAATTCACCTTGGGATTCATGGTGTAAAGTGATGAAAATGAAATAATCATAATTCATAATGGATATTTGTTTTACATAAAAAACCCTAAGAGTTGGCTGTAGATTTGGTGTAAACCTATTCATAGGGATCCCTCTATTTAAAAAAAAGTTACAGAAATTAACAACCTCACAACTATTCTGTATTATATGAACAAATGTCTGCATAACATTTTAGCGTTGTACAAATTATTTTGTTAACCTTGGACAGGTATATCGCTCTAAACCCATTGGCAGAATATTCCATTGTTTGAGAACAACAACCTTGCAGCCTACCCCTCAAATTCATAGAACAGGTAAATAGTTAGAGAACAGGAATATCTATGAACATTGCTCAAGCTATCAAAAGGAACACTTGGTCTCTGAACTGTGCTAAAACCAAGGCCATTGTATCTGCCAGATGGCCCAGAGCACTGATGATTCCTAGAGATACCAAGGGATAGCAGGCGCTTCCTCAAATCTGTCCCACAATCCCATTCACCCTCCATATGGACCCATTCAGTTTTTGGCCACAGTATATTAAGATCTTCTGCAGCATCCATGGATTAATTCCTTGCTCCACAGATAATTTGTCTTTGCTGCGCCCTTGCTTTCCCCACCTCCCCCAGTTTACCCTGACCCAGAGTTCATTGGCTGATGATTAATAAGACTCCTGCTGAACAGGGTAAAATCTTCAAATATTCCAGGTATTTGCATTTCATAAGTAATGTACCTGGACAGGTCGTCTGGTAACAACAGGGCTTTAAGAATGCAAAAGAATGAAAGCTTTTGCATAGTTCAAAAGAGGCAGCCTTACGTATCTGATCTTTAAAAGTAGATGGAAGGGAAGACGGTTCTCCAGTGATGAAATATAGAGACTGTTTGGGGTCAGAGAAAGCTCTCCTACAAGACCCAGTTCCCGCTGTGACAGCACTGTTAAGAGCTGAGATCAGAACCACAGTTAAAGTTGACTGCAGAGAGCTCTGGTATCATACTAGCTGAAATTGCAGAAAATAGGCAGTAAACGATTGCCAAAGAAATGTTACCTAGACCAAATATCTAAAGGTATTAAAACCAGCTGGGCCAAGAAACGAAATGTGATTATGTCAAAATATGCCTTTAATCCTGATGAACTGAAAGCTGCCCCTGCTGTAGATTTGGCAAAGATAAGATTTTTTTATTATTTTTAAACAGGATTAAAGAGATTAATGTACAGCTCGGCATGGATTATTTGCATCATATGCAGTTTTCTTCATAGTACAGTATAGAGTTATAAAAACAAGCTGTGTTTTTGAATCTTATTTGGCCAATTTGAAATTCTGTACCTTGCGGAAACTTTGACCGCCCTCTAATTTCGGACAATTGGTGTATTTAGATGGGAAATATGCCAAGATTCCCATCAATGAGAGGCTGTGTATTGGTGACCTGCAGTCCACGGAAAATGTTGCCCATTACATATTGTGCTGCCTGTTGTATTCAGCACCTAGTGAGAGAGCTTTTCCTTTTAACTGACATTCTAGCTGGCTCATTTTGATAAGAGCATTTGTGTGTGTGTGTGCTATCAGGTAAAGTACCTAACACATAAGGCCGCCTTGTATGCATCTGTGGTCCAGAGACAGAAGTTTGCACAACACTGCATATCGTTTTACACGACACTTTCCCATTTGCTTTGATTCCGTTAGATTGTGAGGCTAAGTGACAATGTGCCGTTTTTACCATCTGATTGTAACATCTTGTTTACCTTCCACAGTGTCCCCTTACCCCTTCATACTGATATAAAGCCAACCATCCAAGTGTCCCTATTTTCCAGGCACAGCCCCAGATTTACAAGGCTATACTGGTTTCTGATTTGAACCTGGAATGTCCCTCTTTTCTTTAGGATGTCCCTATTTTCATTGGAGAAATGTTGGAGGGTATTGAGTTATGCGACCCCCGAGCCAAGGAGATAAGTAACTATGCAACCTTTAGAATCTGAAGGCAGCCCTGTATAGGGAAGTTTTTTTTAATGTTTAATATTTTATAATGTTTTTATATATGTTGGAAGCCACCCAGAGTGGTTGGGGCAACCCAGTCAGATGGGCAGGATATAAATAATAAAATAATAGTTGTAGTTGTTGTTGTGAAATAGGACACCCCTAATTTCATCAGAGAAATCTTGGAGGGCATGTTATAGTTAAGAACCAATAAGTTAATAGTGGCCTCAATTCCAAGTACACTTACTTAGGAAGAAGCCACACTGAAATCAATGGGAGATGAATGGGCTTACTTTTACTCTTTCATTCATGAATTGCAGTACATTGAATGCAGTGTTAATAATGGTACCTTCCCTATTTCTCTTCCTCCCTTTGTAGTTATACTTTATTATGCTTCCGAACCTGCAGCTCCATCCCTACCATTAGTCAGAGTGAGGTGGCTGTCTCAAGCAGCTAATTTTGAGTGCCGTGAAAAGGAAGCAAGTTGCTAGTTATTTAATAAACTGCTATTGTATTTTTATTGCCTTGGGGATCAGAGTGGGGAAGGAAGAGAGCCTGTGTCTGAAATCTCAAGGGTACAGCCCATTTACCACACTACAGTGAAGATCCACACTTTGAAGGTGTAAGTATAGTTAAAAGGGCACTGGTATAACATGGCATCAACAAATAGGAATTTATGATCTTTTCACATTTAAAAATCTATTTAAAAATAGACCTGTGTAGTTTGAAAAACCTATTTAGGTTTTACCATAATTAATTGTGACTCATAGCTGAGTTTATGAAATGCTACAAAACTTCCCAATGTTTAACGAAAGAGGCAACTCTGCTCAAGTAGTTTCTTAAAGGAATTTTCCCTGTTGGGGGATACTTTTAACCATGCAATAAACCTGCATTCAACTTTCATAAAAATATAACTTAACCTAACAAACAATACTACAACAAATGTGTTTTAATATCAAATGTTATTGTAAAATAGCACTTACATTTAACAACAGTCTGCCCTGGGACCTTATGGTGAAGGTAGAGAAGAAATCTGATACATAGAATAACAATGAAAATAAATTGTGAAACCTAAATTTCCCTGTATGTGATTGAATTTCTCCCCCAAATTAACAGCAGTCTGGAAGCAGCCTTCTTCACATTGGGATAATCACATTGACAAAATCAATTGGTAACTGAGGACTACATTTTCTATTGCCTTCTAACCCCACTTTGGAAATTCCTGAATTCTTTGCCACAGCTTTTTTCAATGTGGCAAAGAGGTCCATAGTTCAGCTTTCTTAAAGCTAAGTATAGTCATTGGCTATGGGGGTATTGTAACTCAGCTGTTCCATTTTAGACAGAATTTGCTCATCCAGAGGCCCTAAGTGGATAAGTCTTTTTATTTCATATTCCCCTCGCCATATACTTCTCAAAGTATTTTACTTATCTCCTGTCATTTCTTCTTCTTTCATACTTCATATGTATCTTATGCCTCCAAAGCTACAGTACATTCATCCTTCTTCTCAGCTCCTTTGTATATTCACTTCCTCTGATAATAGCTTTCTTCTCTTCTTCCTATCTGTTCCCAGTGGTTGAAGATGATTCACTATTAATTGTTTTCTAATTTCCTTCAACACTTCCTCTGGCTCTTTCCCCTTACAGGAGGGGGACCTTCCTTCACTCCTTCATACCCTTCAATGATTCTCCGATGAAAATAGGGATATCCCATTCCTTAATGATAATTTTACTATTTATACCCCACACATCTTACTGGGTTGCCCTAGCCATTCTAGGCAGCTTCCATCACATATATAAACATAATAAAACATTAAACATTAAAAAAAACACTTCCCTATACAGCAGGGGTGTCCAAACTTTTTTCAAAGAGAGCCAGATTTGATGAAGTGAACATGTGTGAGGGCCACCCAAATTTGTTGACCTTTTGTTAGGATTGAAGTTGTTGAGCTTTTTCCAGATTTCCCCCAAAAGTTGTTGACCTTTTTTAGGATTGAAGCTGTTGACCTTCTTTTAGGATTTTACCCCAGGAAATAAACTGCCACTGGGGTTGGATGAAACCGACCAGTGGACCGGATTAGGCCTGTGGACACGCCTGCTATACAGGATTACCTTCAGACAGTTCGGGAGTTGGATAAATTCAACATTTCTCCAGTGGAAATAGGGATATCCTAAGGAAAACTGGGACATTAAACTGAGATTAAGAGTCTATTAAACTGAACTAATTGTGGGTTAGAGCTACAGACTAGTTTAGGAACCTTATCAAAAATCAGATCAAAGCATGTGGCACATGCCCAGCTTTTTGTTGTCGAAGATCCCAGTTTTCTGCAACACTGTAATAAAGTCTAGGTTTGAAATGGTGCCATTTTAAATGTCAGCTGCACACTGGAGAAAGGCAGCTCAGTGAATGTGTCGTCGTCGTCCCCCCGCCTCTGCTTTCCTGAGTGTAAACTCTTAGCCTTTTAAATTAGACATGAAGCAATAGTTTGGATAGAATGGTGTCTTTGGGCAAATCTGTTTACTGTCTTTTTCTTTCAACATTTCCCCTGACTTGCAGTGTTATTGTATGAACCCTGTTTATACATTCCAGAGATGCAGGTCGCTAGATTGGTGCTGTTCATGGATCTCAGCAGTTCAAAGCTGATTTGGCAGGGAACAGATAGGGTGTGTGGTTTGGATTAGAATCAAATTGGGTTTAGTTAATCCTGATTTGGCTGGGGTTGATGTGAAACAAAATAACTAGGGAGGGGGTGGGAAATCCTAGTGTAATGGTAATCAGCTTCTGGGAGGCTTTGGACAATAGTGCCAGAGTGTACGATGATAAGCAATGAACAGATTAATGTGGCCTGAGAATTTGAAAGGCATGAGAAATGACCAGAACTCGACCTGAGAACGTTTCCACTCCCCCAGTGAATCTGAACTATCCAAGTAAAGTTGAAACCTAGAGGCAGTAGGGGCTGAATAGTAAAGATTACTCAATTCAGCCCGGTAAGAATGTTGAAAAGTCCACAGCAAGCTAAGCATTTTGAACATTCTTTCATTTCTACACTGAGTTGCAAAACTTCATATTTGGTTCTATGAAGCTGGCCTTATTTATAAAATCCCAAACACATTTCTTTCCCTCTGCTCTCTTTTGTCTCTCTCTCTGTGTCCCCCTCCCAAGTTTTGGCAGTCAAAGTTTCTCTCTCTCTCTCTCTCTCTCTCTCTCTCTCTCTCTCTCTCTCTCTCTCTCTCTCGGAATCTGGAAAAAGTCTTTGGCTCTTCAAGTGAGTGTTTTGTCCCAGCATTCTGTATTCCTGTGAGACCCTCAACAACATCCTTTGCCAGTTTCAGCCTTGCGTTCCGTGTCTCACTGTCAAATCACAGGCGTAGAAGGGCTCTGACTTCCAACTTGCTTCAGCCATCGTGTTTGCATGGTAACAATGGGCTTCTTGGCATTTGCCGCAATGTGCTGAAACATGTTCCCATAGGGCATCCTTCCTGGCATAGGCAAGATGATGAGCTCTGCTATCAGGGACTGGGTGCTCCTAGTTTCTGCGCCTTTCATTATAATGCCACTAAAAATAAATATTGCTTGGGATTTCCTATGAAAACAAACAAACACAACAACTTTAAAAGCCCTGGTTCTTGTGTAATAGAGAGCTCTTGCTAGTAGAAATAGCTGCTAGAAATTACAATTTTCACTTGAAGGCAGAAGAAGTCTTTCTGAAGAAACAGCAAATTCAGTTAAATTTAAATACTGCTTAATTGCAGTCATCTCTAACTTCCCAAAGTTAACTTCAGTGCTAATCCTCTCTTTTCCAGGCTTAATAATACATAAGAAAAGAACATGAAATGATGGGGGAATATGTTCTATGTTGGTCTCAACATACTGCCACCATTAATAGCAATTTTATCAAGATTAACTTGGCTACTTCTAGCCTCTGATTAACTTTATCAGATAAGATGTGGACCATTCGGATGAAGCTTATGGACCATTGGTCGTCTGTGGGCGACAGTTTGCAAAGCTAGACAGTGTTGTAGATCTTATTCTGTTTCCTTAAATGGAATGGAATGCACGGATTGAATATTGAAGCCCATTGTTTTTTGCGCATTTCATCTTTCATGGCAAATTGTTCTAGAAAAATGATTTTGAGCATAGAGGTCATAACTGAGAGCGGTGTCAGATGTGCATGCACTGCACACCTGAACTCTGTGGTCCCTGCTGGGTGAATATTGGACCTCTGCTGATCTTCAAGCTGCTTGAATTAATCACAGGGCCAGCATGGGAAGTGCAGTCTTTCCGCGAGTGAAGGAAACCCATGAAGTGCTTACATCCCAAGCAATTTCTTTCTGTACTTGACTCCTGTTTTAGTATTAAAAAGCTTAAATGAAAGCTGGGGGGGGGGGGCTCTTTTGCAGATGCTCTTGGCAAGCAGGGGGTTCCAAACAGATTAAAATACCTGTGCTGCTCTTTGGATTTAGTCATGGGCATAGAATATTCAATAATGCTATGTTGTCTGCCAAGTGAAGCTTAAGAACAAAGGCATCCTTACCTGGAAGTATTAACTATTAAGATAAATAGGACTGGAGTGAGAATATGAGCAAAGCAACCCACTTTGCTATGATTTTAATATGCCAAGAACATTAATCGTTTTCATTTTATTTGACCTCATCAGAACCTTATGAGTCAGACTGCTTTTGTTTGTTTGTTTCATAGGGACCAGAGGCTGAGAGATAGTGACTTGCCAGGACGGCCAGGATCCATTGCAGAGTTAGATGTGCCCAAGCCCATTGGTTTCAATCAGCTTATTCATGCTGGGTTTTGTCCAATGAATGCAGTGCAACTTGAAACATATCCAAAACATTGTACTTGGACAACCTTCTAGCCTGAAAATAATCTGGCTCTTAACGCTTTCAGGTATTTTAAAAAAATCATTTCATGAATTCCTGCCCTTCTGATTTTTATTTTCTTTTTTCCTCTCTTTAGTGTACTGACCCGTAAGTCTGACCAAGTTTAAAAATAACCTCTGAAAAATGTGCAGTTATCTTGCATGCTCCTGTGAGTATGCTGCGGTATCTTTTCAGTTTGTGTAAAATAGAGCTGTTATATTCATAGTCTTTTTCTGCCATCTTGTGACAAATATGTCCCACTGCAATGAAAAATCCAGCCCGATAAATTATCTTCAGGCAGCAATTGTATATGCACTTCCCTAGGGATCCATCTCATTGAACTCAGAGAGGCTTCTTTCTGTGCACTGTCATACTATGCAGAGGGTATCCGCACCAAAGGAACAGGCCTTACTTATTACAAATTAATAATAATTATAATTAATAGTAGTAGCAGTAGAGGGTTGGTTGAAAAATAATGTTATTTGGTATTAGAATCAGAACCAAGGGCACCACCAGACAGCATCCACTTATTTTGTTGTTTAAAAGGTAAAGGTAAAGGGACCCCTGATCATTAGGTCCAGTCGTGGCCAACTTTGGGGTTGTGGCGCTCATCTCGCTTTACTGGCCAAGGGAGCCGGCGTACAGCTTCTGGGTCATGTGGCCAGCATGACTAAGCTGCTTCTGGCGAACCAGAGCAGCACACGGAAACGCCGTTTACCTTCCCGCCGGAGCGGTACCTATTTATCTACGTGCACTTTGACGTGCTTTCGAACTGCTAGGTTGGCAGGAGCTGGGACTGAGCAACGGGAGCTCACTCCGTCATGGGGATTCGAACTGCCGACCTTCTGATCAGCAAGTCCTAGGCTCTGTGGTTTAACCCACAGCGCCACCCGTGTCCCCTATTTTGTTATTTACTCATTGTTATTTTATATTTATGATGACTGTATTACATTTATATCCCACCTTTCCTTCAAGGTGCCATGTATGGTTCTCTTCCCTCTCCATTTTATCCTCGCTGAGAGACTGTGATTGACTTGGCAAGCTGTATGGCTGAGTAGGAATTTGAACCCTGGTCTCCCTGGTCCTAGTCTGATACTCTTAACCACTACACCACACCAGCTCTTGCTCTGGTTCAGCAGGCTGTTTCTCAGCTTAACCTGCCTCTCAAGACCATCACCTTGAACTTCTCAGAAGAAAGTGAGCTATAGACAGTGGTTTCTCCCAGGGGTACTTAAGGGTATGCAGTACTGGCACCTCTTTTTTGTTGTTGTTATAAAGTGTGGCGCTTACTTAACAGCTTCATGGTGAGTACCAGCACCTATTTTTCTAGGGAAAAAGCACTGGATATAGATGTAATAATAAATAAGAACAAACAACAAACAAACAAACAAACAAACAAACAAACAAACAAATGGTGTGGCTTATGCTGATAGCCAGCCTGTCTGAGAATACAGTGGTACCTCAGGTTACATACACTTCAGGTTACATACGCTTCAGGTTACAGACTCCGCTAACCCAGAAATAGTGTTTTCAGTTAAGAACTTTGCTTCAGGATGAGAACAGAAATTGTGCTCCGGCGGTGCGGCAGCAGCAGGAGGCCCCATTAGCTAAAGTGGTGCTTCAGGTTAAGAACAGTTTCAGGTTAAGTACGGATCTCTGGAACGAATTAAGTACTTAACCCGAGGTACCACTGTACTGTGTATTCACTTGACAAACTGCATACACCAACACTGATCTGGTCTGCACCTCCTGCTGAGCTGGAGTATCTTGAAGAGAAACTTGCACCCACTTTGCTTCTCCCCAGAGGAGGTCAGTGCAGTGCGTGAGCCAAAGTTTGGCTTAGCATGCTGTCCTATCCTGCTATTGTGGTTGAGGTTTCTGCTCTTTAACCATAGGACAAACCTTGGGTCTGCAGATCAGGGTTAGGGAGGAGAGCCCTTAACTAGGAACCTGGGTCTGAACAACATGCGAAGCCAAACCTCTGCTAAGCTGCCATCCTACACTAATATAAAATGCCCTGGAAGGAGCAAAGGAGCTGCATTCTCTTCCTCAGGAGTCAGCAACATACCGTAGTTTGAGAATGCAACCACTGTGTACAGCTATAGACAATCATGTAGCTTTTGGAAACCACTAAACGGGGAATACCCCCCCCTTTTTTTAGGGCAAAAGTTAGCCAATGTTTATGAAACATCCCATTTGCAAAAATGACATTTTAATGAAATGATAATAATAATACAATACTGATGGTACCAAATCTACGTGCAAGAAATGTGAGAAAGTTTCCTTATTTATTTTTGATTTTTTTTCATTTGTAAATCTCAAAGCGGTTCCCAAAATATAAGAACCAAGAAACAGCAACAGTTTAAACATCCCAACAGCCGTAATACATAATTTCGGGAACTGCAACAGCCAGAACCAAAAATAGATCTCAGTAGCAACAATTAGGAAATGGACTTTCTCAGGCAAGTGCTGAGATTTCTGTTGGTTTTTCTTTTAATAGAACTTGGATGGGGGAGGAGGAGGAATCTTTTTTCTTTTTTAAAAATTAGGTTGGGAAGAAAAATGTGCTAAATCTGTCCAGTTCTGCATAGCTTTTAAATTAGCTCTCTGGAGCTTATTTGCAGCTCCCAGCCTCTCACTGGTGACAGATAAGCTGTCCATGAAACAGGCTTTGGAATCTCATAAAGTTCATTTCCTTAAGTAAAGCTTAGAACAGTCTCCTTCTCTCTCCCAGCACCTGCTTTTGTGAGTGAGCCGCCTCCATTCCTTTAACCTGAAGCAGTGGTCCATGCATCGTGGGTGGAAAGGTATGTTTTTAATTTGAAGGACCCTCCCTGTTTTGCTTGCATGAAGCGCTCTTTCTTTCCATGTCTTCATTCCACTCAGCATTCCAGTCATTCAGAGACTCATACTGTTTACATGGTCTGATGCCCTGCGGTTATGCTCTACTGTAAAATGAGGGATATTTTGTTTCGGCTTAAATGATCCGTCCTGGGGAATTCCCCTACCTGGATTAATGAGCTTCTGTGGACACCTGGGAAGAATTTGAAACCTGGGCTTGTTAGAACTAGTTAGGGCTCCCTGACGACCGTGCGGAACGGATTGGCACAACAGCTGCAAGCTATTTCCTTCACTCTGATCATTGTAGAAGAGAACCTGGATTGTGATTTATCACAAAGGCTGGCTAATTAAACAAACTAGCTGTACAACCTGATGTTGGTTTGTTGTGAAACTGACTAGAGTTTGTCACAAGCCACAACCTCTGTTTCCCTCACAATGGCCTGATCTGTACAACACAGTAAGTTTTTTGGGGGGTCAGACTTTCCACCTCCAGAGCCCACTTGAGCTAAGAGGTTGTGAAGTTCTGGAAAGCCAGAGTTTGCCCTGGTTGTCAATGGTGAGATGAAATTAGGAGAAACAGAAATAAAAATTTAAACCCACTGGTTAATATTGGAGTGGTGGAAATTGGCAAAGGAAAGGCTTTAAAAGGAAAATGAAAACTGACAACTAGATTATACATTATGGAATAAACAAATGAGAAGAATAAGCTTAGTCAAGGATAGTGACTTTTGCTGCCCTGTCAGTTGACCCTCTAATTCCTTTTGGCATGCAAAGCGATGAAGTAGAAAAGGGTGAGTTGACATTATCCTGTTAATCCACAGAAAAGACAGCCCATTTTTCTGGAGGTGAAACATGTGCCATCAAATTAAGGTCTCTGTTGTTTGTGCTGCCTTTCTATATGTAGCAGAAAAGGTGGTTCACTCCCTATTTTACCATGTGAGGGAAACTCCAGTTAGTTGGAAAAGCCAAGAACTAAGATCCCCTCCTAAGACTGATGTTTGATCGAAAATGTAATCTGCAGCATGTTCGTGACACTATCATTCTATATTAGTTGCGGATTTGTTCCCCAGTGTTACCACATTTCTGCTTTCTGGAGGGGATGTAGCACATCAAAAGCAGGACAAGAATAAACCAGATTGCCTATGGTATAAAATGATTTCAGCAAGAAGTTATGCGCTGATTGGAAGCAAAGCAGTGTGGCTGCCCCAAAACCTTTGGAGGCACAAACAATATTGAAATAGTATTGTGTGTAACTGTCCCAAGAGCACCAAGAGCACCAATAACCAATAATGTACAATTAAAAGGATGTCTGGATGTCTAAACCTCAGTTTGTTCTCATGGGGAGATACCATGTTTCCCCATTACATCTGAAGGCCCCTTACTCATAATACAGCTAGCATAACAAGCATGTTCAGACACCAGAAGAATTCAGAATCTTTGCTTTTGATTAACCACCATGTGCCATGTCATTTGGACCAGAAATACAGATTAATTTAATTTAAACAAGCCCAGCTTTCAAAACCATGATTTGAAATTGACTTGTTTTAAGTTAACCAGAGGTAATGCTAAAGACTCTCCTCCCTGGAAGAGAGGGGAGTGGTTGTGGGCAGGAGCCCGAGCTCCGCCCCTGGCCGGGGGCCTTAGCCCCCGCCCCTCCTCACCTGGCTGGCGCCCACGCCCACCGGAGGCAGCCAACCAGGTGTCTCCGGGGGGCGTGTTTAGCAGCTTAATGCTGCGGCTCCAGCTCCGCCTCCTCCTCAGTCGTTGTCGTCCTGCAGCGAGTCACCCACCCTCCACTCCCATTTAGCTCAGGGTCTAGGTTTTTTGGCCTTGCTATGGACCTTAGGTTGGTCGCCCCGGTTGTCTGGGGGGCCTGGTAGGAATTTTTCCATTTGGCATTAGGCTTTTTGGTTTTTTCGCCTACCTCGTAGCAATCGTCACAACTTTTGTGGTATTGGTGGGTAGGTTAGGCATTGGATTCATGTGTGTCAAGGGCTAGGTGTGGCCATCGCCTATGCTATCTACCATGGGTTATTCCGTTAAAGGAATCTGGCGGTCGTGTATTCCGTCTGATGCCTGCTTGGCGGGAGGCCATGGCACGACCCTCGGTGACATCAGGGGTGAGCCTATAGTTGGATTGGCATCAACAGGCTCCACCTACTGTTGAATAAACCCACCTCCTATAGTCATCCAATGCCTAAGCCAATACCTTTTCACTGCTGTAATCAATAAAGTTGTGGCCTTTTCTTGCCCATTAACCTTATATCATGTGTCCTTGTGTGTTTATTTCACATAGCGGGGGTCGGGCCCTCGATCCACAACCACAGTTTGTCAGTCTGGATGCTTAACCAAAAGCAGAAACAGTGTCTTCTGTATATCTCCCAGCTGTGCAGGAAGAGCAGAGTAAGTGTATTAGAGAAGCACCCAAGCCCAAAGCCTGCTGTGGCTCAATCCTGCATGACCCCATAACACAAAACCATGGTTTAGTGTGATGTATGAATGTGGCCTTTATGTCTATGCTGAAGATTAAAACTATGTCATCTCAAACTTATGTAAATAATGTTCCAGAATGCAAATTGTCGGCATTGTTGTATTTGTGAACATTAAGAAAATTTCCTCTAATTGCCTGTGAGGTACTCTATAAAAGACATTTTATGCAAGGGTTCCAGTTTCTCCTTATGAGGGGTCAACTGCAGGGTAGGCTGTTGGTTGCTAAATGATTCTGGTGAAGGAGTCCAATGACACTTTGGTCCCAACCAGACCAAAGAAAGGAAGAAACCTCATATTTTCTCTCTTTCTTTCACCTGGAGTCTCAAGATTGCTGCTGCTCCTTTGAGATTGTGAGCATCTGAGCATATCTTTGGTTTATGAAGCTTCCTGCTCATTAACAGTTCTTTATTATTATGCTTTTCAGAAGATTATCCTCAGCTGAATGAAACTGTGGCATCCAGCACCCCTACGCTTTCCCCTTGGGCTGCTGCTGAGTCCAATGGGCTTCAGTGCTATCCTCAAATGCATTGTAAATATCACTGTGGACTTCACGTTTCATTGCTCTAAAGCTTTCCTTTGCCCCAGAGAGTGCAAGCTTGAGAGCTTAGGTCTAAGCGTCCAGGTGGACATCCCCAGTGCTGCATTACATCATAACTTTGTTTCTCTCTTTCACCACCCTCCCCCTCCCCCTTATCTCTTGAATTTTCATTCAAATGAAATGTGAAGAGAACATTTGTAATCATAACATCAGCACAAACCTTACCCACCATACTCAGTTGAGCTTACTCTGAGGTAAGTATGCAAAGAAACACAGTCTTTGTCATCCGTATGGCTAGTCGATGGAAGATGAAATCACTGAGAGCTGTTCTCTCATGTTGTAGTTCCATACGTTGAAGTCCACACCCACATATGGAGGGAGGACATATATGGAGATCTCTATTGGGAATAGCTCCAACTGTGTCTTTTTTTCTCAGCCTATTTACATGCTTCTGGAAGTAGTTGAAATGTGTGTTATAAGGAGTGCATTATGAGTTTCCTGGAAGGAAGAAAACCAAAAGAGGCTTGGACAATGGGGTCAGCCTCTTTTCTTTGCCCTTAGCCCCACCCCCGGCTGGCCATCCATTGTCCTCCCTGGCCGAGGGTGGGTCAAAATCCGGCCCAAGCAGGTGGGAGGCACTCACCCAGTTGAACCTCCGCTCGGTGCCGCAAACCCCTCCCACTTGTGGGGAAGGGAGGGTGGAAATTATGAGTTTGTGGGTGCTGGGCCTCTCTAATCTCTGAATCCAGTAAGTGTTAGAATTTAATCAATGCTTGGGGTACTAAGATGTGTGTCAGACACTGCTAATCCCTAGATCCAGCAAGTGTTTAAAGCTAATTAAGCCAGATGGGTGTGTTGGGATACTGCCACGGAGACAAAGGCCATCAGGCAGGCCACGTCGTCTCCGGACAATCTCCGGTCTCCCGTTGGAACAGCATCAGTCAATTAGCGACACGAGCCTCAGACACATTGCAAGACTCATGCACGCCCTTTTCGCAGAGTTTCCACAACGGAAGATTCACCCAGGAGAGCATATTTACAGCTTTATTCAACGTTGGTCAGAACAAAGGAAAAACATGACTGCTTGCATCCATGTCGAGGAAAAACAGCCGGAACAAAAGCTATATACAAAACGGAAACTCCCAGTGAGCAGGAAGTACACAGGCATGTGACACACAACAGCCTGTTCCCTTTTTAAGGTGGAATGGAAATATCCTAACAGGGTGATGGGCTATTAAACGGGCTTGTGCTAGATGACAACTCCCTCAACGGATAAAGTCACAGGGTTAACGTTGAGAGTTGAGCAAGAAATAAAGCAGCAAGCTGGAAAGCCAGAGAGGCAGAATGTGATGTTTGAGGTCTGCTGGAATCCAAGGCTGTGGCTAGGGTAGGAACAAGACCCTTTTGGGCTGTTCATGATGTGAGTCCCTCCATCATGGGCTCAGGTTGTGTATCTGTCTGTAAATAAGCCATATATCCCAAAGAGACACCAAAATCTCTGCTGTACTTCATTCCCAGAAGGAAGCACGAACCCTGTGTAAGAACCAGGAAACCCTGGAATCTTGCACTGTTCGGAGATACTGAACCAAACTGCCCCTTGCATTGGTACTGCTGTGTAGAGGATGTGTAGATAAGGAGCATAAGGCTATCAAGGGTTACTAGTCATCAGGATAACATGCTGTGTCCAGGAGTTGAGAGACCAACATAAAAGAGGGCCTTCCTGTCTTTTTCTGTGGGCTTGCCAATGTATATGGTTGACCACTGTGAAGAACAGAGCGCTGGACTGGGTTGGTCTTGGCTCTGAATCAGTAGGGCTCTTTGGAGATTTCTTATGTAGCTATGCTTTGACTTGCAATCAAAAGTGGACGGCTTGTATTGTTTGCAGTGCTTCTACACTAGGTGTTTAGTAGTGTGAAAATGCCATGCTTCAGAATCTGCACAGTGCTGCCATCCAGTCATTGTTATCCCGTATTTTCCTTGTAATCCGTCTGTCTTTTCTCATAACACTGAAAGTTCAACTTTTCCCAGAAGACTAGCATAATCTCCACAGCTGTTTCTGCATTTAGCACCACTCTTCCAGTCTTTGAAAAAGGTGGCGTTTTGACCTAGGCTGTGACATGTCAGGTGGGAGAACTTATCACAGCTCAGCACACATTCACTATAATCTTTGCAGTGGACAACATTTTTTCACCCCATTCACTTTCCTCAGAAAATCTTTTAATTAGTGTTAAAATGCTTTCCTAGCTATCACTTGTTTTCGGTGGAAAGGTGTTATAGTGCTGTAAAACTATAATGTTACATTGCTATAATGTTAATTTACACAAAATGATTTGTTATCACCAATAACCACAGCAGGAAGGGTTGTTGTTGTTTTTTGTTTAAAAGCAATTTAAAAGAAACGAGTATTTTTTTTAAAAAAATCTTTTTTTAGCAAAAAGAAAACAGCATACATAAAAAACAAGCAAACATAGGTATACATAAAAAAGAAAAAAGGTATATTAATCTTACAACAAATATTCATAGATTGATATAGATCTTATACTATATATGAGTATCTTTGCATTTATGGCACTACAACATTAGCACAATAAAGACATTTAAAAATAAATGATGAAAAGGCTTTCCGAATAGTCACCATTTTAGTAACGCAGTTTGTGACAGTAAACAGAAAGTTATTGTTATTACCCTTAAGTCATTATGTTTAAAATTAACATTATATAGCATTATGGCGAGTTAACACTATAACACTAGACGTATAGAGGTGGAAAATATTTTAGCTCTATTTTATTTATCAACGACCTTTTATATGCCATTAACCGATAAATTAAAAGTAGATAAATAAGGCAATAAAATGGTGCCCACAACAAAAGTTATAATGAATGTGTGCTGGGCTTCAAAAGGCTGGTCAGGTGACTTGGACCTTTCATGCTCACAGCTGCTATGCCATGCCCAGTCCGTTGGTATGGATTAGTGAGATGTGCCCACACAAAAAGTGTGATATTCTCTAATAGTGTTGCAAGTCAATTTCTATCCCGCTTGTAGCTTACAATGGAAGAGCTGTGATTGGGTTCGCTCTAGAACTCTCCCATATGGAAACTGCACTGGTTAACTAACACACACTTTTCTTGTTTTAAAAGGGCTTTCAAGCAAATTGGTCAATTAAAAGCATCTGTCTTTCGTAGGAGACACTTGTTAATGATACTGGTATTTTGTCTGCTGCATATCTTTTGTAGTTGGTAAAAATTACATTTCCACTTTCCCGGATCCATCTTTAGCTGTTAAAATGTTGACAACAATGGAAAATAAATTTAGTTCCTATTATGTAAATCCCAGATAGGGTGTTTATGAAGAAGATAATGTTTTCCCATTAGTCTTGGCAAGTGTGATTTGTCACTTTTATCAGGTTCTGTGACAGCATCTTTCCTTATTTAGAAGGATAGAAAATAGTTGCCTTCACTAAAGGGAAAGAGATATAAACTCGAAGCTGCTTGCATCAAACTGTGCCACCTGGCATGTTAAATATCGGGAATAAGTTAGATACTACTTTTAGTTCTTTATGTTTCCTAGGAGCTGAAAAATCAAATCAACGTGGTTTTATATGCACTTTGAGATCCACCTTCATACCCTGTGAAAGTGATGCCTATGTCACAAATTCAATGCACAGATATTCCGTATATGAGTCTACAGGTAAGCACACCTTTATATACTGTATTCTTGGATTCTCTTCCTTTCCACTAAGAGGAGCTCCAGACAAAGATGTCTGTGTGAGAAAAAGATTAATGTGACAATATAGCCTGAATAAGGGAAAGATTCTGTTTTTGCAGCTGAAAGAGGAGGAACATTTCATCAGCCCTGCTTTATGACATGCTAGGTACAGACATCAGATTTCAGATCTTCAGTCAGCATGAGTAAGCAGCAGAATTCATATAACTCCTTACTCATGAGTCACATTTTTAATTGAGGCCAAAAAGCTGAATCCACAGAAGTCCAAATAATGTCTCTCAAGAAATTGATCTCTTTCCCCCCTCTTGGTTCTTTCGTTTTGTTTATTAACAGATATTCTTTCATTTATAATATTAACTGATGCTCATCAGATAGACTATCGTCTGTCTCTAAAGTGAACAGCAGTTTGTGGTGGTGGTGTTTTTGCAACAAACCCTGATACTTCTTTTTCATCCAAACTACTCTAAACATTTTCTGAGAGTTTGTTCTGCTGCTTTTTTTTATTGCTCGCCTATATTTCAAGAAGCACCTAACTGCATAGTTCTTTTAGTGGCCTGAAGACACAGACACATCAACCACCACTGTTTTTTAAATAGGCTTTATAGTTGGTCTGATGTGCAACTTCTCACTTTCCTGGAACTCTCTGAAGGAAGATACGGATTGATTGGGAAAGCTAAGGTCATGATTATATCAAAGCTTTGCAATGATTTGTAAAGACTACACTGTGTTAGTTAACTTTACTGTCTAGCACCCATCCCACAATGCAGTGGGTGTTCAGCTAAAGGATAAGCAAGGCCTAATTAAGACACACAGCAGTTCCATTTGTGGGGTGCATTTTGTGGAAGGTGGGCCTACCAATCCTAAATATCCAGCCTTATCCTACCTCTGATTGGCTGGCCTGCATGAGACTACCCATGCAGACAGCAAAGCACAGAGCTGGCATCCATCTCCTTTCCTCTTATGTCCACAAGAAAAGGGCATCTCTGACACTGTCAGGGGTGCCTCAGGTCCCAGCTCACAAAGGACCAACGCCAGTGTCTCTTTATATACAGAAGTCTTTATTGAAGTTCATTGTTGGTTTTACATCCGTGGCGCGCAGCCCTACGTCTGTAACTCTAGACCGTCGAAGCTCCGTCTGACTCTTCCCCTCCCATACACCAGTTTAACACCCAAGCTTTGCTCCACCTCTTCCTCTGCTCTCTTCTCCTCTGGGTCCTCCTGCCCCCTGGGGTCCCACCCTTCCTGGACTCTTCGGAGGCGGATTCCTCTGACTCCTCCCCCTGTCTCCGGCGGGCTTTGGGACCTGGCTCCCAATCCGGATTTTCTGCTGTCCCGCGCGCCTGCACATTTGAACTTGGCGCACGCGCCCAGCCGGCCACTTTCCTCCTAACGGCTACACTGCTCCTGTCACTGCTTCCCCCTTCGGGGGGGCTGGCTGGAACTGACCTCCGCTCCGCCCCTCCACTCTCTGACGGAGGCGTGGTCAGTTCTGACTCACTCTCTCTCCCTGCTGGAGAGGACGCTGGTTCTGATCTGTGGGCTTCTTCCCCCCCGCTACGCTTTGGCGGGGAAGCTGGCCCTGATCTCCAGCTGCCGCTTGGGGACTCACTGCTGGCCCCCCTTGCCCTGACCCTGGGCGCCTCTTTCTGGGAATCTTCTGATTCGCTGGAGAGACTCATGGAATCTCCCGGGTCACTGTCATACCCTCCTAAGCTCCCCTCAGATCCTTCCTCTTCGCTCTCCAACTCCTCTTTCCCCTGTGGCTCTGCCTCTGAGCCCCTGACAGACACTATCCCGGAACAGATGTGGGATGGATGGAGTTATTTATTTCTACAGTAGAACATTTACATCTAGTGGAGGCACGTCCTCACAAACCTCCAGCCCCCTCTTGTCTGCCATCTTAGTTGCTAGTCAGTGGGTGGTTCTGTCTGTCACTGGGCCCATCCTGGCTCCATCTACTGCTGGTCTCTCTGCCTTCTGCCCTACCAATCCCAATGGACACCAGCCACCACTGTTTACGTCTCACGTTTCTTCCATTATGGACCCCATCAGGGTTTTATGGAACCTGGGTCTTAGACCTAGGCACAAATTTGCTTCATCAAGGTAGTGACTTATGAGCTTGCTTTTTTATCATTACCATGTCCAAGCAGAATGTTACGAATAACACTCCATAATAAGATGACTCTTTAGGTTTCTTTTTTTTAAAGTTAGGAATCTGATCTAACGAAAATGAAAATGAAAATGCTAATGCAAATATAGATACGCAAAACAGCAGGTATCCGGAAATACAATGCCTTTTCAATTTTGCATGCATTATAATCAATTAGCAATCTTGATGTGAAAAGCAACGGAGACACACAGTAACTTTAGCTTGCTAACTGAAGTTATCAGTTTGAGGAGAATGTTCCCTTTGCTATTTGATGAGGGGTTAAAGGAGCTGAATGAAATGGGTAATTTTTCACTACTTTCTCTGCTTAGTGTAACAGCAGTTATTTGAAGCATGTTTTGCTTATGACAGCTGTGAAATCTAAATAATTATCCATAGCAAGGGAGCTTATTTCGAATATCACCAGGCCCTGATTTTAAAGATTCACACTTTGCAGCAGTTTTCAAAATATAGATTTTGCAACCATCCAGGGAGAGTTAGGGCCCCATCAGGCTGTGGGTTTTTTTGCAAGTGTATTCTGCAACATGCAATTGCCACAATAATAGTGCATTCGTGGTAGATTTATATTGGACCTGCCACACATCACTTCAACTTATTGATTGTTCTGTGATGCTTTCCAAACGTTATCATGTTTTTGCTGCCTGGAGGGACCCTCTTGTGCTATACTGCAACAAAAGTGAGACATAAAATAAATCAGAACATTTGTGGTATAAAAAGTTACAGGATTTCAGCAGGAAGCTACGGGACTTGCACTGATTGAAAACGAAGCAATACGTCCACCCCAAATGTTTTGCAGGTGCAAACAGTAGTGGAAGAAGATCAAGTATAACTGCCCCGATATCATCATCTGCACAAATCATAAAGTCTGCACAATAAAAAAGGATGACTCATACTCTGTCACTGCTGCCAGTCCATTGGGGAATGCTGGGCTTCTGAGTCAGATGTTGATTCTAGCCAGAACTGGGCAACAGGACTGCCTTTGTTCGTCTTTGATTTACAGCTTGTGATTTGTCTGGAGGAGGCAGATCACAAACCAGGGTTGAGACAACGTGCATGGTTTGGCTCACAGCAGTGCAGGAGCAAAAGAACTGGAGGAGGAACAAAGCCTCATACATTCTTATGTGAAAACAAGTTTATTGTGTGATTGCTGTGAATCAATTTCTTTTTACTTGCTGTTCACCATCCTGAAGATTCCTGGGACATCCACAAACTTGGCTGCCTCATTGCTCACTCCTGACTCCAGGTTATTTATTTATGAACAAATTAAATCACACCAGGCCAGGCAGAACATGGATCTGCTGACTTCAACCAATGTGAAATGTGACTGCTTACTCTTCCATAGTGCTTTCTGTTCTCCATACAAATACTAAGCATAAGGGGATCTATCTTCTAATCCCATGGCTGTGAAGTTTGCTCAAGAGCTTTTGTGGAGAGAATTTGTCAATACCTTTTTGGAAGCCCAAGAATATAATGAAAAATGATCTACATGCTTGTTGCAGCTCTCAAAGAACTGCAGGAAGTTGTTGAAGCAGGACTTCCTTTTACAGAAGCAATGCTAATCCCTGCTCAGCTCTGCTATATGTTTAATGAGTCTAACTTTAATAATCCTTTTCCCAATTACCTGGGACAGATGTTATACTAATGGATCTATAATTTCCTGGCTCCCCTCTGGATCCTTTTACAAATGATGTTATGTTTGTTACCTTCCAACCTGCTGGTAAAGAGTCTGATTATGTTGACAAATTGCATATTGTATTACAAAACAACACAATTCTTTAAAAATCTAGTACAGGTTATGGTGCATGTCACTGAGACCCAGGTGTCTGTTAATTTTTAATTTGTCAGCCCTTTGTTACCTTCATTAGAGTTTGATCTTCAAGTTTCCTGGCCTGCAACACATGTCAAATCTATGGAACCATCAATTGCTGTTAATATATATTTTTTATTTCATTGGACTCAGGGCCATCTTTGGCATATAAGATAGTAACAATACACCCCAAACAAACTTGTAGCTGTCATGAAGTAGTGATCCTGTGAGCAAGTATCACTGGGTGGGGCCCCTCAGGTAGCTGGTAACAATTAGTCCCCAAAGTGGGAGCATGTGATGGCGCTGGCTGGTTGCCAGCATTCCCCAGCCCCTATAAATCTTCAAGTTAACCTGCTGGGGGAGGGAGAGAACATGCCGTGTTTTATATTTGCTGTTTGATGTCCTGTAGCTGGTGCCAGAGAAGAAGAAGAATAATAAAGCCTGGTAACCCATTTGGTGCCTGCGTGTGATTGATTAGTAGCTTGGAGTGAGGATTCGGGAAAGCGACCCGCTCCTTGACAGTAGCTCTTGATCTTTTTGTGTGGCAGTGCCTACACATTAGTAAAAGGTAAAGATAAAGGTACCCCTGACCGTAAGGTCCAGTCGTGGATAACTCTGGGGTTGCGGCGCTCATCTCGCTCTATAGACTGAGGGAGTCGGTGTTTGTTCACAGACAGTTTTTCTGGGTCATGTGGCCAGCATGACTAAGCCGCTTCTGGCAAACCAGAGCAGCGCACGGAAACACCGTTTACCTTGCCACCGGAGCAGTACCTATTTATCTACTTGCACTTTTTGGCGTGTTTTCGAACTGCTAGGTTGGCAGTAGCTGAGACCGAACAATGGGAGCTCACCCCGTTGCGGGGATTTGAACCATTGACCTTCCGATCGGCAATCCCTAGGCTCAGTGGTTTAGACCACAGCGCCACCCGCTGCCTACCTATTACCCATTGTTTCTTGCTTGCTTTGTCTCTTTGCAGCAAAGACATAAACCTAATACCAAACAAAACAAAAAAGCCGACCCAGATAGAAAACACTACTTGTGGCTTCTCTGGTTACCAGAACACATTAAAGGTTGAGGAGATCTGGCCTTCAAGGAAACAGCTCTGAGCATGCTCATGATGCAGAGCTGTAGTTAAAGGCTTTCAGGTATCAGTAATCTGGCATAGCGATAGCTGGAAAGTCCTTATAACAACAGAAGGAGTGGAAGTCTTCCTAGTAGGAGATGAAAAGCCAGCTGTCTAACAGTCAATAATTCTAATATTCAAACAACACTCACATGTTGTTGTTGTTTTTCTCCCCAGAGACAGTAAGTGGGAAAACTTTACTATTCTTTTGTATTAGTATCAGCTGAGTGGCATGGAGAGTTGATTGCCCGGAGAACAGAAGATTGCCAAAAATGCCTCCTCTGAGCTGATTTAGAAAAAATGCTTGATATTCTCGTTGGGAAGGTTGTGCTCCAGTAGCCCTAGCAGAAGAACTTCTCCAGGTTGCAATATCTGACTATTGTTTCGTGGTCTAATTCAATTGAGGTTTAAATAAACACCTAAATTTCCCAAAACAATCAATGCACTATATGAATCAAGAGTAAACATGACCTTAAAATCAGTGGGCTGTATTCGGGACGCGGGTGGCGCTGTGGGTAAAAGCCTCAGCGCCTAGGGCTTGCTGATTGAAAGGTCGGCGGTTCGAATCCCCGCGGTGGGGTGCGCTCCCGTTGTTCGGTCCCAGCGCCTGCCAACCTAGCAGTTCGAAAGCACCTCCGGGTGCAAGTAGATAAATAGGGACCGCTTACTGGCGGGAAGGTAAACAGCGTTTCCGTGTGCTGCGCTGGCTCGCCAGATGCGGCTTTGTCACGCTGGCCACGTGACCCAGAAGTGTCTGCGGACAGCGCTGGCCCCCGGCCTCTTGAGTGAGATGGGCGCACAACCCTAGAGTCTGTCAAGACTGGCCCGTACGGGCAGGGGTACCTTTACCTTTACCTTATTCAATATAGTTCTAAAGTGGAATGTTCTTCCTTTCTCTCCTCCTTGTGTACCCCTTAAATGTGGTCTGGGGTTCTCCCAACCCTCCAGAGCAGATTTGGGGGTGGAATAGGGAGAAGTATGGAAAATTCCCTTGTTCTAGCGTTAACCCTTGTACTAGTGCAAACTATTAATTGAATGCCACCCATGATAATTCAACAAATTTCATACATTTAAATATGATTTTCATATTTATTTTCTTTTTTTAAATCAAAATTACCTATATGGGCTTAATAAAAACATTGACTGTTTAGAGGTAATTTTGATTTTTTGATAACTAAATAAATGTGGAAATCATATTTGAATGTGCAAGATCCATGTGATTATAATCATTTCAATCTACACTCTGTAGGCATCAACCTTAAGCCTTTGCTCCCCAGATCTTGTGCCTGGTGTTGGGACATAGCTTGCACCACTCCAGCCATGCTACTGTTTCCATAATTATTTGGGGAAAACCATGTACTTTAAATGTATGGTGTGTATGCAGTGATTTAATTGGCATGTTAGGATTGTGGCCATCTAAGAACCTAACTCAGAGTTACTGAAATTAATGGGGCTAAGTTAATAATGTCCATTAATTTCAATGAGTCGACTCTGAGTAGCGCTAAAGTTGGAAACAACCCCTAGTTTCCTTTTTCATTATTCCCAAACATTTTAACATAATCTCATTGCATTTAAACTCAATATCTTAGGCTGGTTTTGTTTGCAAAATGGAGTTAAAAGTAAAATTGGAGAAGTGGGAAATCAAATCTACCATTAAAATCAACGAATTGTTGTGTCTGCAGACCTTTGGTATGCAGCTGAATGAATGAATTGACCTTGATATGTTTTATGGCAATTTGTTTAGTTCCAAAAATAGGAACTAAATAGGAACACAAATGTAATATTTAGGATGTTGATATAGATGCCAACAGTTGGTTTTTTTTAAAAGCAAGTTACCATTTTTACTTTTTCATAGCAGACATACTCTTCTTTTTGCTTCTGTGTTAAAGAAAAGCCTTCTGTTGTTTGTGCTACTAAATGTCATGGATTAAAATACTTAAAATGTTTTGCCTGTGTATCCCTAAAAACCAGGAATGTAGCATAGAAATGCTTTCATGATCAGATAACTACCTTCAAAAGGATGAGAGCTGAAACTGCTGGGAATACGCTCTGCTAACATGACTGTCTAATGACCCAATTTCAGCCACTTTGTGACAGGGAATTATTAATGGCCTGGGATAATTTCCCCCTCAAAGCTCCCCCCCCCAAATTTTATTTTGCATTCTCCTCCAGTCTATGGTTTGGCTAACTTGCATAACATCTGCTTATTTATTTATCTGTTACAATTTTTCATACACCTCTCTTCCACCTCCCAGCTAGGACTTCCTACCATATAATTCCTAAGCGCAGTAATGACTGAGCTGTTAAGGACTGAGATTGAAGACTGGAGTGGTGATTGGACTTTCATTACCTTTCACTTTGATAACTTAATCCCCCAAATCAATAAAGAGATATGTAAGATGATTGCATTGCATCACTTATTGCTGATGCCATTCATAGCAGGGTCAACTATTTTAAACACATCCTGGAAAATGTGGAGCCATCTAGGCGATGCGGGCATGCAGTTGGGATAGCAGCTTGGAAGGGAGTCATGCTTGCACGCAATTGACCAGGACCTGCCCTGCTTTTGTCATCCAACATGCTACACTGATAATGGAGGTACACATCACTGTGTATACACTCTGTGGGGCAGCGTAAGACGAATGTCCCTGAAAAAAAGAGTGGAATTGCGGTTCTGTGAGCTAGGAGGGATGGTAATATAAAGCCATTAGGAAAACAGATGGTGTGTGGAATGTCAGGAAAATATACTCTGGTCAAAGTCCTATTGCATGTGCATCAACAGCTTGAGCCTTTAGTCCCAGTAAGATACTTGGCAATATGCCAGCTGTTTGCTGGGTAATAAAGTGGGGATAGGGATGAAGTATAACCTTTATTCTCCTCAAAACAGAAGATCAACACTACCACCAAGTATCAAGATGGACTTGTGAATGCATGCAAGGTGACGGACCAGACTGGACCTGCTTTAGTTTGCACATGCAGTTTTTCCTCCAGCTTGGAATGTTGTTTAGTCGTTTAGTCATGTCTGACTCTTCGTGACCTCATGGACCAGAGCCCGCCAGGCACTCCTGTCTTCCACTTCCTCCCGCAGTTTGGTCAAACTCATGCTGGTAGCTTCGAGAACACTGTCCAACCATCTCGTCCTCTGTCGTCCCCTTCTCCTTGTGCCCTCAATCTTTCCCAACATGCTTCCATGCACTTAGTATGCACCTGTTTTGATCATGGTGTGAATGTGTATTTCAATTGCACACAAGGGATATTTGCCAACATTTAGACCCCCTCTTGCAGCTGCATTGCAACTGTGTGTATGGACACCTCAGGCCTCAAGGATGCAGTGGAGCTGCTGGCCTGAGGGGATAACATCTGAAATGGATGGATCAGAGTTGCCAGATTCCTGTCTGTTTAGTTACTAAGCCGAGGAAGAAAACCGAAGACACTCAAGGCATCAACAGGAAATAAAACATTTTTATTGAATATCTGTGTAGTATGTATGTTTTATTTTAACAACACCTGGAAAAACTCTACCGTGGGATTCACTACACAAAAGTGAAACAAAATATAAACCACCTCATCAAAACTGAATGTAAAATACAGCTAAACTTGTCAGCTCGCAGGCTACGAGCCATATGGCAGGATAGAACACCCCAAACGCTTCTACAAGATACAGAGAAAAATCCACACATAGAAACACTCAAGCAGGCAGTAAATATACACAAAGGCAACTAGGATCTTTCTACAGCATCAGATTCTAATACTTTTACACAGCTTTGTCAGAAAGGTACATGTGGCTTCTTTTGAGGATGAAAATGTCATCTTGGTCAAATAGCAGGTCTGCTCTCTGCTGAGAACTATAGTACATTAGCAACCAATTCTGTGGTGACATTCAGTCTGGCAGTGCTGGAAGAAAATGCATTAAGAATACCTTAACACAATGAATCAGTTCTGGCAGCTTGAGCCTGTAAATTTCAAGATGCGTTTTGCTTTTTTTTTTTTGTCCCTGCTACAATGAACAACTAAAGGAAGTTACAGTGGAGCTGAAACTCTTTCCTCATAGGCTGCAAAGCCTGTTGAGCTCTTCTCTTTGGTGGGATTTGGTCCTTTTAAAAATGTTAGGTTATAAAAGTATTCCTGTAAGATTTTTTCCCTATATATACATCTTAGCTTATCTGACTCAACTATGTCTTTTTTTCCGTTTCTTATAGAAAATAGAAAGACCTCCAGAGTGATAGATGTTTCCACTCTCATCTGTTGGGAAGCTATGCAGAAAGCAGAACACATTGCCACAAATTCAATTTGTGGCTTGGGAGTTAAAAAAAACCTCTCCACTTCTTATTGGGTGAGGTGTAGACCCACAGCTCTGAGAAAGGGGTTGTCATTCAAAAATCTGTTGCTGTTTTTTTCTTTTTAAAAATATTATTATTATTTAACTGGATTATCCACTTATTTCTAGGGAAATCCCACTTATTCCACAAAAGGGTGCTATTTTTTTTCCGTTTTCCTTTTTTTTTTTTTTTTGCTACCTCCTTGTGTTTTTGGTGCTGGGTGGTAACTAAAAATAGAACAAGTACTTCAACACGTTATATTCACAGTCTCTTAAATAAGTATGCAAGTAAGAAAAGTAACTAAATGGAAGGTGTCTCTATTGAAGAGACCTGAGCTAAAAAAATAGTAATGCCCACAACATGATGAGATGGGATTATCTGAGATGACAACTGTCTTTATCTGTAGGACAACTGTCTTACCATCAAACGGAGGGGACGGGGGGGGGGGGGGCGGGGAGATGCGGAATATTGCACAGTGTCGACAAAATGCTGTGTGGTCCATCTGCTCTATTTTGATGCCCTTGTCCTATGCATAGCTCTTCAGTTCTGGATTGGTCCATAGGTAGGAGAACTGCTTGTGCTATACACTCCTTCGGCAGTGCAGTAGAAGGGAATGGCAGTATTTTTACAATATCACTACGGAATAAATTGATTGCTATCCACTGAGAAAAACTACAGTTTCTAAGCACACACGGCAGTCACAGTGATACACAGAGCTGTCTTTTAAGACGCTTAAATGGAATGACTAATAGCTTCATAATAGTGCCATTTACTACATAGTAACATTGAAAACATTTAAAAACTCCTCCTGAAACGAGCAACTAGTGTACATAAGAGGTTGCTTCAGTTTGCTAGAACTTGTTCTTTGTTTTGTTTCACTTTTTTTTAAAGGACAAATTAAAACTTATTAAGTATAAATAGTATATAAAAGGTCACTAGCTGTTAATCTTTTGGCTTGCTTTGAAGTGCATTCAGAAATATGGCTAATTTTTTTTTGTCCTCTTTTGATGGGATTTTACAATACTGTCTCGTCACCATGAAACTACTTTTGTATAATAAACACACACGGCGGTGATTTTTTTTTTTTTTGTCTTAAAAAATATTCTGCATTCCTTCTCATCTGGCTTAGTATAATAAAATATTTTGTTACAAAGTCTAATGTGCAAACTCATTAGGATTAGAGATAGTGAGATCACAAATGGGATTCACAGTATGCAAATTTTGTATAAAGGTGATAAACGGAGAGCGATTGGGTTTCAGGTATGTGTTTTGCCATGGTCAGTTGTAGGGGTTTGTTACTATTGCATCCTTCCCCCCTGTGATTTACCCCCCCCCCAATTTATATGTTCCTATATGTTGTAATTAATGCTCCCACCCTCAAAGGAATTGTCCCTTCAATTTCTAAGTGTAAAGCCATGATTTCAGTTTGTTTTTATATATATACACACAGGAAAAAATGATATATCAGCTTCTGGCTACGCTTCCTTGAGGTCAGCTTTGGAGCTGCTCAGATCATGCTAAGTTGCCCACGAGAGAAGACCACCAATGGGAATTAACCCCTCCAAGGAGTGTCATGTGAGCGTACGTTGATATTTGAACGATTCGGTTGAAAGCTCAGATTTAAGTTGTCCTTTAAGATGTCAGTGTAACACTACTAGTGCCTTAACAAGTTGGAATTTTTGCTGGAATGCAGACGATACGATAGTTAGTTACCCTATAATATATTATCAGCTCTCCTATATCTCAGTCAATTTACATAATTTAAAATAGAACATCTTATTAAAAACATCTAGATATACACAGATTAGGAAACGCTTACAACATACAAATAAACGGACTAGAAATAAATTATTATTATTATTTTTAGCATACTGGTATGTACAACTGTGATACAATAAATAATTTCCGTCATGCTCTATCTACACATATTGCTTAAAAGAAGAGTCGATCGGAGGGCAGTGGTGAGATGGGAGGGCTGTGTAGGGCTTTCTACATTTAAAGTTGTGCAAATTAAAAACAAGATTTGAAGTACCACTGATCTGTGTTAGGGATGCATGGCTGGAAAGAAAAGGACCCATATTACTGAGGTATTTACAGATACTGGCTAAAGAGCACTATATGGGCAAATGCAGAAAGGCTTCTTTTCTCGTTTCCTTTTTGTCTTCCTACTTCTTGACTGCAAGCATGGCGTCTACCTCCTCCTCCGGCTGTAAGGTGTGCCACTGTGCAATGGGTCGCCTCGGGTTGGCCAACATGTCTGACCAATGTCGCAGCTCCGCCCCGGTGCTGTTGTAGCCCACAAAGACTTTGCCAATGGCATCGTTCTTGCCAATCTTGTCATAGTCCAAAACAGTCACAACAACTTGCACTTTCTAAAACAGGATGAGAAAGAGAAAGGTCAGGAATGAGGAAGGCAAACTGGACTGCCAAAAAAATGGGTAGACCTTGTCACAAGAAAGCTCAATGGAAAAGGTGGGTGGCAGAAGATGGAGAGTTACGTGCCTTATTTACATTAACAACCAAACGTTTTAAAAGCCTAGGGCCAATTGATGTGACTGCTCTTTTATTCATAGGGCGCTTCAATTAATTATTGCTATTGTTACTGTTATTGTTAAATACCACATTAAGGTTTTAAAATGTTGTGATGAACTTCCTGCCCTCTAGATCCTGATTTGATTGCAAGTGTTTGGTCGCTTTGGTCACTTGGTAAGGGTAAACTCAATTCTAAGTTCTGCTCTATGCCTTCATATTTCAAATTTAATCATTATGCCAAATTTACTTTCATGAAGTCTACCAGTGACAGCACTTCCCATGGCCCTGACTGTGCTACAAATGAGTGTGTTTGGTTCCCTGTGCAGAATCCATCTCTTCCAAGAGACTCCTAAGCGTCAACAAATCTGTTTCCCCATCACTATGTATTCTGTTCTGAATTCACTGCTGCTGAATATTATAAAATGCCCGCTACCTATTTTTTTGCTGAAGAATTGACACTTCCTAAGTACTGTATATTTTATCATTCCCCTCTTGAAGCAGTCACACTCATTTCATGCCGCGCAGGATTCATGCCTAGGTGCTAATGAAGGCATGCACACTTGATAATTAGCAAGGTTCCTGTTAAATATGTATGAGGGCTGAGGGATGGAGTTTCAAGGCGAGGAAGAAACTGATGTCTGACATTACCTGGATTTGCTCAAATGGTACTTCAAAGCTGAAAGACTCATTGTAATAGGGATTCAGAGTGTTCTTTTTAATTGTTGTCTTCTTCTTCTTCAGCCGCTTTCCATTCTGCATCAGATGAATTTTCACATAGGGATCTGAGCAATGACAAGAAAAACAAGGCGGTTAGGAAATGGTGCCCTGGTTAATATAGTGTGTCCTCTAATGAGGATAATCCTTGAGTCAAAAGAGGAAGGAGGGGGGGAAAGAGGCAGGAGACTCACAGAATGTTTCTCAAGCAAATCCATATTTATAGAAGATAAAAAATCAGGCAAAATTGTCAAGTAAATGTTCCAATAATGCAACTTTGTCAAAAGATGAGCATCCTGCAAAGTCAGGATTGTGCAAACAGTCAGAGAAGCTCCTTGTGTTAATTTGCCTCTGCATGGAAATATTTGCCTGTAGGTAGGCTGCTGAGGTGTCACTGCTTGACAGGAACACTACAAGGGCAAAATTTCTTTCCTAGATATGTGGATAACTGACCTTCCCCTATTAGTGACTGCTGCCCTACAAACTTGCAAGGCTCCAGAAAAGAGTAAGTTCAGAAGCAGTGAGGGTTACTCTTCTCTCACCTGTTCCTATTAGAGATGGACTCAAAGAAGTCCATTGCGAAAGCCAGACAACACATTCAGATGAATACATTGCCCCCCCCATCTTTATTCACTTGTAAATAGAATTGCATCGTTCACTGCAAGAGGTGGTGATGGTTTCTGGCTTAAATGGCTTTCCAAAAGGAAAAGAGGACAGACGTTAACCATGATACTTATAATGGCTACAAATGGCACTTCCATGCTCCTGGGTGGTGGTAGTCTCATTACCCAAGGCAAGCTGCAAGGGGCTGACAAACTCCCATCATTTACAATTACGTATGTTGAGCTGTGGTTGGACAGACAAAGTCTTGGACTAAAGGCACCTTCATCTGATTCAGCAAGCCAATTCCACTTTTACTACATTCTGATTATAAAGGGGTTTGGATGCCTCTCCTTTCATGCATTAAAATAATGTTTGTGGGGAGCGCACCACTGAATGGGCTAGCCCTGCTTCCTGATTGGACCCTGATTTGACCATGGTCTCCCCCCGCATGGTAGAGATCTATGAGTGTACATTAGGCCTATTGAAATTAATAGATTTGGCTACATTTCCTGGGGAGAGATTTCTGTTTGTGCCTAGCCCTGCTAATTCTGTACTTTTTTGTATATAACTGAATATAAAACTTAATAGGTCAACTCTGAGTAAGAAATAGTTGAATACTGGTGTGGGGAGGAAATGAAATTGACACAAGGTGCAGCAAGAAGAGAGGAGGCATCTCAGATTCTCCAACGTTCCTGGCCCCCTCAGCTTCTAAAATGGACCCTGGATTCCTCTGAACACTCCTTTATGCCTTATTGCAGCCAAGAATCTTCTATGGCTCTAGGCTGCTGGGCAACGATGTAGCTGTCCATGGCCTTCTCTGGTTCATGACCTTTAGAGGGCTCTGGGTCTACAGTGTACTGTTCCTCCAACAAATGTGGGCTGGCACTACCAGTTCACTGTCAGTGTGCAGTTGACTCCTACCCCATCATACAATCATTTTCAGTGGCTTCTTCCTGAACATCCAGTTTTGCTCTGAACTGGAAGAGTGTGTTATTGTGTAGATGTACCATGAAATATTAAGCCATAGGGTGAGCATTAAGCCACAATCCACAGGACTTTGCTCTATAGACCTGATGGCTGCCCAGCACTCTTGGTTTGTGTTGCATTTCCTTAAAAGAAATGACGTACAACCAGATGCCTTCATCTGCCCCAGCCACAACAAAAGACGTCCCTCCCATATTGATCTCTACAGCCATGGCAGGCATTGGAACCTTCCAACAGTTTGACTCAAGCTCCAAAGGTGCACTCCTACATTGTTCTGCTGAGACAGATGGAGGCTAGCTACAACAACATAACAGAACAATTTTGTAAGGGAAAGGAAACAGGGGAAGAGAAGTCAGCAAAATGCTTTCTAGTCTCAGCTGCTTATATATCCGAGAATAAATAATCAGGCTAGTATTAGAAGGTAGACTGTGAAGATGTAAAACCTTGCTTGGTCTTTTCTCAACACAGATTCCCCCACCCACACTATGACCTGAGCACCACAGCTTTGAATGACTGGTTTAAAAATGTACGACGCGTTTAAATGTTCCAGTTACAGATAGTTTAAATGTGTTCAGCTTAAACCTGTGAAGACAAAAAACTACACTGTTCCATTTCTCTAAAGCTCCACTGTCAGTATATCACGAGTAGTTTTAGTTTTAATTTATTAAAGCTCGTGACATTCAAGAGGTGGAGGTGGAGAAGAGTTGGAGGAGGAGGAGGAAACAACTGTTGGAGTGTTGTGGGTATCAAGCAGTTAACACTCTGTGTTAAGTGGAAAGGCTAACTCAGCATCATGCGATGAGTCAGCATCACGAGACATGGACTGCTGGCGAATTGGTCTATAGCCAACTAGTATAAAGAGGTATGGTTGACTTCCCCACACTGGATTCTCCCCTGCATGTAATCCCACCTCTGTATGCTGATTCTTGGATGTAAGAAGACTGCTTTAGGATGATGCAAGACTGCAACTGCAATAAAGCCCTGCTGAGAGGACAGTGTGTAGTCAGGCGGGTGGGGTGGAGGTGGGGGTTGGCACTGTCCTTCTATGGAAAGGGCTAAGTTGATTTTTCAGTTTCCCTGATTAATATTCACTGCACGGAAATTCAAAAGCTGAAAATGTACAATTTATATTGTGCATTACTGATTTTAAAAGAATGTCTCAAGGGAGGCTAATAAAGAAGCTTTTAAAAGCAGCAGGGTACTTGATCTGACATGCTTTGTTTTGTCAAAGTTTAGAGGCAAAGATATCAGCCATTATTTAGAGGCAAACGATTCGAGTCTCATATGAAATAAAGTTGAGGTAATGTCAAATTGCCAGTAAATACAGTGATTTTGATCTTAGAAACACTGTTGCACGTCTTCTAAAGACAGCTCCAATACCCACAGCAAGAGTCTTGAGAAGGAATATTTAATCTCGTAGATAATAAAGAAAAAATTGTACATATGACATTCAAGAGACAAACCAGGTTTATCCGAGACAATACGCCATGGTTAAATGAGTCACCTGTATCAGCAGCATCAAATATACAGGGACAAGATAGCATCTGTGGAGTGCAGCACAATGAAAATGAAATATTCCCTTAACAAAAGCTGGAACAATGGAGCCCCTGACTGACAGTGGTTTTTAAAGTGAAACCTAAGTTGTAGGTGACCAGTACTTAATGAAGCCTTTGCAGAAATAGCAAAATTTAGAATTCATGAATTTTCACTTGGATTGAATGCCCGGAATGGAAAAAGTTGGCTAGGGTGGGACAAGATTACTACATCTGAATATTTCCTGAACACAAATATAAAGATAACAGCCTTTAATAAATGCCTGCAAGTCCCATGAACTGAGGTATCTATAGTCAAGGTATATAGCGCTTCCAGGCTGTCACATTTAGGGGTGAAATTCAATTACATCCTGGCAAACTGAGTCTGCTCAAATTAAAGATGATTTGGAATTACATTATCATTATTTTATTTCATTTATATCCCACCTTTCCTCCAGTGAACTCAAGGTGGCAGACATAGTTCTCCTTTATCCTTTATCCTCACAACAACCCTGTGAGGTAGGTTAGGCTAAGAGACAGTGACTGGCCGAAGGTCACCCTTGATGGCTGAATGAGAAGTCTTAGTCCAGCAGTTCCCCAAAAGATTGGGGTTTTGGGTTTTTTTTTGCCCTAAGCAAAGCAATAGGCAAATGCATTGGTAAGTGTGGGATAATGCTTGATGTAGCATTGTCTAATCTCCACACCAACAAAACAGGAGAAATGCTCATTAAAGAGGTTGCCTGGGCATGGCCACAGTCAGCTCTAGATAATTATTTTGTGAGTTGGAAGTGGGTGGGTTGGTCTTCACCTATTAATGAACCTTCCACATCAATGTTAACTTGTTTGATTTGGGCAACGCAGCTCAGGACTACCTCTTAGCACTGCCTTGTTCTAGTGCCTGATTAGTAGTTGCAGCACAATCCTAGGCATACTTATTAGTGATGGCACAAAAGTTCTTAAGCATCCCATTTCATAATACAAATCTGAAATGGTCATAAAGTTATATTCTGAAAACACAACCCTTCCTTCCCAGAATCTTCTCTGGGTCAGGTAAACATAGATAAGGTCATTAAGTTCATAGAGAAACATAATGGGGACAGGAATCAGGTTCTCATTCTGAGGGCCTCAAATTTCAATAGTGAGACAACAAAGGGCATATATTTTGAGAAAAACAAGAGGCAAGGAAGAGGCAGCTGACCTGCTGCGCCAAAATTAAATGGCCTGCGGCCACACCCACTCTAGCCACAGATTGGCTGGGGCTGTCCACAGCACAGATGATGTGGGTGGCTGTGACGTGGGGGGGGGGGGAGCAGTGTACCTCCCCCTACGCCGGAAAACTGTTGAGGCTCGGCTGACTGGCTGCAACTCCATACACCAGATAAAAGGTGAACGGACTTTTCCCTCAATCATGCCAGTAGAGGAAAATGGCACAGAGTTGTCTACCATTGCTCCTCAAAGGACTATACAGCCAGCCAGGGCTTTCTAGGTAACAGACAGTTGGCAAATGATCGTGTCCACTGCACAGCAAAGCCATTATGTGTTGTGTTAGGACATTTCCACTAACTGTTTGATACCAACAGCATCTGTCATGCTTTTCCTTTTCTGCAGGAAGCCAGACATTGGACAGAGATGTGGTTGTGGAATTGCTGGCATCACGGCTCCCCACAGGGCGAAATGTTGTAGGAAGCTCTTTCATATTTACTTGCTTTCAGATCTGTCTGAGAGTGTGTTTTCCTTCTTCATTTCTTTCTCCCATGGATTTCAAAACAGACTTACTTCAGGGCTAGCAAACCTCTCTCCTGTGAGAGGATGACTCAGTGTGCTGTTCATGGCTTTCAAGCCATGGATAATTTGCCTTTAACGTTTTCCCTCCTGTGTGTTTTCATGTGTGGGAAGGGATAATTAAGGCCTCGGAAATAACCTCTAATGAGTTTATAGCGATCACATGCGTGGGTTGTCTGAATCAATATTCGTTTGCACAAGGAAACCCTCAGAATGGGAAGGAAAACTGGGGGCAGAGGAGGACTGAACTCTCTGGGGAAGCACAGCAGCAATGGAAGGCAACTTTTCAGAGAAACTGTGCAGGAGCCAGAGTGCTTCCAGATTGCATAAGTGTTATTGTCTGCTTGTACTAAATCACAGCATTGTATGCTTTGCTTTCTGTGACAAAATGAACATGCGGATGGCAAAGTGTTGCACCTGTAATGGCTGATGGAGTCTTAGGGATAAATACATACCCTCCAATATTTATCCAGTGAAAATAGGGATGTCCCATTCCATAATGGTAATTTTACTATTTATACCCCACACACCTTACTGGGTTGCCCCAACCACTCTGGGCAGCTTCCAACACATATAAAAAAATAATAAAACAATAAACATTTTTAAAAAACCCTTCCTTATACAGGATTGCCTTCAGATGGTTCAGGGGTCGGATAACTCCATACCCTCCAACATTTCTCCAATGTTAAATAGGGACATTCCAGGATCAAATCATAACCTGGGACAAAACCTTCTCTAAATCAGGGACATTCCTGGAAAATAGGGACACGTGGAAGGTCTGTAAATACACACTAACATTCTATCTAGAAATATATTTATTAGCCTAATCACACACACACACACAGCATTTTGGTGACTAAAGCTATGACATAAAGGAGCAAAACTATGGAATGGGGTACAGTGGTACCTCGCAAGACGAATGCCTCGCAAGACGAAAAACTCGCAAGACGAAAGGGTTTTTGAGTTGCTTTGCAAGACGAATTTCCCTATGGGCTTGCTTTGCAAGACGAAAACGTCTTGCAAGTTTGTTTCCTTTTTCTTAAAACCGTTAATACCCAGGGTGCATTGCTTGAAGAAATGCAGTTGCACACGGTGTGGTAGCCTTTTTTTGAGGTTTTTGAAGACTTTGGTGATTTTTGAAGCTTTTCCAAAACTTCTTTTGAAACCGTGCTTCGCAAGACGAAAAATTCGCAAGACGAAAAAACTCACAGAACGAATTAATTTCGTCTTGCGAGGCACCACTGTATATTCTTCCTTCCATAAGCAAGGTGGGCTGGCTACTAAACTGCCTGCAAAGCTCTGACCCCTGATTCATTTCCTATTTGGAGAGCCACTTCAGACATTATGGGATGTATTAAGAGGGTGAGGGGAAAGCATGACATTAGGTAATTCACTGGGAAAGTTGGGGGAGTAGAAGACCAAGCATATTTCTTTGTGCTTCCTGCATAATGTCTGATGCAGACACCAAGTGCATTTCTTCTGTGGTGAGATGCATAAACTTACCATACACACATATAAGACATTTACACTAACTCTGTGAAGGAGCAACACCATTTCAGATGTTACATTGAAAGCACAAGTACAGGTTTTTATGCTTTCTGTCCACCAAGGCTTGTAATGCATTGTAATCCATCCAAGGTCTGGCCCTGCATTTGTTTAAAACTCCATATACTTTGTACCTGAGGAGAATTTGTCTGCCTAACATACAAGGGCACATCTCTGGCTTTCCCTGCCCCCACTCAGCATCCTTTTGCACACACGACATTCCGTCTAGAAGAGCTAACACACCTGGATTGTGAAACTGGAACAGTGTCAGGAAAAACAGTGTTATAAAATTGACAAAGAGTCAATGATCTTCCCTTTGGAGAATTTCAGTCAGGGATTGTTAACCGCAGACTGTCAAAACAGAATGGTTCATAATGGCCTAAGGCTTATTCTAATAGTTCTATCCACAGGATTTCACCACTTATAATATTTCATTACACAAGCAGAACAATACAAGTATGGCAGTGCAAAGGGTGAAGCTGTTGAAAAGGAAAGCAGCAGGCAATCTCCTCTTATTTCTCCCCTTTCTATCAAATGCATCACAAAAATAAAAGATTGGTCTCCTGAGAATCTTGCCAGCCCACTATAAACTACCTACACTTAGCAAAATAAATTTTAAGTGAAATAGATTGGAATAAAGCCATAAGCAATTGAGAAACCTTCATGCTTTAATCCAGAGTCAACACTTCAAGTACAAAAGGAAAGCAGCCCAATTGCTATGAAAATGTGGTTATAATAAAATTCTGCAGTGTAAAGCAATAAACCTGTCTCCACTCATCAACCAGGAAACAGGCCCCAGTGTTCAAAATTGACATGGCTGCTTGTCAGTCATGCCTTGAAAGTAGACAGAAAGGGAGAAAAGGCAGGAGTGGGCGAGAAACATTTCACTTTCCAAACTCCGGTGTGTAGATTAAACTAAATGTGGATTTTTAAAAGCACTTTTATGCAGGATACTAATGAAGATACAGTGGATTAATAATGTTCCAAATAACCATACAAAATAATCTATGTCCTAAATAAATGACTTGGATACTAACTTTGCTTCTGTGGATGGAAGAGATCATGTTCATTGAACAGAGCTTTCACGACTTGCCAATCCTCCTGCAGTTCCCCCATCCCAAAATATTCTCCTAGGGCCTAGTGACACTTGTAAATGGTGTGGGATATTGTACACAAACATATACAGTGGAACCTTGGTTCTCGAATGCCTTGGTACTTGAACATTTCGGCTCCCGAATGCCAAATACCTGGAAGTAAGTGTTCCAGTTTTAAAACGTTTTTCAGAAGCCGAATGTCCGATGCGGCTGTCGGCTATTGTTTCAGGGGCACTGGCACCAATTGGAAGCCATGCCTTGGTTTTCGAACGTTTTGGAAGTTGAATGGACTTCCGGAACGGATTATGTTCAAGACCCAAGGTACTACTGTATAGAAAGATAGATTTTAAGCTAAAGGAATCTTGGCATTTTCAAATTCAGTTCAAATGAGAATTCAGGCAGTGTTGAAGTGGAATGTAAAAGTGAACATAAATATGTTAATATATGATATATACACCAGTATATTAATACTAGTGTTCACATGTGTCTTGAAGTTTCAACGCTGCCTGAATTTTAATTTAAACCGAATTTGAAAATATGTAATTGAAATCACCACATAAATATTAGTGTCAGTACAAGACTGGAGGTTTATCCAGTGGCCCAATCTTCAACTTACCACTCATTTCACCGGCAGCTGAATAACACCCAAATGGTGAGGACACAATCTTTTAGCGCACTGGCTTTGCACTCAGATGTTGTTTGAGCATAAAGAAAGCACTCCCATATGGGCACTTGCTCTTCCCTCTCTCATCCATGCACCCACTCGTTTGCATTGGTGGTAGCATGCTGAATCTGTGCAAGGATGCCTATGGCTAGCAATGAGCCCAGTGGTAGATGGGAGAGGAGAATGAGTGAATTTCAAATGCAATGGATACATAGCCTGAGTACCCCTCCAGGGATCTGTGCTAACACCTGAACAAGGCTCATATATTGCTTACAATTCAGAGCTGCAACCTAGTTTTGGTTGCTAGCACAGAATCTCTGGTGAGAAAATGGTCCTGTGAACATGTCGGTGCTCTAGCCACTCTCAGTGGAATATCTGGCTGACCGGAAAAAGGTCATTCTTAAAGAGTAAGAGACATGATTCATTTAGTACAAGCAAGCATTCCTATGACTTGCTCCAGACAAAAATAAGAAAGGAGTCTAATAATAATAATAATAATAATAATAATAATAATAATAATTTATTTATACACAGCCCATCTGGCTGGGCTTCCCCAGCCACTCTGGGTGGCTTCCAACTAAATATTAAAATACAGTAATGCATCAAACATTAAAAGCTTCCCTAAACACCTTAAAGACTAGCAAATGTGTATTACACGTGATCGTGGGTATGTGGGTATGCAGGTGTGTATGCACATAAAGAAATGGGCACTGAGAAACAAACTGTAGACAGTGAAGTCAGAAGGAAATGAAGTGTAAATAAAAATAAAAATAAAAATATATTGTCAGTGACCATTATGTAATAGCTTAAATGTCATCCATGAAAGCTTCAGACATAATACATTTGTTAGTCTTTAAGGTGCCATGAAAATATTTATTTTATTTTCCGCAATAGGCTAACACAAGTACCCCGCTGGAAATTGTTGCAAACAATAAGAGGTGATATTTTTACCCAACCGTCCTCTGCTGAGGCAGGAACTGGTGGGCTTTGAGAATTATATACAATATAAATATTCAAAGCGCAGAAAAGGAATTAAACATTCCATGCATGTAATTTTGAAATGACACAGATTCCAACCACAAAGGACAAACCATCTGTAATATTGTTCAAATTTCCATAGCCATTCTTGTATTGACAAGGTTACTGTTTTATTGACAAGGTTTGTAAGCTTCGGTAAACATGCAGCTCTTTGATGTCTGACAATGTGGTCAAAAGTATCAAATCAAAGACACTTCTCTGTAGAAAGAATATAAAATACAGGCATAGCATTTCTTCCTGAAGCATCTGTGACTGAAGAAATTCAGAGTTTCATCCAGCTCAGTTATGAATTTCTCAGCAAACAATGCCACATTTTAGGTTAAGAGCAGTATAACAGATTATTCAGAAAGATGTGCATCTCCTTTTCAATCTCAGGCATATACACAACATTTGCATGAAGTGAGGTCAGGGCTATTGTTTTCCTTAAAGTTGTGCTTCTCTCTCCCCCCTCCACTGCCAAGCCAATTAAATGAGTTTCTAACCCAGAGCTTTCCAAACTGTGTGTCGTGACATGTTAGTGTGTCGGCTGCAGTGTGTAGGTGTGTTGCACGAATGCTCCCAGCATCCCTTCCAGGGCTAGAAAGGGGTTAGTTGCACCTCTAGTAAAACTGAATTACTGTGTCATGAAATGATGCATGTCGAAAAAGTGTTTCACCAACATGAAAATTTTGGAAAGCTCTGTTCCAACCAGTAAGGCAATGCAGTTGTGCAAAACAGCTAACTTCAATTACTCAGGCATACTGCTAATGCCCTCACAGCTTCCTAACTCAGCATCTATATATGAAGCAACTCGTTGTTCTGTTTGAAGAGCAGGAGGCTGCGAAAAGCTATGCAATTCTGTGAACAGGACAGGCTTATTGATGACCTCAAAAAGATACACACAGCTCTTGACATTTGCTAGGAAGATGGAAAATCCATTATGCCTCAGCACTCTGGTCCGCTTAGTAATTCACAGGCAAGTGCAAGACAAGTTTCCTGCCTCCTACACAGAATGGATGCAGAGGGATTATCTATAGGTGAGTATTCAGGGCAAGATCAAAGGAAAGCGCACAAAGTGCAATTGTAAATGTGCTGCCTGGGCATAAGCCCCATTGAATGGACAGGTGAACATGCATAGGATTGCATTGTCAGTGGCTTAGGCTCCAATCCTATGCCACAGGGTGGAGAGGGTGTAGCCCTCCAGGTGTTTGGGGCAGAACTGATTAGCCATTAAGCAAAAGAACCACATGTTTAGGGCATCAAGGGAAGAGGGGCACCACAGAAATCTTCCACTGCCAGATTTACCATGGACCATATGGTGCAGCTGATAAAAAAGGCTCTCACAATAAATGAAAAAAAATGCATACTATATATACACAATAATAGCAAAATAACAACAACAACGTAGTAATAATCAAGATTAATGATATATATTAATCTTGGGAATACAACAAAATTAGAATCTGGTAACAGGTAAACTGCCACTCGGTCCACCAAGGCTCACGTGTTTACATTTTGAATTAAGATATATATTGGGGGCATCAACATCTTTTAAGTGCTTAGGGCCTCTAAAGGTCTTAATCTGGTTCTGGTTTGGGGGCACCAATTCCCACCACTCAAAGAAAGTATGGGCAATGGTCAGGAATAAGGGGAGATGTGAGGCCACAGTTTTCCCGCCCTTGCTATACCAACATACCTGGAAGTAAACTCCATTGAACACAACGAGACTTCCCTTTTGAGGAGACACATACAGGATAGCACTGCAAATCTTACATTGTATTATACGGATGGCAAGGGGGGAAAGGCAGAAATTGTGTGTGATAATGTGGTCAGCAGATTATGCCTTCATGAATCTTAGGATGTCTCAAATTCTTCCAGGCATTCAGTGACACAAATGGATTCCGGATTGGCACGTAACAGTTTTGCTACTTGCTGTACATCACTTTCACTGAGGAGGCGTTGAAACGTGACATAAGGCATCAGAAACATGAAGGTACATGATAGTTTTCAGCTCAGATACCTGCTACAATTTAAACAGCAGATATCCAATTCGGTGCAAAAGTGGGTGAGCAGGCAGAGCTCGTGGTTCACTGACTACCTTGATTAAATTTGAAGAGTTCAGCATACTCCTGTCTGCTGCTCAGCTGAGACAAGATCTTGACATAGTCTAATCTAGGAGCCGTCTGATACGACAAAGCAAACAGCTCATAAAGCATGCATGGAGCCCAACCACCTTTGAAATGCCATCGGTTCGACACGGGGAGGACTGGGGGAATTTCAGCAAATTTAAGGCAATCCTAATTCTGTAAGATGCACCAATATTTGCATAGGGATTTGTACCCAAGTCACTTGGTTTATTTGAGGGATGTCAAATGATGTCACAATATTTCATGCCCCCATCCAAATCTTCACCTAGTGCCCATCCCCAAGCAAGAGAGGCTATTGGGCAAGCTGCAAAATGTGCCTCTTTTTTTTCATTTCAGGAGCACAAGTATAGTGTCTTGTAGCAGGGTTGTGCAGCCATAGACAGCAATAATTTCCCCTGTTTTCTGACTGATAATAGGGTGTTGTCAGGGGTGGAAATGGAAGGAAAATTTTCAGACCATATTTTGCTGGTAATCAAAACGTCACACTTACACACAACGAAAGAGAAAAAGCCCATGCTTACCATAGACAAAAGGGTGTTTTGGTTAAATACTTTTAATATGTGAAAGTAATATTTGCTCTACTAAGAAACCTCTTCTATAAATTTCTTTCTATCATGCTACAGTCAAAAAGAAAGGAAAGAAGAAAGAAAGAAAGAAAGAAAGAAAGGAAGGAAGGAAGGAAGGAAGGAAGGAAGGAAGGAAGGAAGAAAGGAATTTAACTATGGTGTTCAGAAGTACTTGGAGCCCTTAAGTCAAAACAGTGAAATATCATCCTCTGGTTTTGTTTAAAATTACCCTCAATGTAATGTAATGTAATGTAATGTAATGTAATGTAATGTAATGTAATGGTGGTGAAGCTGAGTCATTTGAGACCCTGGACATAAGGGCTTCCCCTTAAAGCAGCAACATGCATTCCTCTAACTGTGAAGTACACAATGAGCTTCGGATCCCCATTCTTGTAGCTTGACAACTGCTACATTTAGGGTGTTATGTTAGAGGAAAACAATGTTTGGTAACTCTTATATTACATTTTAGAAACCAGAACGCTACATAAGTTGTGGCCTCTTTAACCATATACATAGCAGCTTGGGTGGTTCAGTGGGGCTGGTTATAAGCAGGAGAGGGCAGTGGTTTTCAATTCCCAGTCTCTCCAGGTAGGTCTGAAAGAGATTCCAGAATTTGTCAGTTGGTGTTGATGATTTTGAGCTAGATGGACCAATAGTCTGCCTTGATATGGAAGTCATAGTCCAACAGCTTCTGGGGACCATCAGTTCTTAGAAGGAACTGACTTATTGTTGAAAGGAGAGTATTCAGCCCAGAAAGAAGGGTTTCATTTTCATCAATTTTGCAGAGGGATGAAGTCTCCTTGATGTTTATTCAGGCTACACTGCAGGCCCAAGTCTCTGCCTATTGTTGGAGGACCCAGCCTAATAACTCATATTTAAGAGACAAGACCTAGAGTCATGATGGACTTACCATCATTAAATAAATAAAACAAATAACAAGTACTCTGCCTAGGGTGTTGTAAAGTCATCACAATCCAGAGAATCTTTACATCTTTCTCAGGAGTATCTTAGATTGGCTATACCAAATGAGTTTCTGTTTTGAGTCAACCGACGCTACTCTAAAGTGACCCTGAAGAAGACTGGTGAAGTTTGTTAAAATTCAGTTTTCTTCCATCCACTCTTGAATTTCCACTAAGACAAAACAACAACAGTATAATTGATGCACAGGAAGTGGATCGTGGACAAATTTGGGGTGGAGGGGGGTGTGAAGTTTCTAATTTTGCATTTCTTCTCCCTTTGTGCCATGGCAAAAATAAAAAAAAGAAACTTACATTTCTAGAGAAAGTCAACTTTGAAATGTTCCAGGATGTCTGTTTAACACAACTGGAAACATTTCATGCCTTGATGGAAAGCTGAAGATGAAGTGGCGAATGTAAAAATAACAAAGGTGAAGCTTCTAAGTTCATGTTATCCTTTTCCAGCTCTTTATTAGTGCAAAAGTACACATCTTTGTCACTGCTGAACTGTTTTCTTTTCTTTTTTTCATGGCATTCCATAAGTTGGAAACAGTGCTCTGGAACTCAGACAAAACCCTCTCCTGCTACCATATTAGGAATGAAAATGTACATCAGAAGCCCACAGCTGAGTGGATATAATAAAGTGGGAATGTGTTCGCCTTCCAGTCAAATAAATAACACAGTTACTGAGAGAACCAAATATCTGTGGTTTTAAAAAAGTCCAACAACCATCTTGAAGCACAAGATTTTCAAATTCAATTTAATCACTTAAAACTAGAGCCACAATCCAGCGAAGAGTAACCACAAAAGAACCAATGACTTTAATCATTCCTAGATCAGTGATGGATTGTGGCCTGGATATTTAGCTGTGCTTGGACTTTCGTTAAATACAAAGAATCTCTCTTTTTGTTGTTGTTGTATGCCTTGATTTAATCATATTTTTGAAGTGAGCCTTTCAATGAAATTACAACCACCACAACTACTATTAATCTTGTAACTGAAGAAGCTGATTTGTGCTGTTAGAAGTCTGCAGGTTTTGCAGTCACTCAGATGAATCCTGTATCTTGCATTTCACTTTTTCAATGTAAGTTATCAATTTCAACACTTACAAGCCTATGCAGAAATAAGCTCCATTGAGTTCCATGGGACTTACTCCAAGGTAAGTGTGCATAAGACCGCAGACATGGGAGTACATTCAATAGAACTTAATGGGGTTGAGGCTTCAACCTTCACCCTAAGTAATACATTAAAGCCCATTTAAAGCACCGCTCCTCAAAAAATCCTGAGGACCATAGATTGTTAAGGGTGCTGGGCATTGTAACTCTCTGAGGGGTGAACTACAGTTCCCAGCATTCTTTTGGGGAGGGAGAAATGTGCTTTAAATACATGGTGTGTACCAGGGCTTTTTTTCAGCCAGAACCTTCCGGAACTCAGTTCCAGCCCCTCTCAGGTGGGCGTCATTGACATTCTAAGAGAACAGGTGCTCATGGTGAGTTCTGGCACCTCTTTTTCTAGAATAATAGTACTGGTCTGTACACACCCAGTCCCACTGAATTCAACAGAACTTATTTCTGAGTACATATGGTTAGGATTCCGCTTTTACTCCTGAGTAGGCATGCAAAGAACTGCCCTGTTATTCCACATAAGCTGGTGTATGCAGTGCTCCTAGACTTAACAATGTTGTCTTTGAAATAAAAAGAGATTTATTTATTTTTAGGGAGGTAACTGTTAAGCTCTGCAACTTTTTTCCATAGGAAAGCAGCCTTATACTTCATAAAAATATAATTTAAGCTACATATTTTGAAATGATACTTGCCCTTGGATATGAGCTGTACCAGATAATATTGAACATCAGCACATAAATGTGGATGCACTTCACAGCATTCCCAATAAATGAGATGCTGCAAGCTATTTATCTCATTGTGTCACTGCTAGAAGGAAGGAAGGGTGGAAGGAAGGAAGGAAAAGGGGAGGGTGATTAAAATGTATAGATCTTTTGCTCAAATTGTAGACATGATAGATAGATAGATAGATAGATAGATAGATAGATAGATAGATAGATAAATTTATTGTCATTGTCCGTATATACACAGTATACACAACAACGAAAATCAAACACCCACCCAAAGACCGGGTTCACATACACATTTGCACGTATCTCCAACACTCTCATCCTATTCAGACATAATCTATAAAAACATTCCATTCCACTGACACAGGGGTCTGTTGTCCTCAGAGGGGAACTGGGCTAGCAGAGCACACTGGTGAAGAAGAGGGATAGACTCCAATGTCGTCTTATGAGTTTGGGCTGCCTTGATTACTGAGAATGGGCAACTGATGACTGGCCTGGGACTTTAAATGTAATGTTCCTGGGCAGCTGGGCATCTCTTTCTATCAACTGAAATAAAATACCAACAAACCCTTGGAAAGGCAACACCTTGGAAAGGCAAGTGGGGCAGAAGCACAGTTGGATCCAGCTTTGCAATTTGAATTTAGAAAGTAGGAGGTGGAGGGTTTTAGTTGGACTTAGGACAGGGTGAAGCCTTGGAGCTGGCTGAAACCATAGTTCACTTGGAATCTAGTACAGGTTTAGTGGTTCTGTTGCCTTTTTAAAGGAACTATGTACTTGCATATCTGTATTCACTTGTTTATTGATTTATTACAAACGCATCTAAGTTTCCAGTTTCAGATTCCAAAGGAATCTGAATGCTTTGCTGGCCTGTTTCCAGCTGGCAAAGATTCTGACCAATTGACTCAAGCTACTACACCTGCTGCTACTGCTGGAGGGGTCCGAGACCATTTTACCAGTGACTCCTGCAAGACCTGCTCTGCAGGCTTATTTCTACCTGGCCTGGGACAGCAGATGGACTCCAGCTACAAAAGCTGCTGCTGTTACTGAAGGATCCAGGCACCACCATTGCTATTAGTTCATAGGGGCACATTCTTCAATTCACAGAATCAGAGAGTTGGAAGGGATCAGTCCATCTGCTGCTTAGGATGTATAGAGAGAATTGGGTTGGGGAGTTGGGGAGTTTTTGTTCGGGTCAACACTTAATTTAGAAGCTGCATTATTTTTGCTGTTATTGAATTTTTGTGTGTATATTTTCTTTGTTAGACTCTATTATGAATTATGCAAGTAACAATATTAAGCAACCCTAGGATTGAATATCTATCTATCTATCTATCTATCTATCTATCTATCTATCTATCTATCTATATCTATCTATCATCTATCTATCATCTATCATCTATCTATCTATCTATCTATCTATCATCTATCTATCTATCATCTATCATCTATCTATCTAATCTGACATATTATTGCAAGCTATGAGCCACAGAATGCAGAAGGAATTAAATATTCTTTTACTTCAATTCCTTACTGGAGAAAATGGTTTCTTTCCTATATTAACACTGTCTACAGGATTTCCTTAGAAATGGAATATACCACCAGCATAAAATCTAATGTCTAAATGCCCCAAATGCATGATTATTTCCCAGGGCTTTTTTGTTAGAAGGGGCTGGGAGAGGGGGTTGTTAATAATCACATGGCTACCCTATGCATATTGGGTTTTACACAAAAAAGGGCTATCTGCAAACATGACATCCAATGTGAAGGTGCCAAACAGCTCTGTAGATTGCAAAAGTCTCGCTCAACAGGGTGTGCTCAACTCCCACCAACTGTACGGTCTATTTACAGGCTGCCAGAGCTGCCCCCAGTTTTTTACTTGGCAGACAAGGAGGAGAGAAGAAACCTCTTCTAGTTGCTAATAGCCAGAAGTGAAGTGCCAGAATTGGAAATAAAAGGCATTTGGGTCCATTTACCCAACTCTGTTACACTGGAATTGCAGGACAGCTCCTTCCTATGGCTCCGGGATCTGTGGCCACATGGGAGGAGATGGTACTGTGGTTCCTTCCCATGGCATAAATCACCAATGCTGGGCAGGGGCAATAATGCCATGAGAGACCAAGCAAGCTTTTTCATGTGATTCAGACCATCTCAGCAATGCAGGGCGGTGCTAAATTGCAGTGGCTCCTAAATCACCAATTCGGCCTTAAGGGATTTGGAGTGAGTGAGGCTCTTTGCTTTCAAAAATGTTGGTGGATGGTTTCTAATAAATGTTTTTGTCTAAAGCCAGATAAAACTGACTGCCGTACCTTACTGGCCTCAAACATAGAATACTGACTGTGCTATCAGCATATTTCTTGCAACAGGAGCACTGTTATAAGCCTAGTATCACACACTACAAAATCTACGTGAACACAGGTTTGGGCAGTTGTAATTTTCCACAGTCAGGAAACCATAATAAGGGTGGATAATTCAGAAGAAGAAAAATAGCTGGAGTGATATATTGCTAAGCAACAGAAATACCTCTGCCTTCTAAAGAGGAGTGGTGTCTGCAATGAACAGCATTGTCTGAGAGTTTGGGGGTAGAAATATATGATATTGCTATAGAACTCCCTGGCCAGTTCTTTGTCTGGTGAAACAGATTCCTGATTTGGCAAACAATGATGTTGTGCATCTTTCCCCTACACAGATATCATAATGGGTTTGGGTTTTCTATTTCCTTCACTGGAAGACTGGGAGGTTGCATCCTACAATAGCATCCTAAAAAACATTAAAGGTAAAGGACCCCTGACAGTTAAGTCCAGTTGCAAACGACTCTGGGGCTGTGGCGCTCATCTCGCTTTACTGGTTGAGGGAGCCGACGTTTGTCTGCAGACAGTTTTTCTGGGTCATGTGGCCAGCATGACTAAGCCACTTCTGGCGAACCAGAGCAGAGCATGGAAACACTGTTTACCTTCCCGCCGGAGCAGTACCTATTTATCTTATTGCACTATGACATGCTTTCAAACTGCTAGGTGGACTAATTTCCCTTCCTGCAGCATCCACTTCCATGTAGAGGGCCACTCTTTTGGTGGAAGAGGGACTGGGGTTGGGAGCATGGGACAGGAAAGTCCCCTCATTTCCTTCCATTGGCACTAGCTAGGACTGCTGTCAGGGGCAGGTGCCAGTAATAACTCACACGGTGTCTGTAAAGTTAACTTTTTATTCAAAGAAGCAAACAGCTCAGGAGACCTGGCCTAGTGAGTAACACTCCATGGTAGATCTTATCCCAATTAAGCAGTTGTGAGGACTGAAGATCTCCTCCTTCCCACAGTTGCCTAAGCCTCCTCCCCACCCCCAATACTTCTCAAGCAACCTGAAACTTGACAGATCTTTCTCTGCTCTGCCCTCTTCATATCTCTCCTAGTCCTGGGAGACCAAGGAGAGGAGAGCTGGTTCTGCAATGCATTTTCCAACAAAAGAATGAATACCAAAAAGCACATATTGGAGAAAAGTATGCACAAAGGCTTACCGTATTTTTCGCCCTATAGGACGCACTTTTTCCCTTCCAAAAATGAAGGGGAAATCTGGGTGCGTCCTATGGGGCGAATGCAGGCTTTCGCTGAAGCCTGGAGAGCGAGAGGGGTCGGTGCACACCGCCCCCTCTCGCTCTCCAGGCTGCGCGGACCTCTCTGCAAGCAGCGGGAGCGCTCCCGCTGCTTGCGGAGAGTTGCCGGCAAGCTGAAGCCTGTGCGCGCTGGGATCAGCGCGTCCAGGCTTCACGGACCTCTCCGCAAGCAGCAGGAGCGCTCCCACTGCTTGCAGAGAGTTGCCTGCATCCCGAAGCCTGCGCGCGCTGAGATCAGCGCGTCCAGGCTTCGCGGAACTCTCCGCAAGCAGCGGGAGCGCTCCCGCTGCTTGCGGAGAGTTGCCGGCATGCCGAAGCCTGTGCGCACTGGGATCAGTGCGTCCAGGCTTCGCGGACCTCTCTGCAAGCAGCGGGAGCCAGCGCTGGGCTCCCACGGCTTGCAGAGAGCTGCCTGTTTGGGGGCTGGGGTCGGGGGAAGCTCGGGCCTCCCCCGCCCCAGCCCCGCGCCTGGGGGGGAAATAATTTTTTTCCCTTTATTTCCCCCCCAAAAAACTAGGTGCGCCTTATGGGACGGTGCGTCCTATAGGGCGAAAAATACGGTATATTGATGAGAATAATGTGTTAAAATGCATTACATTATGAAACAGTGCATGCAAAAAATGTATATATGCAAAATTATGAACAAAAGGCATATGTTAGGTAAAATGCATAAATATTTTAATGACTTTTTAAATTAAAAAAACTGAACTTAAAAAAACTTAAAAATGAGAGATTAGGAGAAATAAAAGATTTGTCAATCCCTAAAACTGAATTATCCTTCTCTGGCCTTTTTAGCACTTGCATTCTTGACCCTGTAACTGATCTAAAAACAATGCATACATTTCCTTTTGCGTCAGAATGCTTTGACTGCATCACCACAGAATGGTGCTTGAAGTTAGACATTTTTATCCAGTTCCAGACAGTGAAGTATGACAAGATGTCAAGAGAATCTCTGCTGCTCACATTGGAAGAAGCTATAATACAAGAAAAGAAAGGCCTGCTGCCCGAAATTCTGTATTTTCAGCCATTTGCTAATGCAACTATATAGAACTCAGCGGCATTTAGTGTTTCCTAGGAAGAATGATGAACACTAGAGAAATGGCCTTTTCAGTGGTGGTTCTACACATCTGGAATTATCTCCCAGGGCCCCTATCTTTATTGTCATTTAAATGAGCTTTGTAAACTTTTCAGTTCCAACATTATCCCCAGCAACATGGTGGATTTTTACTATTTAACTGTCGAGTTCAGTTTATTTTTTATTAAAATTCTGTGCTGTGTTTTATTTTTAATTTTTGTTGCTTAGTTTTTGTTATGGCCCTGATTCTCACATTCATTTTTGGCATCGTAAAGTTATCAAAATATGATTTATTTATTTTTCAAAATTGATGGTGAACATTTATGCTGAAGGCAGCCTTACAACAATCCTGGAGGATTTTTATTTTATTTTATTTTATTTTAGCTTTCTATTGATCTCCAGGATGTAGTAAAAACAAGATTTACGCATGAAGTTCATTCATTCATTCATGTTCCAAAAGAAAAATGTCAGGTTAAAGCCCATCATAGTGATCTTACCACACTGAAAGCATGTGTGACACTAGAATGTAGAACCGCCATGCCATCAATTTATGCCCCACCAATACAAAAACTTGATTCTAGATTGTCCCAGATTGCATGGGGAGCCTACACAAGTACAGCAGCCTCCCCATGGCAGGTGCTTGTTATGAATATGTGGGGAGCTAGAAGGAGCCATGAGACAAATGGGGCAAGGCTGAAGGTTTAGCCCCATAGCCCCTTTCCACAAACAGACAGACAGAGAGGGACAAAGAGGGAGACCGAGAGAGGGAGAGGGGAACAATTGCTTTAATTTGAATAGAAATGCAATACAGTGGTACCTTGGTTTAAGAACAGTCCTGTTTACGAATGATTCGGTTTACGAACTCCGCAAAACTGGAACTAGTGTCCCGGTTTGGGAACTTTACCTCAGTCTAAGAACGGAAACCGAACAGTGGAAGGGCACCAGTGGTGGGAGGCCTCATTAGGGAAAGCGTGCCTCTGTTTAAGAATGGTTTCGGTTTCACAATGGACTTCCAGAATGGATTAAGTTCGTAAACTGAGGTATCTCTATACTGTACTCTTTCTAGCATGGGGAAGACTGTGACAAGGTAACCTGTTTGTCTGTGCCTTCTGCTGCTATTAATGGACAACCTCAAGACACCTGTTCTTTCTGCTTAGGGCTCTTTATCTTGGAAGGACAACAGTTGGGAGGACAGCCCTTCAAATAGGGGGCTGTCCTCAGCAGTGTAGAATATTCTACACCTATTCTACACCTCCTTGCAGTCTGCCGCAGGTGGTTTGATGATATAGATCAAAACAAGATTTCAGGCCCTGGAAGAGTTGGTCTATGTAATTGGCAAGGTGCTGCAACCTATTTCTATGGATATCTTAATGTCAATAAAAGTAGTTGATTAGCTTCAAACATGCCTTGCAATACCAGCAGGAGTTCTCTGGGTATTCTTTGCAACATAATTCTACCGCAGAAGTAATTTTTCTTATCACCTAACAAAAAGGTGCCCTTGACACAACTCCAGCATTCCATCAAGAAATTCTTGTCAGTTTTTCTGGCATCATTCTTCACTGAAAATAACAATGCAGGCTCTTCCCATTAATGAGACTGACAGCGAGAAGTTAGATGCAATATGGGCTCTATTATTTGTGCATAGATTTTGCTGAAAACTGTTTAAAAAGCTTCTCTGAATATATGTATCTTAATAGCAAGAGTGCATCTGTGACCTGAATATTGGTGATACTTTCATGTTATTTTTCACATATCACCTTGCTGCAACAATGACGCTCTCCATGAGGTAATGACATATGAAATAGGAATAGTGAAATGAATTCTCTTGCAGGTAAAGTTGAACTATACAGTTGTAAATTCATCTTAATGAAAGCAGCAAGAAAACTCTGTTTTGACAAGAATATATATACGTATATATTTCACAGGCCAATGTGCCACCACTGTCTATGGGCAAAAGCCACTGAAAATTTCTTCTTGGCAAAGCTTATTAAAAATAATTAGATATGTAGTAGAATAGAAATGTCATTTCATCTAGCTTTCATTCACTTTGTGCACAGTTTATTAAACTTTGAAACTGACATATTGTGAAGCCTGTGTAGTTCTATTCATTTCAGAGGGATGAAAAAACGACAGCACTTTCATGGTTCTAACATGTGTTTTAATTTAATAACTTTGCATTTCCCCAATATGTGTGATAGAACAGAAGGAAGAAATGGAGTATGGGTCATATTCTTCCTTGTGGGACAGTCCTAGTCTGGTCTCTGTAGAATAATAAATATAATTCCAGTGTGTGTGTGTGTGTGTGTGTGTGTGTGTGTGTGTGTGTGTGTATAAATATAAATGTGAATCCTTTTTATGGTGTTAGGTGGTCTACTTCATCAACAGAGCCATCACAACAAAAAAGGGATAGCAAGAAGCAACAAATGGCATAAAAAACCTATTATTTATGGGATATTCCTTAAAATCCTGACTCAAGAAAGGACTGCAGCTCATTGGTAAAGGCATAAGGTCCCAAATTCAATCCCAAGCAGTTGGCTAGAACATGGTGCTGATATCACCAAGGTTGCACAATCATAATCATAATAGGTCTACTCAGAACTAAGGCCCACTGAATTCCATGGCACTTACAGGTCAATGACAGCTATACCTCCAATGGACAGCAAGGCCTGACTGGGCAAAAGAGCCATCACAGGCAGAGCTTTCATTTTTACCAGACAGCAGTATAAAATACAATATTTTTCAAAGGATATTCACGAATAATTCAGCAGGTCTTATGAAATCATTGTGTATGTGGGAATCATTTCTACCTTCCCTGCAATAAATGGTCAGGACTGTGACCATTTCAGTCCATGAATGTATTGGCCACAAGTCCACTGATGAGTGATGAGCACATGATATGCATCCAAACTCATCCATCTCATCAGTGGGGTACCACGCATGCCAGAGGGAGGTGGAAGAAACTTTCGCTGATTACTTCTTTGCCTTGCAGCAGTAAGTGTCCTATGAAAAGCTGTACCAGAGGGTATGGGGAACTTCTGCATGGGAAATTCTGCTGGGAGCTACAGGGGGAAGCTGAAATCAGCAAAAAATAAAAATAAATAAATAAATAAATCACTATCCCATGCTTTTCTCCTGTAGGGAGTTTCCATACATAGGGAGTTGCAAAGGTGAAGTTTCCAAGCAATCACACACTCCAATTTAAAATGTTTTTGTTAATGTGTTTGTGAATGATGCTGGCATAATGTCTGTGAATGATGCTGGCATAATGTCTGTGAATGATGCTGGCATAATGTCTGTGAAAGATGCTGGCAGTATTAAAAAAAAACATGCTTTATTATCACCTCCTAAGAATTTATTTTCCGGAGACTATCAAATGGAATCCTTACAACCGTCTCACGTAGTAATTGTGTGTCATTTTCAGATTTTGCTATCCACTTGCCTTCTCCATTACTTTAATAACTAATAAATATATGATGTAGAATGTTTCCAAAAGTAATAGGGTTGGAATATATTCAGCTACTTTCCACAATGTTTTCCCTCAGAAAAAACGCTAGTGAATTTGCACTTAAAACTCTTTTGACAGATTTCATGGTGAGAAGGCATCAATATGATAATCCGTTCTGATCTCTAGTATATAAGTGATGTATTTTCTGTGCCATTTAATCCCCTCCCCCACAAAAAAAGAGGTTTTTGCTTCTCACAGATCTGAAGTTATCTATTTCAGAATTACATTTAGTAATGCTGTAAAGGTGCCAAGGGGCAAGCCACAAGGATTATGGGGTCCCAAATTACTAAGCAATCTGGAAACCCTTTAACAACTCACATATAATTCATCCAACATGGTAAGAACATTCATGGCATTTTGATAAGTTCAGAATGCCCTGCACGTATACTGAAGTTGATTCTCCTTGGAAATATTGTTTCAGTTCATATTTCAAGGGATTTTTATCCACTGGTTAGTCAGAAAAATGCTAATTTGAGGATCACAGAATAAGCAGTGAATGTACATAAAAGTGTAGCGAACTAAAAGATAAATACCAATGGCAGTCAGAGAATAAACTAGTTCACTGATACAGATTATGAAATGCTATGATTAAGTTTGTTATTATACAGTATTTAGAATTACGGTTATATCCCCACCTCCCCTGGATATTCAAAATCTACAGACCAGATAAGAGATATTGTCACATGATCAGCCTTGAATAGATTTGCATATTAACAGCTTCTGATATGATATTAAGTGATGCTTTAAAAAAGATCAATATTAGAACACTGTGAATAATGTAGAAGCTCTGTCTTTAGGATAAAGGAATCTCCATACCTCAATTAACTGATTTTTTTCTCTAAAACCCTTAGGAAATATGTTGGCAAATATTCTTCTGGATGTAACCAAGGACAAATTTTAAAATCCTGTTGAAATCTCTATCAGAAATAATTCCCTCTTTTCTATATAACACCCATTCATCCATGAATTTATTTGTATGCCGCCTTTCCATAGAGAATCATGATCAAGGCGGCTTACAACATGAAAAAAGACATAGTTACAAACATAACAAGCATAGCCATAATCCAAATTAAACAATTTCTACATATATCATAAGATCTAAAATAAACACACAAAAATGAATAGGATTAACAGCAACAACCCTCCCCCTAACAAACCCTGCTAAATAATATCCCAGCCCAAGAGTGTGTTTAGCAACTTCAGCTTTTGTAGCTGGAGTCAGTCAGGGCCCTGCCCTCTCTAGAAAAAGGTCTGCAAGGCTGGAAGTTGTTCTTCCAAGATGCAGATTTGTGGAGCACAAATGACAATAAATGTCTATGCTTGTCTTCAAACTGTAGCATTTACATAACACCTCCTGCTCCAACAATTCCGGTAACTATCTAGCATCGTGAATATGTTATTTGAGTCAAAAACTCTCCCAAGATTTAATTGCTCAATATACTTTCCATTTCCTTTCTTGACATGAGCCTCATGTAGAAAACAAACATCTGCTTGTTTTCGTTTCAAGGATTTTCAATGCCTCTTTCTTCTATTTGGTGACTTCAAACCTTAGGCTTGACAGAGGATAGTTCAAACCTGGCTTGAAAACAAATTGAATCAATATAATTTTAACAAATAAATTAAGGTTTTGCTCATTTAGAGAATACTGTAATTCTCCTGAAGCCTTAGCTAGCTGTTATGCCACCTGTACCATCTTAACAACGAACCATTTGTATTTAAAGAAGTTGTTCAGTCTGAAAGGTAAAGGTAAAGGGACCCCTGACCATTAGGTCCAGTCGTGGCCGACTCTGGGGTTGCGGCGCTCATCTCGCTTTATTGGCCGAGGGAGCCGGTTTCCGGGTCATGTGGCCAGCATGACTAAGCCACTTCTGGCAAACCAGAGCAGCGCATGGAAACACAGTTTACCTTCCTGCCGGAGCGGTACCTATTTATCTACTTGCACTTTGACGTGCATTCGAACTGCTAGGTTGGCAGGAGCAGAGACTGAGCAATGGGAGCTCACCCTGTCATGGGGATTCGAACTGCCGACCTTCTGATTGGCAAGTCCTAGGCTCTGTGGTTTAACCCACAGCACCTGAAAGGTACAAACCAGTTATATATTGTACATGACCTAAGCTTCTCTGCTAAGAGCTCAAAATCCCTTCTTGGAGATAAATATCTGGATGAACGCCATTCAAAACTAATGGCTTGGATCCAGAGAAGTTATGAAAAAAAGGGATGGGAGAAAGGTGGCATTCTCACCCTCATCCTTGCACCAAACCCGCTCAAAAGTTCCTCCTGGAGGTCAGGAGATCTTCTTGAATGGGATAAGGCTGAGGGGGAAGTGGGGGGGGGGGGGTTTCACCAAAAATTATACAGATTTACAGAAGTATTCCAATTTCTTCCCATTTTTCTTACAACCCCCCCTTTATTTTCAGTGTTTTCATTAATCTACTTCTGCTTCATTGACTATGCAAAAGGCTTTGACTGCAAACATCAGAGCTAAAACCACAGCAAACTATGGCAAGTTCTTAAAGAAATGGGAGTGCCTGATCACCTCATCTGTCTCCTGAGAAATCTCTATGTGGGACAAGAAGCTACAGTCAGAACTGGATATGGAACAACTGTTTGGTTCAAAATTGGGAAAGGCGTATGACAAGGCTGTATATTGTCTCTCTGCTTATTTAACTTATATGCAGAATTCATCATGTGAAAGGCTGGGCTGGATGAATCCCAAGCCGGAATTAAGATTGCCAGAAGAAATATCAACAACCTCAGAGATGCAGATGACACAACCTTGATGGCAGAAAGTGAGGAGGAATTAAAGAACCTTTTAATGAGTGTGAGAGTGCAAAATATGGTTTGAAGCTCAACATCAAAAAAAAGATGATCATGGCCACTTATCCCATCACCTCCTGGCAAACAGAAGGGGAAGAAATGGACGCAGTGAGAGATTTTACTTTCTTGGGCTCCATGATCACTGCAGATGGTGATAGCAGTCACGAAATTAAAAGATGCCTGCTTCTTGGGGAAAAAGCAAAGACAAACCTAGAGAGCATCTTAAAAAGCAGAGACATCACCTTGCCAACAAAGGCCTGTATAGTCAAAGCGATGGTTTTCCCAGTAGTGATGTATGGAAGTGAAAGCTGGACCATAAAGAAGACTGATCGCCAAAGAATTGATGCTTTTGAATTATGGTGCTGGAGGAGACTCTTGAGAGTCCCATGGACTGCAAGAAGATCAAACCTATCCATTCTTAAGGAAATCAGCCCTGAGTGCTCACTGGAAGGACAGATCCTGAGGCTCCAATACTTTGGCCACCTCATGAGAAGAGAAGACTCCCTGGAAAGGACCCTGATGTTGGGAAAGATGGAGGGCACAAGGAGAAGGGGACAACAGAGGACGAGACGGTTGGCCAGTGTTCTTGAAGCTACTAGCATGAGTCTGACCAAACTGCGGGAGGCGGTGGAAGACAGGAGTGCCTGGCGTGCTCTGGTCCATGGGGTCATGAAGAGTCAGACATGACTAAACAACTAAACAACAAAACAATCATCTGAATTCTTCAGCTCTTTAGAAATGAAACCTTTTAACGATTCCAGCAATGAAGAAGAGGTTGATACTTCTTTGCTCTCCTTAGAGGACTTTCCCCACCTTTCTGGCTCTTTTTGCTGATTTCCACCTGCAGTGCCATATATATGCCAAACACTTTGGGGCAAAAATTCTCCCCTCTTCCAATAAAGGGGTATGTATTTCTATAAAACTAGTTAAAACTGTAATTCACAGAAGATGTTAGTTTTATCTGCTTTGAATGCCTGAATAGATAATAAAATGAATAGCATTTGTCCTACCAAGGAGCTTTCCAGACTGGGGCCAGCCCTGGGGGTTTTTCTAGCTGAAGAGTGTTTATTTTTCTTCTATACACTGGCCATTAACTTTAATGAAAGCTAAGCAGCTGAAAGGCCACACACCACTTTGAAAGAATATGGGCTGGAGATTGATTTGATTAATCTACTTATTTTTAAACATATTTGTACATTTCCATGGCACTTCACACAGCTTAAAGCACACCATTAAATTAAGATTGTCTGGAAAGTGCTGTCAGACCCCATTATCTTGTGAGATGCAACCACCGTTTGGATCGAATGGGAAAAGTTGCCTGAGCTGCAATGCAAACATCAGAGCTAAAACCAACATTCTTTGCTACAACAAGTTCAACTAGGTGGCTCTGACAAACTAATAAACGTGTAAGAAACTCTTTTGCTAATGTGTAAGGCTGATCTGACAATTCCACTAATGTAGGGTTGCCATACGTCCTGGACATAGCTGGAATACTGCAGTCGGAAGCAGTGTCCAGGCAGAAATTGCTAAAAATTTCTGTGGAAATCCAGAGGTAAGGCAACCCATGTTGTTGGCAAAACTTAATATTTTATATATATATATATATTTTGCAATTTTGTCAAAAAAACTGAACAACTTTGCCAAGAAAAGCGCAACAAATTTTGTGTTCAGATTTTCACTTTTTGAAATATGGCAACCCTAACTAATGAAAACCTAAGTCAACAATGCAAACCACAGCAAAACAAGTAGATGGCCCCACAGAAGCCAAATATTTCTGAAGTACATGGAGGTAGCTGGTCAGTATCATATAAAATTGTGGGAACGTTTATTTAATTTAGCAGAGTTTAAATGGTCCCCTGTTTGAGTTTATGCAGTTGCTAACTCGTTTGAGTCCTATCAATAATTATACCTTCCTGGTTGATAATCCCTTTCTGTCCCTCTTAAAGAAAACACACATGAATCTGAATCATATTAAGATAAACTACTTTACTATCAGATTCATTCAGGTTTACAGAGTTGTTTCTGAAGGCATGCTTAGGTTACATAACAGAGAACACAGGTTACATAACAGAGAACATAACAGAGAACCTATATACAATCATACCTTGGGTTGAAGTAGCTTGAGGTTAAGCATTTTTGGGTTGCGCTCCACGGCGACCCGGAAGTAATGGAGTGCGTTACTTCTGGGTTTTGCCGCTCACGCATGCGCAGACGCTAAAAAATGACGTCACGCGCATGACGGAAGTGGAAAATCACGACCCGCACACCCGCAGACGCGGGTTGCGTTCACTTCAGGATATGAACGGAGCTCCAGAACGGATCCCATTAGCATCCAGAGGTACCACTGTACTTACTAGATAGTAGTGAGTCATGAGAAGACTGCATCTGAGCAGTTACCAGTTAACACTCCTTGCAGCATCCGACCAACTGACAAAACTGCCTGCCACATAGAGGCAGTTAGTCCTCTCTTGGAATGTTCGACTTGACTGGCAGCTTTATATCCCACAAAAATATCATTAATAACCCCCCACTGGGTGAACACAGTTATTTAAAAAAGAGCTGCAGCTTGCAGGCCATCAAGATGCTGATGGTATGTTCTCTTGCACATTTCAACCCAAGATGCTTTAGCTATGTACTTTGAAATTGCCCATCAACAGTCAGTAGCTGGACAGCAGATGGAGGCAGCACACAGGCAACTAGGTAACAATTTATCTGTCAGGGATCAGACTCTAGAGGGCGAGATGGAGGAGGAATGGTGGAGATCACACTCCCCCCTTCTCCTGACGCTGCAGGAGAGGAGGGAGACAGCCTTGATTTACAGCAGGGCTCTGAGGGGTTTGAGGAAAGTCACAGCTCAGAGACAGACAAACAGAGAAGTTGGGAAGTGTTAGAAGAATGGGGGGGGGGACTGCAGCAGGGCAGCCAGATGACACATTGTCACCGGAAAGTATTTCTGATCCCCCTTCTCCTAGAACACGGAGTTCATTAAGAGTACAGGAACAAGGGACTCAAAAACATTTGACCACAAGTGGCCACCATAAGGGAAGATGCTGTTGTTAGGAAGGAGGGAGGAGCAGCAGCCCAGTTTTGAGCAATGCCATTGTTGAGGCTTGTTGCATTCTTTTGCCTCTCACTATTGGGATTGAATAAATAAAACTCATTTAAAAAGGACTCTGCCTTGTTTTCTTTGCTCTTGCTGCAACTGGGGGAGAAGCAGGCTTTCCCGAAGCCTTGACAGAGCATTGACATTATCTGACCAAGGTGAGAAGTTTTACATTTCTATTTAAATTAGAGCCATCGTTTTAAAATTTGTATATATACAGATAAAATAGCATGTGAATTTTTTTATGCAAACTGTATCTTCTCTTTGGCCCTCTGCTTTTTGGTGATGCGTTTCCTCTTTTTGTGGGGTGTGAAAGAGGCCACCCTACATGCTTGGAGCTGGACCTTCCCAACTAGATCTATTTCACATACAGTGAAGAGAGGCTACCAAAATTGCAGAATGGCTGGTTGAGGTTAAGGTCTGGTAGACATGTAGGGGCTGGTGGGGGAATGTAAATATTTTAGGCAGAGAGTGGTGAGATCCTCATCTGACAGTGTTCAGGTAGTCTACATGGTCCACAAGGAATTTTATTTCAACCCACAACCATGCACTGCCTGTTGGCCGTGCTCTGTGCTGATGTACCATCTTGTATTCTTGCTTTTAGAAATGGCCTCAAAACTCAGAAGTAGCAAAATAAGTCATTATGTGACTAAACTTCACTGCTTCCCTTTTAATGAGATCGTTCGTTTTTACTTCAATGCATTATATTGGCAGGCACCACAGAACGCTAAAAATAATATAAACATGTAGGTGCCTGTTCAGACCTCTTATTTTGGAACAATGAAAATAGCAAACAAACATCACTTAGTATTTATATTGCGATATTCCTAAATCTTCAAAGCATCTCCTGCACATTATCCAAAATTCATACTTGGCTTCAACCTTATATTACCTTCCTATATGCTAGGAGAAAGCAATACTTTTTTTATTGAATCCATACTGAAAGAAATTATAAGCAGCTATATCTACTGAGGAAAATTGGAGTTGGGTGGAGAAGAAAAATAAAGAAAAATAACTTCTGAAAATATTTTCAAGCCTTTTCCTTTTCATCAACAGATTAATAGGCTACCACTGCTGTGATTTCCATAAAGTGCATTTTTCTAACCATTGGTGGAGAGCTTGATAACAGATTGATACCGATTACTAAGCCCTTGGAGAAGAAGCTCAGAAATCATTATAAAACACTATAATTAGGTGATGATTTTATCAGTGTTCATGTCACCAGTGCCAAAGAAGAAACCACTTTTCAGCAAGCCAATTCCATCATAAGGCTTACGAAGATATAAATGCAAAAGCTTCTCATTGTCTGAGGCTCCTTTACCATGGCAACTTAAAAATCAGCGGCTTCCAAGTGATTTTAAGCTTAACCACCCTTCCTAACCCTTGAACTGCAGACTACATATTTCAGCCAAGGATATTAAAAAGGTGTATGCATCATGTCCATGAACGTCCAAACCATTTACCCTACAGGAACAAGCAATTATCTCAGGTCTCATCTGGGGCAGACATCACTATATCAGAATTCCCTATTCAAATCCTTCATGAATTTACACCGCACAGTGCCTGGATATACAAGGAACTATAAAGAGGCTTCTCACATGACAATGAGGCTGTTTTTGAAGGGGGCTGGATTTTTTGTGCAGTCTTCCATACAATGACAGACACAATCCTCGCATCATGAGGACTATCTGATAAGAACGATCTAATTCAATAGCAACCTGAAGCAGTCTCAGCTACAGAGGTGCCAAAAAGTTTATGAACACATTTCCCAGGTAATTCAAATGAATGCCTGTATCTCAGCATTCTTAAACCATTTTTAAACTGATCACTCAAAGAATACTCCCTTTTACTTCAGTGGGCTAACACTGGAGCTGGTATGATTGAAAGTGTCCACTCGACAGTACATGGTGGATGTATTCATGCAGACTGTTTAAGAGGACTATTCCGCCTTCAGTGATGAACTTTGACAAATGCTTCAGGGAAGGACAGAGTACACATTTAGGGAGAGGCGCAAAAAGCATTTCAGAGTGCTATGCTATGAAATAGATTTAATGCCCTGAAGCAGAGAAACTAAGACTACGACTACAGAATTTTGGTTTTTTTAATCCTTAAGAATGTAACACTAGGTGCTGTGCCCGATTCTTAGGGAACTCATTTCTGTAATTGACAGCAATGTAAGTAATGTTAAGTGACCTTGGTATTTCTCCTGTTGTGGGACGGAAAAGATCCTTTTGCCCTTGTTACAACTGGACTGAATCCAGTTATTATTCAACTTCTCCAGATCTGCAGCAAGCTGATAATATCCCCTCTTCAGCGACCTCCCACTGTGTGCTCATTGAATATAGATTGTTCAAGACATCCTTAAAACACTTAGGTAGAGCAGTTGAGACACTTGCTGGAGTAGTGTGAGAGCTTTATGGTATTAAAAATGCTGTCTGCTTTTTTAAAAAAACAACAACGTATATGGGTTTGATCTTGCCCCATGCAGTATTGTACTGTGGGTTGTTTTAAAATTGGAGGCATCATATGCTAATGACTGTTACATTATTTAATGGATTAGCCCTTGACACTGTATTTGAAAGGTTAATTATAAGTTGCTCTTCCCTTTTCATGCTTAAAATTCCTTTCCTTTCAGATTAATGGCATGTTGTCATTATCTGGTGAGCAAGAGTGAAGAAAAAGTAGTACACTGTTGCCTTCCTTATAACTAAGGAAAAACTGAAACAATTCATCAGGCAAACAAAGGCCTCATTCAAGTTCAGATACAGGCCTTTCCCTTGTTTACATAACAAGGCTTTACAACATTCACTATCACACAGAAACACGTCTTTTCATTAACATACCAGACACAATACTTTCCTCCAGTCCTACACAAAGCTGCAATGGAAAAGCGCCAGTGATATTTTCATGCTACAGGAAACCCTTGATTTATGTGGGGCTTATATTCTGGGGACCATACCTAAAGCCAAAATCACATATAGTCAAAATACATTGGGTACAATGGCGGGTGAGATTGCTGAAGTCTTTCCCCCCAGATGCCCACTCCTTTTCTACCCTCTTTTTATTTTATTTTTAAAATGGTTTGCCAACTGCGTAAAGCTGAATGCTCACAAGTTAAATGCAAGTACAGTGGTGCCTCGCAAGACGAAATTAATTCGTTCTGCGAGTTTTTTCGTCTTGCGAATTTTCCGTCTTGCGAAGCACGGTTTTGGAAAAGCTTCAAAAATCACCAAAGTCCTCAAAAACCTCAAAAAAGGCTACCACACCGCATGCTATGAGTTGCTCCTCGAAGTCAAGTCGCAACTGCACCCTGGGTATTAACGGTTTTAAGAAAAAGGAAACAAACTTGCAAGACGTTTTCGTCTTGCGAAGCAAGCCCATAGGGAAATTTGTCTTGCGAAGCAACTCAAAAAACGCAAAACTCTTTCGTCTTGCGAGTTTTTCGTCTTGCGAGGCATTCGTCTTGCGAGATACCACTGTACAGTAGTACCTTGGGTTACAGATGCTTCAAGTTACAGACGCTTCAGGTTACAGACTCCGCTAACCCAGAAATAGTACTTCGGGTTAAGAACTTTGCTTCAGGATGAGAACAGAAATCATGCTCTGGCAGCATGGCAGCAGCAGGAGGCCCCATTAGCTAAAGTGGTGCTTCAGGTTAAGAACAGACCTCCGGAATGAATTAAGTACTTAACCCGAGGTACCACTGTACTGGGTAGTGTCAGCACAGCAGATGAGTACACAATACCTAACCATTCTGACTACATCTCCATAGAAAACACTTCCTGATTGCGAAGATATATCTTTATTCATCGTTGCATCTTTATATGCTGAATGTAAAGTAGGGTTGGACCTGAAATACCCTCTGTTCTGAAAACAAAGGCAGATGTAATGAGCTTCAATTGAGCGCATGCTGTAGAACTTTGCTTCAGGATGAGAACAGAAATCGCGCGGTGTTAGTGGGAGGCCCCATTAGCTAAAGTGGTACCTCAGGTTAAGAACAGTTTCAGGTTAAGAACGGACCTCCGGAATGAATTAAGTTCTTAACCCGAGGTACCACTGTAAGTTGTATGCTCACTGTACTACCATCAGGTATGTTGGCAAAAAAATTCTGAAAACATATTTTAAAATAATCCTGATGCAGCTTAGGTTTAAAAGAAATGAAACATTAAGAGTGCCTCTAGGCTATGGAAAATGAAAGAAAGCTTGACTAGACAGTACTTCAAGTTTTGGAAAGTATGATTAGATCACATCATCATTGCTTTCAGTAACTATGTTGTTGATACATATTTAGGTCCTCTAGAAATAATTTGAAATGTCACTTGCATTAATTATAAGAAGAATGTATGTTGTGATAGTGATCATATGGTAATTATGGTCTAGCAAAGTGCATCTTAATACCTATTTTATTTTAATACAGTATATTTGATCTTATGTTGCACATTGCCTCGGGATATAACTTTTTTTTTTTTTAATGAACAAAGTACTGAGAGCATATATAACATTACTGCCAGCTGTTTTCAAATAAGAACTGGTATCCATTGTGGCTAAATTATAAATTGCCCCTTAATTAATTTCTCTTCCTTAGGTGGGTTTTAATTACTGGTTTAATGACTGGGTCCTTCTCTATGTAAAAAAAGAAAAGCAAAACATAAAATAAAAATAAGGTAAGGAACCAAGAGTTAAAGACCACATTGACAGGGAACAGGTTAAAAAGAGGGCAATTTATGATTCATCCACTGAAGATGCTAAACAAGAAGCAAACCGTGTGCAGCAGCTGCAAGAAGGAAACTTTCCCTCAAAGTTACAGAGGATCTTTTGTTGAATGGGACTTCCTAGTAAATATTATCTTGTACGTGCTGATGGGAACTGGAGGCCAAAAGAGTGTTTATATTAAATGCAGTATAGCAGCACTCATTTAATTCCAGCTAACTGCAAAAAGAAATGCTTCAGCAGCACTAAAGGGTCCTACTGTGGAAGGAGGCCACTGTAAATTACTTTTGTTCTTAGCATTTTACTTTCCCTAGTGATGCAATCTGGCTGAGAACCGTCCGCTTAGTTTGCAATAATGACTACAATTAAAAGACATGCCACTTCAAGAAATAGGAAATCAGCTAGCCCAAAGATGATGAAAGATAAAAAAGAGGACCCTGCGCAGCAGGCTGCATAAATCAAGGTGCAGATATCTTATTTTAAAAAGTGTAATTCGTAACCTCAAAGGGACATGCATTATTTTCAGGTAAGGAAAGGAATTATGATTTTAAAATTTCAGTAACACTGAATATATATATATATATATATATTTGCTTTCGTAGATTTTCACGGGTACAGGAATGCAGGTTTTGGTGTCCTCGGGTATCTTCCCGTGTAAAAGTTGGGGTGTCTAGGCGACGTTTCGACGAGGTCTCACTCGTCATCTTCAGGCTGGTGCTTTCGGCTTCTTGTTACTGGAACAGAGCAGGATCTCAGTGTTTGAGTTCCTATAAATACTGTTGAGGAGGTGTGGTGTATAGCCTCCAATGTTCTGGGCAGAGAGGAAGTTCCCAGGCTAGTGTGCCTTTTCTTCTTTTGTTCCTTAATTACTTGAGGGATATCTTGAGTGATTTCTTGAGTGATATCCTGAGTACCACTTAGGTGGGTCATTAGGTGTGGATTAGTTGCTAAGGCCTTTGTGTCTTGACCTCTTGAACTTTGTGAAGAGTTTTTCTGAGAAGATGGCTGTACTGAAATTAGTTGTGCTCTGGCTTGGCTTCGTGTATAGGGGCGAGCTGTGGTTTTGTGGCCTGTGCCAGCCAGATCTGTGTAGGGATTGCAGGGGGGTGCAGCATCCGGAGGTGCCACCATGGTTTGGCTACTGGATGGTGTCTGTAATTTATCTGTGGAGAGGGTCTGGGTTTGGATCTGGTGTGGTTGATTGGTGATGGCGTTCTGTGTGCCTCTGGCTCTGGTGTCAGTTTTTGTGGGGAGGGCTAATTTCCAGATGTCTGGCAAGCGGGATGTGTCGTCACGCTTGTTCATGTTGTGAGGGTGTTTCTCTATCTCGATGGCTTCCATGATTATTCTCTTGTGGTGATGTTCCATGTTAAAGAGCAATTTGGAATCTGCAAAATTAATTTCGTGTCCTGTTTCTTTCATGTGTTGGAAAAGAGAGGAAGTTTTTTCTTCTTTTTTGACGGCATTCTTGTGTTCTGCAATACGTGCATTTATTCGTCTGTTTGTTTGTCCAATGTACGTGGCTGGGCAGACTTTGCAGGGTATTTCATAGACCCCTTGGTTTTCCAACTGGATTTTATCCTTGGGGTTTCTGAGGATATTGGCTATTTTTTGGTTGGTGCAAAAGGCTGTTTTGATATTGTGTTTATGGAGGATTTTGCTAATTTTATCTGTAGTGCCCTTGATATAAGGAAGGAGGGCCATGCCATTGTTTTCTTCTGTGTCTTGGTTTTTGGGGGGGTGTTTCTTTTTGGATTAGCTTCATAACCCTGTTTTGCTGGTATCCATTGGCAATTAACACATTTGAGAGATTCTGTAACTCAGTTGTCAGGTGGTCTTTGTCAGCCAGGCGTTTGGTTCTGGAGATGAGAGTCTTGGCTACGGAGTTTATTTGTGCAGGGTGGTGGTGTGATTGTGCATGTAAGTAGCGGTTGGTGTGTGTTTTTTTCCGGTAGATAGTGTGTCCTAGGGAGCCATCAGGTTTTTTGTAGATTAGGACGTCAAGGAAGGGAAGTTGGTTGTTGGCTTCTATTTCCATAGTGAATTGTATTTTGGGGTGTAGGCTGTTGAGATGTGTGAGGAAGCTGTCCAGTTTTTCTTTCCCGTGTGGCCAAATTACAAAGGTGTCGTCAACATATCTGAGCCAAAGTTTGGGTTTGTGTTCTGACTTGTCTAAAGCATTGGTTTCAAAGTGTTCCATGTACAGGTTTGCGATGACCGGTGAGAGGGGTGATCCCATAGGTGCTCCTTCTATCTGTTTGTATCTTTGTCCATTGTGGATGAAGTACGTGTTGGTTAGGCAGTGGTTGGTCAGGTCCAAGATGTATTCGGGGGGATTGTATTTGTTTTGAATGGCTGTCAAGGCTTCATTAATGGGCACTTGTGTGAAGAGAGATACAACATCGAAGCTCACAAGTAGGTCATTGGGATGTAGGTTTTGCTTCTTTATTGTTTCTATGAACTGGAAGGAGTTTGGAACGTGTGAAGAGATGGATTCTGCATAGGGCTGAAGTTGCTTGGCGAGAAATTTAGCGAGATTTTGTAGAGGTGAGCCTATGGAGCTGACTATTGGTCTGAGTGGTGTTCCTTCTTTGTGTATCTTGGGGAGGCCGTAGAGTTTGGGGCATCTGGATGATTTTTCTCTGGGGATGATTCTTAGCTGGATTTCTTCACTGATAGGAGAGGCTTTTATTTTGGATTTGGTGGTTTTTTCCAGATAGGTGGTGGGATCTGTTTTTATAGGTTGATAGGTAGGGTCTTGGAGTAGATTTGATAGTTTTGCTTGGTAGTCCGATGTGTTCATCACAACAGTGGCATTACCTTTGTCTGCTGGGAGAATGATTATGTTGTTGTCTTTCCTCAGGTTGGTGAGTGCTTTCTGTTCTTCTTTGTGTAAATTGCTTCTGGGTGGTTTGCTGGAGCAGAGGATGTTGGTGACTTCAAGTCTGATTTTATTGGCTTCATCTGGGTTGATTTTGGTTAGGCTAGCTTCGACTCCGCATATGATGTTTTCCGTGGGGATGCGTCTCGGGGCGACTGCAAAGTTGAAACCTTTGGAGAGTACTTTGGTTTCAGTTGAGGTGAGGATCCTGTCTGATATGTTATGTACTGTTTGTTTCATGGGTTGTTGTGGAGGATGGCTGGGCTTCTGGCGTTTCTCTAGTTTGTGGAGTTTGTTGGTGTGTGTGTCTGTCTTATGTGAGGTCTCCGTTTCAGCTCTCCAGACGGCTAGTTGTTTGCATTTGTCCCAGAGTGCAGGGTGGATTTTGTTACAGAGTTTGAGGTGAAGAGTGAGCATATCTTTGTTGGTTTGGTTTAGTAGGTATCTTTTCTTGTGTAGTTCGTTTCTGATTAGGGATAGTTCAGTTCGTTTCAGGATCCTTTCGGTAGCTGGGGTTTTGGAGTGGAATTTAAGTTGGAAGCATGTGGGAATTAAGTTGTTGTCTCGGCAGTTGCGTAGGAACAAGAGATCACATAAGATGGTGGCTCTTCGGATTTCTAGTTTCTCGTAGGTTCTTGTCAGCTGGAAGGTTTCCTCCCCGTAGAGGTGAGATATTTGCTTTCGTAGATTTTCACGGGTACAGGAATGCAACAAAATCCACCCTGCACTCTGGGACAAATGCAAACAACTAGCCGTCTGGAGAGCTGAAACGGAGACCTCACATAAGACAGACACACACACCAACAAACTCCACAAACTAGAGAAACGCCAGAAGCCCAGCCACCCTCCACAACAACCCATGAAACAAACAGTACATAACATATCAGACAGGATCCTCACCTCAACTGAAACCAAAGTACTCTCCAAAGGTTTCAACTTTGCAGTCGCCCCGAGACGCATCCCCACGGAAAACATCATATGCGGAGTCGAAGCTAGCCTAACCAAAATCAACCCAGATGAAGCCAATAAAATCAGACTTGAAGTCACCAACATCCTCTGCTCCAGCAAACCACCCAGAAGCAATTTACACAAAGAAGAACAGAAAGCACTCACCAACCTGAGGAAAGACAACAACATAATCATTCTCCCAGCAGACAAAGGTAATGCCACTGTTGTGATGAACACATCGGACTACCAAGCAAAACTATCAAATCTACTCCAAGACCCTACCTATCAACCTATAAAAACAGATCCCACCACCTATCTGGAAAAAACCACCAAATCCAAAATAAAAGCCTCTCCTATCAGTGAATAAATCCAGCTAAGAATCATCCCCAGAGAAAAATCATCCAGATGCCCCAAACTCTACGGCCTCCCCAAGATACACAAAGAAGGAACACCACTCAGACCAATAGTCAGCTCCATAGGCTCACCTCTACAAAATCTCGCTAAATTTCTCGCCAAGCAACTTCAGCCCTATGCAGAATCCATCTCTTCACACGTTCCAAACTCCTTCCAGTTCATAGAAACAATAAAGAAGCAAAACCTACATCCCAATGACCTACTTGTGAGCTTCGATGTTGTATCTCTCTTCACACAAGTGCCCATTAATGAAGCCTTGACAGCCATTCAAAACAAATACAATCCCCCCGAATACATCTTGGACCTGACCAACCACTGCCTAACCAACACGTACTTCATCCACAATGGACAAAGATACAAACAGATAGAAGGAGCACCTATGGGATCACCCCTCTCACCGGTCATCGCAAACCTGTACATGGAACACTTTGAAACCAATGCTTTAGACAAGTCAGAACACAAACCCAAACTTTGGCTCAGATATGTTGACGACACCTTTGTAATTTGGCCACACGGGAAAGAAAAACTGGACAGCTTCCTCACACATCTCAACAGCCTACACCCCAAAATACAATTCACTATGGAAATAGAAGCCAACAACCAACTTCCCTTCCTTGACGTCCTAATCTACAAAAAACCTGATGGCTCCCTAGGACACACTATCTACCGGAAAAAAACACACACCAACCGCTACTTACATGCACAATCACACCACCACCCTGCACAAATAAACTCCGTAGCCAAGACTCTCATCTCCAGAACCAAACGCCTGGCTGACAAAGACCACCTGACAACTGAGTTACAGAATCTCTCAAATGTGTTAATTGCCAATGGATACCAGCAAAACAGGGTTATGAAGCTAATCCAAAAAGAAACACCCCCCAAAAACCAAGACACAGAAGAAAACAATGGCATGGCCCTCCTTCCTTATATCAAGGGCACTACAGATAAAATTAGCAAAATCCTCCATAAACACAATATCAAAACAGCCTTTTGCACCAACCAAAAAATAGCCAATATCCTCAGAAACCCCAAGGATAAAATCCAGTTGGAAAACCAAGGGGTCTATGAAATACCCTGCAAAGTCTGCCCAGCCACGTACATTGGACAAACAAACAGACGAATAAATGCACGTATTGCAGAACACAAGAATGCCGTCAAAAAAGAAGAAAAAACTTCCTCTCTTTTCCAACACATGAAAGAAACAGGACACGAAATTAATTTTGCAGATTCCAAATTGCTCTTTAACATGGAACATCACCACAAGAGAATAATCATGGAAGCCATCGAGATAGAGAAACACCCTCACAACATGAACAAGCGTGACGACACATCCCGCTTGCCAGACATCTGGAAATTAGCCCTCCCCACAAAAACTGACACCAGAGCCAGAGGCACACAGAACGCCATCACCAATCAACCACACCAGATCCAAACCCAGACCCTCTCCACAGATAAATTACAGACACCATCCAGTAGCCAAACCATGGTGGCACCTCCGGATGCTGCACCCCCCTGCAATCCCTACACAGATCTGGCTGGCACAGGCCACAAAACCACAGCTCGCCCCTATACACGAAGCCAAGCCAGAGCACAACTAATTTCAGTACAGCCATCTTCTCAGAAAAACTCTTCACAAAGTTCAAGAGGTCAAGACACAAAGGCCTTAGCAACTAATCCACACCTAATGACCCACCTAAGTGGTACTCAGGATATCACTCAAGAAATCACTCAAGATATCCCTCAAGTAATTAAGGAACAAAAGAAGAAAAGGCACACTAGCCTGGGAACTTCCTCTCTGCCCAGAACATTGGAGGCTATACACCACACCTCCTCAACAGTATTTATAGGAACTCAAACACTGAGATCCTGCTCTGTTCCAGTAACAAGAAGCCGAAAGCACCAGCCTGAAGATGACGAGTGAGACCTCGTCGAAACGTCGCCTAGACACCCCATCTTTTACACGGGAAGACACCCGAGGACACCAAAACCTGCATTCCTGTACCCGTGAAAATCTACGAAAGCAAATATATATATATATATATATATATATATATATATATATATATATATATACACACACACACACACACACACACACACACACACACACACACACACATATACTGAATATGTGTAAAATCAGTGAAGATACAACATACAAAGGTCACTGGATAATTTCATGATGTTGTCAACTGTTTTGATAATCTGCCCGGCTCAGGACTTTTATGCAAAGGAAAAGGCAACTGCAAGAATAAATTTCATTTGGTGTCAAGACAGAATGGGTCTTGAACCATTAAACTGAGGCATGGCGTGTGAAGAGTCAGCCTGTGGACCACCATCCAGCTGTGGTCCAAAGGAAACTGCAGGGAGTCCAGCAATGAGGACTCTTTAGCCACACTGAGTCAAATGGTACTTTCATTCTGACTGTGGTGGCCTGGCTAGTCTGAGCAAGCAGTAGCAACTGGGAGAGTGCCATTGCACACAGCGAAAACAGGATGCTGTACTAGATAGGCATTCAGCTTGATCCATAAGGACCCTTCTTAAGCTACTCTCTGTTGGTTGCCAGAACAGTGGTGACTGGTGCCCCTTGTGACTGGAAGGCCAGAAGGCAGGGAGACCAAGTGGAGCCAGAGGCAATGACAAACAGGGCTATTCCCTGATTGTTTGCAAGGAAGAAGGCAGGAAGGTGGAGGCTGGCTGAGGGCAGACTGAGGTTGGTGGGGCAGTTTTCCATTTGCCCTAATGGCCCAGCTTCTACTGTGCAGGAAGCCTGCTTTGTGTTCCTCTGCCTTCAACTACTTGTTATGTATTAAGATTAGTTGCAGTTCTCACTCAGGGCCACCAGTATGTAAATGAAGGATTGAAAACTGTCTCTCCTGATTGGTTAGCTAGTTGTAAGTTGTTACTGTTTCAAGTTACTTAGTATTATATAAATCAGCCAGCTAGGCTGCCGTCAGTCTGATTCCAGGAGAAGTTCTAACTGCTGTAATAAAGACATGTGAATCCAACAGAGCTGTGTCCTTCGTCCATCTTTTCCACTATTCAACAGTACTCAAGACTGGAATATGACACGGTGGTCTTGGAGGCAGAAATTCAGGCCTGGTTTCTCTTTTAGGAACAATAGTATTGTTGAGAAGATATCTTCATTAAAGAGAAGTCTCCAGCAGCCTTATCCCAACGAACCCAGACCTGGGCAAGTGTCCTGGAATGTCTCCTCACTTGGAAAATTGGGGTGAGCATCTATGAAGCCTCTGAACGCCCCCACCCACAGTCCTTTTTGGTCATGAAGTGGTGAGAGCAATTCCCTTTGTCTCCCTTGAAAGGTACAAATAGCTGAGGGAGCAAGATCTTCCTTTATAGCTCTATGTGCTTCTCAAGGGCCAAATTAATTCTGCTGGATCTGATATGTAAACATATCCCTTGGGAAAGCAAATAGTGTGCATATGGTCTCTCTCTCTCTCTCTCTCTCTCTCTCTCTGTGTGTGTGTGTGTGAGTGATTTAGGGGAGAAAGAGAGAAGCAGCCAGAGAGGATGGGGCCTACAGTAGTTGCTCAAGAAACAAAATATCCCCATGGGCCTAAAAACATTAGCAACCCCAAAACTAGATAGATGCTAAACTCTCTCGTTTCAATGGCAATGTATGCAAAAGCCACACAATGCCTTTAGATGGCAGCACTACACACAGGCTTCTCCTAGTTTAGATTGGCTCACCTTTGCCTTGTTGCATAGTACTCCTGGAAATAAACAACTTCCAACAAGCGTACAATGCACACACTGACATCCTATTTGGAATGCCTGATTGCTGCAATTTAAAACAAAACAATTCCCTTGGGCTTTTCACATTTAGAAGCAGATTTCATGGATATTTAACTCAATTTCAGAAGTATAATTGAACTAACAATCTGTTCTCTCAGACAGGATGTCCCCTGCCTGATATTATGGAGGCCTGGACAGATGCCAAAGCAGATTTAAATTTACCTCAAAGAATGCCCGACTTTCTCCCCCTAAAAATTAGCTAAGTGTGTGTATGTGTGCAAACACTGTTTGTGGTTGGTTTGCCTCTCTGTAAGCACATCCTTATGCAAACAGAAACAAGACAGGTATGCACAGGTGTCTTTTAGTCTGAAGCAAAACACAACTTACCACTGTTTTATAAAATCTGTCCATGGCTTACATCACCAGGGAAAGGAACACAGATTCCTTAGAACCAATAGACAGCTCTCCCACTTGCCCTATCAGCCCTTTTGCATTTTTGTCATGACAGCATGCATTGCTAGTTAGGAATGAATACCTGCATGCATCATTAGATCATCTCAATCCAGGTGAGTGCTAGACAACTGGGAGACAAGGAACATAGACTGCTATCCTATATATCCTTTTCAGTTTGAGGGATGCATCCCTTTGAGGATCACCTTCCGAGTGGTGGACAGGGCCAGAGGAAAAAAGTGGATAGAGCAATGGTAGATGCAATACAGTAGGCCAGCTTTATTTAATCTATAAATAATATATTTGTATACTGCAATTTCATTTAAAAACATCAAAATGAAAAACCCAGATAAGTAGCTAAGCATTAAAAAAAAAAGAATTATTTTCTCAATTGTCTGCATAAACCTGGCAGCATACAAACATTTTCAGCAAACGTCAATACAGATCTCTGTTGGAAAAGCATTCCACAGGACTTGGCTGGTGACACTGAAGGCTCTGTTTCTTGTTGACATCAGGTGAGCCTCACCAATTCGGGGTGACAACCAGCGATGATCCCACAGATGATCACATTTCTACACAAGTCCCTTAATATGCATTATTAGAGTTCGTGGACAACTTCCAGCAAGGCAAAAATACTTCAGGAAGCTGTGAAGCACAGCCAGTAAGAGGCCTAACCTCGGGAGAGTCCCAAGGGCCAGACAGAAATCCTTGGAGAGCCACAACTGGAGACTGGGCCTAAGTTTCCCCACCCTTTGAATATAGGATAGCACTATGTTATGTTTCCTGTCTAGTACTTACATATACAGTCATACCTTGAGTTATGAATGCTGTGGGCTGCACGTTTTTGGGTTGTGGACCGTGCTGAACCCAGAAGTACTGGGATGGGTTACTTCCAGGTTTCGGCGCTTGCGCATGTGTAGAAGCGCAAAATGATGTCACGCGCATGCACAGAAGTGCCGAATCGCATCATGCGCGTGTGCAAACGCAGCGCTACGGGTTGCGAACATGCCTCATGCACGGATCACGTTCGCAACCTGAGGTATGACTGCACACACATATATGGGACCAAGTCTGATTGAACTCAGTAGGCCTTCTGAGTTGGCATGCAAGGGACTGGAGTGATAAAGTATGAGAGGAAAACGGGAGGATTAGCAATTTTTATGCCAGGAAAAGATGGCAAATCCTTAAAAATGTAATTACTCTATATTCAGTTCTGTGCTTCTGCTTAATCCAGCAGATTCCATGAAGAGAGGTTTGACAGCAAGTTCAGGTGTTTTAAACCTCAGGTCTCTTAACGAATTTTGTATCAGGCTGCTGTGAAGCCTGGGCAGATCATTATTAATTATATTAGGGATTTGCCATGACAAAAATACCCGACCTGAGAGATGAAAGACAATTTCTGAACTATAAATGCAAAAGAAAAAGAAAGAAAAGCAGTTTGGTGTAGTGCAAAGAGCGTTGGACTTTGGAGACCTGGGTTCAGATTTCTGCAAGCTAAATCTATTGTGTCTTGTGTCTTGTATATTGTGTCTCAGTATTGAGGCTTTAGCAGTTGGCTTATAGATTGGGAAGGGCACAATGAAATGGTTTGAAAAATATTGAGGGTGACAATAGGGCATTTCCCCCCCCCCCAGCTGGAGCTCACCAGAGCTCAGCTACAGCACCTCTTAGGCGGGCACCATTGCCATTCTAAGAGAATAAGACAGAAGTTCATAGTGCGCTCTGGCACCTCTTTTTCTGGCAAAATACCACTGACAATAGTGATGGTAACAGAAATGCAGTTAAACAACAACAACAAAAAACCATATAAACTGGTTTAGGAAGTAGCTGAGGGCAGGACAGGACAGGAATGAGGCTTTGGCTATTCATCCTGAGCCCAATGAAGCTAATGAATACCTTAGACTTTAGCAATTCATTTAAAATAAGAACCAGCAGAAAAGGGGAACTTTTGTGAAATTCAAGAATCAGTGGTGCTTGTATTGTTTCATTAAGATTTGGGGGGGGGGGCATTACGGGTTTGTTTTGTTTTTATTATGTACTTTGTGTTTGTATTTTTATTATGTGAACTTAGGGTGGCCATATATTGGAAAGCAAAAAAGAGTACAACCTGAGCCGCTGCCAGCCTGAGCTGGGGAAAGAGGGGTGCATGGAGCTGCCACCGCCACACCCGTGCACCTCTTTCCCCAGCTTGGGCTGGCAGCAGCCATGGCGTGCAGAGCAGCTTGAGCACAAAAAACCCGGACATTTTCTTTACAACGTAAAAATCCACCCAGATAGGCATGTTGGTCCCCAAAAGAGGACACATCTGGGGGTTTCCCCGGATGTATGGCAGGCCTATGTGAACTGCCCTGACATTTTTGAATGAAGGGTGGTATACAAATTTAATAAATAAAATAAAAGTTAGTGAGAATACTACTACTACTACTACTAATAATAATAATAATAATAACCCTGACTTGATCAAACCAGGAGACTCAAGGTCAGTTTTGTTATTGGCACTGGATGGAAGCAAAAATCTAAAATTGCTTAGCCTGAATCCTGCAAAATTGTGATGGTTTGGGTCCAACAAAGGAGATAGGTTCCTGCTTGCTTGCACACCAGGCAGACGCTGCATGCAGACTGCATTGGATTTCAAGCTTTGCCTGATACAAGTTATATAACCTTCTAATATGGCTTTAGCAAATCATATTAAATATAGCTGGATATCACCGGAAAGCTTTGACCATAAATATTTTGATTTGAGGAGTGTGGGAGATGTAGCTCTTTGTAAATCACCGGGTGGCTCTGCAGAATGAAAGGAATTCCTGCAGAGAACCTTGAACAGAATATTCATCACAGCTTAGAAGAAAGACATCATAATAAACACAAAGCAGGAGAAATACCTCTTTCTTTCTCTTCAAAAGGCAACATTATTAGAAAGGCAATGCATCAAGACAAGGCTTTCTCTCCATTCAGCACTGACTGGGGGTGGGAATTAAAATATGACATTTTTTGTGCAGTTGTTTTTGTGAAGTGTCTGGACAATTAGTGACGAAGGATTGCTCAGCTCTTAAGGTAAGGCTGGCTGAGGCTAAATTTGCATTTGACTGGGGCAGCTGCATCCTATTCTCCCTTCCAGAAAAAAAGCAATGCTTTCCATGCCTTATTGCAGGGAAGGAGCACCACAGAGATGAAACAGCCTTCCTTTGATCCAATAGGTTTTTCAAACGACAGTAATGCACTAGAACACCAGAGCTTCTTATCTGTGCTTTTTATTAAAGGTAAAGGTAAAGGTACCCCTGCCCATACGGGCCAGTCTTGCCAGACTCTAGGGTTGTGCGCTCATCTCACTCTATAGGCCGGGAGCCAGCGCTGTCCGCAGACACTTCTGGGTCACGTGGCCAGCGTGACAAAGCTGCATCTGGCGAGCCAGTGCAGCACACGGAAACGCCGTTTCCCTTCCCGCCAGTAAGCGGTCCCTATTTATCTACTTGCACCCGGGGGTGCTTTCGAACTGCTAGGTTGGCAGGCGCTGGGACCGAGCGACGGGAGCGCACCCCGCCGCGGGGATTCGAACCGCCGACCTTTCGATCGGCAAGTCCTAGGCACTGAGGCTTTTACCCACAGCGCCACCCGCATCCCAATGTGCTTTTTATTAATTTCATAAAAAAGTAATGCAGGTTTTCCCAGAGGTTTGTAGGAACACCTGAGTTTATAAAACACTTGCAATGCTGTAAAAATAAAACAAAACAAAATGCATGCACCTTGAAAGTCTTAAACATCTATCTGTTTAAGCCACAACTTAAGCCTTGACCTGACCTAAACTTTCAAAGCAGCTCTTATCAGTCTTTGGTGGTGCTCGTCCGTATTTCAGTTTATATGTGTTATTTTCCCCCACACAGAATCATGTTTCCAAAACAAGAAATAAACACATTTTTCAGTGGGTATCTGAAGTGCAGCAGCTTCCTGTATTATTAAAAATAAATTAACCCTGCTGATGAGCCTACGTGCTACTCTGACAGATTGCCCCAAGTGCAGCAAACGCTGGCTGCCGTAATTGGGAGCCTGTAGTATTTAGAAATTTGTTTCACTGCTGCTCCTGTCGTGATGGCAATTTGTTATTATTATTTATCATCCGGAGTGAAAAGTATAACCCATATCCTTATTCTTGTAAAATAGCTAATTATTATTTGCATCTTACAGATACAAGGAACCAAGTGCCAAGAGATATTCCTGTGCATCATTATGATTTCAGAATTGCACCTAGAGGGGAAGGATCGAAAGCTCAGCCCTATACTGTACTCTGCACCACAGAGGCACCAAGGCACACTGGCCCTTCTCCATGAGCCCTAGGGTAGGTTACTACAATTCTAAACAGACAAATTACAACGAGAGTGTCCAAATGGGTGTGTCTGTGTCGAAGGCCAGGATAAAGAGGTGCATCTTCAGGCTTATCCAGACTATATGTTTGTCCTTCTGCTTTCCACTGGGAAACTGGATGAGCCCCCAGTCTTTACTGCTGAATTGACACAAATGCCAATCAGGTTTTCCACAGATGGGCATTTGCTCCAATTCAGCGCTAAAGAGTGGGTTTTCCTGGGGAAAATGGTAGGGTAAACAGGAAGTCTCTTGAACCCATGCCTAGAAAACCGCTTGGAGCCATGCTTTCTACGAACAGGACAAATCCTTTGGCATACAACAAAAACTACATAATGAAGGTGCCAGATCCCCACCATCACCTTTGGGGAGGGAATTCTGCAACTTGTGGGCTACTCCAGAGAATGGCCTCTTGAAGTCTTGCCACCCCTCAAACCTAGAGGGCAGTAGAACTACCAAGAGTGTCACCTCTCTCCATCTTAACACCTGAGAAGTGTCTGAAGGGAAGGAGATGGTCTTTCAAATATTTGGGGCCTAAGTTGTTTAGGGCTGTAAACTTTAATGTGAGCATCTTGTATTGGATCTGAAAACGAACAAGCAATCAATGCAGGTGTTTTAAAACAGGGGCAATGTGAATTCTAATTCTAATTGGAAGCCCAGCCAATAATCTTGGACCAGTTTGAGGTATCAGAGTAGTCCTCAAGGGCAGCCTGATGGTACATTACATTTCAGTCTGGCAGCCACAAGACTACAGTGGCCAAATCATCTCTGTCCAAAGGTGAACCAGCTGGTGAACCAAGTGAGAGGTGTATTTTTGCTTGCATCTCTGTAAGCATGAAAAAATGCTAAGGAATATCACTCATTTGAAGGCTAAGCCTTTATTCCTATGTGCACATTTGGAAAACAAAGTGGGACTCATGTAAACAGGTAGGGATTTGAGAGCAATTGAAGTGGCATGTTTCAAGTGTCCTGAACTTTTCAGAAGCAGGTGATAGCTAGTGGTCAGAACACTATGGAATGGAATGCAAATATTCATCCTCCTTTGGTTGATAGAATCATAAATATTCATAGGCTGAGAACTGTTGCCCTTCGGGCAATAACTCAACTACTGTTGTTATGTATAGAATCCAGCACCCCATTAGCACATTGTTAGTAGTAAAGAAATTTCAAGATAGGCCCACCACTTGATGAGGAAGGTGATTGTGTATGTTGTATTTATTCAAAGTATTTTAATGCTGCTCTTCAGTCAAAAAAATAAAAATACCATTAGAGTGGTTTACAACAATTACTAATGGGACAGTTCCTGTCCTCCTTACAATCTAAGAGGCACAAAAGGAAAAGTGATTGGGAGGAGGAAGAAAACAAACTCAGGTGCTGTTTCTCAGTTCCAAATATCTTATATTATTTTTTAACACAGAGGATGAAGCAAGCTTCCTTTAGCTGTCCCTTCTGGTCCCCTCTTTGTCCTGTAGCAGCCCATGTGCTCTCCTGACACTGTTGAGTTTCTGCAGCTTACCTGGCTGGGCAGAACCATTGGAAGTTTGAGGCTGCATGAACACACCTCTGGAAGCAATTCAGCCAGTGTGTCTATGTGCCCAAACCTCATCATTGTCCCATCCTATCCCTGGCCAGGTAAGTGGCAGTAATGCCAGCAATGGGAGAAAGGCTCTACCCAACCACATGGTACTGCCCTTGCCATGATGTTCTTCTCTCTTGGAAACTGGAGGAGCAGCCTCCCAGTGGTCCTTGGTCCCCTGGCTGATGGTAGAGGACAGTGTGTGCAGCATATCTATTTGAGTAGTGTACAAGTATATCATTGGGCATGGATGCTGCCTTCTCTATAGGACCACTCTTAGTACAGTACATCTGATTGTGGATACATTGCAGGAAAGCAACTCGAAATTGTTTGGTAAAGCTACTAGTGCTGCATTTTCATTTTAAATTAGTACAGTTGAATATGTAACCACCAACGTGATGCTGTTTGCTTATTACTCATATAATTCTTTAATGAAACTCAAGCTTTGCTCATAATGCTTATTGGGATTTTCTTCCAGCAAGGTTGTTGGCAAGGTCAGACCACTTGAAGTATATTTCTCCTATTATATTAAATTCATGATGGCTGTCTTTTTAGGGGTTTTTTGTGTTTTAATGAAGTTATTAAAATAGAAGGTCTTGCATAATTCATGAGCATTCACATCTCTTTAAAAGTTCTGCCTCTATAAACAATTTTTTGCCTTCTTCTGTAAGCCTTTTTGAATGTGAATAGTGTGTTTAAAATAGATTTCTAATTGCAGAAAACTGTAGTTTCATTTCAAATGCAACAAAATTTGATCACTCAGGAGAGCCTTCTTTGCTGTGCGGATAAGAAAGGGTGCAAAAATTTGAACACCTTTCCCTGACAAAATTAATAGAAGAAATGATAGGAAGACTAAGTCCTCTTGGAATCTGTTTGAGGCCCCACTTCTCTATTTGTTTTGGTTCTGTCCTTCACTTTCTTGCCTTGAATGATCTGCAGCACACAGAAAAGTCAAGAAGGCAGAATCTGGGACGTAGTCTAAAGATTAGACAGGCAATCTATATAGTCACTCTTCAAGACATGGGAAGAGTAGGGCAGATCTCTGGGAAAGTCAGAGCAAGTCCTAAAAGGATCAGGAAGGATGACAGATAGATCTAGACTATAATGAAGTTGTAATTTGAGAAGATCCACAAGAGGATGAAGTTTCCAATTTCCACAATATAGCTTTTGACTGGGTTGAAGAAATGGCTGTTCCTATCTCTGACCAGCTATCATCATGTGGCACATGGAGGACATAAATGATGCCTGTTTCCTAGAGGCCATGATTTGAGATCCTTTGACATTCCTATGGTCCTATGGAATTTTAGCACATATTTAGTTACACATGAATATTTAGAACAAATGTTTGCTATGTCCTACTCTTTCTGTAGCTGGCTGCTCTAGCAAACTCATTTCATCTTTCATATCAGACATAATGCACATTGACTGTTGGATTACATTAGCTAACTGGGTCCAGATGTTTAGGTTAATTAAAGATTAAACAGGTAATAATTAAAATTATTTATTTCCAAAGGGACACTTTTGCTTGTAGAGGTAATTTCACCGGCACTAGTAAATAGCTGTTTTCATCATTCAAGAAGCTAAGGTTGATTGGTTTTTCCTTTCAAGACAGGTCTATTTGGGTTTCTGCCTGATGTAATAATTAAACGTAAGATGTAAGATCTGAGCATTTCATGCTAAAATGGGTCAATCTGGATCTGTTGCAAAGACTCTAATGAACATAATGACTGGTCTGTTGTCAACACCAGGTGAGTAGTATATAATATTAAATGCCTATAATTTGAGTTTAGTTAGTTATTAAGAAGAAAGAACAAGTTGAGCTGCAGTTTTTCCAACAATGACACCTAAACTGCAAGAATATCTAGACTTGGAAGTTTACAGAAAATATAACCTTCAAGTAATAAGAAGAAATCAGTAAGTCCAGCAGAACTGGACTTGTAGTATTTTAAATGACCTTTTGGCCAAGTCATCAAAAATACAGAGATGGTATTATTCCCCGTGGCTTCTTAGTTGTTGTTGCAACAACTTAGATGAACAAGGACTATCCAGCGTAGACTGACTGTGTTGTAATGCTGGCTCCCCAAGCTGGCACCCTCCAGATGTTTGGAACTGCAGCTTCCATCAAACCCAGCAAGCACAGGCTGTTCAAATTTCCTAGCAATATTGTCTATTTTTGTGAACTACAGGATGTTTGTGTGGCAAACCAACCTACCATGAACTTTGGTTTTGTACAATAAAGAAGTCATGAATCTAATCATATTTGCAAAATATGTGGCATAAAAAACTGCTATCATATGATTCTCACCCAGAGATATTTTTTAATCAGTTGCTGTCAGTTGTTTATTGCCCATTTTTAAATATTTCACAAATGATGATTCCACTAATTTTGCGGAGGAATGGGGTACCTTGGGCAATATGGGGAAAGAAAGGCTCCCAATACTGACCCGTTGACATCTTCCAAGAAATCCCGGCTAAAACGTTAACAACTCAAAATATTATATTAATCAGACTCTGTTCTAAGAAGGAATGAAAACTTGAGATTAGCTACAGCATGTGCTCAAGTGAAGCTCATTACATCTGCCTTTGTTTTCAGAACAGAGGGTATTTCAGGTCCAACCCTACTTTACATTCAGCATATAAAGATGCAACGATGAATAAAGATATCTCTTCGCAATCAGGAAGTGTTTTCTATGGAGATGTAGTCAGAACGGTTAGGTATTGTGTACTCATCTGCTGTGCTGACACTACCCAGTACAGTGGTACCTCGGGTTAAGTACTTAATTCATTCCGGAGGTCTGTTCTTAACCTGAAACTGTTCTTAACCTGAAGCACCACTTTAGCTAATGGGGCCTCCTGCTGCCGCCATGCTGCCAGAGCACGATTTCTGTTGTCATCCTGAAGCAAAGTTCTTAACCCGAAGTACTATTTCTGGGTTAACGGAGCCTTTAACCTGAAGCGTATGTAACCTGAAGCATATGTAACCCGAGGTACCACTGTACTTGGAAATAGGAGTTGAACACAGCGGTGGAGCATATGCCTGCACTGCCCTGGGCAGGGCGAGCTCCCAAGGGGGGGGGGCGGGACAGAGAGGGTGCCCTCCCATGCACCACAGTTCAGGGTGGGATAGGGGCAGGGAAGCTGCTGCTCACTGTCCTCCTGCTTGCCACAGCCGGGTCAGAAATGACCTGACAATGGAGCTGCTGCGGCCGAGTGCGCCTTGCCATGGCTGAGGAGTGCTGCTCTCTGCCAACAGGTCAGAAGAGCTGCTGCCGCTGGGCGTGAGGTGTGCCTCCCACTCGCCTGCCATTTTGTCACCCCCCTCAGTCATGACACCCGGGGTGGGCTGCACCCCCTTCCTACGCCTCTGGTTGAACATTTCTGCTTGATGAATTTGATATGAGTTGGGGGAATGATGGGGCGGCAGGATGGGCTGTTGTGGTGATATCGCCCCTTTAAGACTGGTTTATGAGAATGGGTTAAAACCTCGGAAATAATGAGCTTGCATACCGCTGTATAGTGTTAAGGCTTCAAGGCTGGTGTCACAAGGTAATTGGGTAGAAGAGGTGAATGCCCATGGTCTAAGTTCCCATAAAACCTGTGTTGGTGGGAGCTCTCGGCAGCCAGCCAGCCAAGCCGAAGTTAGCGTCTATTTGGGCTTTTGACAGCATCTTGTTCTGTTGCTCAGCCTACTGAGATTTAAGTGTATTTATGTTCATTAGCTGAATAAGTTAGTGTTTGTTGTTTTGTTACCTTCTGAGCTATTTTAATCTGTGTAATTATTTGGAGTTTCTCACTCTTGTAGAGTTCTGTTTTAGTAAAGTCTGTGTATTATTTTATGAAAGTTGGTCTAGTCTGAGTTCCTGAACCCTTTAATTTTGACCACACTTTTCAGAGCAAGTGTCATCCACCACAGCTGTTCATAGATATTCAAGAGGATTATGGTCATTTGATAAGGCAGCTCGATTTCCAACCATACTTTCACAGTCTCATATTTTCCCATTGTTTTTCCTTTTAATGAGGAAGTTTTCAAACATTCCACCTCCTCTACATGCATAAACAGCACTTTGCATTCCCCCCACTCAATAATGGGCTCCTCTGGTGACAGTAAGTGTTGCCAATTGTGTGGGAAACTGAATCCCCCACCTCCACACTGATGTACAATGTTTTCTGCTGGAAAAGTGAAAAGCAATTTTGGTTTCAAGGGGAAAGGGGAAAAAATAGCAGTGGGAGAAGAATTATTGGGCTGATGACAAATTCTGCCATTCTTACTTCCACCCACCAAGTAATATCCATGAATATTTCAGAGATTGCAGTTGCCTCGTGTATCTACTCAGATGACCTCCGAATTGGGACTTTTTCAGACAAAGTTTGTGATCTCTGAAAAGATACTGATGTGCAGCTGGGGGTAAGGATAGCTTTGAAAAGCAACTCAGGGGTACAACTAGGGAAGGCGGTAGATATGAAGTGAGTCCTTTTGTTCTAATATCCAAACTGGTAACTTGTGCACCTGCCATACAATGACATATGTTTCTTTTAAAAAGCACAGAGGATGTGCAAGTTCCCACTTGTGAAGCAGGAAAAAGAGAGACAAACTCACATGCTTCCACTATCCCCCGATCCTGTGTCACATCTGAAAGCATCTTTAGGCACTTACCTGGAGAATTACACATGTTTGGCCGGTGCTTCTGCTTCAGCAACTAATGGAAGGAATTTCCTCCTTTCCAATTATACCGTGGTCACTTTCTGCTAGGTCACTTTGGGATAACAGGGGACTTGATTAAAGGAGGAGGCAAGGAAGGGTTTAATTGGTAGCACACAGGGCAGTTTAATTGGAGACCACAGGAAAGGAGTCCAATAGACCGGGAGCTACTCGCATTTCCAGAATCTCACCAAAAATGCATCTAAAAATTGCTTTCTCCATATGTATATATACTCCCACGTTAGTACAAAGAGAACCTGAAGCTCCACAACAAGCCACAGAAAAACCGATTGTCTCAAATACACTTGCACTATTCAATGCTAGTTCTCCCTATATATAAAAAGGGATAGATAGATAGATGAATGATATGCCCAGCTATGGAAAGTGCAAGTGATTTCTGGGCATATACTGTACATCTCTGCCACCCAAGCATGAGATATGCAAACCCCTTACCATGTTAATTCTATGCGAGTTAAGCTTCCCGTGTTATATTTCTGCACATGAAGCAAATGTCAAGTGTACCTGTTAAGTACACAGTGTCTGAAACATGGGGAAATGATTCTCACTTTAGATTCTGGATCTTGCAGAGATTCAGCTTCTGCTTGGACAATATTATGTTGTCTGAAAAAAGCTATGTGCTCGTTCAGCAAAAGCAGAGATAGCTGTGCTTTTTTTCATTTCTACAACCCTGGGTTCATCACAGCAATGACTCTCAAGAATTTATTTGCATTATTTATAATTACTGACAACAAGTCATTATAAATAGTAAGTTGTGATAGGGATAGGTGAGGGAATAGGTAATAAAGGCACACAAGTGACCGGCATAGCCACCAATATTCAAAACCACGGCATGGATGCAGCTCATGGTTTTACTGAGGCCACTTCCAGACTGTCAGCATGTTGTGGGTAAGATTCATTCGTGTATTGGAAAATCAAGTCGAGTTTAGTGGATCCAATGCTGTTGTGCAACAAACCTGCTTCAGAAGAGCCTGGACTTGATGCAGCATCATATGACCTCCCCACAAACAAATCGGGATGAATGCTCAACAAACGTGTCATCTGGAAGTCATCTCAATGTAAATGTAATGCCTGCATATGAGCAACCATCTTCATTTTTTAATGGTGAGAAACTGTTACTGGACAGCAATGCTAGCACAGCCGCTGTGGTATGCTTCCTGCCATCAGCTTACCTGATAAGCCGCCCACGTCCATCTTCTTCAGATTCTTTGCTTCTAAGATGACGACAGTCAGCTTGCCGGCAGTAGGCACATAGCGGAGAGAGAAGCAGATGTCACCTAGCTTCTCTTGCTGCAAGAAGGAGCAAGGAGAACTGTCATTTATATACCCTTTTAAAAAGTTTACACCAGGAACATTGTTTTAAACCACAGCTTTTAATATTCAGTTTCAACTATTTCTTGTCAAGCTATTTAACAGCCAGAGAAAGGAGCCCAGGATTTTACTTGCTAAGAAATAGCAAGGAGCCAATTTATACATTACCTTTTGCCTGCTTATGAAAAATATGGAATGACTCACATATGCAAGCAACCTCAACCCCCTGGAATGTAACATATGAATTGGCTCCAGTAACAAAGTTCTGTGCCGAAGTTTGACACCAGGCCTTTCACAGGTATCTTTTAACTCAATGGACACAATGCTGAGGACATTCGGTCCTATTAACAAGGAGATTGAATTCTTTAACCTAAGACTGGATCCCATAAATTGTGATGGCACACAGGCTTGCTAATGTTCAGGCCATTTGCATAGTTTTTCATGTAGCTCAATAATATCATGGTGTATTTTTTTTTTAAGCCATACATGAGTGTTTGACATTCCTAACTAGTTTTTCTTTACCCACTTTTTAATCATTTTAAACAGTTAGGCTCCTTTAGAGTTGCAAACAGTCTTATTCTTCCCTTCCCCAGCAGATCCCAGGTTACTACAATTTAAAACTCAGCATTAGAAACAGCTAAACACATTACAGACACAGGAACAGGGTGGTCCTGAAACATACTTCTCAGCATGTTTGGGTTTAATTATTTACTTGTGTTTGATCTTGTATTATATTATGTGAATTGCCCTGCAATCTCTTGATGAAGGGTGGTATAGAAATTTAATAAATAACATAAAAAATATTTTAAAATCCAATAGACATCACGGGGGGGGGGGGGATATATAACAAATAAGGGTGGTTCCTTCCCCTTGGACTGACCCCCAAAAGACAATCTCTTTTGTTGTCTCCCCTTTGGGACTGGTCCACAAGTGCAGTTTTCTCCTTTTCTAGGAGCACTAATTGAAGCCAGGTGTTGCTTCTATTGCTGAATTGTAGACTGGATTTTGCTGCAGATGGAAAGTTGCCTCCTCAGCTGGTGAAGGCAGCTAGGAGCCAAAGGTTTGGTGGCAACCAACCTGGTCAACATTACAGCATGCACACATATAAATTCCATGGCAATTTCTTGCAGAAAAGGACAGATGTTAGCTTTCAAAATGGCAGGAGGTGTTACGATGCATTTCAAATTTGTACTTTCCCAAATTGTGCCTGTAACGTTAGCTCACAGTTTGCTGTTGAAAATTAGTAGATAGCCCTTCAGCACGGATACTGGATTAGCTGTGGGGTGTGAGAGCAATCTGAACACTATTAGTTTTGCTGTCAGAAAAACAGCGGACTGTGCTCATTCTCATAATGCATTGTGATAAAACAGACTATTTGCAAGAGGCATTTTGCCTTTCATATATTAAGCAGGCAGCACAAGTGTTTCTGGAAGAGACACAATGGTATCTTCAAGATGTCATCAATGGTTGGAAGTGCTTAGTTTTGTTCAGAACTCAACAACGTTTCACAGAAGACCCCGTAGCTACAATCAGTGGTGCTGTATTGGTAAAGGCCTTCCTAAAAATAGTGCAGATCCGTAGCACATAGAAAGGTTGAGCTGCAATTACAAATTACAGAAGCTTTGTATTAAAGGCAAAGATGAATATAGCCAAGCTTGAAGATACAAGGAGAATGTAAGCAGAGGAACACATGCTGTTCAGTAATGATCATTAAGAATATTAGGCTGGCTGTCTTCTAAGATCTATGCACAATGCTAACTGGAGAATCAGGCTTCGCTAAACACTCTAATTAGGCATTTCAGGCTTCCCAGATCTTATTTGACAGGCAGCTCTCCTTATGGTGTTCAGTTTAATTCCACAGTTATTTTGAGGGATATGATAATAAACTTTGAAGAAAGCCTTCCATTCGCAGGGAAGACTATCAACATCAAGGAGCCTGTGTAAACATAAATACCCCCAATTTCTTAACCATAGTTAAGGGTTTACAAGCTGGTTACACATATGCACCCTCAAATAGCACCTTCCTTCTGCCATGCCATTTTCACCACACACCCAAATAATAATAATAATAATAATAATAATAATAATAATAATAATAATAGTTGTACCCCAACCATCGGACTGGGTTGCCCCAGCCACTCTGGGTAGCTTTCAACACATATAAAAACATAATAAAATGTCAAGTTTCAAAACTTTCCTGATACAGGGCTGCCTTCATGTGTCTTCTGAAGGTTATAGAATTACATATCTCCTTGACATTTAATGGGAGGGTGTTTCACAGGGTGGGTGCCACTACCGAGAAGGCCCTCTGCCTGGTTCCCTGTAGCTTCACTTCTCACAGTGAGGGAACTCCCAGAAGCCCCTAAGGTGATACCTTAGTTTTACTTCAACACCGATCTTAATCTTAATAACAATTAATAGTACTAGCCAGACTTTGCTATAAAGCAGGATTTGGTTATTAAGTCAATCTTGGTTCACAGTAACCAGGTTAAGATTATCAGCTGAAATGAGCAATCTTTTGGCAGTCATAATGATAATGCATATCCTTTAGTGTACCTCCGGCACCCCACACTCCCATATTACCGTAATTCTCTCTGCTTTCCTTAGTTATGGCATTCTAATATCCATCATCTGGGCAACCACTTTACTGTCTTGCATACAGCGTCCTTTAGGGCACAATTCCAACCCAGTATCTGGAGCACTCAATGTACGTTTCACTCAGTTCTACTGTATTTTATCAGCTAGCTTCAAAGAAGGTCTGAGTTCACACTACAAAGCACCAGTAAGCTATCTGCAGGCCACAGCTTGCAACCCTTTTCAAGTCAAAGGCAAAGCTCCCATGCTCTTTGAAAAGCCCCCACACACTGAAGTACACAATATCTATCATCTATTGATCCATCTATCCATCCATTGATAGATAAGCAGATATTAGTAGAAACCTGTCCTACATCTTCCACAAATACATCCAGAATTTCAAAGATGTTCCTCTGGGATGCGTTTATATCTTCCAGTTTTGAGTGCTAGCATGTGACATGCTGTACTTAAAAAGAAAAGAAAAGAAAACCCTAGCTAGAGGTGTAGTTTTGTAAGATAATTGCAAATCCCTGCCAGGCTAAGAGGTAGAGTGAAGTGCCTCTGCTGAGGTGATTATCTCACAGAGGTGCTTTATTGTCATTAGGTTTAGCTTTCAACTTTTTAATGTATAAATAATTAATTTCAATCATTGCTCTGATCATTGGATGGAAACTTTCGGCTAGCGTTGGAGCCGTCCAACTGTGAGGTTCGTAGAGGTTAACCTCTTCTCTCCGAGCGTTCAGTTGCCAATCAGAAGGCTCCTTCTGCTCAAGCAGCTTGATAATTTCCTTACGCATAACGCTGCCGCCACTGAACAGAACCAAAATGAGTTCAAAGCTTTAATCGGCAGCATAAGCACCACTTCCTGCTTTACAATAAAGGATAATTTAAAGCATCACTGAGCCAGAAACCGTCCTGCTCAAAAAAAAAAGTGAAAAAGGCTCCAAGCGGCTTAACTTGAAATAAAAAACAAAAAAACCCCTCACTTCCTAGTGATGTGCGTCCTAGTGATGTATTGAGCAAAGCTTAATGAAAAGAGGTTGATATCTTGCAGGATTTGACTATCTCTAGGAAATGTACACTTGAATATTCTATATGCTTAAACAAAACAAAACAAAAGGCGACTATGATGAAGAAGAAGAGTGTAATCCTTCGGTCCCTGGGAGGGGATAAGTTTTTTTTTGTGGGTGTCCCTCTTGACTGGTGGAGAGCAAGAGAGGTCTATGGGAAGTGGACGAGTTCTGTCCACAGAGGCAAGCACAAAATATGGACTGAGGAATGTTTTGGATCCCAAAGAACCAAGGCCTGCCCATTTCCTTTGTGGCATGCCCCTGTATCTGGGGGGGGGGGCAGGAATACCCCCCCCCCCGGAAAAAGAGAAAAAAATGGAGATACACCCATTCATACACGCACACCTTTCACCATGCTGGCGATTGTCCCTCACCCACACGCTTTGGATTGCTCTGTTAAATACTGTTATTGTTAAAAAACGAACTCTGTTTTGGGTGAATGTCCCCAAATAGTAAGTTTCCTTATATAGTTTCACAAACTATATTTATTATTGAAGAGTCTAGAAGAAGCCCTCCCCTGGGCTTTAAACTTTGGCATACTTACCTAAGGATAGGTGGGAAGAATGCCATTCAATCCACATTTTGATGTGAAAACACCTAATATGTATTGTCCGAACCAATACAGAAACTGAAATCCAGCTTACTTTTGAAATTCACACTAAAAATCCCCCCTATGCAATTCTCTAGCCAAAGCAAATGCACAAAAATGTGCGTATTAGAGAGAATTGAACACAAAATGTATGTATATGTGAAAATAACGTACAACTGCTTGCAAAAATTGTATATAAAGCAAAATTACAGACAAAATGGAGACATGCATGAAAATGGTTATAGCTACGCGGAATTTTGAAAGTAATAATAATTGCAAATGGATGTGGAAAAGGAGCAAAACAAAGTTAAATAAAGAGACTGAGATTCACAGGTGCATGCATCTCTATCTGGGAGTAAGTGCCACTGAAAACAATGACACTTACTTCTGAGTAGGCATGTATGGAATTGCACTGTCCTTACGTAGATTCATACTACTAACAGGTCTGAAAACGACCCAAAGGAGTTGTTATAGTTTGTATTATACACAGCATCTGTCTGGTCTAACAAGCAGAAAATCGAACTAATTGGTAATAATGGATAAAGCAGCTGCTATGGTTGCTGCTAAAGTTTGTTGTATAGTAGGCAGACTATAGGAGGCAGGCACATGCAGTTGTGCTACTTCTTAATGGTTCTTGAAAATAATTATCCTTGCTTGGATAGCTGTACTGGAACTCGAAACTAAGAGGGTAAGATTGAACAAGTTTGACTTTGTATAATTTGTTTTGCTCTTTGTATACATTTTTATAATTCCAAGGATTTGTCTTTTCATTTCTTGTGCAGGCAGTGCTTTTTTTGCGGGGGAGGGGGGACACGCAGGCGTACACATACCCCTAAACATTTTGTGAATCTTTGTACTTTTGTCCATTTACAGTATTTATTTTTCCCAATTTGAACTATAAAATGGTGATTTTCTTGAGTCAAAGTGAGAGTACCCTTAAACATTTTTTAAAGAAAAAAAGCACTGTGTGCAGGAATTAAATATCTTGCATTTGAACAAGTTTTATACCTACTCCAGTTACAAAGCTTTTATACTGAAACCAATGGTAAAGTGACAAGGTTTATAACATATTTTTTTTTAAAAAAAGATCTCTCTCTCTCTCTCTCTCTCTCTCTCTCTCTCTCACACACACACACACACACACACAGTGTTTGGCCACTAATGACTTTATGTTGAAACATATCTGGTTGATTCACTTAAGGAACACTCACTTTTAACTGAAATTTGGAACATAAGCAGGAAATAGGAGTTGCATTCTTAATATTTATAGTATGTATGGATTTTTTTAAAAAATTGTTTGTATAACCTACAATTGAGTGTTTTATCTTAACTTAGTTTTTCTGGAGTTGCACTCTGTTAGAGAATGGAACCTTTTTCTTTCTTTCTATGGTTACAGACCATAAAACAACTGCCAACGTTTTACAAAAATGGACCTGAACATTCTATTTCTACCAACTTCAAAGAAAGTAATTATAAACGGATGAACAGATGGAATTTTGGTCCAATAAAGACCTGCTATTAAATCTGATCATTTTTGGAAATGCGGGTAGTCAAGAGTAGGTTTCAGGCACTGATGGAGAGATGATAAGATAATGCCTAAGTTCTGGAGACAACCAACAAAGATAATTTAGGATACCCTTTCCCTACGGATCACGTCAGTAATACATCTTGGTTATTGGGGGAGATTATGTCAGAAAAAGAGATGTGGAAATGGCTGCTAATTAAATTATGGAAACCAAAATAGAATCCTGACTCTATTTAAACCTTTAAATGTGCCATCCATAGATTATGGAGAAGTACATAGCTGGCAGATTTCTAAAATGCCATGGTTACAAATTTAGTAGGACTCAGAGAAAGAAGACAAGAAAATTATTCTTTCTATGACAGATTGAAGAAGTTTATTTACTTCTGGAATGTAACATAAGGGCATAATGACGATAAAGATCCATTAATGCCTCTGTAAAGGAATTATGACTACTTGGCTCATTAATTATGGTCCTGGCACAAAGATTAGTGGATTACTCCAGTAACTGTAGGGTAGCTAATTCAAGATCATTATCACTATTCATGTTTCTAAATCAAAATACCATATCATGTATGTATTCTGTACATATGCAGGAGGGGGAGAATCTTAAAAATAACTATATAATCCAGTGACCGTTTATGCAAGTGTCATTCTACTGAATCTTAACAGGAATGCAGTCAATGGATCATGACCAATTTTATAACCGTGGCTATCACTTTTTCAAGGAAATAGCTATTCCTTTTCATGATAAACTGGTCATTCCTCATCACATTTGTGTCAGTGTCATCAAGACAACTACTGAGGATCCAAAGTTGCTCAAACATCAGTCAGATGGTGAGGGGGGCCAGGCAACTGTGGCAGCTGACTTTATTCACATGAATTGTGCCAATTAACCTCCTACAGAGAGCAGATTGATCATTCTGACCATAATACTCTGTGTGAGTCATCGTTTACTAGCCTTGTCCTTCTAGTATTTATAACGATATTTTAACCATTTCTAGAAAGCGCTTCTGTCAAAGAGAAAAACAAAAAAAGATTAATGGGGGCGTAAATGCCATCATTATGGACTGAACGTGCCACTTCAAGGCCAACAGTTTCAAAGTAATTACAATCAGCTGCCTCTTGCAGAAACTAAGGTGAAAGGTACTTAAGTTTCCATCTCAAGTACCTTTTGTGAATGAAGCTGCACTTTCACGTCCAAACAGGAGGCCAAGATTTGGAAATTAGATTGCCTATGGCTTAAATGAGGAGCTAAATATATTTATCTCCTAAGTAACGGAAAACTTATTTCTAAATAGGTTAAAAAAATAAGCAAATAAGGAACTTGAGCTCGCACTGCAAAAGAATGACAGGGTATATATTTTTTAATCTCCCCAGCACATCCTCTACCAAATAGATGCAATTTTATATCCAGTCATTCACTATGCTTTAATGATTGCATCTTATTCCATTCCACCACTTGGCTTCTTCCAAGACCCTGCCTGATCACATTTCTACATGTCATTCACGTTTATGCAAGCCACTGTGCAAAGCACAATTAATTTAACTCAGAATGGCACATTAATATTATTACTTTTGACAGCAGGGAAAACTTATTAACTATAACACGTTGCAAGGCTCTTCTCTCTGCAAGAACAGTTTTTTAAGTGCAACACAGAGAGCAAATGTAATACATTCACAGGATGTTCTTTTTGGATTACTAGGCATTATAAAAAGTCAAACACCAAAGCCTTCCCATAATTATGGCACAATTATGTAGCTATTGTAGCTGGTCTAAAGATAATCTTCATCCTATTGTATCGGGCCAAGGCAAGCAATAATAGCTTGCCCTTGCTTGATCTTTAAAAACCTTCCAATAGTAGAGCCATGTACGCATTTAAAGTTGAGTTAATGCATTTCACATTATCAAGAGATTGTCTCGGAATCTAAAAGTGATTGTTGCCACAGATTGAAAACCACACACTGCAGATCTGATAATGCACAGGCTTAAATCACAGGGGCAAGGTAATAAATCTTTTGTAGCTAACCAGTAGAGTAAAAGGTTTCCTTCCAACATGGCTACTAATCTATATAATGCCATGTTACAGAGAAAAGTAAGAAAAGGGATCCTTCTTCTGAACCCCTTGGCTAAATTACATTCATTCTTTCACATAGTAGATGATTGTCTGCAGGATTTGGTCTGGCAGAGTTGGTCTGTTGCAGAGATGGGGTACCTGAGGCCTGGAGGCCAAATGCAGAACCCTCAAGGCCTTTCTGTCCAACCCTTAGAACACACCCTGGGCCACTGCTCTCCGCTCCCCAGGCTACAGTCTTCACTGTTCTTGCCACATACCCTTCTCAAGTGCCTTGGTAATGTGTTTTGCTTACTCCCCTGCATGGGCTTTTGCCTGGTTGGAATGTAGCCTACTGTACAAAGGTAAGTGTCACATCCATTGCTCTGCCCAACTTTTGCCTATGGCTCCACCTATACTGGCATGAACCCCCCCCCCAAAAAAAAGTTGCCTACAAAGGAATGTGGCCCTGAGCTATCCCCTCCTGGTCTATTGCATTGTGAGAATAGCAAACAATCTGAGAATGTTATGTGAACTAATTTAATTGCTAACATTCTCTGTAAGGATACAGGAGGAACTTTATATGTGTGCTGTCAACAAACAGACTTCTGGTTGGTTGGTGCTCAAACACACATGCGTGAATGAGTATAGTCCAGTTTCCTGTGTTGATAGGAAAGTGAGGAATGCATATATACAAGAACTGAAAAACAGTAGCAAGCTGCTAGAATTCAGTAATGTTGGAATTAGGCATCCTGACATAACGCATCACTGAAGAAGAGCACTGTGTGACAACCTCCCCCAGCTGCTGCCCTGGTGACTACAACCCGCATCATTCTTAACCATTGGCCATATTGGCTGGGGATGATGGGAGCTGCTGTCCAACAACAGCTGGACGATACAAGGTTGAGGAAGGCTGGTGTAGGATATAAGATACACATATGGCAGGGTAGGGATAGGTTGGGACTCCAAACCCCATCAGCTTCAGCAGGCAAGGCCAATTGTCAGGGATGATGGGAGTTGCAGTCCAGGAACATCTGAAGGGCCATGGGTTCCCTATTCCTGCAGCAGGGCTTCCATGCTGACTCTTGCTCTGTTTTTGATGCCTGTTCAAACAATTCTTGTTTAGGCAATCCTACTAAGACCTGGAATTCCATTCTGTATACTTGTTTTCAAAAATGCCAATTTTGCCTGTATTTTATATTGTCTACTGTTCTAAAATCTGTTTTTATTTTTAAAAACTATTTTAAAATGAATATTTTGTATTTTTTTCTCTAAACTGCTTAGAGGATTTCCCCCCTATATATATATATATTAAAAAGTGGCCTATAAATCTTGCTAAATAAATAACTAAATAAATTCCTTCGCTGCTTCTCCCTAGGAGATTTAAAATTTAAATTTAAAACTTCTGAGTAACCATGCTTTTTATGCCCTCCTAGTTATTTGGACTGCTGAGAATTTTACAGTTTTCTTTCTTCCATTAATATTTCATAGTGTTCTTCTGCACTGCTCTGATACCTTTTGGGGAAGAGGATATAAATAATTTTAAATAGATTAATAATATCCCCTGCCCCAAATGGTTTGCAGGAATAGCTACCACAGATGGGAAACTAATTCATTTAGTAATCAGAACTTGTACAGCTTTGGAACAGAAGCAGAAACAATCCTATGGGCATCCATCATTTTTTCTCCCACTGTCACTGCAACACCCCAAGGACTTCCTTATCTTCCTACCATGGGAAGATGCATGAGGTGTACCCACCTACATGTGGCGGTAACTCATACGCCTCCAGAGGAGCCACATAAATTATTATGCTTTAAGGCGTTTGAGTGGAAGAAAGGAAGGCAGATTTGCCAGTCATTTGCACAACCAGCTGTTGTGACATCCTGTAACATCTTCAGATGAGACAAAAAGAAAAGCTCCACTCAGGAAATAGTTGGCACAATAGGAAATTAGAATAACAATGTTACATATACAAGAGATACACTGAAGTGACACAGCAATATAATAAGCTGCAGTGATGCTGGGAGACTGGAATGCCTGCTCTCTGGTCTCATCTCTCTACTTTCCTTCTTTCCTATTTCCTCCTTGTCCAGATCTTTCTCCTCCTGCACCCTCCTCAACCTTTTTACCTCTCCCATCTGACCTATTAGTCACTTTGAAAGCACTTCTAGACCACAAATCTTTTTTCCTTTTTTTTAAGGTGGGGTGGTGAACCTCTAGCCTTCCCATTTGGCCTGTGAGACTCTTTCAGTCAAGCAAAACCCACCTGCAGAGGTAGGTGAAGGTGTGGCTGGGCTGAAAGGGGGTTTCAAAGTGCACCAGCTGATCAGCAGTGTCTGTAGAGTCCTGTGTAAAGCCCTGTGCATTGGGCTTTGGAAGTGTTATGATCGGCTGTTCAGTGGGGTTTGCAAAGCCCCAGACACTCAAAGCAGTTTGCAATAGGAAGGGAGCATTCAGATGTGGGAGTTGTTCCATTAATTTTTCCTGTTATAATGCTGGCGCTTCTGTCTTGGTTTCTAACATTCCTTTTATATTGCATTTCCTGTCGTGCTATTGAACCATGGCCTTTTGCTTGAGATACCACCATGTTTTACTAAATTTTATTCACACCAAGGGGCGTAGTGTGACACAGCCAACTCTCACATAGCTCCTTTCTTCCTCAAATCATCAGCCAGAGACACACATGCATGCCCTCCATATTTCCATACTAGCTACTAAACACACACATACACACCTTTTCTTTTCCATAATCTTCACCCATACACAGTCTCTCTCCCCTTGAATCATCACCCATACACATCCGTTCTTTTCCCAGAACTTATACAGATATGTGCATCCTCTCTCTCCAAAGATGTGTATATATGAGCATGTTTGTGCATGTACACATGTGTGTTCTGTCTCATATATACACATACACACAGGACCTTCATAATGGGCTGCTAAATATTTTCTTCTCATTACCAGTTTAATAAATGTAGTCTTATGTTAGTCATACATTGTTTCAAATGGTCTACAAGTTGGAGGTTAAAACATTTGGACATCATTGACCCCAAAAATGGTTTTACTTAGGGAAATTTGAAAAGAGATCGTAAAAATGCGGTGAAAGTACATAAATCTATTCGAGCCTTCCTCATAATATTGGAACTTGGGATCACCCAAATAAAGCTGACTGGAAGGAGAAACTCACATCTTCAATGGGTGGCAATAGCTACTAGCTTAGATAGTGGACCAATTAACGATGGATGTACCTAATAAAGGTTATATAAGAAACTTCTAAATATAAACCTCTAAATATATCAGATGAGAAAATCTTAGGACAGTCCATTGATTTCATATTCTTCTTATGAGCTTCGAAAGCCATCTGCCTACCCATGTTGGAAACAGAACCCTGGATATACTCTGATTTGATCTGGCAAAGCCTTTCTTACGTTCTTATGAAGTAATGTGTCTTTTTTATTACTAAACCACCTTGGATAAATTATGACTGAAAAACTGTCTTCTCATTATAAAGTGCACATTCTCAATTCACTGAGGGGTATTCACTATTAAGTATTTCCTTCGCACCATACAGCCTGTCTAAGGCTATTAAAGCAATTTACAATGGGAATCCAATTGCTACACTTTTCATTACTGTGCTTTGTGCAAGACGTTCATTTCTTTTTGTTTAATAAATACGTTCTGTCTATCATAGCTACGATACAAAGTGCTTTAAATGTCAGTTCAGCAAGTAGTTAAACTAAAGTGAAAATACAACAAGATCTGAAAAGAGGCTAAGTGGTTACTATGGTAATCTGACATGGTCTAAATTGGCATTTAAAAACTGGCAGGAGGAATGCAAAGAAAATGACTAAGCTTTCTTTTTTCTCAGGCTGCTCCTCCCAACTCTTTGTCTATAACCTTTTCAGAAATGCATATTTTTCCCTCCATTGCTTTTTGGCATCATCCAGGGAGAAATTCTCCTGTATAAGGCCCAGAAGAATAAGCTTCCTGCTGGATCATTCACTTCACAATAAAAAAGTTTGCAACAAATCGAGGGCCTGTGTGATTGTTTAATTTTTGTACAGCACTTAAGTATAATAAAAAAGAACAATGAGAAACTCTGTGGTGGTAAAAGTGAAATGCAGCTTTCCCAGCCTCTCTACCTGGCGCATGAAATTCTCCCCCAAGACCCAACCCTTTGTTGGTCCAAGTGTTTTTGATAGGCAAGAATGAGTTCTTGAACTTTGCTAATGTTTCCTCCTTGTCATGGTGGAGAATACAAAGGGTTGTGTGAGTGTCACAAGAACATAGGTAAAGGTAAAGGGACCCCTGACCATTAAGTCCAGTCGTGACTGACTCTGGGGTTGCGGCGCTCATCTCGCTCTATAGGCCGAGGGAGCCGGCATTTGTCCGCAGACAGCTTCCGGGTCATGTGGCCAGCATGACTAAGCCGCTTCCGGTGAACCAGAGCAGCGCACGGAAACGCCGTTTACCTTCCCGCTGGAGCGGTACCTATTTATCTACTTGCACTTTGACATGCTTTCGAACTGCTAGGTTGGCAGGAGCAGGGACCGAGCAACGGGAGCTCACTCTGTCACGGGGATTCGAACCGCTGACCTTCTGATCAGTAAGTCCTAGGCTCTGTGGTTTAACCCACAGCGCCACCCGCGTCCCTGTCATAAGAACATACCAGTCAGTAATCACATAGTTCAAGGGTGGAATTAAGTCTTCACTAGCTAAAACACAGGCTTGGTTTCTGTTGGCAAGAGCTGTTCAACAGTGGAATGGTCTTCCTTGGAAGATGGTGGACTCTCCTCCTACTTGGAGGCTTTCAAGCAGAGGCTGGATAGCCACCTGTCATGGATGCTGTAGTTGATATTCTTGCATTGTAGGGGGTTGGACTAGAAGGCCCTGGGTGACCCTTCAATCTCTGCAATGCTATGATTCTGTGAAGAACCTGTGGCTCTTCAGATGTTGCTGAACTAAAATCCCCAACAGCCCCAACAAGCATGATTGATAGCCAAGGATGATGGGAGCTGTAGTTCAATAACATCTGGAGAGCCACAGGTTTATCACACCTGCTGTGAAAGCAAGCGCTGGTGTAGGAAATGCTAAAGTTCCACAATGCAGAGCATTGCTTTAGTTTGCAAAAGTGGGGTAGCCTTCCTGTGGTTTGATGCTTTACCTACATAACAAATGGATTTCATTACATCGCCTGAAGTTCTTGGGGTGGGTTATCATCTGCCCATACATAAATAAGAAAAATAAAAGTTAAACAAGACTGTTCTCTCCTAATTTGTTTTTTTCTTGGTCCCTTTCCCATAGCTCCCTCATTCAAGCTTCTTCCAGTCTGCTGCTTAATCTGCCATCCACTAGTGAACTGCTGTCTTTCTCCTGCTCCATTTTCATCAATTCTGTGCCTAGCTTCAGGGAGTCTGACTCTCCCTGAAGCTATGCAACACACATAGCAATTATGTATAACATTAACAAGGCTGAATGGAGGAAGGTTAGAAAGATGTTGTCCTGACTTGTAGCTCATGTGATCTCTCCTATACAATTTTCACCAGCCATCCTACAGACTGGAGATGTTCTTTCAAGCTCTCGCAAAGCCTAACAAATACTTTACACAGCACTTCTTATCTCTTAAAGTGCTTCACCAACATTGACTTATTAATCGGCTGTTCTGTAGGGAAATGGGGAAAAGTCATGAAGCTGGTTTTTAAATTTGCTTGGGTCACGAGATACAGAAGGAAGCCTCTCATGTCTCATTAAAACCCCATCCTTTGATTTTATCCCTGACCCTTTTAAGGAGAAAGGGCTGGGAAACAGACTGAATTTTTAGTTAGTGCAATGAAGAGGGCAACAGCTTGTCAGATGCGTCTTCCTGTTCCACAGCCGCTCATTAAAACTCTGCGTTATTATGTACAACAACAGAATTCTGTGTAAAGAGCAGTTAAGATAAAGACTTAAGAGAGAAGATGGACTAAGGTCAGTTTAGGTGATTAAGCAAGTGGTCATGACCATCATTAATGGAAGATAAAATATGCTTCCACCCTCAGGGGTCACAACCAAACTATTTCAAGGATTAATTTCCCCATCATTAATTGCCAGCTTTCTTATGATTCTCTATCAGCAAAAAGTTTAAAAATAAATAAATAAGTGAAAACTTGTTATAACAATTTGTATTATTATAACTGAACAGACTGCCTGCAAATTTGGCTTTCTGTGACAAATGTTACATTCTGCAATTAAAATAAAGATAAGTCTGTTTTTAAAAAATGTCTTAGCAGTAATTAAACATAATTACACTTGTTGTACTATTTTGGATGGGATCCAGTTGCTTAGGATTTTAAGTCTATTTTAATCATGCTTTTTTCTGGAATTAGTGGGGCAGGCCGTGGTACCATGAGCACTAACAAGACAAGCACATGCCCCTCAATGCACATCTGGCCTAATTAAACCCAGTTTCCATTTTTGCTGTGTTTTACTTGGTATCTTTAGGATATTGAAGCGTTACAATAAAGTCTTGCCATCTACCTACGCAAGCCATGAACCAAAGACAATTCAGCACAGATTGGGAAAATTGCAGCAGAACTTCCATAGCTGAAATACATAAGATTTCTAAGCCGCAGACTCATAGGAGAAACATCTATATTACAATAACTTGCCCTAAAGTAGAATTCTCTACATAGCAACACATATTTGTCTAGACCGTTTAACTGATAACATTGCAGTGTGCCCTAGGATATTCTTGTGGAAAAGCTGGTAAAATATGGGCAGGATGAGGTAACTATTAGGCGGATTTGTAGCTAGTTGACTGACCAAACCCAAAGAGTGCTCACTAATGGTTCTGGGCCCATTGTCATTCAACGTCTTTATAAATGACTTGGATGAAGGTATTGATGGGCTGCAAATGACACCAAATTGGGATGGGTAGCCAATGCCACAGAAGACAGAAACAGGATTCAATCTGGCCTTAACAGATTGGAGAACTGGGCCAAAACTAATAAAATGCATTTCAATAGGGACAAATGTAAGGTTCTACATTTAGGCAAAAAGAACCAGCTGCACAAATATAAGATGGAGGGGGCACCTGGATTGCCAGTACTACATGTGAAAAGGATCTAGTAGACAGCAAGCTTAACATGCGTCAACAGTATGATGTAACAGCAAAAAAGGAAAGAAAGGGGGGGGAGCTAATGCTGTTCTAGGCTGTATAAACAGAACAATGGTGTCCAGATCAAGGGAAGTAATAGCTCTATTCTGCCTTGGCCAGACCACAAATGGAGTACTGTGACCATTTCTGGGTACCACAGTTTAAGAAAGATATTGACAAGCTGGAACATGTGCAGAGTAGGGCGACCAAGTTGAAACCAAGCCTTATGAGGAATGGTTGAATGAATTGGGTATGTTTAGCCTGGTAAAGAGGAGGCTGAGAGGAGATAAGAAAGCCATCTTCAATTGTCATATGGAATGTGGAGCAAGCTTGTTTCAACCAATGGATTCAAATTACAAGAAAGGAGATTCCACCTAAACATCAGGAAGAACTTTCTGATGGTAAGAGCTGTTTGACAGTGGAATGGACTCCCTTAGAAGGTGATGGATTCTCCTTCCATGGAGGTTTGTAAGCGGAGATTGAATGGCCATCTGTTATGGATGCTTTAGTTGAAACTGCTGCACACGGGTTTGGACTAGATGACCCTTGGTCCCTTCCAACTCTGCAATTCTATGAAAGATGCACAAGGAGCCCCAAGCATTCTATGAATTCTATGGAAGATGCACAAGGAGCCCCAAGGGCCAGCAGAACATATTCAGCATGAGTTGGGGGTCTGCTGTAGGCTCTGAATTATTGGAGGTGAAGTGTGCAGACTGAAATGATCTCAAAATAGCAGCAACAGGTCAAGGTTTACATCAGTCCTGAAGATCACAAAATATTGCATAAGATAAGAAGTGTGCTAAACTGCAAGACGAAATCAAAACTATGAAGTTTTACCTCAACTTTTAAAAGTAAGTTTTCTTTTCAAAGTAATGCTAAATTATTCTAACATAGCACGCTTGCTTTCAAGAAAATAATTTATCAGGCATAAAGAAAAACAATCACTAAACAATGGCAATTCCCCACATTTATTGGTTGCTCACTTGAGTGCGTCAAGCACATAATCAGAAAGATGCTAAGACACAAAAAAAAACAACAACATTGAAGGCTTACTTCATTTATCATGGAAAACATTTATTGCATGAATACAATCATCCAACAGGCATGTCATTTTCTGAAACAAGAAAGATTTCCAAACATAATAGAGGATGCTGAGCTATACTTCTGCACTGACTGCAGTCAGGATTATTATTATTATTTGCAGTGGAAACCCTTCCCTGTTCTTATCATTGCTGGAATGAAGCTATGACTCATAAGTCTACAGTGTATGTGACTTACACTTTAATGCACAGGTGTTCATTGGCACAGCAAGATGCTATACCAAAGAACACGACCGGGACCAGCACAACAATCGGAACCATGAAGAGCCCTGTGCTTTTATTATGTCAAATGAACACAGGTTTTGACAAAGAGGAATAACCACGTATACTGCAGCATTAGCCTTCTGGCAGTGCAATCCTACACAGGTCTGCTCAGAAGCACACCTCATTAAGTTCAAAGGGAACTTAAGCCCATGTAACTGCATAAAGGATTTCAGCTGAAGCTCCATGTGTAGCATAGTAGCTAAGGGGCAGTTCAAATCTGGCCTCTACCGTAAAGCTGCAGGCTGTCCTTAAGTGAGCCCCTCTCTCTAAGCTGCAGCCTCCTCACCCCAACTGCAGCACAAGCGTAAGGCACATTCCAAAGGGAAAGCTCAAAATCTGCAGCCCAGGGGTCCCATAGCTTTGCAAACTGGAGAGATTGTCGTGGGAATCAGCCCACTCTGCACAGCCAAGCATAGGTCACAACCTATCCTATTGGCTACAACAGAATGCTTATTTGAAGCCTAATTTTGAGAGCGGACCCTGTGGGCATCAGGGAAGGCTTCTTGCATCTGCATCTGTACCTGTGGGACCACTCTGGGGACCCCTGAGTTATTTCTTCTTTGACTTATTCCATGCCATAGTAATCCCCCCAATCTTTATATGGTACAATGCTCCTGTGACACACTAAGGTGCATGGCCCAAATCATTTGCCTTTAACTGGTGTCACGAGTCTCTTGGTTACGTTTGCTTTTAGAGACTACCCCACTGAACATCCCAGATTCTATAGAATGGTAAAAAATCTCCCTGGTGCATGTTCTGAGAAATTCAGACGAAACAGAATTGAGTGAGAAAGTGTCCCAGTGTACCTCCTGCTCCCTGCCTTGCAGGCCTTTTCTCACCTGGCCTGGGAGGGCTGGGCCCTAAATCCAGCTATGGAAGCCAATAATAATAATAATAATAATAATAATAATAATAATAATAATAATAATTATTATTATTATTATTATTATTTATACCCTTGCCCATCTGGCTGGGCTTCCCCAGCCACTCTGGGCGGCTTCCAACAAAGTATCAAAATGCAATAATGCATCAAAAATTAAAAGCTTCCCTAAACAGGGCTGCCTTCAGATGTCTTCTAAAAGCCTGGTAGTTGTTCTCTTTGACATCTGGTGGGAGGGCATTCCACAGGGCAGGTGCCACTACCGAGAAGGCCCTCTGCCTGGATCCCTGTAACCTGTAAGCTAAGACTGCTGAACAGCCTCCTGGGCTGGGGTGTTGTCTGGGGGTGTTTTTGGGTAATGGGTTGTTGCTGTTGGCTTTCTGTATCTTTATTATATGTTGTGATTTACGTGCAAATTGGTTTGTTTGGCTGTGTATTTTTAAATGTTTTGTTTTGACTACTTTTGTTATGATGTAAGACACATTGAACATGGTTTGAACTGTGGAACGGTGGCATACAAATAAAATTATGTATGTATGTGTCAGGGATCAGCTTGCAGGGGAGGGGGGAGAGACAGGAACGTACAGAGAGGCCCCTCCTCTGTTAAGCAGCTGCACTTCGTCAGAGTCGGGGAGGGGGAGTTTTCAGGAGACACGGAAGACGAGAGAAAGGGGAGCCAAAACATTGCTATCAGGGAAGAGAATGTACAGCTTCCATTGCATAGTTTTCCACGTAAGGAAAAAAGGCGGAGAGGGGTTTTCCCGGTTTTCTATGCTGGAGGGGAAATAGGAAGAAGGCACTTCCAGATTCTGCTAGCGATTGAGGCAGACATGGTTTTGGAACTTCTGCACTGTACATAAGTTTTGCATTCAATAAAACCTGAAAAGACAGGCTGGAGTCCTGGCTCTTATCTTCGTGAGCAACCACACTCCCTTCTGACAGTATGTATGTATGTATGTATGTATGTATGTATGTATGTATGTATATTATCACTCTTGTGCCCAGCAATCTTGCTTCTGGGTAATGGTCATGCTGTATAGGCTCCAAGTATTGCAGCCAGGGTGTCTACAAATGTTAGCTTCTTTTAGCAGCCCAGCCTCTCTCTACCTTTGCTCCTAATTCTACCCCCAGTTCCATCTTCATCCCCCATCCTTCTAGCATGTTCAGATGGTTTTCAGAAGAGAACAGGGGTTTCTCTTGTTTGTATTGTGGTATGGAGAAGATAAGAAAAAGCAGCAGTCTCTCTGCTGCTTTCTTTTAAGAAAATCTTTTCCAAACAGCTGCAGGAGTGACAAAACTTTGCCTCTTTCCCAAGTCCTCTGGCAGGCATGCAGGGCTTGGGAGGGAGAAAGGGTTACGTCTATGTGCAGGGAGGTACGGACGAGATAAGAACCAGCAGGAGAAATGCCTGCTTTTTATTTAAACAAATCTCCATGCGAGGGAGCTTCCAGCCTTTCTCTAATTTTGAGGTGGCATTCAATCACATACTCGCAAATTCAAGTTGAGCAATTAAAGTTAATTTTGGTGCTCTTGCACAACAAACCTGTTTCTCTCCCCCACCCTGCTCCATCAGACTTTTGCAAGAATAATAAAAAAGACAAACAAGCAGGAAAGTGCATGGGAATACATGGGTTAACATTTGCTTCACAAAAATGAATCAGAAAGAATGCTCATTAAATAGCCGGCTTTTGTCTATCCTTCCTTCAAACCTTAGGTCAACATAGCAGGATGAATACTCAACAGTCATCTGGAAGCCACCTGAGAAAGCACAAGCCCTTTTGTGGTTGCTAGAGGGCTGGACAGAGAGGCAAAAGCCCCATTAACTATGAACCCCTAAATCTGGTTCCTCCCCTACAAGAAATTATGCCATAGTTTTGTACTAGTTTTGCATCACCAGCCTCAGGTTTTGTGATACTGCCTACAAGTGAGTAGTGACACATCAAATCAGTGTTCATAATTAGCATCCTCCCAAAATCAAAATGGCAGAATCTCCTCCAAACCTGTAGGTCTCTGACCTACGGTAAACTTTTCCTTCACCCAAACATCCTGCAAAAAGCTTTTGTCTTTCTTCTCTCACCTACCCATATCCCTCAGTATTATTTGGTTACTGAGGGCGGAGGACAGTGTGGTTTTAGTGTTACAAAGGTGCAAGAAGTATGCAATGAGATAACAAATAAAACAAGGATACCAGACAGATCTCAAAATTGTTGTTGTTTTAATTTATTCTAGCAGAATATTTTCTAAGTGTTTATGAGCTACTTTATTGCCTCAGATTAACAGGAGTCAAAACAGATTCTGCCCACTACTCTTTTGAGTTTTAACGAATGCCAACAACAGATATGCTTTTCTTACCTCTTCTTTTTCAGCACTTTGCAAATCCCGCCACTCCTCAGTCACATGACCAAAATCCACCGTGTTCATGGCCACCTTGTACTCCCCAATGATATCATGTTTGGAGAAGCGGTCAAAGTCATATACTGCCATCACTAAGGTTTTTCCTCCCAGTTCAGAATACGGCACCTGTAGTATTATTATTTTTTACAAAAAATAAAACAAAAATAAAATCAGAGAATGAGAAAATGCCAGGTTCTGTAGCCTATGCAGTAAATATGCTTTCACTGCCATGCAAATCCATTTCTTTGTTTTATCAGCTGTCATTCCCTTTATATTGAACTAGGGGAAAAATATGACACACATTTTCTGGGAGAGTCATCTGATGCACTGGTTTGTAATAGCAGACTAGAGCATTCTACAGAACAATGTGGTAGCTCGCTCATCGCTCTGCAGCATTTGCCCTGAGTTCTTAAAGTTACGACTCCAACGTGAAACTAAAGACCAATTATTTGCCCCACAGATACATGAGTTTTCGATACTGCAGAATGCTTCTCTCAATAAATCATGCTGTCACTTTCCAAAAAAACAGCAGCCTACAGACTGATGGAAAAGCACTGGCTTTCGATGTCTGACACAGAGAAATTAGAGACTATGCAGTTTTCTTCCAGTACAATTCTCTCCTTGCCTCCTGAGAGGTAAGTCCCACTGAGCTCAATAGGGCTTAATCGCAAGTAAGTGGTCATAGGGAAGCAACCTGAAAGCGGCTTCATTCTTTTACAGCCCCCCATATCAGGATTCTGCATTTCATCAAATGGATATTGAAGCTCATCCTACAGCATGATACATTGCTATAAATGTCGGCAGCAGAAGGCCAGGCTCTGGCTAATTTTCCACCTGTTCTGATGTGTTATGGGCAGATGCTTTAGGTTAGGAAGAGGACCATTAGTCATGTTTTTTTTCCATATCCATGGGAAGTGATGCAGCTGAAGTATCACTTCTTTAGTTGGCTGTAAAAACCGAGCAAAAAATGTCGGATTTGGGGTGGAGGCCTGACTGTTTTTAATTGGAATTTTATTTACAATATAACACAAACCGCCCACCCCCCTGGCCTGACCGTTTTAAATAAACCCCTTATCATTAATATTTCCAAATATGAATGCTTCCATGTGTGCCTGTAAATCTCTCTCTCACTGTTACTCAAGTTTCTTAAAAGGGGAGGGGAATTAAAGTGAAGTCAAATGGCTGAGCATTAAAATCTGCCTTGGTCCTTTGCAAACATCTAGCTTTCATTTCTTCTCAAAAGGACCTGTGTTTTGCTGGCCCTTCTCCCATCGTGCTAGTTCCTCAAAAGTTGTGAAGAAATCTTCAGGTTAAAAGACACACCCGTTAAGGCAAAAGAGGGCAGGGGAGTACAGCACACGTTAACATGTATCCTGACATTATACGACGACAGTAGCATAATGCTGATCCGAAGGGGTCATTTAATGCCTCACCCAAAAAAAAAGAGGATAAAAGAAGATAAAGATCTGCATACAATTTGTGTATGCTAATTTATATGTATAGATTCACATTCAGAAATAATTACTATAAATGAAATAGAAATGCAATACTTCTCAACATAGTGGAGAAGACTATATGATCTGCATGCCTGCTCAGTCTCCTATCCCAGTGCTAACTGTGCTCCCTGCTTGTTTCCCCTTCCCATGCTTCTTTATCTTTAAACTGGACTTAGATCAAAGAGCCCTCAAACAGAGAAGTGTTCCTTCTAAAGTAGGATGCACAGCCGTCCTAATTTATCCCTATTTTTAAGCCATATGCTTGGTTATAAAGAGGTGGGAAAAGCTTCACACTTCACTGGTGACTTTTGGGGTCATTGTTGTTACATTTTCTTTTAAGAGTATCTGAACAGAACATTAAAGCAGCCTCCCTGAAGACTGTTTGCACTGTATAAACTTTTACCTTTTTATAGATTTACGTGCCGAGGTGCGGTACAAAGCAACTTGGATAGCTTTAAAAGAGGACTGGATGAATTAGGAAGGACAACGGCTACTAGGCATGAAAGCAGTATTCTGCCCCGAATGTCAGAGGTATTATGCAGCTGGATACCAGTTGCTGGGAATCACAGGTGGGCAGAATGCTGTTGTGCTCATGTCCCGCTTGCAGGCTTTCCACAGGCAACTGGTTGGCCACTGTGAGAACAGGATGCTGGACCAGATGTGCCATTGGTGTGATCTAGCAGTCAGTACATTATTCTGTTTATTTCAGAAGTTCAGGCTGCAAGGGCCACTACTTCCGTAGCCAAGCTGGCACCATTCACTCACAAGTGTGAGGTATAGACATGCTCAGAAGAACCTCAAGGTATGCAGCAGTGCCAAAATAATTAGGAAGAAACTTAACTAAACACCCCCCCCCCAACAGCCCTGTGAGAACTGAGCATGCTCGGCATGTACAGAACACTGACAGTTTTTGATGTGGGGACTGAATGCAGAGGCTGGGACCCTAAACAGAAGCACTCCGCACTGTAACTGTCTGTTACAGGTCCCACGTGCATGATAATAATTTTGCAGATCCGCTAACACAAATAATTTTTACTTTTATCACTGCCAGCCACCATATTGTATTTGTTCACAATATTATAGCTGCAATCCTGGAAATAAGCCCTGCAGAACTCAGTAGGACTTACTTCTTAATAGACATGTATAGGGTTGCGCAGTAAAGCCGATCTAATTATCAACCATATGGCCAAATGGGAGTCCTGCAATATTATTGCAATGACCATAAAATGTTGTATTTTAGTGTTCTGTTGGAAGTCGCCCAGAGTGGCTGGGGAAACCCAGCCAGATGGGCAGGGTATATAATAAATTATTATTATTATGACTACAGCATTGATGTGGGTGAGTTTCACCTGTACTGCCACCTGCCTTTTTATCCAGGGACTCAGGTGGGTGCTCATGAAGCCCTTCTGTGCATTCAACACAATGCATGTGATTAACATAGGCACAGAACTCTTGCGGTAGATTTTTTACTTTGATGACCCATGACAACAGGCCAGAAATCACACAGGCTGCAGATATAGAAATCTTCAGCCTCCAGAGGCATCACAGAAGTGTTTGAAGGTTCCCTCCTGGCTGAACACTTTATTCTGAATTGCACTTCACTTTTCAGATGCTGATGGTTCAAAAAGAATCACATTCTCCTGGCACTCTTAAGTCAAGATATAAAATCAGGGGTGAAATTCCTTTTAGTACTTCAGCTTTTAATATGTATGATCATAAATGTATTAATTAAAAGCAGTTCTATCATCTGAGAAGCTGAGGAATCACTTTTTATTTTTTAAAAATCCTTTAAGGAGATAAGAGCAAAAAGGAAATCCTATTTGTGACTCAGGAGAAATGTATGAGTGGCCCAAAATATGACGTGGCTACTTCTGTAACAACTAATGCAGAAGACTAAAGAGATCTGACACAGAATGTGCGTTTCTATTATGCACACAGTGACAATTCTCATAATTGCTTGCTAGAAGATGACAACAAGATACGTTTTATGGTGCACCACCCCTGAACTCATTAGCCAAGACATGGAATGTGACAAATATTAATGGACATTTCTGGGTAACAAAATATGAATGTTCAAGATGGGTGGGCATGATCCAAAGCACCACAGAACATCAGTAAGAATAGGGGTTGCTTACAGTGCAACCCTAAGTATGTATCATTAAGCAGTGTTGCCACATGTCAGGAATTTCCTGGAAATAGTTGGAATATTGCAGTCAGAAGCAGTGTCTGGGCAGAAATTGCTTTAAAATGTTTGGGAAAATCTGGACGTATGGCAACCCATGTTGGCAGTGTCATTTTTTGTGATTTCCCTTAAAAATCACAAAATGTGTTTGTGATTTTGCCAAAAAAGCTCAGCAACTTTGCTCAACAACTTTTGTGTCTGGATTTTCACAATATGGCAGGGTGTATAGATGATTGCAGCCTTAATATCTTGTGTATGTGGGAATGCTCTCTCTGTGTCCATGGCTGAAATAAAAGACAAAGCACAGACTCCTGTATGAGTTCCTGCATGAGCACCCAAAATATCAATGGATTTAATCCATTGAGATCTTTATTCAATAAAATGGAGCTACTGTAAGAATATTGCATTGTTTGCTGAACTGCGACAATTGTGTGGCGATCAGTAGGTGCCTTGACTGATTCAGTTTATTTTATCTCTTACGCCATAACACTTTGGTTTGCCCAGCACACTAGACCAAACCATAGCTCAGTATGAATGTGTGAGCATGCAGACTCCTGGAAAGGAGATCACAGCTGCTCTGCTCCTCCTGGGTCACTCTGCCACTGCATTGCACTATGCTAAGCCATAGAACCCAGGCTCATGGATTAGCTTTCCCCAAACTAACTATGGACTGTAACCATGGTTTGTCTCATGGTATATGGCTTGTGGCTTGTCCAGGAGAGCTAAACCATGAGCCCAGGTTTTTGACAAGATGCTAAAGCAAACTATGGCTTGGCTTAGCACTGCAATAGAATGACTAGACAGGAGCAAAGTGGTCACAGACTCATCTCTGGTAGCCTCTTGTGGTTTGGGCTGAGCATAATGTGTGCACCAGGCCATTGGAGATGTTTACCATTGCCTTTTGCCTTGGGCACCTGAATCTTAAAAGTTACTGTTTCGCTTCATTTTAAATAAACTCAAAGGAAAAACTCAGTAAAAAGAGTTTCTTCTCCCTCCCCACACCAAAGGAAAAAAAAATGGATTATTTTTATGAACATCTTCAAGAGAAAACGGCTTATGTCTGCAGTAGTGTCGGGGGCCTCTAGGGATATCTTTCTTGTTGAGTGATTACATAGCCTCAATCTCTTATTGTCCCTGCTTTCAAACTGGAGCTGTCATTATAAGACTAAGTATACCAAGGGAAAGGCCTATAGCGATTGAAGTGCAGTGAACATTTCAGACGAAAACCCTTCAAAGGATGTTCAGCTGTGCTGCTGTTATATTGCTGGAAACTTGGTTCTGAGTTTGGTTCTGAATTTTTTGGACAGCATTGCACAGCACTCTAATATATGTCTTGATTCCCTCTCTCCATTTCCAATCATGTTTAGGTGTTTGAATGAACATGCCATAATGACAAGATAATTCCTTTAGGTGAAAGGATCAGAGGAAAAGAGAACCAAACTTCATTTACAGTGTCCCTCCCCACCCCAAAGAAACTGCATGTGTTCCAGACTCAATTTTTCATTCTGTTTTTCTTTTCTTTTTTCTGCAATCCCAAACAACTTTACTAGGAAGTAAGCCCCACTGAACACAGCAGGACCAATTTATAAATAACCATGCATATAACTGTTCTCTCATCCTACTGAAAACATTAATAAGAATAAGAATTTATTGGTGGCTTTCAACAGAACATTAAAAACAGTATAAAACTTCAAACATGAAAAACTTCCCTAAACAGGGCTGCCTTCAGATGTCTTCTAAAAGTCAGATGGTTGTTTATTTCTGTCAGGGGCTCAGGAGCAGAGGCACAGGAAAGGGAGGAAATAGAGAGCGAGGGGGAGGAATCCGAAGGAAATGTTAGTGATGACAGCGGTCCGAGGTCTCTGAGTCTTTCCAGCGAATCGGAAGATTCACAGAAAGGGGCTCCCATGGTCAGAGCAAGGGGGGTGCCTAGGGGGACACCCCAGGAAGAAGGGGCCAGAGGGGACTCAGAGAGCAGCAGTTGGAAATCAGGACCAGCTTCCCCACCAGAGCGCAGTAGGGGGGAGGAGTCCCAGGTATCGGGATCAGGAGGCTCACCGCCAGCGGGAGGAGAGGAGTCAGGATTGGCCACGCCTCCATCGGAGAGCGAGGAAACGGTCAAGAGGAAGGTTGGAGGCTGGGCGCGCGCGCCAAGTTCAAATGTACAGGAGGGCGGCGCAGTTGGCAGCCCGGATAGGGAGCCAGGTCCCAAAGCCCGCCGAAAGGAGGGGGAGGAGTCAGGGGGGGTCAGCGTCAGTGTCAGAAGAGTCCAGAAAGGAGGAGACCCCGGGGGGCAGAAGGACCCAGAGGAGAAAGGAGAGACGGAAGAGGTGGAGTAAGGTTAGAGTCTTAAGCTGGTGTACAGGGGGTGGAGACTCAGATGGAGCTTCGCCGGTCTAAGGACTCAGACGTAGCGCTGCGCGCCACTGATGTCAAACCAACAATGAACCGCAATAAAGACTTTTGTTTATAAAGAGCAACTGGCGTTGGTCCTTTGTGAGCTGGGACCTGAGGCAGCCGCTGACAATTTCCTTGACATCTGATGGGAGGGCATTCCACAGGGCAGGCGCCACTACTGAGTGGGCCCTCTGTCTTGTTCCCTGTAACCTCAGTTCTCTCAGTGAGGGAACCGCCAGAAGGCCCTCGGAACTGGACCTCAGTGTCCGGGCTGAACAATGGGGATAGAGACGCTCCTTCAGGGCCAAGGCTTTTTAGGGCTTTAAAGGTCAGCACCAACACTTTGAATTGTGCTTGGAAACATACTGGAAGCCAACGCAGGTCTTTCAGGACTGGTGTTATATGGTCTCATCAGTTTAGACATGCATGTTTCTTGACTTCTTCCCCCAGTTGTGTCAAAGTCTCAGCTATCAGCCTGTCTAGAAGACGTCCAATTTAAAGCTACAAAGGCACAGAGAGCTACCCATTTTCTGCAAAGATTAGGGTAGAAACTAAGAGAGTGATCTGCATGGAGGCTGAGAGAATGAGGAAGCCCTTGGTTTGTCTCTCATCTGTACCATGAACTCACTGAATAACTTTCGGCTTTAGGGTAGTGCCTGTGAAGTGTTTTGAACACTGGCAAGTACTGTTATTAGTAATAGTTAAGCAAACGGGAAAATGTGCTCCCCTGAGAGTAAAAAAAATAGCAGTGTCTCCAAACTGGTGGGAGGCCTTGCTGGCACAAGAGTTAAAAAGCAATTTTTCTCTTCTCTCCACAGCCCCCTATAAATCTCCTCCAGAAAGTTGCCAGACCCTCCAATACAGTGTGGGAGGTTGTGCTTTCCACCAGCAGAGGCCTTCATGATTTATTTATTTCTTTAAAGGAGGAAGTTGTTAGTTCACAAGACAAAAATCCAAAATATACAACCAGGAATTGTCATTATTGGCGGACCAACTAATTTTTGCTAGATCATAGAGCAGTGGTGTCCAAACTTTTTTCAAAGAGGGCCAGGTCTGATGAAGTGAAGGGCCGCGGGGGCCGACCAAATGGCCGACCAAAGTCTTATTTTCTTAGGGTTGGAGTTGTTGAGCTTCTTTTAGGTTTGAAGTTGCTGAGGTTTTTTTTAAGGATTTTAGCCCAGGAAATAAACTGCCCAGGGGCCGGATTAAACTAACCGACATGTCAGATTAGGCCCCCAAAATGGACTTTGGACGTGCCTGTCATAGAGAGTGAAAAGGAGAGGCCTCTTAGCACTGGCTTCCTAGCACGGTTACCAAGTGGATAAGGCACACAGCTTTTCATTTCGCTCATAAATGGTGGTCTGCAGCAGCATTTAATCCCATCTCATTCATGGCCGATATCTCCCACCCTCTGGAACGGGGTTTGGCTCTTTAGCAAAGGCAGCTTTCCAGGAAATCTAAAGAGTCCATGCTACAGCTCCCTTCCTCACAGGAGTTTCAGCCGGACTCAAGGTCAGATTCATGAAAAGATGCAAAACAGCAGAGCTCTGAGGCTGCAGTTGAATTATTCCCCTGGTAATAATCCTTTGTCCTTTACATTTTCTACTGCAGGGCAATCACCGGAATGGCTCCCAAAGAGAAAAGGCCATTGTTGCCCTGGGTCACCAATTAACCAAGGACATAAGCAATTCTGTGACTGGGAAAGAGATTAACCTTTACTATACATAGCAAACAAAGAAACGGGTGCCATGTAATTATTCAAAAGAATACCTTGAATGTAAATTGCTCATTGAAGACAGGGTTAAGAGTTTTCCTGTGAACTTTTGTTTCGTATTTCTTCTTCTTATCAGGAAGCAGGAAAACCTTCACGTAGGGATCAGATGTACCGCCCATATCTAAAGCAGGCAGTTCTGCAGCCTGAATAATCCCAACCAAAAGCTGAAAGTAGAGGGAGAGGCAAGTGAGAAAGAATCAGCAGAGCAGAATATTCAGCAAGCATTTACGAAAGAGCTTGCCTTGTCTCCTGACATCTCTCTCTATAAATACATGTACACAACAATATGGTTGCACACAGATACATGCGCCTGCAGACACACACACACAGACACTTGCGGTTCTCCTTTTAAAAAGAACAAAGCATTCTAATAAAAGCAGATTTGAAAAAAGGTGCATGATTCTTCAAAAAAACAAACATCCAAACCCCAATTACAGCAGCCGCAGATTCAAGAAGCTGTTTTTAAGCAGACAAGAGGCATTTAAACTGCTGTTGATTAGAGCTATATATGGATTTTTATATTTTATTTGGTGATGCCACCATCAAATAGCTCCCTAACAGATTATTCTACTGGGGCTTTTTTATTATTATTTTTAAAAAGACTCTGCAATTTAAAATGTATTGTTAAATAATCTTGGGAAGCTGCCTTATATAAAGTTAGACTACTGGTCCATCCAGGCCAGTATTTTCTACACTGCCTATCAGCAGTTCCCCAGGGTTTCAGACCTATCTGGAGATACCATGGATTGAATCTGGGGTGCTCTACCAGTGAGCTACGACCCTTGCCAGAACCCTGGACTATGCAGCTATAGTAGTTGGCTGCTGCCCTCTTCCCCACTCCATTCTGGTGCTCTCCATAAAGGAAGGCGCTATGGTGTCCTTTGGCCTGCCCAGTTGTGTTCCATTTATAAATGGGATATAGAGTGGCTTCATGGGATCACTAAGAAAGTACTGCATGCTGACTGAAGCCTTACCTGCCTGGGTACTGTGAGTACAATGTAAATGAGCAACTGGTTTGAACAGAGGTAAACAGGAAGCTGCCTCATACTGAGTCAAGACTATTGGTCCATCTGGTTATGTACTGTCTATAGTTTTAATTGGCAGTGACACTCCACAGTTTCAGGCAGGTGTCTCTCTCAGGCTTACCAGGAGATGCTAGGAACTTAACACCAGCCTTTCTGCATATGAAGAAAGCGCTCTTCCACTGAGCTATGGCCCTGAGAGTCACTCCAGGGGAATATGGGCTTGCCTGTCAGTGTCACTACACCGGCGTTTGTTTCTATGATGATTGTGTTTTGTGTCTGCTGGAATATATTATAGCACATTAGCCACCCAGGAGCCACAGGATCAGTTTGCCTGCCTGTGACGTTGAACTAGTCGAAAGGGAATGTAATTCAATTCTTTTTTTAAGAAAATAATTCTCTCTAGAATGGAGTCATTATGCTCCAGGGAGTATTTTGGTGATCTTGTTCCAATTTCCCAACAATGAGTAGTAATTGGATTTCCTGGCCATGGATCTTTGTGTTCTTGCTTTTTCTCATCCATCCCAAGAAAATTGTTAAGAGCCCAACAGGGGAATATAATGTCTGAACTATGGCAGCAGAAGAAATTATGAAACCGTAAATAAATGCTAGTTAGCACCTTAGTTATACTTGGAGCGCTACCAAAGATCTACTAGCAAAAAAATAAATCTCTTGGGGACCAAAAATCCCCAAGCCAATGTTCTAGAGTCAAAATAGCATTCTTTTTAATAAAACCCAGGGCAACTTTTGTTCATCTTCTGAGGAAGGTTATATCTATTTCTTACAAAAGTTTTCAGCTTCTCCAGTCCCTTGCCTGCTTAACATCCACTATTCTTTGAAGATTTAAAAGTTCCACACTGATTTCAAGAGCTCTTAGTGCTACAGAGTGGTCCACTAAAGGTCTAAAATACAGGATACTTTTGTTTATGTGTTTGCTTTTGGAAGTCTCTCTCTCTCTCTCTCTCTCTCTCTCTCTCTCTCTCTCTCTCTCTGTGTGTGTGTGTGTGTGTGTGTATACCTCTTTATTCTTTGACTGGTGATTTCTTTAATGCTGTTCTTTGAAGGACAATGGATGGTGTGGGAGTTACTTGAAAAGGTACGTAGAATATTGAATAAAGTTTTACTGTTGAGGCAGAAAGATTGAAGACACACCAGGGATCGGTGCTGGCTTTACATGGTATGTCTACCTTAGACACCAAAGGTGACAAAGGATAACTCCCAACATGAATTTACTGAGTTAGAATTCGTATGCTGATGTGACACACGCATAGTAGGGATAAACAGGAAAAAAGAGTAGCTATCTCCCTACAGAAAGTAATTCTTTCTCTTAGGTCAGATCCTCACCGTGCATTTAGAGCACAACGACAACACTTTAACAGTCATGGCTCCGCCCCCCTCCCAGAATCCCGTGGACGGTACTCTGTTAAGGGTACTGAGAGTTGTATGGTGACCCCCATTCCTCTCCTAGAGCCACAACTCCCAGAATGGGGTAGCCATTGCGGATCTGTGAGGGGAACAGGGGGTTAGAATACCTGTGGAAAGAAAATGCCTGCAACACTTCCCCAATACCATTTAAAATGTTGAGAATATGAGTAAAATGAGTACGTGTGTATGTGTAAAAATATAGGTAAAGGTACCCCTGCCCGTATGGGCCAGTCTTGCCAGACTCTAGGGTTGTGCGCTCATTTCACTCTAGAGGCCGGGAGCCAGCGCTGTCCGCAGACACTTCCGGGTCACGTGGCCAGCGTGACAAGCTGCATCTGGCGAGCCAGCGCAGCACACGGAACGCCGTTTACCTTCCCGCTGGTAAGCGGTCCCTATTTATCTACTTGCACCCGGAGGTGCTTTTGAACTGCTAGGTTGGCAGGCGCTGGGACCGAGCAACGGGAGCGCACCCCGCCACTGGGATTCGAACCGCCGACCATGCGATCGGCAAGTCCTAGGCGCTGAGGTTTTACCCACAGCACCACCCGCGCCCCTTGTGTAAAAATATAGCTATATTCATATACAATTGTGTTTGCCTTTGAGTGGAAGAGACTTTGGTGTGCAACAGAGCTTGCCCCTCCCCCCGGGAAATAGATTTGGGGTGCACCTGTGGCAGCTGGACAAATGCATCACCCTCCCCCCCGACTCAAACAACACACTCTGATCACACTTATTTCAAACCTGATTGTCTTGAAAGTTGTAATCCAAAGAATACTGAATTTTTCCTAATTTTTCCTCCTCTTTTGCTTCTTCTTTTTCTTCTCCATCTGTCAGCCCTGTTTCAGCATCGTCATCCTTTAAGGCCTGCAAAGAACAGGGGCAACAATAGAAGTAATTAATAGGGCTACAGTACTGTACTTTCCAAGTGAAGCCCTGAAAAGCAGGCAGTGGCACTCAACCCTTATAGCGAAAGCCATTAAAAGCAAGCAGGATGGCACAAAGTCATATATGCTGTTGACATATATATATATATATATATATATCCAGGCTACTTTCATTGCAGAAATATCATTGTCAGCAAGCAGCAAGGAAGCAATGGAAAAAGGGGGAGGGAAGTGTCTTTTGAGGGTATTGCAAGCAAGAATTGTTTCAAAGCCTGAAACACAAAGAGAATGTCAACGTGTTGTTGTTGGGGTGGGTTTTGTTTTTGGGTTTTTTTTTGCAAAATCTTTGATTGAATCAAATTGCTTTGTCCAGAGGCAAGTGTGGATAAACATGCTATTAAAGAGGCAAGGTTGCACAGTCATTCAATTTAAAACAGTTGTGCATGCTGTGAATTATTTGCAGTAAAGCAAAGTGCTTCTGCAGAATTACTGCTATTTAAAATGTCGCTATGTGACTTCTTCATAAAATGAGATGCCCAAACATTTCAATTTTTTCTCTCTGTTCATGATGCATATGGAAGCAAAGGTATCACTATGCCATTAGCAAATGCACGGTCACAGAAAAGAAGACCCTTTTCGTTCTCTTTTTCTTTTCAACTGTTCTCAGTTTAAAGCCAGGCTGAACCAACTTGATTTAAATATACATTGATGTTAACACAATTATGGACAAATTTGTTGGCCAAAACAGCAGTTGTTTTAAAATGTAGCGGCAGTGTTTACAACAGAGAAAATAACAAACTGAAAGCATTAATTTGTTTGATATTAGAAAGCTCAAGTTTGCATCATATATAATTCCAGTAGAGCAATCCTATGTGTGCCTACTTAGGAGCAAGCCCCACTGAGTTCAATGTGATTTATTCTGAGGCAAGTGTGCACAGGATTGCATCATAAAGCCCTAATCAATTCAGTTGGCAATTGTACAATGCTTACCTGGGAAACCCTATCAATTAGATGAACTTACCTCTGAGTAGACATAGTTAGGACTGTGATGCAGGACTACCTTTGACTAAAGTAAAGCGAATTGCAGCACACTCTTCTCCATTTAACTTTGATGGGAGTTACCCTATATAAATCATTATAGGATGCCAGCCTTAGTCATGGCTAACTTTAGTTGGAGTGAACATCTCAGCATGTAACTTTTCATTCAAAACAAGTTAAGTGTTTTGATCAGTTGCATGATCATATTAAACAAATGTACTTGTCTGCTGTGCCACCATGGAAATTACTTACAGCACAGTGCACAGCAGCAATGAATTAGCACCATCTAATTTACTTGTAACTGCAATTTGAAAATTCAATCCAATCACAAATTTATGCCCTTGCCGTTTCCTATTAGAAAATGAGCTTAAAACTTTGGAAAGGTAGAGCATATACCCCAAAGTTTGGGGTAGGGAGATGGGATATAAATTATCCCACTCCCATATAAATAAATAAGACCCCAGCTCAGTTTGCTTTCATATATGTATAATTATTCTAGGGCCAAAGATCAGATATCCCACACTTGCTTAACGAATTATACTAAGAAAAAGGGTAGATTAATTCATGTTGGCAGAAGCAGGCAGCATGCTGGGGTGGCTGTACTCATCTGACTCATCCGACTTCTAGTTTGTTGTCTTGCTGCTGCTGCCTAACAGCACGTAAAGAGGGAGGGGTGATGTGGCAGCAAGGTCAGTGTGGTGCAAACACATTGTGTTATTCCCCTATTTGCATTTGCACTGTGCCAGCCTGGATGCTGCCTCACCCCTCTGCCTCCTAGAAAGTAGCAGCAACATAAGTGATCGGAGGTCAAATTAATCTGCAACTGGCAAATAGGGTTTTATTTATTTGTTCCATTTATCAATAGACTTTAGGCCAGGGACCCAAGGTCCTCTGGATGTTGATAGACTACAACTCCCATCACCCCAGATCACCAGCCATGCTGGATGGGGGCTAAAGGCCACAGACTGGTACTGTTCTCTGCTCTGTTGAATTGCAAGCATCTCCCCTCACACACCAAAATGGGGCATCATCCTGAGTGCAAAGTAGGTCTTTTGTGTGCAGAAAGAGGTACTTTTAGCAGCTGCATTCATAACATGCAGATGCAGTGGCAGAAAGCTTCACCGGTTTGAGCTAAGATTAAACATACATTAGAAGGGTGAGGTGAAGCTACCACCTGCAATCTATTTCCCACAGTATACTGGCAGTTTTCTTGTGTTATTCCAAGTGTACCCCAGCTCAGAGTTGGAAATGGCTGGTGTACACTTACGGTACATCCTCATGGCTAGACATCAAAAGCAAATTTCTCAGTTACATATATTTGAGGAAGTCTTTTGATGTACCAAATTCAATACCCTTAATGCTAGCTGCTAAGGGACAACAGCATCATGTTTTGTGCCTGGTTTGAGGGCTTCCCTTAAGCATCTGGTTAGTGTGAAAGAAGATGCAGGTCTAGAGGGACTTTTTGACTGATCTGATAGGACTCATTTCTTTGTTCCATGCATTTGTTCCTTTCCCTTCCCTTTCTACTCCTGAACCCTGTCAATACACAACTCTTATAGATGTGACTAAGAAAGAAAGTGATTTCATTCCATTGTTGATCTCCTGCATACATAGTTTTGTTTTTTCACACATTCTATCAATAGAATTTGTTAAAGAGGAATTACTGTCGTCTTTTTAAACAGCTGCATGTTTCTTGTAAATTCCCACTTACAAATTTATTTTCAAGTTGTTTCCCCCACACACCACAGACCCTCAGGGGAAAAACTTAAGCAGCAGATTGGTCACCTGCAACCCAGTTAAACCAAAGAGTTTGGATTTAAGCCAATTTGGTCTCACTGAAGTCATATATCCCATCTCCAGGTGATCATCCAATTGGCTAATTAAGGACACCTATAATACCACTAAAAAAATCAGCCATGGGTAGTGGGTAGTGTCGGATTTACTTATAAGCTAAACAAGCTATGGTTTAGGGCCCCATTCTCTTGGGGTCCCCCAAAATTTTGCCACTATTAATATACTTCTTCTTAATTGTATTTCAGTTCAACAATTACTTTGATAAAATACATATTTTGTTATGTGCAAATAGCTTTAGATACCTATTAGGTCCATAAATTACCATATAGCACATATTCAACATAAAAAACAGTGGTAATTTGTTGTTGACAAAGAACAGCTAGACATATAAAGGGCCCCATTACCTTCAGTAGCTTAGGGTCTCATCAAACCTAAATCCAGCCCCGGTGGGACCTGACTGCGTAGAGCAGTGATGAAGAACTTGTGGCCTTCTAACTGTTGTTGCCCTCCAACTCCGTAGACAGCTGGATTGAGGCGGGTGATTCTTTTTAGATTTGTCAGCAGCCTTCAATATGGTCGATCACAAACATTTGGACCACTGCCTTGCTGATGTGGGGATTCAGGGTACAGTCCCACAATGGCTGCGCTCCTTTATCTCAGGTTGGGGATAGAGGGTGGTGCTAGGGAAGGAGTTGTCGCTGTGGCACTCCTTGGTGTGTGGAGTCCCACAGGGCGCAATTCTTTCCCCGATGCTTTTCAATATCTTTATGCGCCCCTTGCCCAGATTGTCCAGAGTTTTGTGCTGGGTAGTCATCAATATGTTGATGACACCCAGCTTTATCTGTTGATGGACAGCCGCCCTGACTCAGCCCCGGACACACTGACCAGATGCTTGGAAGCTGTGGCTGGATGGCTGCTTGGGAGCCGGTTGAAGTTAAATCCTTCGAAGACAAAGGTCCTCTGGCTGGGTTGGGATGACATGGGTTTTGGGGGCAAACTCCCATCTCTTGTGGGGGCTCAATTAGTGCCAGCACCTTCTGTCAAGTGCTTGGGTATAACCTTCGATGCCTCCCTTTCCATGGAGGCGCAGGTTGCAGCCACAGCAAAGGTGGCATTTTTCCATCTCCGCCATATCAAGCAGTTGGTCCTTTACCTTTCTGACCCTGATCTGGGCACAGTGATCCGTGCAACGGTCACCTCCAGGCTTGATTATTGTAACTTGCTCTACGCGGGGCTGCCCTTGAAGCTGACCCAGAAACTCCAGGGGGTGCAGAATGCCACGGCGAGGCTCCTTATGGGGTCCTTGCCGCGGGACCACATTCATCCGGTGCTTTACCTGCTGCACTGGCTCCCGGTGGAGTACAGGGTCAGGTTTAAGGTGCTGGTCTTGGCCTAGGACCCTCGTACCTACGGGACTGCCTCTCCTGGTATGCCCCACGGAGGACTTAAGGTCCACAAATAACAACACTTTGGAGGTCCCGAGCTGCAAGGTGGTTAGATTGGTCTCAACTAGGGCCAGGGCCTTTTCAGTACTGCCCCCGACTTGGTGGAACGCTCTGTCACAAGAGACTAGGGCCCTATGGGATTTGACATCTTTCCGCAGGGCCTGCAAGACGGAGCCGTTCCGCCTGGCCTTTGGTTTGGACTCAGTCTGACCCTTATGTTTCCCCTCCCCTTATGGTTTTGATTTATGGGCTACTACTAAAATGAGGCTGCATTTTAAAATGTAATTTAACTCATATTTTAATTAACTGTTTTTTCTTTTTCTTTTACGTTTTATTGTAATTTTATTGGTGTTAGCTGCCCTGAGCCTGGTTCTGGCTGGGGAGGGTGGGGTATAAATAAAATTATTATTATTATTATTATTATTATTATTATTATTATTATTATTATTATATCCAGCCAGCATAGCCGGTGAAGGACAGTGCTTTTTTCTGAGGGGACGCAGGGGTACCCACACCCCTTAACGTTTTGTGGATCTTTGTACTTTGGTCTATTAACTGTATTTATTTTTCCTGATTTCAACTCTAAAATGATGATTTTCTTGAGTCAAAAGGAGAGTTCCCCTTAGCACTGGTGAAGGATGACGGAAGTTGAAGTCCAATAACATTTAGAGAGTCACAAGATCCCTGTCTATGGCACAGGTAAAACCATGTCTGGAAGAAGTGATAAATGAACATGCCGACATGGCTTGACTATAAGTACTGTGTTGTACATTGATTGTAGCCATCCTGCATCAAGCATAAGGATCGGACAGTAGCTTCAGCAGCACCACGTCAGAAAACTCAACATTTTGCTGACATTATAACAGTTATGCTAGAGGTTTGCAGCCTTATCCTTGTAAGTAGCAATGCAGCTGGCAAATATCTGCCCCTCCCTGCCCCCAGCAGGTGAAAAGCACCAGGAAGAAAACTCAGCAACATACTATCACAGTTAGTGGCATAAACGGTGCCAAGTCCCAATGTCCTGATCTAATCAAGAGACATATTTTCTGTAAAATCAAAGTATCTAGCAAGTGAGAACATTTCAGCCTGATGTAATTTTAATGGCTGAGATATTACATCTCCCTCTCCTCTAACACTTTGTGACCTAATAAAAGATCGAGACCATTGCTGCAATTATTCTTCAAGAAATGGGACTAAATTTTTGATAATTTTTCAGTGCCACTGTTCATCACTGATATAATTAAGTCGACTCCTTTCCCAAAGGCTGAGCTTCAGCAAGGATTCTGCTGTACCAATACATTAAATTCAGAGTCATTAAATCAGAACTTATTAGAGTGTTTCTCGGGTTGAATGTTCGCCCCTTCCCACTCTTCTTACATGGGGTGGAGGAAATGGCAGCAGAAAATTATAAGGAGACACAGGAGGATTGCTGCAGACTGATAAATTGCAGCAGTGAAAGTTGTGATAGGAAGATGCTTCAAGAAATAATGGACCAAATATTTTCCCAGATGCAGCAACATATTTCCAGAAGTCAGTTTAATGCAGTTCGGGGTTGCAGAGGAACTGCCCGTGGAATGCTACTCATGCTTACTCAGAAGTAAACCACAATGAGTTCAGTCAGGCTTACTCTTACTTCTATTTAAGAAGGCAGAGAAATGCTGTCAAAGTGCAAATGTGATATATATATATATATATATATATATATATATATATAGCACAAGAAATGAAGCACACTGTGGTTGAATAAGATTGTGATCTTTTTAAAGCCAATAGGAAACAATTTTTCTTCTTCTTATGTTGAGCAGTTTTGGTAACTTTGATTTTATGCAAAAATGAAAGAAAAATATGTACATTATTTTCTGTGCATATCAAAACTTGAGCTTTCTAATACCTTCAGGCTTAGTATATATAGAAAATTGAGGGTGGGGTTTGAAATATAATCCTGCAAAAGAAAGAAATCAATTTGGTTCAGCCTCTTGATGTGTGTCAAAGCTATGTATAAATCTCAGCTGAGGAGCCAGAGCTGTCAGGAGACTAAATATATCAGAGCTTTAGACTAGGTGTGTCCAAAGAGCAAAATAAACCTACCGCAAGTGACAATCCAGAACAGTCATGAGACACAACATAGATAAGGAGGACATAGAAGGAAGAAATAAAAATTAAAACATCCACACACAAAAACATTAGTCAAACCATGGAGAAATGACCATTTACATAGATTGTACATTTGCTGTTCAGCACCTTTACATAATTCAGATTGCAATCCTATGCACAATTTACCTGGGAGTAAGTTCCATTGAATTCAACAGGACTTACTTCTGAGTAAACATGCTTAGGATTGTGCTGTGAGACCTATGATCATCCACCTTTTACTTAAGTACGGTAGTTATTCCCCTAGATACTGATAATATTTTCTATACACATAAAAGTTTTAGGTTACAATCCTACGCATTCTTACCCAGGAGTAAACCCTTCTAAACACAGCGGGACTTACTTCCAAGTAAAAATGTACAGAACTGCTACCTCAGGCTATAATCCTATCACATAATTAGGAGAAATCCCTATTGGACCAAGAGGGACTTACTCCTAAATAAACACATATAGGATTACGCTGTTGCAGATCACAAACCACTTACACCAGAATCCTTGGAAGTACAAAAGCTTACATTTTGATCCTAAAGACATTAGAAGCCTCACTGATTTTAATTAAGACAGTTGTCAAGGACCCTTGCTCTGGAACTGAGACTAGAACTGCAAGAGAACGATATTGTTATAAGGTAAGAGCACTTCCTGCCTGTGTTCATCTCATATATTTTTTAAAAAAACTAGTCTAATACATGTATTTATTTCTTTAAAATTAGCATGATTTCTTTAAAATTAACAATGTGCAAGACATTCTGTAAAACGCAAGTGATATGATCTCTGTCAGAGAGGTAATACAGATGGGATAATGGTGAGCTGTCAGGATATGGTGAGCTGTCAGGTATGATAACATAAAAGCAAAGAGGGGTGTGTGGATTGCTGGAAGATTAATTGGCTCCATATGCTGTAAAGGGGAATCTATAGCAGGAACATCCAACATGGTTCTCTCTAGCTGTTGTTGGACTACAAGGCCCATCAACCCCCTACTAGCATGACTATACATCAAGGATGATGGGAGTTGCAGTCCAACAAGGTCTGGAAGGCACCTTGTTGGCTACTTCTGACCTATAAGAATAGGAATGATTTCCTGGCAGAATAAATTTAGTGGAGTGAAGGCAGGAAAGGGAAAAGAGAACAAAACTATTCAATAAGGACCGGTCTTACCAATCCGCAGAGCAAGGCTGCTGTCTCAGGCAGCTGATTTTGAGTATCACAAAGGAGCAGCATTTAGTGTGTAATTACTGTGTTTTTCACTGTCATAGATAGTGGGAGGTGCTTGTGGGATTTTCTACCTCAGCTGCCAATATGTGTTGACCAACCTTGGGTACTATGTACACATTGACCAGGGGTGGGCAGTGGGGTGGAGGGTAGGAGCAGATATTTGCTGCTCTGCCACAAAAAGGAAACTGTCTTGATTAGTGAAGAAGAGTAAGAAAAGGTAAAATATGAATTCAGAAGAACGGATGTCTATAACTATAAGAACTGGGTGTTTGTGGTCATTGCAGAAAATTGGGGAGGGAGGAGATTATGAAATGGGTCCTTTTGAATAAGGTCATTGTCATAGCACTTCTTGGAGTTGCAGCAACTGCTTGTGCTGTCTGTTGTTCTGCTGCCACACCCCCACATGGCTCATGTGAGACCTAAAATGGCACACAGAGTACAATGCGGTCTGACATTTTGCAGGCTGCTCTGTGTCCTGAAAAGCCTACTCTTGCTGCAGAGTGTAAAAAGCTGGTTTGCACTGAACTCTCCTGGACTGTCAGATATGACGTAAACATCTCAGCATGTCGCAGTGAGGGAGGTCAGGACGTAATGGTGGTTCCTTTGCCAGAGAGGATTATGAAAAAAGTTGAAGGTCTATCAACAGTTTGCTCACATGGGCCTTGCAGCCCCTCTTATTTTAATTATGAGCTTCCAGGCTAGAAAACTGCATTATTATTATTTTTTGGTACAGTGTTCTTGATGCAAATGCAAACCTTTGGATAATGAAGGTTATGGCTTTGGATAATGAAGGTTACTACTCTGAATATATATGGTACATAAAATGAAGAGCATGTAATTATATATGTTAATAAATCTGTGTGTACCATCAACTTAAACTTGTTCACTTAGGATACATCACAGAAGAAGACTAGAGCTGCAATTCTACATCCACTTACCTGAGATTAAGCTCCAGTGAATTAAATGGGACTTACTTCTAATTAAACATGTATAGAATTTCAATGAACGCTTATGCATATAGACAAAAGGGGAAAACAATTTGTGAATAATGATTCTAGTGATTTGGAATTTGGGTAATGAGACAAATTGTCTCTTGCCCAATAAGAAGTGCTGAGCAAGCGTTGACACGTCCATGAAGTTGGAAAGAGCTGAAAAAACTACTCAGCTGATTCCCAACAAAATCAGCACTGACTTCAGCAGGATTAAATGGCTGTTGGTTATTCTCTTGCAGAACCAGTGTATGCTGCAAGTGTATAAGCTCCTTCTAAGTGCATAAAAGCATAAAAGTTACATTTAGTAACTTTAAAATGGGCGTTTCTGGTGTTCCAGAAGGCATTTGAGCTTTGCGAATATAACTAAATTCAGTTTAAAAAGTGAAACAAATACACCTAAGATTTGAAATATCTTAGCCTGCCACAGTTTGAACTGTTAATGTTTCTAGTATCAACCCAAAGGTGCATCATTAGCTTTGTGGGATATTTGTGTGGGGAACACGGTAGAAAACGTACAGCCCATGGAGTTTTTAAATGAGAACTTGGGAGATGCGGGACTTCTAAAACATGTTGTTATTAATTTACATGCCTGCAAGCATAACACTATAAAGCCTGGTTCAGAATTATGGTTTAGAATTGAAAACTTTAGTTTAGAAGAGCAACAATGAGCTGCAGTGAGCAATGAGCTTGTGTACCCCACCTTCCTTCTCTTTCTCCTTCACATGCTGGACAAAACGAAAATGCCTGCTTGCATTTTGGAACAAACCAGAGTTCTGCAATACTATGAAACACAGGAAACTGCTGTTTGCTTTACTAACTGGAGTTGAATCACGGCTACAGATTTCATTGTATTAAGTAATTTTAGCCCAAGTTCAATTCATATTATACTTATTTTATTGTGTAACGTGGAACTGTAGCCTCTATTAAAGCAAAAGCTGGAACCATGCCTCTCCCCCACATGATGGTGTATGATGGGGAACATACCTGAAATTTATGGCAATTCTATAATTATATCTTCTAAACACTATACCTCAGCCTTTGCCATCCTGGTGGATGTTTTGGACTACGACTTCCAACAGTCCCAGCCATGGGAGTTGTCCTAAACATCTGGAAGGCACCAGGTTGTTGAAGGCTGCTTCAACAACTTTACATAACAAATTTTTAATCTCTCTTTTAAATTACTGATAGCATCCATTGTGTAAAATAACTGAAAGCAGTTTTATTCAGCCTCTAAGGATCCACATTTACCTTTTGCCCTGCTCTCTGCAAGAACAGGTCCACACTTTAATGTTCTGTGTCTGAGTGTTCTTTCTTTTGCCCCAGAACTTTCCCCACGAAAACCCACTCTTTAAAACTGAAGCACAAGAAACAGCAATTTGGGGTTTTACGCGAATTCCCCATTTGTTCTTATTTAACTTTAAGAAAGGGGGAGGAGAGCATTTGGACACAGAGTTTTAAAGTGTGGACTGTGGGAAGTGTGGAGGAAAGGTAAGTGTGGATAATCCCTAAGATTTATTTCTTGCATTTAACAAGGAATTAGCAACAGACTTTAGACTTCTGGCTTCAGTGGAAGAGGCTTCTACCAAATTCTGTATGAATATACTAAAACATACTCATATATTTGAAAGTTTTAACAGTGCTATTATCACTTTTTTGGTCATTTATCCAGGCCAGAACAAATATAATGAAGAACACTTAATATATAATAGAATCACAAGGAAAATATTACATAATAATACAGAACAAATTTCACAAAAAAGATAACAAAATGTACACACAATTTATCCTACAAAGAAATGACAGATTGTTACCATTAGTATAATTATCAAAGCATAAAGAGACTTTTCTACGGATCTTATAGTAGAGCAGTTTCAAGTTATTTCTGTCCTCAAGTGGAAAGGTTTGATCACAACTGCCATAGTAAATTCAGCAATTAAGAAGGAGCAAATCACAATTAGCATGTAAATGAGAAACAAAATCCTTTGCTGAAGTGAAATTAAAATATCTGCTAAATCATGCTTTTGGAATGAAACTTACTGATTAAAGTTATTCTAGAATTTTAACTTATTCCGTGCCATGCCAATATAGTTTTGCAGTTATTCTGTGAGATAATGAATGGCGGCAACACAATCTAGCTAGCAAGGGTCAGGGAGGAACTAAATCTAGAAGAGTTATAGAATTGCCACCATCCAATGTAACTTTCTAAGCCTTTCTAGGTAATATCTGGTATAACACAATCTAGGTTTTCCCAAACTCTGCTTGACACTGATGACTATTACCACTGGGGCTTGGAAAACAGTGCATTATTGCATTATACTATATCGGGGTAGACAAGGAGATACCCCCCTTTCATTATTTTCTATTCCATTCTTCCCCTTCCTCTTCCCATGGCCCTGCCCCTGTCCCAGCCCCCTTCTTTCATTTCCCCACCACCACAACTCTCCCTCAGAACACCCTTTCCTAACTTTGTGGAAGAGGTTATATTTTGTAGAGAATGATTTGAGCAGACCCAAGCCACTTCTCCTTGCCAATTAAAAACAGGAATTTTCATTACTTCAGTGTCCTAGTCCAGATATAAAGGGAAGGACAACCTACAGAAGGTTTGGATGGAATTGTCTACATTTCCCCACCCCCCTAGTGAATTTTCTCACTGCATATGCTGTGAATAATATTTCCTCTCTAAGAAGCAGAATCATGAACCAGCCACTTCAAAGACTGCCATGAGTGGAACTTATCCATAACCTATACAGTCTTGCTTATGGGCAGCTCCTTTACCAAAAAACACTTTGATATCTGTTTATCCTACATATCAATATAATCTTCCTTTTGCATCAGATAATGTATGTAATCCTAATTTGAGTGAGTAGTAATTTTTACCAATTCAGTTCCAGTTCAGAGAATTCAGTGCATCAAAAAAGAGAGAAGAAACCACTCCCTGTGATCTGGAAGACCCGCTCTGTCATGATGCAATTGATTCTGTGTAAGAAAAGGGCAGTCCCAATAAAGGCATGGCGGGAAAAATTAAAATTCCAGGATATCAACATCACTCCTGAAACAGATTCTGCAATGTAAGTGTTGCTTCACATGTTAAGATTCTTTCCTTTCCTTAGCCATAAGATACACCTGTTAAACCTGTGGCATTTGGAATACATACAAACCCACCTTATATTTTCTTTAGGAAAAAAATTGCAGTGGTTTACCCCAAAGATTCTGTGAATTGTTAATTTCGTAAAGATGGCAAGAATTCCCTTGCCAAAGATTAATAGCTCATTCATTGTACCAAAGTGCTTTGGTGGATAACTGTGGCCATACAAGAGTTGTCTCTTTACTGTAGGTGGACATTAAGAGTCAGCAAAGAGTGCCAAGAACTATCAATGTAATCCTAATGCATGTTTACTAGGCACTAAGCCCCACTTAATTCAATGGCTCTTACTTCTGAGTCAACATGCATTTGATTGGGCTGTAGGAGAATAATCTTGTTTAATGAAGAAAACCAATGCACATTCATTAATATCCTATTTTAGATGTTCAGCAGCTGTGCTATAGTACTGAGGGGGGGGGGGAGATTCTGGGTTGTATCCTGAAGACCTCAAACTCCAATAAATGCTACATGCTCATGTGAATTTGCTAGAGAATATGTTCCACTAAAACTAGTGGAACATTCTTCGAAGTATTTCCTTGTTATTTGATACAAGAATTATGCTAACCTAGGCTTTAGCAACCTAATGTCCCCCAGATGTTCTGGATTGCAACTCCTATTAGGGCTGATGGTCCAAGGCATTTGGGGGACCCAAGGTTAGCAAGGGCTGTGCTAATCATTTTCCAGTACACAATACTGCTGTCAGGCCACTGATGGTCTAATATTCAAACACTTTCACTCAGGTTTTAAATGAAACATTGCTCAAGAACAAGATATATACTTTACCTGATCTTTCAAGTTCTTGCCTAAATCTTTTACATCTTTCATGTTAATTGCATTCTTTCCTCCCTTTTCCTTCCCCTTCTTCTTGTTTTTCTTTTTGAACAAGCATTTCTTACACAGACAGAAACAGCAGGTAAGGACTAATAGGATTGCAACTATGGCTATGGCTATTAAGGCCCAAGGTGGCACTGTGAAGAGAAAACACACACAAAGACACAGAACAAAGTTTCACACTGTTAGTAAAAGATTAAGAGAAAAGGAACAAAGCAAAGAGAGTCTGCCTTTAGAAAATATATCTAAAAAAACAATTGCATCTCCTAAACAAAAGAACTCCAGATTTCGTACACTTCTCTTTTATACTTCACCTCATGCAAATAAAGTTTATATAACACAAATATGAATTATCTACACAAACCAGTAGGAGACTGCTGTGGATAAACAATTGCCTTTCTATAGTTTGCCAGGTCCCTTGGGCTTCTAACTATGCTTGTTGTGCTGAGGGAATTATTCATTGCTGGCTTTAAAATCACCCCTTTAACCCACCTTGCATTGTGACCTGGTAAATCAAGCTAGCTTCGAGTCAGCAGGAGCTGGCTGGGTACTTGTCTCATTCAGAGCTTCAGAAAACAAGTGCATGTGTTCAACACAGCCAGATATAATGAGCAACATTTCTCCACTTGCTGCTGCCTTTTCTTGACAGTGACTCAGATGCAGGTCAAAGTCGTCAGTGAACACTAGCCAAGGGCGATGATTACCCAATGCAAAGAGATCTATGTTGTTAGCATTCATATCTTCCCGATGCTCTTCGTGTTTTAATGCTAAACACACACATGTGCTTGCGCACGTGCACAAGTCTACTTCAATAAATCAGAAAATCCTAAGCATTCAGTTTATCCATTCAAAATGGATATCCGGGCAGCCACTGCTATAACGCAAAACAACATTCACAGCAACCGTGATGAAAAAATTCATTTGATTTCAGCAAGGATCAGAATCAAAACCAGCGAAGATCCTGTGATGAAAAAGTCAATTATATAACTAAACTTTGGTGTGATCACTATAATAACCTTTTCTATATGGCGATTAAAATTTCATTAAAATCTTGTAAAACAGGATTTAAGAAAAGCAGCCGTGTTTGCTTCCAGAGATGTACCCAGCCCATCAGATCTGCGATATATTCTGCCAAACAACTTACACAGAAGTCTCTACGATTATGTTTCGCAAAACGGAAGGGTGAATAGAGCCTGACAGGTGGTGCCAGTGAATTACAAAAAGAAAATGGAGCGGATAGTGAAAACAAATGACAATTAACTGCTTAAAGTAATGAAGATGAACTGAATGCATGATAACAAGAAGCTGTATCAAAAGAAATAAATGGCACAGCCACCCACACTAATTTCTAACAAGAGAGGTCCTGGGATTCAGGCTTGTTCAAACATCATACCTATAAGATTGTAGTCTTTGGCTGTGTCTTTCCTTCAGACAACCTAAGGCTGAATCCTAGAATTGAAAAGAAATTCTGGGGCTCAGGCTTGCATCAGATTAAATCTAGTTCTGGATGCAGTATAATTATTTTCATTTATCTGTTTCTTGATGAATCCATCCTATCATCTGATGACAGAGAAGAGTTTTATGGAACACAAGTTATCTATCCATCTTCCATTTTCCTATCTTTGGGGAATTCAAGATGGCTGTTTCAGTAATACTACACAAGAAATGGGTGGGGATAAATTGGGGTAGATGCAGATTGTGGCTGTCAGGTGTGCCGACATATTTTTCACAGATGTTTTTCACAGTCGGGAAGAGCCCATATGACAAGGAAGGCTTACCATATTATTATTTTTTGCTTAAACCTAATGTTTCCCAGCTTCTGTGGAAAACACCATTCCTACTAAACGCCACCAAATATGCCAGTCTCATTGTATCCTGAAAACAACAGCAGTGGCAGAGGTGGGTTTCATGAATGCCTGTGAGGATTGAAGTTAGTCACAGGGAGTTGTATTCAACTAAGTCCTACTCAAAGGAGACACATTAATCCTAAATTAGTCAGGTACTTATGCTAGCCTGGATAGCTCAGTTTATGAGAGTGTGGTGCTGATAACGCCAAGGTCGCAGGTTCAATCCCCGTAAGGGACAACTGCATATTCCTGCATTGCAGGTGGTTCGACTAGGTTCCCTTCCAACTCTGCAGTTCTATGATTCTATGTCCATTAACTTTGATGGTTCTACTCTGAGTAGGACTAGCACTGAAATCATCTCAGTGGAAATTGAAGCTTACCTGTGAATAAATCCTATCAAATTCAATAAAGTCCTATTGAACAGGTGGGGCTCTGTTGCTCTCCCAGCTTCCCACTACCGCAGGTCACTGCCACATACCAAAAGAAGGACAGCCAAGGCAAGGGGAGTTTGGGGTGAGCTCCTTGAGCCTGAACCCTCCCTCCCCCCTCTTGGTAAGTGGCTTCCAAGGAGACGTACATAGGATTGTTCTGCTAAGTGTGACTACCTTGCTCTGGATTCAACCAAAAATGTTTTAAAATATACACTAATTATACCTAATTGATTTTCTCATCATGGAGGATTGCCTTTCAGTTCTTTTATCAGCCTCATAGATATTCTTTGAATTCTTTCTTTCCACTTATTTGTCCACGTGCTTCTTGAACTGTGATAACCAGAGGTGAACGCAGTTGCCCACAGTATGCTTTCACACACAACTTTTGTGATAAGTAAGTTGCTGCGTCATGCAGACAGAAGATGCGTTGACATAATTGGAAAAATATGTACAGAACTAGACCGTAAAGTTACTCCAATCATGCTGATTTAATAGTAAGTCCTGCCAAGATCAATGAATTTAATTCTCCATAAGCATGTGGGTGTTATATGCATTTGAAATCTTCTCCCTGGTGTTGAGAAATGCATGCATAATTCCATAAGAATGTCTCATACAAAGAAGAGAAATTGGAAGTTGCTTGGTAAGAGATTAATGCTATGAAACTTATGACAGCATATCTTTCTTAGGCAGAAAGCTGTCTGACATAAAAATGTACCAATCGTGTGGGCTTAGCCAGCTGCAATTGCTACTGCCTACATGATTTGTTCCACATTACACAGCAATATCAGCTCTGAATTAATCTAAGCTCCAAACGCCAGCAGATGAACTAACTTCAGCTCAAATGCACAGCAGCCCAGAATACATTAAAGGACTACAAACCATACCTGCTGACCTCATTATTAAAAGCCAAAAGCCATGTTTGCCCAAATTGGATTCCAGTAATCATATTTGACTAGCCAAATTGTTGAAAAGCTACACTGATTTTTGTCATACCTTTTCTTTCCTGAGAGAGGAACTGTTGGTGTTGCATCAAATCACTTAGGAGCCAGATGTGTGCCAATTCATCTCTACATGTACCACCAGCAAAGCATTGTGGCACAAATGGTTTGTTTCCAGTGCAGTGCTTGGAATGAACTAGTTCAGTTGAACTAGTAAAAAAAACCTCTGAACTACACCTGAAAGTGGGTCCCAAAATTGTTGGGTGAATTACCGTAAGTTCACTTTGAGGTAGAACTCTGAATGACTGTAGTTCATCTTCATCATGCACGCACACTCCATAGGAAACCTGGAGTCTTATTAAGCCAACTTCTATAAAGAAGGCAAGAAAGTAAAGGAGATAATGTTCTTTGGCTTATTAGGCAGATATGGAGGTGCTGGTGTCACGAAGGATGATTAGTCACTTAACTACACAATCAGAAAGAAGGAATGTGAGATATTTCCTGTATCTTCCCTGCTAAAAACATTTGGTATCTTCCAAAAGGAGCAGTTTGCACTGAGAAATACAGGCACAGGAACGAAGTGAGTGGCACATTGTGCCTTGAACAGCTGTGTGGTTGGCACAAATGAAACAAAGAAAACATTTTCTATTATGGAAATACAAAGATGGTGAAAGCTTCATCTGCTTTCATTCTGTCTGTCTGTGGCCCATGATGTACTTTTGGACCATATACTTCAGCACAGCAGCTTGTACTGTGTGGATTGCTGTTTTTTGTTTACCAAGGACGAACTTTTAATGAACTTTTAATGAACTGTTAAACATGAACTGGATGAACTTGAATGGAACTAGGTAGTTTTCTAAAGGGACAAACTGGAACTGGAACTAGTTCTTTTTTGGATGATCTTGAACTAGAAGCAGTTCCTTTTTAAAATGAAATTTCCAAGAACTGCTGGTTTAAGATTATTATCACATGTGACCCCACCCCAAATGTTTAAATGACTACTCCCAATGGCTTCATATAGACACCTTAACCTCTTCTAGGAAACAGTATGAAAAGAGGATTGGGATTGCACTTTGAGAATCAGAATTTGATGGAATAGTGGGATGCAAATATAACAAATAAATAATACAAAGTTGCAATCACAACAAGTAATTTGATGCATATTACTTGTAAGAACAACAACAAAAGCTATATCCAGTATGGTTTCACTCATCCTGCAATCCAGATCACTATGAAGAATGAAGGTCACCAGGTTGACAAAGCAGAAGAATGACAAAAGACTTTGATGCCTGGTGTTGAACAATGCAACTTCCTAAATTGCCTTGCTATTGTGGAGTGCTTTTGTAAGCTTTACAGCAAAGAATGAGTTATAAGTGAGGTTTTGATTTGAGTATGTCTATGGATCGAAAATGGAAGCTATGAAATACTTACGCAACTGAGACAAGGGGAAAATTCTATTAGATGAGTCCTGGTCTGCACAAAACCTAGACGTCTGATGTAAGAAATGTGTTCTATTATTCTTTGGGGAAATAAATTATATCTCTATAACTATCTAATCTATCTGTCCATCTATCCCTGTCCTATACACACAATAAAGCACCTAAGTGTGAATGTCTCCCTTGCCTGGTGTTTTCAGCTATTTCATGCTGCAAAGATCTCTTAGGCTGCAACCATGATACCAGGGGTGCTCTGCACACAAAGAAACCCATTTCCAGGGTGCATTTGAAGTTAATGGCCAAGTTGCTTTCCTTTCCTTTCTAGACTCCCATTTAACAGCATTATGATGATGATGATGATAATGATTGATTGCTCGCTTCAGCTTTTCTGCACAAAAAGCATGATTTCTGATTGGCTTGGTAGTAGCACAGTAATGGTCATTAACTTCCTTGCAGGACCACTGCCAAGGTGATAAATAGATTTCGTTTGCATTAGCTTCTCGAGACCAAAAGCATCATTTGATCTCATTAATAGAATCTAATCAAATCCAAAGTTGCATCACCCTTAGAGCACAACAACCAATTTTCATAGACTAACAACTGCTCTCTGCTTTTTTCTTTTATTTAGTTTTTAGAAAAATGCAAATTACATAAGGATAGCAGAAAAGTAATAAATATCAATGAGATAGGATGTGAAGCTGTTCCATCTTTCTTCCTGCATTTCTTTGGTGTTACATAAAATTGATTTTATTAGTACAAAGGGAATTGAGTGCTTTATTTCACAAATAATCCATTAAATTCTGCTTGTCTTACCACAAGAAAAGAGAACACCAACATAATCTGATGGAAGGAAAACTCTGAACCTAAACCTCCCCTGCCTTGCAGAACATCTTCAGGAGAAGAAAAGGCTAAGGAGTAAACCCTACACTAATTTGGAGTGGAGTCCCTAAGGTGGTCAGATGACTTCTTGTATGGCTCCTTCCAGCAATTCCTGCAGCACAGCTAGTGCCAAATGCATTGCTTTCTTTTTCTTTGGATCACATTAGTAAGCCAGAGAGCAGAGTTGTGTCGTCTGGGCAGCCCAGAACGTCCACAAACATTGCTCTGGTTTGTGCCCTGCAGACATCACTTCGGTGCTGTTAACGCAGCAAATACAATGCAGAAGACAGCAGTTATGAGTTATAAGCTCAACCCGATAGGCATAAGGTATGAGCACTAAGTGTTGTCTTTGGAAGAAATAATGTCTCACTGGTCAGCTACTACCCACCTTAAGCTGGGCAGTGTCCAGTCAATCAAATGTTGACCCACCACTGTCCATCTGCTGCAATAGGTGCTTGGAGCTCAGAGTATCACTTGGCAAGTGGACCGAACAACAAAAGGAGAAACAAACCCTAGAAGGCTGGAACATCAGGACCATGTGTCCGCTAACCCAGAAATAGTGCTTCAGGTGAAGAACTTTGCTTCAGGATGAGAACAGAAATTGTGCTCCGGCGGCGCAGCAGCAGCAGGAGGCCCCATTAGCTAAAGTGGTGCTTCAGGTTAAGAACAGTTTCAGATTAAGAACGGACCTTCAGAACGAATTAAGTACTTAACCCAAGAAACCACTGTTCTTTGAAAGATGGCTAAGAATTTATGAATTATCTGGGGCACTACACACTGATGCCACTGTAAAACATTTAGATTTATCTAACATGAACATGTTTTTTTTAATTAATTACTGTAAGGGTAGATACAATATTAGTATTTATTGTTTTTCTGCAGTATGAGTTAGCATGACTACAATCCTAATCATATTATATTCTCTTAGCTAACGAGACATTTGGATCTTCAGCTGAATGTTGGATAGTGGGATACAAGAATATCAATAATGCTTATTCATGGATGAAATACTGTCATGGAAACGTAAAGTTTTGAGAGTTACATTGTACTTTGTTTTGATTTATGATGCACGCAACTGTAGATATATTTACTAATCTTACTAATGGCAGGAAGAGAGACAGAGAAAGGAGAAGAGAGAATGTTCCAGAAACTTATTGACTTTTTGAAGGGATTCAAAAATAAAACTAAAAACCCCCAGTTCTGCCTAAACAGCCCATCAAAGATATATAGGGTCACTTGACAGTCAGTGCTAAAGCACAATTTGTGTTAAATAGCTCTTAGAGAACATATCATTTAACTTTTCACCAACATAAGTAGACACTATTTCCTACTTCCGTATTTCAGCAAGCGAGTACCGATGGATTCAAGGGATAATTTCAGCATCACCAGTAGCTGAATCTGTCAGATTTTGTTCATAAGAGGAAATAGTTTCTTGTCCAGACTCATTTAGTATTGAAGGATAGGAACATAATGTTTGCTTCTGCACTCTGGGACAGTCTATCACAGCAACAAAATCTGACAAGGTCCATTTCCAGTGCTTTCCTTCAGCACCATCTGTTTCGTATTGGTGATCTCTATGGATTAGCTGTGAAGGCCATATAACTGCATTCAGGGGAATACTTTTGCCCCAAACTACATTGAAATAGCACATTCTAATGAAGAGGTAGCCAAATGTTTGTAGCAAACTACAAAAAACAAAAAACAACCTAGCACCTCCCTTTGTTCACATTTGAATGTAATTGCTTGCTTCTTTGTGGGCAGTGTTGCTGTATTTTACTGATTTTTATTATATTTATATGCTAACTTAAACCTGGAAAAGGTGTAATAAAAATAATTAGCATTTAATACCCCCCAAATCCACAAGGTTTAACAAGTATGTGACAAGATGAGGTACTGGCAACTGCTTAATATCTATTGAAAACAATAAGAACAATACAAATTTTCAGGGGAGAGAGAACACTAGACACCATCTATCTCTTGAGTCCTGTCAGATTATCATATTGCTATTTCTGCAAAGACCTTATTTTCCCCACAGCATTACAAAGCAACCCTGGATCTTGCTTTGAGCAAAAAACATCAGACAGCAGTCGATGCACATTTTGAAAAAGCCGTGAAGAATTAATATTGGTTTGCAAGCCTTCTTCCTTTTCCAGCGATCTCCCAAAAGATTCATAGTTGAATTTCACTAGTTTGTTAAATCTGTGCTAGTTATTGGTTAAATTGAAAAGATAGATAAAAAGTTGAGTACGTAAAGCCTGATCTTTAATAATCTTTAATAATCCCAGTATGGATTAATTTTACATTGTATACAGATCACTTATGAAGTGATAAACTGGGGGGGAAACATTTTAAACATATAAAATGCCTCTTCTATCTGCCATAGTTGACTTTTATAGTGTTCTTCAATGTACTGAGAAATCAATTTCTTTTCACAGGAATCCTGTAAAGCAGGCTAGGCTAATAGAGAAATTTGTCCAATTAGATCCTTGGGTCAACTTCATAGCTGAGCAGGGACATGAACCAATACTAAAACTCACAGACAACCAGATCCAGAGCTCTTTGTCCACACTGAGCTGCATACACATGCATGAATTTTCTGATTCATTTTTTAAAAATAAATAAATGCAGTCATTTAGCAGAGATCTATATAAGGTACTTTGGGAATCTTTGGGTGGAAAAGAGACCTATACGTTCCAAGATAGAAATAAAGACATATCTGTGAACAGCACCACACAAGGCCTTTTGAAGTTATCAAAGGCATATATAAATGTTCTTTTAAAAGAGATAGGGTGTGTGTGGGGGAACCAAGATAAAATTACTAGACTTTTAGTTTTGATGCCAAAGTCTCAGTTGCATATCTCCAGTCAAATACCTTGTGCTTGTGCAATTTTATTTTGTATCAAATATGTAAATTTTATACCTTATATTGCATTTGTATTTTGTAATACATTCAGTATTTTATATTGTTGTCTATTGTATTTTTGTTTTGTAAGCGGCTCTGAATATTTATTTATTCTTTTAGAAAAGTGGGGTATAAATATTAAATCTAATATGGAAGTTCATTGTGAGGTTAAATGAGAGAGAAACTGTGTGAAGTAATCTGGGTAATTAAAAGTTCTACAGATATGGCAATACCCATGTGCTTTACTGTAACAGGATTGAATTAATTAAAATTACTTGTGATCAAGATCAAGCAAAACTGTATTGTTTGTACATGACACAAAAGACATTAGATTAAGGATGGTTTTGGAGCTGAACATTTGACATCATTTTTTAAAAAGAAAAACTTCAATTAACTATTCAAACTACCCACAAATTAAAACTATCCAAGGAGCTTCAAAATCTCACCAGCAGTTCCTCGCTACCTTAACATGTTTTCACTCACAAATTAAGAGGTATGGGACCACAATATAGGTCATATAGTTATTAAGCTATTTACTGCTTTACCATGTCTTCAGTGTTACTACTGAAAGCTTTTTTTAAAAAAGTACTGTCAAGTACTTTTCCCATCATAATGACAGAAACAGAAAATAGCATCAGCATTAAGGACATAATGGTGACATCACAGATGAATATGCTAGCATACTGTGCATGTGTTAATGGTTTGGCTCTTGTCTTCTGTTCATGTACAAATCTCAGCTCAATGAAGATCCTGGAAAGACAAATTATTTATGACTACACTGAGGACCTTTTTCTAAAAAATAAATAAGTAAATGGCAACACATGATCATGTGGAAATGTCACTGCTGAGAAACAAAAACATCACTATTTTGTACTGATGACACACCGGTACTTTAATAGATCCCCTCCTGGATGTCAAGAGATATGTGGAAAGTTTGGATCTTGTTATTGTTTCATAACACAGTTGCCTTTAGTTTAAAGTAGGAGGCAAATGGCTCTGAATAATAAGTATCCTTCTTAAATAAATTAGCACTTATCTACGCTTCTGGAAGGACATTTATTTTCCAAGACAGTTTCTGCTAGCTTCAGATTTTATTGATTGCTATTTTCCCCTTCTGTTCACTTTCTCTTGAAAGTTATGTTCGTCTCGTTTTTATTTCTTCATGCTTCATAAACTCCATTTTTCTACTGCTCAGTCTATTTCTCCTGTGGTCAACATTCTGGGTTCTGAAGTGATTCAGAATTAATTGCTCATTACTGTTGATGCTACAGGTTTCAAAGAATTGTTGATTATCTCTAACCAAGTTTCTATTAGTGCATAAGAAACTGTGCAGCTGCTTCTTTAGTTAATGTCAGTGTGTTTGCCAGATAAACTAATGTCCTGGGTTTTTTTCTTCCAAGAGTAATTATGCTTATGCCTACTAGTCTTATCAGCTATTTAATTCTTTTAAAATTTAATTTAATTTAAATTTTACATCTGTTGATCACACAGGATTGGCAAATTTACTTTCATTTCTGCTGCTGGATTCAAAAATACTCATAAGAGAAGTCACTACTGTACTTAAGTCTTCAACACCTGCTTTCAAAATGAGCTGCAAGGCAAGGCTCATTGTATAGACCCTAGAGAAATGGGAGGAATACTATCAGAGTGTGCCTTCATGTGTTCAGGACTGTAGAACTGGACTGTGAACCCTGGGGCCAAGAATCAGATTCTTTTCTCACCTTCTTTTGTGGTCTTAGAGTGAATTTGCCTGGTGGGTGGAGAAAAGAAAGGAAGTTTTACACAGATGGATTCTGACAAAGCTGCAAACTCTTCAAATGGGGTTAATGAAATTCAAGGAGGACTAATGTAGTGAAGTTTACTCAGTAAAAACAAAAACAAATGCTCCAGCAGAAGATGGATAAAAACTAGCTGAGCAATAGCCCTTCTGGGAAAAGATTAAGATGTTATACTAGATAAGAAACCTGAGTCAATGTGATATGGCTTTAAAAGCTAATGCTATTTTAGGTTTTGTGTCAACAAGAGCATCATGGTGAACTCTCCAAACTTAAAGCACTGCTCGGCTCATCAGTAATGGCAGCTACAGTTCAAAAACCATCTGGATGAGTTGGAAATATTCATGTTAATTGACAATATTTGACAATAATCATAATATTTTCTCCCCAAAGTCTGCCTCGAGGCTTTGTCCCTCTCATCCATTCCCAGCCACCTGATATTTGCCAGCGAAGTTCAATATAATACTTTTAGTTCAGTGTAATTCAAGGATTGCTGAAGGCTGCACCCCAGGACCTGCTTCTCCTGGGCCTTATTAGATACTCATGCACAGAAATGTATTTTTTAAAAAATCTGGGTAATGTTGGAAGGCATGCCTAAACCAGAAGAACCTTAGGCATAAACGAACCCCAAAACAACCTGGGCAATGAATCGAAAGAGTGCCTGCATAGCGTGGGAGAAACAGTTGTTCCATTACACTAACAAACTGCTCATTTAACAGAGCTGTGATGGGTCGGAAGGTGGGGGGTTCACAAATGTAGCAATGGCCATCAGGGAATATTGCCCTCTGCGTGAGACATAAAACCAATGTCCTGAAGAGCATGCGGTCATTAAAGAAGCCACAGAACCTTTTCACCAGCAATGCTCAAGTGCCATTAAAGTAAATGGAAAGACAGTGAATTGCTTTAGTGGGAGCTTGATTGGTCTTGGTTAGGGATCTGGCCAAGTTCCAGACAAAGCAATTGCATCGTTCCTACCTAAATTCTTCCTGCTGTTTCAAATGGAAACAATTAAGTCATAGGGGGGAAATATTGAATGTAACAACTTTCTGTCTCTTTGATACCAAAATGCGATGGGAAAGATGTTGTCATTAATGAGGCATGGGGCCTGTTAGGATGAAATTTGGTTGTAACACTACAAAAATGGAAAGGAGGAAGTATGTCCTGATATATTATACAGACAGATATGCACAATGCTATTTTTCTGGAAGAAGAGGTGCCAGAACTCACCACGAAAACCTCCCTGGTTCTATTAGAATGGCAATGGCATCTACCTGAGAGGTGCCAGAATTGAGTTCTGGCTGAAAAAAAGCCCTGGATATGCAACTAACCTATGTTACTATCCCTGTAGGATGGCTGGCTATCAGGGAGAATGCTATGCACTCATGTCCTGATCCTGGGCTTCCCATAGTCATGTGGTTGGTCATTGTGAGAAGAGGATGTTGGAATAGATAATTCTTTAGTCTGATGTAGCAGGGTTCTTCTACTGTTCTCATCTGTTATTTTTTTCTTACTTTAAAAATATGGCAGCTCTATTAATTGCAAGATAGCTATATGTTACCTCCAGGTATCAGAGGCAATATGAATATTAGTTGTTGGGAACATGAGTGGAAGAGTGCTTTTTCTCTTACTTCCTGACTGGGCTTCCCACAGGCATCTTGCTGGTCACTGTGGAAACAGAATATTGGACCAGACAGGCCTTTGGTCTGATCCAGCTTGACTCTTCATATGTGCTAACATGGTAGTTTGCACTGTGGAGTAAAGAGGCCACAGATCATAGGCAGGATTGGAACTGCTTTCATACCATCACCTTCCGGAGGCAAATTCCTCAGTCTGCCGTGAAACAAAGGGAAGAAGAACTGGAGTACATTGACTAGAGTTGTTCCAAATTTGGTTGTAGGTGTGAGCTGTTATTGGTTATATACTGTAGGAGAAATGGGGGTTCCCACTTGTTACAAAAGTGAAAATGGATCACTGATTTGATGCCTACAGGCCTACATATAGACCAGCTTTAAAATTAAATTAAAAGGCATATGCTTGACAGGCAAAAGAAAATTCCTTTCAGGTAAACTGGAGGTGAGGTGGTGAGAGCTGCTTTATTTAGGCTCCAATCCTATGCACACCTTCATGGGAGTAAATCCCTCACAACTCAGTAGGGCTTACTTTCTGAGTAGTTGGGTCACTGTAGGATCAAATATAGAAAAGAACAATTCACTACCGTAGCCCTGCCAGCTCCGGCTGCACTAGATCCATAAGGTGGCGAAATGTTTTCTCCAAACCTCTAATGACTAGTTATTCCTCTTTGTGGTATGGACACTGAGGAATTTGTACATTTTATGACAATACTGCATTTATAAACATTCAAGTTCATGAAGATGATGTATATCCCTTCTGGATTGCAGTCTTTATCTTAATAATATTCCAACCATTCCTTCCCATGGGGAGTTGCTTTTTCAAATGATCTATAGGAAGATATGTGGTGTAATACTGTATACATTTCCATGCCCTGCAAATCTTAGAATGTGGGGGACAATCTTAAAGAAGGAATGCAGACAAGTCATGTGAGGAAAAGAAGCTCAGTTGTAATTATTAGGACAGCATAATATAAGCTTCAGCAGTTTCAAATTCACACATTAATATAGTAATAAAAAAAGACTTTCCATTTTTCCTAGTTCGTCTGTTTCTTCCTCCTTGGGGTGCATTTTATATGCTGGAAGGTGATGTTGCTAAATAGTTTCATACACAGAATCACTGCGGAATTATTTGCATGGCTGGCTCACAATTGCTATCAGTCAAGTCACTTTTGACTTCTTTCTCGGGTGAGCTTTCGTCTTCTTTATAATTCCAAATGCTATGCTTGAATTAAAAGTATTTCAGACATTTTCCTTTCATCTGCTAATCTTTCTTCTAAACCCAATTTTCTGTGAACTAGGAAACCCAACCCAATCTTGGGGACTTAAAGCCCTATCTATCAACAAATGTTTCACAAGACAAGACAGTTTAGAAATTGGCATTCTGGAATAAATGGTTCCATGCCAACTGATTACCATCGCAGACATGTAATCTGAAAAGGATATGCCAGACTGAAAGTTATGAATAGTAACGCTCATGCTGCTTCATGTTTTCCTGACCTCTTTTTCCTTTGCACTTACTTCAAGCCAAACGGCACCCGTGTCATATTTGAAATGAAGAGCAGGTTTCTAAACTGAGATATTTTTTGGGGGGAGGGGGGATTAAATTGACAAATGGATTTTTGAAAGCTTGATCAGAGTAAGGTAAACAGAAACACAAAAAAGAAAAAAAGAAGGAAGGGTAATTCTAAGCAGTAAACAATGTCACAACATTACGCTATTCCTTCCAGTAGCACCTTAAAGACCAACTAAGTTAGTTCTTGGTATGAGCTTTCGTGTGCTTCTTGCATAGATTGATTCATTGTTAGGTTGATTGTGGGGAGAAAATCATTGAATTTCTGGTGGAAGGTGTCCAGGGTCTGTTGACCATGTGTCCTGATGGCATATGGTTTCAGAACAGTGTCCATATGACCGGAGACACCCACTGTAATAGTGCCAATACCTGAAATGATGGGGCGTCCTGGATTTCCTGGTTTGTACCTGCGATACATTGACAATATTTTTATCATCTGGACACATGGTCAACAGATCCTGGACACCTTCCACCAGAAATTCAATCATTTTCTCCCCACAATCAACCTAACAATGAATCAATCTATGCAAGAAGTACATTTTTTGGACACTACTATAAAAATACAGGATGGGCGCATAGACACCACCTTATACCGTAAACCAACTGACCGACAAACATATCTACATGCCTCTAGCTACCATCCCAAACATACCAAACAGTCCATTGTATATAGCCAGGCACTACGTTACAGCCGTATCTGTTCCAATTCTACAGACAGAGACTCTCACCTAAGAGATCTACAGCAAACCTTTTTAGAACTAAAATACCCAGCAGATGAAGTTAGACAACAGATCAACAGAGCCAGACTGATACCCAGAGAGAACTTGCTGCAAGACAGACCCAAAAAAGCAAATAACAGAACACCTCTAGTCATCACATACAGCTCCCAAGTTAAAACAGTACAACGCATTATCAGAGATCTACAACCTCTCCTGGACAATGACAGTTCTCTTTCTCAAGCTCTGGGAGGAAGACCTTTCATTGCCTACAGACAGCCACCCAATCTTAAACAACTCCTAACCCACAATAATACTACAACCAGACTTAACACGGACACTGGCACCAGAGCCTGCAATAAACCCAGATGCCAACTTTGCTGCCACATACACCCGGACAACACCATTACTGGCCCCAACAACATCACACATACCATCTCGGGACTATTTAATTGCTCATCGTCTAACATTGTGTATGCCATCAAATGCCAACAGTGTCCTTCAGCTCTCTATATTGGACAAACAGGCCAAACCTTACGCCAAAGAATAAACGGACATAAATCTGACATCAAGAATCACAAGACAGAGAAACCAGTAGGAGAACACTTCAATCTCCCAGGACATTCTATACAAGATCTCAAAGTAGCTGTTTTACTACAAAGGAATTTCAGAAATAGACTGGAAAGAGAAGCTGCTGAATTGCAACTCATTACCAAACTTAAAACTATGGAGAGACCTGGTCTGAACAAAGACATTGGATTCTTATCTCATTATACATGACAAAGCCATTTTTCACCTTCTCACCCCTTGCTTTTTCCTGTAAGACCTATTGCAGTCGTTAAGAGTCGTCAACAGGCTCATTACAGCTATCTGCCAATCACCCATTCCCACCACCCTTCTGAGTAATACCCCTCCCCACCTTCTCACTATATAGAAGGATCTGGCAACTTCTGTTTCAGTGTATCTGAAGAAGTGTGCATGCACACGAAAGCTCATACCAAGAACTAACTTAGTTGGTCTTTAAGGTGCTACTGGAAGGAATTTTTTCTGTTTTGACTATGGCAGTCCAACACGGCTACCTATCTGTAACTGGAACATTACGCTATGTTAGGGCTCCCCCCCCCCCCAGCCAGAACTCACTCAATTCCAGCATCTCTCATTGCCATTATAAGAGAACAAGGGAGGCATTCACAGTGAGTTCCGGCACCTCTTTTTATAGAAAACTTGGGGTAGCAAACATCCAGGTGCAGTTAAACTCCAGTTACCATCAGCCCCAGCCAGCAAAGTCAATTGTCAAGGATGTTATGTCAAACCAGTTGGCTTACAATTAACTTCTGGACTCAGTTGATGATTCCAGTATTTGAATTCCCCATGCACATTAGACCTGCGTGGGAATTAAGTTCAATTTCAGAGGCCATGCTCTTGATACCTTCTCAGGAGATTTGACCAATGAGCACAAAAGGCAGGTCCTTTTCTGTGGTAATGATTCCGGAGCTTTCTCCCAGTTTATATTAGCCAGCTTTGTGTCTCCTTAATGATAAATTGAACATACCTTTATTTAAATGGGCTTGTTGCCAGCCTTAATGTGTGACATATTTTACCCTTGCTGCAGTAAGGTTTCTATTACAGTGCATTACAGTGCAACCCCATAGGTACTGGGTTGGCCACTGTGAGAATAAGATGCCATGCTAGATGGGCCTTTCACCTGATCCAGTAGACTGTTACTATACTCTATACATGGTTACCATAAGTAAGTTCTCTTGAGTTCAGTGGGGCTTACTATAGGTGCATTATGTACTATGTTAGTTGCTATTAGAAATGTGTTTTATTTGCAATTTGATTAGTTATGTGGGTCCCACACTCTTGTGGGTCCTCTCAGTAGAAGAATTGTATGTATTATTATTATTATTATTATTATTATTATTATTATTATTATTATTATACAATATCTCTGTAGTACACTTTAGAAGGCACTGAGACCAATTAAGTTTTGATAAAGTTTTGCTAGGCTGCTGTTATTGGTCTAAAGTTAGTAGTCTAAGATAACACTACTAGTATTTAGCATTAATTTAGTATGCTAGGCATTGTACATTCACATGAGAGAATACGGAACACAGAACACCCTTACAAATAACTTTTTTGTTAAAAGGTAGGGTACTTCTGCCACGCTTTCAAACTGAATGTATTAGGCCAATTACTGGATATCACTGCATATGAATAGCCCATAAATAACTCCTGTTCAATTTATTGCACACTGTAACTACAGAACAAGCACATTTTTTCTTTCAAAATACTTAAAAAGAAATGTTCCATAATGCATTATGTACATGAGTTTTTCTAAAAGCTCTTAACTGAATGCGATTCACAGAAGGAAAGAATAAGTTCTTTTACATAAATCACATATTCAGCACCCATTGGGGCTCTGTGCCTTCAAGACATGTGTAGATAAATCGGGTCCTCCCTTAAAGAGGGCACGTATTGCAGTGAGACCTGGACAACTGACACACAGTATTGTGGGTGGGCATAATTATTAAGCCACAACACCCAATTGGTATGTCCCTCAAAGTTGGGTACAATCTGGCCAATGGGACGCAGTCCAAATGGTTGGAGAGACCTATTTATGCCCATGCACCTAGACCCAGAGCTTCCTCTTTTGGCACGTGCATTCGGAACACCTACCCACCTCTCTCTACCTTTAGGGCTTGTTGTGCTTGACCTTGCTATGCCGTCGTGTGTCGTCTGTTGTTGGGACAGGGGCACGGCAGGAGTTTTCCCCACTTGGCTGATTGGCTGTTGCCATTTGGGTTTTGCTTGCTGTGTAGCAAATTGTCACAACTTGTAAGGTTGAGGATAGGCTCTGGTTCCGGTGATACGGATGGGAGAACGCTCTCGCTATCCCTATGTGAAGGGTATTCCATTAAAGGAATCCAGGGACTCGATGGTTTGGTCAACCCCTGAGAGGCAGTTGTGCCCGTGCCTAAGTCCAGGGGGACATTTGGATGGTGGAGTTAGCCCGTTCCCGGCTTTCCACTTATCCAGGTGTTCACTTTTGGCTGACCTATGCTGGTGCCCTGGGTCAGCGCTACCTGCATGGCAGGGAGCTAGTTGAACCAGAGCCTATGCAACCAGTCACTTTCTGTAATCAATAAAGTTGTGGCCTAAATTCTGCCAAAAACCAAACCAACAATTTGAGTCAAGTGTGAATTTATTTAGTGAGAAGGTTTCTGGGTCTGAACATGCAACAATGTGAATTACACAAACCCAGCAATTCCAGGATCAGAGCTTTACTGCCTAGTTCTAATATAAAATACCAATATTTTAAAGTTCAAAATCCCAACTTCAGCCTCAAAAATAAACCAATGAAGTACATTGTCACAGTTTTCCAGCTGCAAATTTAATTCTCTGCACAATTTAATAGGAACTGGCATAACTTGACATGTTCATAATGCAGCAAAACATCGGCACAGTCACTTTAATAGTTTTCCAGCAATAATCACAGTGAGGTGCTAGAGGAGGTCTTGAGGGTCTCAGGAGACCCTTATTAAAATCCTGTCACAAAAGTAGGCATTCACCACCTATTTGCCAGGATAGGCATTCAATTTTAATAAGCATATTACTACCTCAGAAATGCTTCAAAACAGGTACATAATAATTAGTGAGATAAAGTACGTACAGTGTTGCCAATTGCAATGTGATATAGAAATGATTTCATTTTCCTATTCATCATCTTATTCTTCTAGTTTCAGGTGCCATCTATTGCAGTGCTTAGATCTCTGGCTGCCCAAGGTAGGGCCTCGTAGATGATAGCAGTAGAATTAGGTGTCATTCTTATCTAGTTTTTAGTGTCAGCTAGAATGTTCCCAAGACTTTTCAAAAGTGAGCAGTTTGGCTAATAGTTAAGGACTCTCCATTACCTCCCTCCTTTTTAGAAACAATATTTCTCAGGGCTGTTTTAATGTTGTAACCTGCCCTGAGTGAAGGGCATATAAATTAGTAAATAATAATAATAATAATAATAATAATAATAATAATAATAATAATAATTTATTTATACCCCACCCATCTGACTGAGTCTCCTCAGCCACTCTGGGCGACTCCCAATCAAATGTTAAAAACAGTACAGCATTCAATATTAAAAACTTCCCTAAACAGGGCTGCCTTCAGATGTCTTTAAAAGATAGGATAGCTGCTTATTTCCTTCACATCTGATAATAATAATTGCCTGCTGCAAAGACACAATGACACTCTTTTCTATTCTATATACAAAAGCAGCCAAGACTGGCAATTTTATCTTTTGTAAATATTGGTAGTGGGATAGTGTTTTGGGCAAAAAATGCCTCTCCTCCACTTCCATCAGTGGAAGTGTCTGCTGCAACAAAAGCTGTTCCATGAGTGCAAAGGCACCAATTGGATATCACCACTGTTTAAAAGAAAAACCAAAGACCTTTTTGGACCTTTAACTTTTATATCTCCTTATCCCCTGCTCACTTCTCCATCCTATTCCTCATTAGTAACTCTATGTTCCAGACTTAAGGATGTTGTCCTCCCAATATGGTATAGTTATATTTTATGTACTATTGGAGCTCTGGTTTCCGTCACAGTGTTCTGGCCACATGATCCGGAAAGCTGTCTGTGGGCAAACGCCGGCTCCCTCAGCCAGTAAAGCGAGATGAGCGCTGCAACCCCATAGTCACCTTTGACTGGACTTAACCGTCCGGGGTCCTTTACCTTTACCTTATTTTTACCTATCCCCTGCTCTCTTCTCCATACTATTCCTCGTTAGTAACTCTTTATACATTCCAGACTTAAGGATTTGTCCATCCCAACTATAATATAGTTATATTTTATGTGCTATTGGAGCATCTTCCTTTTTGATTTAGATAGAAAACATTAATTACAGGGCCTTCCTATTTAAGAAAAGCCAAGTAATGGCACTTGTTGCTGCAAAACTGCTTGAAAATGTCCTGTGTGGCAGGGGGAAGAAGTATTGGAGTACAACTATTTTTTTGTGGCCAATCAAAGTTGAGGAAACTTGCATGGTCACAGTTAGACACTAATCAGAAACTCACAACCAGAGTGCATGTATTTGCATAACTAAAAAACAACAACCCTGCACCATTCTTCTTCAGTAGCTTTATAGCAGACTTCCTCAAACTCAGCCCTCCAGATGTTTTTGAGACTACAATTCCCATCATCCCTGACCATTGGTCCTACTAGCTAGGGATCATGGGAGTTGTAGGCCAAAAAACATCTGACGGGCCAAGGTTTAGGAAGCCTGCTTTATAGCATCCCCATGCTTTAATTATGCAGGTTATTTTATCCACAGTATAAAGAGCAACATGACAAGCCACCCTGAACATTTAAACTGTCAGCAACAAATGCCTGAACACTCCACTTACAAAACTGGAGAGAAAAATGTAATACCATAATGGGCAAATAAGTGGCTATAGTCTGAACCTACATGGTTAAATTTTCTGTTGTGCTAATTTATTGCAATTAATGACTTCCTTTTTGGGGGGGAGGAGGGTCCAAACTAAAATCCATACTATATAAATTTGCTAGCAATGAGATACACACCGTGGCCTTTAAAATCCCTTTTTTTGCTTCAAAGGGGGTAAGGCATATTTCAGCCTATAAACATCATACCTGCTTTTTGATTTTTATTCACTGAAAAACTGTGGGCGGCTCAAAAACTGTGAAATGGGGGGGGGGGCTCAATTCTTCAGCATCTAATATCAGATACAGTATTCTAACATCCTTTTGAACCTGCCAGAATTAACTACAGGTATTTGACTTATTTGTTACTGGATTTGGTTGCAGATAATACCTGAAGTGTGGTGATCCATAAGAAGCTTTCTTTCCATTTCCTTTAGAATAATAATGTGGCAGCTGAGTTATTAACACACAGGCGACTTGAAGAAAACCAATCAATCAAGGCTACTAAAGGATATTTTCCCTGAAATTTTCAGATCCCTTCAAGTTCTGAAGTCACTTCCATTTTGTCACTACTTTATGAAACCTTTACTTGGCCTCAGGTTAGAAAAAGAACCTTTTTCTAGTTTAGTTTAATATTTCTTTCCCACTTTTTTACTTCTTCGTAAAAACAGGCAAGCTTGACTGTTGCAGGAGAGTCTAAATAGTGATGGTAATAGTGTGGCTTTGAGTCACCAACACTTTTTCTATTCATTCATTATTAGCCTGCTGCATCCCTAACCCTGAAGGTGAAAAAGAACATATTAAAAACACCAATCCCTTGCAAATATAAACACTAAATTATGGACTGTAGTCCCTACAGTCAGGCATAGCCAGCCTTTATAGGTTGGGGGTGGACCAGAGTGAAGCCTGCTCAACTGGCCAGAATTCAAATAGATGGATGGCAGGAAAGCCCGCCAATCCAAGCAGCCAGCCAAGGGATTCCACAACTGGTGGCTGCCTAGCCCCAGTGTTGCTGCCTGGGGATAGGAGCCTGCCATGACAGGCCGGAACAGCTACCCACCCCATGACTGGCTAAGGAGCCATTCTCATACCACTCTATTGCTGGTGAGCACTAACTGGCTGTGTTGACCACATGTATCCATGGTTAATGCCTTGCTGCGGATGAGCAGATTGCCCCTGCTTTTCTCCTTTGTGTTAGAAGAGCAGGAGTATCCATCAGCTATTGTTGGCTTGTTGTTATACTGAAATAGGAGTCTGACGTTTACTTCATTCAGACAAGTCAAGATCAGGAAGCCAAGAAAAGCCTGAGCTACAGATTTGTTTGGAGCATAATAAAACTTAATTCCCAATTCAGACGTAACACTAATTCAAGGATTTTGGCTCGTTCCACCTGCTCACTAGTACAGAAGAACGAGGTGGGAGTAGTCTGTACACCATTAACTTACCAAGACATGTGACTGGAACCATGTCATGTCACGTGATCATGATGAGAGCCTAGTTCCATGCCTATGTGTTATGTCTGCACCAGTTTCTAAATTTGTTCCTTCCTTCTACTTTGTTTTTTTTTTACTTCTTGTTGCAATCCTATTCATGGGACTTACTCCCTAGCAAGCATGCCTAGGATTGCAGCTTTAGGCTGTGTACGTGCTATACCTTTAATGCATATTCAAAATGCACTGTATCATTTCCCTCAAATAATTCTGGGCACTGTGGTTTTACCTCTCACAGAGTTTCAAGTTCCCACGAACCAGTATGAAACTGTAGTGCCCATAATTCTTTGAGGGGAAGACTTAAAGGCACAGTGTATACATAGCCATAGTCTGTTGGATTAACGAACAAGCAGAATTTGATCCCATCCATACTATCAGTGCCACTTCCTGCAATTTATCTCGAGAGTCTTAAACACAAGGCAAATATAGATCTTTAAAGAAATCAAAGCATGCATATGCCTTTTTTGCAGTAGAAGAAAACTAATTAATAAATAGAATTATTTAATAATACTTTAAATTAATGGTTTAAAATAATGCTTTAAAATAATGCTTTAAAAATAGCAGAGCTTCACTCTGATTTAATTCATTACGTGTATTTCTTGAGCTGTTTGTGAGTGTCAACAGTAGCAATTATGATGACATTTTCTACCCAGCTTGGGTTTTACTTACATGGTATTTTGTTCAGTTCATTCATAAATTTTTCCTTCAACTTCGAGAATGCATCTTCTTTTGGCCCCCCCTTCCCTCCGGGAGCCGCAGGTTCTGTGACATTGCTTGCTAGCGCAGCAGCAACAGTGGTGCCTGGTAGCGCCGCTAGGGCCTGGTGTTGACTTTCTTTTGCCATTTCAGTCCCCAGGGAAACTAAGATTGAAAACAAAACAGAGGAAGGGAGGGGAATGTTCAAAAAGGTTAAAATGTTGTTGTTGCTCAACAAGAAACTAGAGAGCAGTAACTGCAATTGGTGCACCTGCTCACTGGATAAATATCACATCATTACCATATTGCTTCATGTTGGTTCATACAATATTTATTAGGCCACAGGGAAAGAGACTTTTCCAGAAGGTAATAGCTGATGCTTTTTCTTATGTCTCGACTCCTTTTCAATGCTTCTGAGCCACGAACAGTTATTTATGTTGGATCTCTCAATATGGCTAGGCATCTGTTGTTTAAACTTTGGATTCTGCCCTTTCCTTTTGAAAGTATAAGTAAACTAACTGACAGCAGTTCCATATATACAAACACTTGACTGCATTTGCATAATTATTTGTATCTGTGTCTTGGTACGGAAAGTTTCAGAGCACTGCTAGTTGCTAAAATGGGAAGTAATTACAACAGTATAATTAAAACACCTTCAAGCTTTCCCAAACTCTGCAACCACTGGTGCACCTTGCGTAAGCAAAACTGTACATTATTTGGAAAATCGGCTGTGTTTTACTCTTGAGCCATATTTATTGAAAGCAATTTTCCTTCTACTGACATTTGCCTCAGACAATGTTCTGTTGAATTATTTACTTTTCTCTTTGGTATATTGATGAAACCACTGCATCAGTAGGTAGTTCCAGACTGGAACACCCACAGTGTTTAAATAAATATACTCCTACATTAACATACTTTCAACTTAATGCTTTTTTCATGGGCATTTTGTGATCCCTTCACTTGAGCTATAGCATAAAGCAAAGCACTTTCGTGGAGCTTTGATTAGAACAATCCGAATAGCGCCTGAGGGTTGGCTCAAATGTTTGCTTTAGTTCTGAACAGGCTGTTCTGGTGATACGCCATGTCCTAAATAAGAGTCATTTGAATAATAATTCTCTTTTTTAATTTCAGAAAACCAGAGAGAAAAGGGATTGGAGCGATAACAATCACTCATTATTGCTCTGTGTATACTATTGTTTGCACTCTTCCAGAAAGAACTAAGCCTGTAGCATCCCACTGGGAAATTATCTAAAACAAGAAAAAAAGAAAACCAACCCAATACCTTCCTCCCAAATGAATAAAATGAAAGACACATCAAACCAAGAGATTCAAGAAACATCAGATAGATAAAAAAATAAATAAATACACAAGTTACAAGCAAATTCTATGTCATCTAACGTACCCATGCATTCCCTTGGATGCCATTGGAAGTGTTCAAATGGGTAACTGAATCAAATTATAACTCTTTATTCTTCCAACAGTCATGACTATGAATATGCTTGCATCTCAAAGTGTGATATCAGTAATTCCAAAAAGGGAGATAATTGGCTCAACATTTGCCCTGGGGTTGGGGTTGGGGTTGAAAGGCTTATGTAGCAAATGAGTGACCGAAACAGGATCCAAGTGCATTGGTATCTTACCCACCACATCAAATCACTGTGCTATATGTACCATCTTGATTTACGTTTTCCAGGAGGCAGGGAATAGAAAGGGTTAAGCAATATGGATAGAATCCAACAGTTATATGAGTAGAAGACACTTTCCTCAATGATATTTCCCATTCCCTCTTCCCCTTCTAACTGCCCAGGAATGCCAATGTACAAACCATACACTTGAAACACATGGTTTCTTCCAAAGAATCCTGAGAACTGTAGTTTGACCCCCACAGAGCTACAATTTCTCCTGTTCCCTAGACTCTTGGGGGAGGGCTGCTTTACGTACTTTAAATTTATGGGGAATATGCAACCAATGTCTCCTTATGGGAGCTAATCATTTAAAGTTATTTTATTGATACAGAGATCTCTTTCGAATGTTTGGGATTGGAAAGCCACCAGAGTTTGGAGACAGGGGCACATCTGATACTCCCAAGCAAAAGAGAGACAGAAGGTGTACATGTGTGAAGAGACTAAAGCAGCAGTTTTTGGAGCAGATGCAGGGAGACACAGAGGCAGAATTGCTGCCTGGTAGGTCTGTGCAGTAAGGGACATGGGTGGCGCTGTGGGTTAAACCACACAGCCTAGGACTTGCTCTATTAGAAGGTCGGCAGTTCGAATCCCCGTGACGGGGTGAGCTCCAGTTGCTCGGTCCCTGCTCCTGCCAACCTAGCAGTTCGAAAGGACGTCAAAGTGCAAGTAGATAAATAGGTACCGCTCCTGCAGGAAGGTAAACGGCATTTCCGTGCGCTGCTCTGGTTCACCAGAAGCGGCTTAGTCATGCTGGCCACATGACCCGGAAGCTGTACGCAAGCTCCCTGGGCCAATAAAGCAAGATGAGCGCCGCAACCCCAGAGTCGGCCACAATTGGACCTAATGATCAGGGGTCCCTTTACCTTTACCTTTAGGTCTGTGCATGCTGTTTGCCTCTGCTTATGTTTTGTGTGTGCAAGTGAATGAAACAAATACTACAAAAGCATCACAGTGCAATAGCATCCTACAAGGTTGGGGGTGGGATCCTGTGGGCCTCCAGATGTTGCTGAACTGCAGCAACTCCCATCATCTTTGACCATGCTGGCTAATGGGAATTCAATGTGGGGTTCCCCAGGTTTCGATTATAACCTCCATGCTATTTAACATCTGCATGAAAATCCTGAGTGGGGTCATCCAGAGTTTTGGAGTACGATATCAGCAATATGCTGATGGCACACAGCTATACTTCTCCTTCACATCTGCAGGTGTGGCAGTGGATGTGCTGGGCCATTGTCATGCCTTGGTAATGGACTTAAATGGCTCAGGACTGCAATAACTCAAGGACCACTTCTTCCCATATGAACCAACCTAGACCCTGCGACCTGAACCCACTTGAGGCCCTTCTTTGTGTGCCTCCCCCACAAGAGGCCCAGAGGATGGAAACACAAGAACAGGCCATTTCCGCAATGGCTTCCCATTTGTGAAATGCTTTCTCGAGGGAAGTCACACCTTCATTGCATTGTATTTTTACGTTGTGAACTGCCCTGTGATCTTTGGATAAAGGGTGGTATGCAAATTTAATGAATGAATGAATGAATGAATGAATGAATACAAATGTTTATTTGAAAGGAAGTTATCACAATTTCAATGGGATTTTCTCCTAAAGCGAGTGTGCATGGGGGTTGCAACCTAGGTGGCAAATATTTTCACTGCAAGCTGGCTGTTTCCAAACAGAGAAACAGCACCTCTATGGGTTCTGGAGACTGCCAGATACTCTGAAACAAAACATGAAAAGTCAGCTGCATATTGGAGTGTTATTGGATATTATAGCAGTTTCTCAATGAATGTCAACTAAATCAGAAACAGTTGTATGATATATCATAATTAAATTAAAATTACATTTCTTAATTATAATATATTGCTTAATTATTTCAGGTCTGGCAGTTGAGAATTCTGGCTTGTAATGGAAGACACAATTTGCAGTGATGACTTTCAGTTAATTAAAAATTAAGTCAAATGTTGTAATTTATTTGCTTCCAATTTTGGCATCACATTTGGAAATTGTATTGGGAGTGCCAATGTAAAGTACTACATCTCTCTCTCTCTTTTTTTTCTCTCTCCTCTCTTCTTTTTGTTTTAAAGAAAGGGAAAACAGTGAAACAAGCAGAGTCTTCAGATCTCCAGGAACTATCCTCGGTGGACTCACAGTGCAGTTAGAGGTCACTACATTTAATGAGGCATGCACAAATGCGCCGAGATCTGCTATAAAGCTTCTAACTGGTATATGCCAAAGACATTTAATAGACAGCAAGCTAAAGTAAAAGAAGAACAGTGTAGTGAGCTAAGATTTGCAGCAGTACCTAATCAAGAACCGTCACAGAGATGGCACAGAACACCTGAGCTATTAGTGGGGAGGAGGAAGAGGGGTGCGGTGGGGACGGACTGTCCCAGATGACACCACTGAGGAGGGTGACAAAATGACGGGCGGCACTCACCGCAAGGCCTGCAGCGTGCCTGAGTCACGCATCTCTCCTGGGAGTGATGCGGTGGACTGGGCACCCGCAGGCTCTGTGCTGCCCCAAATGGTCTGCCCGTTGCCTGTAGGGCAGCTGAGTGGGAAGAGGCAGGCAGACTCTCAGAGGCCCTGCGGAGCGTCCTGCCCCATCTGGCTCCGCCCCTGGACGCAGGGCACGTGCGCCGCCCCAGGCCCCCGACTGGCTTGCTCTGCCGCTGGCTATTAGGGTACTCAGCATTCACCATCAAGTCCCATGTAGGTTACTGGTTGATCTTTAGCCAATCACTTAATTCAGTCAACCTGTGGTTGTTGTGAAGATAAAATGTAATGGTTGGGTCCCTCCCACAGAAGCGAAATGACTCCAGCAGTAATTAACTCAGGTTTATTGCTTGAAACACACAAATCACTCTGGAGCTCAGTCACTCAGTGTCTGCTTCCAAATTAGCTGTTGCCGAGTCTGAGTTCCGCCCCTTCCTCTTCCCACATTTAAAGCCCCACTTTCACTTCCTCTCCTGTTCACGCCTCTCATTAATTCTTGTGTGCCTACGTGTCATGGGATGAGCTATTTCCAGTGGCCCACCCTCTGAGTCTGAGCTTAAACTGTCAGTCTGTGTCTTCTCCCTTGAACATCCCCCCCTTCCTTCTCCTTGTTCTCAGAGCTCAGGCTTCTACTGCAACTAGGCTCCTCCTCTGTTGTTCCGCATTCCTGCCTAATTACCTCCTCCTGTCTCTCCACGCTCTCCCCCTCTGTCAGCAATGGGACGCAGCTGACATAAAATAGGAATGGGAAACCTCAGGCTTGGGGGCCAAATCAACCTTTTTACCTGGAACTCAGGACTTTTCCCAGGCTACATTCCACACCAGCCCTCTTTGAGTATGTCCTTGAACTCTGGCAATGCTTCTTGCATGCCAGCATAGAAGACAGAAAGGTGAATATGGCAGTGAAAAAACTAGCCTGCTATACAAAGGTAAAATCTATATTTAATGATCTGTCCACTTTGGCCCCTGGCCTCACCCACTACTCCCATGTGGCCCTCATAAGGTTGCCCAGAAGGGAATGTGACTCATAAAGTGAAAAGGGTTCCCCATCCGTGAGCAACTTGAATGGGGTGTAGATTTAAATAAAAAGTAAGTGCAATCACATGCATAAATAAAGCGCAATCTATGGCACTTCTAATTTATAATCATCTGGGAGTTTGCATCTGTTATGCAGCTTTTCTTTTACTGTTAGACCCAACATGTTTGACATGCCATAGCTGGAGCTTCCTTAGTCTGAGTGATACAAATCCATGTTTTTGGAGAGTGCAAACGGCAAGTGTTTAGCCTACAATGGGATGGTTGCAAGGTTTATAACCTTACTAAATCCAGGGGAATCTTTATGGGGGGGGGGGAAATACCGTAATCTGAAGGCAAAGCCAAAAAAGTTGTTGCACCTCAAGCACCAATCATTGTCAGACAGTTGAGGGGTTTGTCAATGTGAACTAAAACGAACATTGCTGATAGAGTCATAACCTGTGTTGTTGTTTTTTCTCGGGGGTACTCAAGGGTACACAGTACCAGCAACCTTCTTTTTCTAAAAGAAAAGCACTGGTCATAACTTACCATCTCAAACCTACTCTCTTATGTGCCAAAAAGTAAGATGTGACATTCAGGAAAAGTAGATCCAACCAATAACTTTGTGGCAATGTATTAAAAAAATTCTGAGATGATCATAACCTGCCAAACTATGTGAATGAACAAGATTTAAACTTTATGCTTCACTATGACATACAAATACTGCAGTAAAATGACTAAGGTCCCTTCCTGTTTGCCAAAGTTATGAATAAGCAAATTCCTCCCACATGATGACTCTTGTCATCATTCACGCTTACATATTGTTTCCTGAAGATTAAATCTGTATTTGTGCTCCCCTGATATTTATTTTCAACAAGAGATTTCTCTCATACTGTACAGAAGTTGAAAAACCCCTCATGCAAATTAACATACAAATGCTTTTAGGCATTAAATTCTAATATCACCCATAGAGATTTCTCGCTGTTCTGAAATAATTTCAGCACAATTCTACAAATCACAAGGCAGTTTACATCAATAAAATCCTCATTGCGCATGCTGAATAAATATCAGTTTATTATCATATGGCTGACTACTGTCAAATCAATATATTTAATAAATCCTGTAAAAGTCCCCCAAAGCCACAAATATTGATTGTTCAGTAGTTAAGTTTATAAGGAGCAATTCCAATGAAATTTAATGTAGAAAGGGGAACATGCTTGCTTTGTTACATCTGCATTTACAGTTTACATTGTCCCTTCTGAATGAGTCAGTGATTGATTATACAGTGGTACCTCAGGTTACATATGCTTCAGGTTACAGACTCCGCTAACCCAGAAATAGTACCTTGGGTTAAGAACTTTGCTTCAGGATGAGAACAGGTGGCATGGCAGCAGTAGGAGGCTAAAGTGGTGCTTCAGGTTAAGAACAGTTTCAGGTTAAGAACAGACCTCCGGAACGAATTAAGTACTTAACCCGAGGTACCACTGTACATATCCCCCCCCCCCAACACTTGGCTGAGCAACCACAGGATTAGTAAAATACATTTGAAAATTGCAATATGAAGAATGCTTTCCCATACCTCCACTTCTTCGTATGTATTTTGCACATTTCAGTTATTGTACTCCCAATCACCCACTGCCTCTCACATGATCAGCAATCATGAAAGGCAATTGGGGGCTGTCCATGTTGGCCCCACTCTCATCACTACTTCTTGCTGGCCCCAGACCTCATTGTCCACACTTTTGGAAAAACAGCTGTGTGTGTAGGTTCCACATGCAATTTGGAAGCTTGACTGCACAGGCTGCCAAAGACAAGGCTACCCTCTATCAAACTTGGATGCCTCTTCTCACCTTGGAAAAACCCCTCTTCACTCACTGCAGCAGCAGCACCATTGCAAGAAAGAGCTTTTACCTTCTTGCAATGGTGCTGTTTTTCACCCTGTTGCAGTGCTGGGCTAGGACAGAGTTGTCAATTTCTCCTAGACCAGCACTGCAATAGGAAGAAAATGTAGTACAAAGAAACATTTTCCTAGTCGTCTGTTTATTGGTGGTGGTGGTGGTGGGATTGGCAACCAGCATTAGAAACTGATATATAAAAGCTAAGAGCCTAAATGACATCTTAAACCTAAGTTAAGGGCATCACAATGGAGTTTCTAGGTGTGCTTTTTTATAGCAAGAATGCAAAGCTGAAAATGAATGAACTACAGCTAAAATCTTATATTCCTTTTCCACATGGTCTAGTCCTCATCTGAAGACTGCAAAAAACAAAGCCACACTTCCCCTGCCCATCCCCCTAATATTCTCATGAGAGACCCTTCTCCAGTCTTCAGAGAGTGGCTGGAAGTGGGGAGGCAGGAAAAAAATAATCTTCCTTTTCTTCCAGCAGTGGTAGTTTGAATCCGAATTAGGCACAGTACTGCACCCAGACCTCAAAAACTGCTTACATTAATGAAATTCCCTGTTGCAAAATGCACCTAGAACAATGAGAGTTTCGAATGCTGGAGGCAACTCCTCTCTCTCTCTCTCTCTCTCTGTGTGTGTGTGTGTGCGCACGCACGGTGTGAGAGAGGGAGAATGTGGTCTTAGTGTGTCAATTTGCATGGTGCATGAGTGTTCATTGGTCACCATGCTGACTTTTGCGACACTCACCATCAGAAGGTGGTCTTGGAAAGTTGGCCAACTCCCAATGTGACAGAAAAGAGTTAGCCTGCATTTTGTAAGGAAATAATATGGACAACTGCACAATTAACCTATTTTTTTAATTTATTAACAGCATTTTTATGCATCCTATTACAAGCAAGTTCTCTGAAAGGTTGCAAAAAATAATATAGAAAACAAATCCAAATAAGAAAAAAGTTAACTTACTATTGATGCCGTGTGTAGAATGTATTCTATAAAAGAGAATACTTGTAATACTACTCACTTTGTTACACAATGGTGACACTGTATTATTTAAAATGTATTTGCTTCACAAGCAGAAGACACTGGAATCTTCACCACCTTTCCAAGTATTTACATCAATAACTGCCAGGACTATTAAACATCTCTCATTCCTAAGCTAGTGCTCTCAAAATGCAAATTATAATCACAGCTGTAAAAGAAATTTACTGCCAAAGTACACCAGAAAGAGAGAGAGAGAGAGAATACAGTAGCAGCTGGCTGTCTCCACAGTGGGAAAGTGTTATTTCCCTAACACTTTCCAATATGTTCAAAGGAAGGCAACTTTGCTACCATTCAGCAAGGTTCTGAACTTCCTTGAACTTTTCATTAAGTAGTCAGCTACTGTGCAGTCAGCAGAAACATAAGGGTGTGTGTGTGTGTGTGTGTGTGTGTGTGTGGAGGACCCTACTCCTTGCCTGCCTGTAACATTTGTGTAATGTGTTGAAACGTTTAGGAAAACAAGCACAATGTAACTTTGCTTTTCCCAGTGATCTTTAGTCTCAACAAATTCAAGTTCTCTGCCTCCCACACAAAGCAACTCCAGCTATCACTTGTGGCTTGGGGACCCTGATTAAAGCCTGGAGATTGCCTGACTAATTACTTGTTTATCCTGCACACAGGTCCCGTGAGTCCATAATCAGCAGATTCTTAGGGAACAAAACGTGAAGGGGTTGCTTCCCCAAAGCACTGCCTGCCAATTGACTGTAATAACTTGTGGTGGAGGAGCATGGCATTCCACCAGTGCCGGGACTACTGCAGTACTTTGGAGATGGAAAGGTCTAAGAGCAGCGAAGCATATGCCCCCCCCCCCAAAAAAAAACCCTGAAAAAAGCAATGGCAGCAAACCGAGATTGTATTCACCTATGTTGATTAGCCCCCAGTTCTCAGCATGTACTGAGCTTCATGCCCCATAGCTTGATGTAAGTGCATATAAATCCCTTGGGGCATGGCAACTGAAACACTGACACACGTGATGGGTGGATTGTCTATATTCTCCTCCATTTTTAAAGAAGAGCTCCTTCTACACAACCGTTAAAGATATAGGGATGATCTACATTAAGTTCACCTTATGCTTTTCACTCTGCTTGCATTATTACTTGCTGCTGCTACTACTCTGTTCTCAAAATGTAAGCGCTGTAGTGCAAAGGGGGAAATTGCTAACCAGGATTTAGAGCCATTCTAACCCAGTTAAAAGGATTATCTTGGACTATGGTGCAGATGTTCAGGACTAGGCTGCATACTCCTCTTCCTCTCACCTTCACATGTATGTTTTGACTAGAATCATAGAATCATAGAATCATAGAGTTGGAAGAGACCACAAGGGCCATCGAGTCCAACCCCCTGCCAAGGAGGAAACACCATCAGAGCACTCCTGACATATGGTTGTCAAGCCTCTGCTTAAAGACTTCCAAAGAAGGAGACTCCACCACACTCCTTGGCAGCAAATTCCACTGTCAAACAGCTCTTACTGTCAGGAAGTTCTTCCTAATGTTTAGGTGGAATCTTCTTTCTTGTAGTTTGGATCCATTGCTCCGTGTCCGCTTCTCTGGAGCAGCAGAAAACAACCTTTCTCCCTCCTCTATATGACATCCTTTTATATATTTGAACATGACTATCATATCACCCCTTAACCTCCTAAATTGGGGTTTAATGTTCTGTATTAATTTGGGGGGCTGTGTTTTATTCTAACACTAGGTAGTTAACAAACTCGGACAGCAAGCCATAATCCTTTTATTTTTTTTCTTCTTGAGTGAAGGAGGATGAGAGGGGAGTGTGTGGGTATGGGGCTGACCCATTCCCAGTTGTCTTCTAATTTAGTTCACTTGGGAGATGCAGGTGGTGCTGTGGTCTAAACCACTGAGCCTCTTGGGCATGCCGATCAAAAGGTTGGCGGTTCGAATCTGCGCAATGGGATGAGCTCCCATTGCTCTGCCCCAGCTCCTGCCAACCTAGCAGTTCGAAAGCATACCAGTACAAGTAGATAAATAGGTACTGCTGTGATGGGAAGGTAAACGGTATTTCCATGCGCTCCGGCTTCTGTCATGGTGTTCCATTGTGCCAGAAGCAGTTTAGTCATGCTGGCCACATCACCCGGAAAGCTGTCTGTGAACAAACGCGGGCTCCCTCAGCCGGAAGCGAGATAAGCACTGCACCTCACAGTCACCTTTGACTGGACTTAACCATCCAGGCGTCCTTTACCTTTACCTTAAAGGTAAAGGTAAAGATACCCTTGCCGGTACGGGCCAGTCTTGACAGACTCTAGGGTTGTGCGCTCATCTCACTCTAGAGGCCGGGAGCCAGCGCTGTCCGAAGACACTTCCGGGCACGTGGCCAGCATGACGAAGCTGCTCTGGCGAGCCATCGCAGCACAGGGAAACACCGTTTACCTTCCCGCTAGTAAGCGGTCCCTATTTATCTACTTGTACCCGGGGGTGCTTTTGAACTGCTAGGTTGGCAGGCGCTGGGACCAAGCAACGGGACCACACCCTGCAGCGGGGATTCGAACCACCGACCATGCGATCGACAAGTCCTAGTCGCTGAGGTTTTACCCACAGTGCCACCCGCGTCCCTTTACCTTACCTTACCTCTAATTTAGTCCATTATCAGAAAGCATAGGAAATGAATCTGAGCCAGGGCTCAACTTCAAGATATAAAGTAATAAAGAGAGGAGTCCGGCCTGGTTTTACCATTAGGCAGAATGAGGTGACCACCTCAAGTGACAAATGCTGTGAGGAGAACAGAGCTGTATATGCCATATGGCATGTTGTAGATTCCATAAAGCAGGCTGCTGCCTCAGGTATTCCATCACTAGTGTTGAAACAAGGTTCAGCTACCACTCCAGTTCACTTCTATATACAGAATGGGGAGTAGCCTCCATTTTGTCATCTGCCTCAGGAAGCAAAATATCTTGGGCCAGCCTTGAGAAGGCAAACTTTCTGTCCTGCACACACACAACATGCCTGGGGCTAAAGAAATTCTAGGTGAACCCTAGAGAGTACTTTTCTTTTTTGGAAATGAAACGTTAGTGGAAACTATTGCTTTACACAAGGACTGAAGCACAGAACTGGGAGGAATAAACACATCCCTTTGAAGGAATATTGCAGTGCAGATTAATGTTGAACAGTATGAGGGCTTCCCCCACTCATTCCTTACACCAGTTCCAATTTCTCTGAAAATACACAGACAGGATTAAAGCACTCCCTTTGAGAATTTAAACCAAGTTTATTTTGGTGAATTACAGTATATACCAAGTAAAGCTGGTGTGTCAAGTATGAGACTGAGTTTGCTATAAATATGGTTTGAGGACCAGAAATCTATTTCAGCTTTCCTTGGTAGCATTTTGGGGCTGTATGAAACAAAATGTCTTTGCTGAGATGCTCTTAAGGAAAGGAAGAAAGAGTGAGTAGGGAGATGATTTATCTAATTAAATAATTATTTCTATATCAGTGACAAGCTGTCTTTTGAGGAAAGTTGCAAATCTCCATCATAACAGGGTTTTAAACACAGACATATTGTTTAATAAATGTAACAAAATACCTAAGGTACATGGCAAATATATCAAGCTGGTGTTATGCATGCAGTACCATCAGCAGCAGCAGTAATAATTTCATATTACTGCTGTTAGGCGTAATAACGATGCTTGAGCAAGATTATATGGATGAACGTATATTCCTTTAGATGAGCCTTAGCAAGCTGTACATGGCATATGCATGCTATATCTAAATCCCCTTTTAGAGGTGTCACTGCACATTCAGCAAGCATATATTGGGCAGGAACAAACTCATGGCAGCAAGCTTCACCCCTATCTTACACTGGCACATTGCAGACGTGTGTCAAAGTGCTTTTAGGATGGAGGGGGGCAGAGCCTGCCACTTCACTTCACTGATGCCTGTAAATTGAATGTGTGGCGCTCCAGCTGTGTTTCTTGAAGGGGGAGGCTGTCCTGGTGTGGGGGTTGAGCTTGCACTGGGTGAGAATGGCCTTTCTTATCTTTATTACACCCTATCCTGTCCCCCCCCCCTTCTCACTTTCTCACAGCCCATCAAAACATTAGAGGTCACACTGGTCTCACCTGAAGGAAATCAACCAAGGAAATGTTTTCAAACTTTCCATTACCTGAAGATGTTGGGAGAACTTACAACATAAGCGGAATGGTAGAATCATTGCGCTAAAAGGTTGCTCCCAGTGCCCCCAGATAAGTACTGTATTATCTTTTTCTGGTGAACATTGCATTTACTTTTTAAATTATTTGCAGCCTCGCCTCTTGGACTCTTTCCCAGTTTCTCTTATTGCTTGAGTGGGTTTGTTTTTGTACTACAAGCCAGGCAGCAATGATAAGTAATTGGACCATGCGAAAGTCACTATATGGGAATGAATGACTTGATAGTTAGTTAGATAGATAGATAGATGGATGGATAAACATATTTTATATTCCAGTTTAGTTGTTGCTGCAAGGCTTTTTCACACTTTGAAATGCCAATGCTAATGCATCTTTTAATAGACTCCAGATATTTAAATAATTACCTTTATTTAAAGGTGCAGCAGAAATATAAAGGGTATCAAACGGAAAGAGCTAATTAAATGTGCTTATGTCTAGATTTTTGGTGAGATAATTATCACTCTGTCCACAATCTCACATTCAAAGAAGAGACTAATTTTACACTTCTTAATTTTCAGACGAACCAAGTGAGAATAATGGGAATGGCAAGCTATGCAATCCGTCAGTGTGGCCTTATGTTCTCAATAGCAAGCAGGCAAATTCACTGTATGGAATTGGGATAATGGCTTCATTATATAACATAGAATAGCTGCAGCACACAGGTTTGCTTCCCACACCTTTATAGTTCTCACATTTCCTCTGGATGACGTGAAACTACAATATCTTGTACCTAAGGGGTATGATGATGTGAATGAGAGGGTAGTATTCAATTACAGTGGTATCTTGGGTTACATACGCTTCAGGTTACATACGCTTCAGGTTCTAGACTCCGCTAACCCAGAAATAGTACCTCGGGTTAAGAACTTTGCTTCAGGATGAGAACAGAAATCGTGCTCTGGCGGCGTGGCGGCAGCAGAAGGCCCCATTACCTAAAGTGGTGCTTCAGGTTAAGAACAGTTTCAGGTTAAGAACGGACCTCCAGAAGGAATTAAGTACATAGCCAGAGGTACCACTGTATAAAATGCACCTAGCAGATTCAGTGGTCAAACTTACCGCACATTAGTCGATATTAGAAAGGATTCCATATTATTATTATTATTATTATTATTATTGCCATTTTATTATTATTAATTGAATTTGTATACTGCCCTTCATCCGAAGATCCCAGGGCAGTTCACAACAGTGCACTAAAATAGTCAGGCATCATGCTTCTTCTGTCCTATTAAGGTTATTCCCAAGGACCTGGAATTTCCCTCTTCAGCAACTTAAATTCTTAGTCTGTGAAAGGAGGAGACCTCATTTTCTGGCTCCATCACTGGCTATTCCTATGTTTGCCTGAATGCACTTCAAATTATTTCCGTAATAGTGCAGGGTCCCTGTCATTGTGGAGAATTCTGTGTGCATTCAGCTGAGCGCATGAAGAATCTCCCATCAGAGAGGGGTGAAGCCATTGTGCATATAAACATAGCTAGCCTGCACAGCCCCACTCCTCCTTACATCGGTTCTGACAATAGCACCTGAATAGGGCTATGAGCTATATTACTACTGTCAACAATAAGGGAAAATAAGAAGCCAAGAGGAAAGGAAAGAGGAGGAATTATATAATGGCCAGGGTATTGAATACTGTCGGATAATGTTTTTGTAATATATCTATCCAGATGAACAAGTGCTGCTTAGCTTTTAAATCAGTGGAGAACAAAATGTTGCAGAGTACATGTTTAGAGTGGATAAAGTAGTCCTTTAGCAATATGTCATGGTGCAGTTCCAGGCAGTACAACCTCAGTACAAAAATAGGACTGCTGCAAGCATGTCATTTGTGAAATGTTGCATGTTCAAAATGAACCCCAGTCCTTTCAACCTTCCTTCCTCTCTCCTGAGTGGTTCAGAGTCTGGAAAAGCCGTTTTGCTCTTTGGTCCCCAGGAACTACTCTGGGCCCACAACTCTTGCTCCAGCTCCATTCAGCTCTAATCATTACCTGGATTGGCAAGACGCAGCCTAGTTCACACTGAACAGTCCACTGGTTATTTAAGTGCCCAAGTGGTCTATGAAGCAATCAAAGTTATTCTCATACATGTTTTATTTATGGTACAATTGCTTTAATGAAGGCTACCTGCATAATTTTCAACTTTCACAGCTAGCTGCTCTTCTTTAATATTGCATTTTTGCTTTGCTAGTGCTAGCATGCCAGTTCATCTGAAGTCAGCAAGCAGAATTCCCTTGCTTTCATGTTCTGCATATTTCCTATCATATTTGTTTAAAAACCACTAGATGCAACCAAGGGTAGCTTTCGAGAGCATTCCGCATGCTGTATAAATAGCCGCTATGGGATCATCTCAATAATTACTGCTCTCTGCCTTCTGTAAACAGAAAGCTTTACTACCAGAAGAAATAACCTGGCTGTGAAAGCTAAAGTAGATGAAATCCCAATATATTACTATTCTTTACTATTAAGCAACAATGGGAACAATAGAGCAGATAGAAAATGAATGCATAAATCTCACACTAACCAGACCAGCCACCGGATGGCATTGCAGATCCATACAAAAATATCAGAAAGGCCACATGTCTGACTCCAAAAATGATTGTGTGTGTGTGTGTGTGTGTGTGTGTGAGAGAGAGAGAGAGAGAGAGAGAGAGAGAAATTGTCAAAAATCAAAGCCTGATGTCTCAAGATACATTTTTTGACTATTTCAAACTTAATTGTAATATTAGTATATAAACGAAAAAGTCACAGAATGAGCAAACCATCCAGACTGTGCCAGGTAAAGTCCTCTTAAATCCTCCAGTGTATCAGTATAAATCACATTCACTCTACAGGGCATTCAAATACATTTGGACAAATAAGTTGAAAGTGTACCTGGATGACAACTGTAATGGCTCAAAACTGCCTGTGATAGAAATGTGCTTTTTGAGGACTTCCGACAGCCTGTTCAGCATCATATACTCCACCCAATCTGAACCTTCATGTAATGAGACCAAGGGTGAGTTTCAGGTTCACATGCCTCATTTCCCAACTCCGCTCCCAACCTCTTTACCACACATACCATATATTTGTAGATTTGGAATTCCTGTTGCAGTTTGCAGATGATGCACAGCTATATGCCTTTCATCTCATCTGGACATGGAGGTTCTCAACTTTATCTAGGTCGGATAATGAACTAGATGTGGGCTAACAAAAAAAAGTGCAACCCAGAAAAGATAGGTGCAATCTAGGCTAGTAGGACTGCAGATCCAATGATAAGGGTTAAGCTCATTTTGGACAGGGTAGTACTCACCTTGAAGGAAAAAAGAAATCTAGTCTACAGCCTGGGGATTCTCCTGGATGCAACCTTGCTCTGGGATCCCCAGATGATAACTATAGCCAGGAGTGTCATTGTCCAGCTGAGGCTGTTGCAGTACTTTCTGGATCTGGCTTCAGCTACATATGTCTTAGTTAAATCAAGATTGCATCCCTGTAATGTGCACTACATGGCTCTGCCTTAAAAGAGCATAAACAGACACAAAATGCACTAGTAAGACTCTTGGCCAAAGCCTTTGTTGGAAGCACGTGACTCTTCTTTTATATAGAGCATGATGACTGCTAATCCACCCTGGAAACAATCCAAAGTGTTTAGTTCTAAAGCCCTAACTAGCTTGAGACCAGAGTGCCTATATGACCATCTCCTGCCATACAATATTGGTCACCCACTGAAGTCAAAAGGAGCGGAACCTTTGCATATACCACCACCACCCGAATGATGGTTGAATAAGGGAAAGGGCATTCTTGGCTTTGGTGTGAAAGTCCCTGAATGAGACATCAATCTATCCCCCTCAATTGAAGTGGAAAGATGAGGTAGAAATTTCATAAATATATATCCCAAACCGGAATTAAGATTGCCGGAAGAATTATCAACAACCTCAGATATGCAGATGACACAACCTTGATGGCAGAAAGTGAGGAGGAATTAAAGAACTTCTTAATGAGGGTGAAAGAGGAGAGCACAAAATAAGATCTGAAGCTCAGCATAAAAAAAAACCTAAGATAATGGCCACTGGTCCCATCACCTCCTGGCAAATAGAAGGGGAAGAAATGAGGCAGTGAGAGAAAATACTTTCTTGGGCTCCATGATCACTGCAGATGGTGACAGAAGTCACAAAATTAAAAGACGCCTGCTTCTTGGGAGAAAAGCAATGACAAACCTAGACAGCATCTTAAAAAGCAGAGACATCACCTTGCCAATAAAGGTCCATATAGTTAAAGCTATGGTTTTCCCAGTACAATGGTACCTCGGGTTACATATGCTTCAGGTTACATATGCTTCATGTTACATATGCTTCAGGTTACACACTCCACTAACCCAGAAATAGTGCTTCAGGTTAAGAACTTTGCTTCGGGATAAGAACAGAAATTGGGCTCCGGCAGCGTGGCGGCAGCAGGAGGCCCCATTAGCTAAAGTGGTGCTTCAGGTTAAGAACAGTTTCAGGTTAAGAACGGACCTCTGGAAAAATTAAGTACTTAACCCGAGGTACCACTGTAGTGATGTATGGAAGAGAGAGCTGGATCATAAAGAAGGCTGATCGCCGAAGAATTGATGCTTTTGAATTATGGTGCTGGAGGAGACTCTTGAGAGTCCCATGGACTGCAAGAAGATCAAACCTATCCATTCTGAAGGAAATCAGCCCTGAGTGCTCACTGGAAGGACAGATCCTGAAGCTGAGGCTCCAATACTTTGGCAACATCATGAGAAGAGAAGACTCCCTGGAAAAGACCCTGATGCTGGGACAGATTGAGGGCACTAGGAGAATGGGATGAGAGTGTTCTTGAAGCTACCAACATGAGTTTGACCAAACTGTGGGAGGCGGTGAAAGACAGGAATGCCTGGCGTGCTCTTGTCCATGGGGTCACAAAGAGTCGGAAACGACTAAACAACAACAACAACAACACACACACACAATAAACTGGGTGATTCAACATTTTGTTGAATATGGGCTCTATATGTCCTCCCATGATTGATACCCTGCTTGAAAGTTTCCTTGCCATCTTTTGCAACCTGGGGAGAAAAGCTTATTTTTCTAGTACTTTTACATGCTCTGCAGTTTAATTTGACACCTCATTTAACATTTCGTTCACACTTGTGTGATCACAGTTAAGTACTCCAAAAATGGTGCCTACAGATACAGCTTGAGTTAGGAAACAGTACAGAGGAAGTAGAACTATACACACAGAGATGGTTTACTCCCAATTCATCCTTCATGTATGAATGAAGACCCTGTCCCCAACCAAGCTCTGTTTTGTATTTCTCTAATGGTCCTAGCCAATAGAACCCACAGCCTTCCAGGTGTTAATGAGTCCAGCCTCAGCTAGCATGGCCAGTAGTCAGGAAAGATGGGAGTAGAAGTCCAACAAATGGAGGAGGTTCCCCAGTCTTGCAACAGAAAATATAATGCCAACAAAAAGCAGAGACCATACTGTATATGAAGTTTGGGTCTCCCTGCCTTTCCACAGCTTTTCTTGCACACTATACACCACTTTAGGGACGCAGGTGGCGCTGTGGGTTAAAGCCTCAGCACCTAGGACTTGCCGATCGAAAGGTCGGCGGTTCGAATCCCTGCGGCGGGGTGCGCTCCTGTCGTTCGGTCCCAGCGCCTGCCAACCTAGCAGTTCGAAAGCACCTTCGGGTGCAAGTAGATAAATAGGGACCGCTTTCTAGCGGGAAGGTAAACGGTGTTCCGTGTGCTGCCCTGGCTTGCCAGAGCAGCGATGTCACGCTGGCCACGTGACCCGGAAGTGTCTGCGGACAGCACTGGCTCCCGGCCTATAGAGTGAGATGAGCGCACAACCCTAGAGTCTGGCAAGACTGGCCCGTACGGGCAGGGGTACCTTTACCTTTACCTTTATACACCACTTATCCTGTTCCTAGAACATGCAAGATTTCCCACCTACATCCAAAAAATGTGATTCTGGAACATCTTATGAGTTCTGACACCACTGTGTGTGTGTGTGTGTGTGTGTGTGTGTGAGAGAGAGAATATCTTTATCCTTCTGGTTCCTGCTCTCTTCACCATTCTTCCACCCAACTTTCCCTTGGCTCCCTGGTTGCCTTTGGAGGAGGCTGTTGGCTAGGTGGCATATCAATGGTTCCAGATACAATCCCTGGGAAAGAATCTTGTCTCAAATGCTCAGGAAGCTGCTGCCAGTCACATAGTACTGAGCCAGATGGTCTACTGCTGTGACTTGGTGTAAGGGAGCTTCCTATGTTCCTAAAAGTTCAATAATGCCTCTTGATCCCAGTCTCTGGGAGATGTTTTATTGAGTAGTCCCTGGAATTGTGTGGTTGTGTGTTCTGTGTTTTTGCAGCCTAGAGGTTTGTAATATTGTTGAATGTTGTTGCTTAATAAAAAGCACTCCATCTTTGAAAGATAGAATAAGGTAAGGCCCTTCGTGGGTAGGAGACAAGAAAAGAATGGTTATGTTGCTGTTTGTGTGATACTGTATTGCCCTAGACCAGGGGTAGTCAACCTTTTTATACCTACTGCTCACTAATGCATCTTTCTTGATGGTAAAATTTTCTTACCGCCCACCAGTGTTCGATGGAAGGAGGATTGAGCTTGTGCCATAGAATCCCCTACCGCCCACCTAGAATCCTGAAATGACCATTAGTGGGTGGTAGGGAACAGGTTGACAACCCCTGATCTAGATGAAGGTGGGTGAATGAGTTGATTGTATATTATATTTATTACTACCAGGAGTTGGTGTGTGTGTGTGTGTGTGTGTGTGTGTGCGCGCGCGCGCACACACACACACAATATACTGTAGGTGCAATTTCCATTTTATTTAATATGATTACTTGCTATTTTTTTTGCATATGGAAATTTATTGTGTTTTTCGATTTGATTTTTATTTGTAATGATTTTTTAATGTGCAATATAATATTTTGTTTTCCTGTTAAGGATGTTGTTTCAGTATGGATCATTACTGCACCTGCATTTGATTCTCGTTTCTAATGTTTTATTTTGATATTTTGTAATATTCTATTTAATTATTTAGGAGAAGTTGTAAACTTACACAGCAATTCCTTGGGAAATGTGAAGCATTACAGAAATGATTTAAATAAAATAAAAATAAATTATACCTGCCCTGTATTTAGTGCACATACACACCCAAACATTATTCTCTTTCCTTGATATTCTCCTGTGCTTCACTTCTAAAATAACAGCTGTGTTCTAGGTCCACACAGCCCCTTTCCCTCATAGAAAGACACAGGAGTTTTGAACATAAGCCTGCCAAGGCCAACAGCATAAAAACCAGGCAGCCCAAGAGAGGAGGCCTACAGAAAGACGGTACTTATTCTTGAGCAACTTGGGGCATGGTGGAAGCTGGCCTGTGAAGCAGCAGACCTGAAAGAAACCCATCCTTTCAGCAGACCAGTTCCTCCTGTGATCCCTCTGTCAGGTATGTGCCCAAAGAATATATGGGACACCCCTCTTCGGATGTGCCTTTTCCCCTGGGTACAGCACAGATGGATAGGGCAAAGGAAGAATGATAGAGAATCACTGTATAAAAGGGAGGGAGGGAAACAAGCAGGTAAACAAGTGACCAGTAGTTATAGTAGACAGCACAAAAAATGTGAATCTGTGGTTGCTGGAAGTGAGAGAAACAGATTTGTTTACCAGTAACCATGCCCATGTTCCAGGCCTTAAGAGCATCATGGCGAAAGGAACAGAGGTAAGAACAGGACAAGAAAATAAAGGGGGACAATATTTAGAGAGGATAATATTTAGAGGTAAGGGTGAGAAGCCTGGGATTGCAATGGAGACCAGTGTAGAGACTTAATTAAAAGCGGCACATAATCATAGGGCAGGACTTAAATCAGGTTATGGTCCTATAAAGTTTGGTTTATGGGGTGTGGCAAACAAAGAGCAGGAGTAAGCACGAGACGGCGTGCCAAAGAGCATGGAATAAATTTAGTGAACTTGACCAGATGGCTCCAGCAATCAACCGGTGCCATGTGCTAAGTGGCCGTAAATCCTATTAAAGTCAAGGAGTTCTTACACACGCTGGTTACCTTTGGAAAAGAGCAATTAAGTTCAGTGTCACACTAAGGCACTTCTAACAGTAGTTATATAAAAGGTATCATTCTGGACTCCCTCAGCTGCTCCACACCACCAAACACAGCTGTTAATTTAAAAATAGAAGCAATAAATAATAACTTCCCCTGCACCTGGCTCAATTTGTCACACTCATTTTGTATTTCTTTACAACTCAAATAGCTAATTAATGAGCTGCTCTTGGCAGGGCTGCCCCAAAGGCCCCCTTCTGACATCTGTCTATCAGCTTGGCATGACTGTTACCTTAGGCAAGAGGTGCATCATATGCCACAATGTCACTGCCGAAGCAGACTTTGCAGGATAACAAATTCAATGATACTCCATCACCGGGTGGGTGGTTCTCTCTAAGAAAACACCTGAAAAGGTTTCAAATGTTTGCTTTCCAGCAACAAATTCTCCTACTGATTTCGTTAATTTGGCAATAGAAGAATGTTCTAACACTAGGCACGGATTCTCATCTCTGTCACTGTGTTTCCTTTCGGATCTCAAGAGCATATGGCAGAATCAGAGAATACATATGGTAACATGTACCTTGGTGGGAGGCTGGGATTCATGCAAGATGGTCAGTGGCAGCTGTGAGATGGTCACTTTCAGGGCCATTATGACAATCTTGTTGAGCACAATAAATGTGCAATTGTTACTCATTTCTTGTGGTGGATCCATGTTGTCTGCTCTGAAAATAGAGCTTTTAAAAACGTAATACTGGTAAAATCTGAACCTTCTCCCAGCAAGCAGTTAATTTTCTCATAGTTGTTCTTTTTCATGCAATTGTATGAGTGTCACTAGCACAACTAGATAATACCCATAACATCACCAGAAATGCCGTGTTTGGGTCTTCATGCTTGAGCTGATGTTAGCACCAGCATGCTCGGAATCAATCCTCTGTCATAAAATCAGGGGGATCAATTTCAGCAGTGGCAATGCACACATGCAACGCCAAAAACAACAAGCAGCACTATGCCCTTGGCCCCAGGGCTTGATGGTGGGTAGTTCTTCTTCTATAAAATACCAGTTTGCTAAAGGGGCTTAGTTAACAAGCCTGCTTCTTAAATGGTCAAAGGCCTGGAAACGATGCCTTATGAGGAACGGCTAAGGGAGCTGGGCATGTTTAGCCTGGAGAAGAGGAGGTTAAGGGGTGATATGATAGCCATGTTCAAATATATAAAAGGATGTCACATAGAGGAGGGAGAAAGGTTGTTTTCTGCTGCTCCAGAGAAGCGGACACGGAGCAATGGATCCAAACTACAAGAAAGAAGATTCCACCTAAACATTAGGAAGAACTTCCTGACAGTAAGAGCTGTTCGACAGTGGAATTTGCTGCCAAGGAGTGTGGTGGAGTCTCTGTCTTTGGAGGTCTTTAAGCAGAGGCTTGACAACCATATGTCAGGAGTGCTCTGATGGTGTTTCCTGCTTGGCAGGGGGTTGGACTCGATGGCCCTTGTGGTCTCTTCCAACTCTATGATTCTATGATTCTATGATTAATGCATATCAAATTTGTTGGAACAAAACAGTAAGAGACCATTTTTCTTTTTAAAAAACCACAGCCATTTCTAGTGAACTCAGTTTACTGATTTTGAGGAGCATGGAACCAGTCTCAGTGGCTGTGCTTGTAACTCTTCTAATCAGAATAAGTGAGGTTTTATGGTTTATTGGGATCAGGCAGTGTGCTGGTGCCCACTGATCAATCTCGCTTTGCTCTTCCTCTGGCATTAGTGAAAGAAACAGATGAGGAAGCAAAATTTGCTCTACTGGCAGCAGCTTGGGCTTCTATTGCCCAGATTAAAACAACAAATATTTATTTGAATTTGACATTTTGGTAATGCTTAGCGTTGTTTGTATAAGCCTGGAACAATGTCTTGCTCATGTAACCTTTCGCTGCAAATGATACAAGAGAACCGGGGTCCTTGCATAATATCTAAAGAGGACAATCTGTAGGCTTTGATTATATGCTACAAATTCTTCATAAATGCAATAAAAAAAAAATCCCCATGGCTATTTATCAACATCTAGAATACAATTTGCACACTAAAGTAATATTATGGGATTGCACTCTTACACTCTTAAATGTTGAAAAACTGCACTGATACAATCCTTTTCATGTCTACAGAGAAGTAATTCCCTCTGAGTTAGGTGAAAATTATTTCCTGCTAAGAATGTATAGGATTGCAACCCATGAGCAGGTTAGCTGCATAAACATTAATCGATTTTTCAACATCTTTGAACTTTCAGCAGAACATGTACACTGCCTCTGTTGAAGAATAAATATCAAGCTTCCAGGGAGTGATAACCTGCAAGAAGCAAAGCCAGAGGCACCATCCTTCTAGGAGCACAGGTTGAACATTACAGACACCCAACATATGAAAAATTAAATGAGAGCGTGTGACCAAAGCAGTTCCTCTGCCTCTATCCCTCCTTGTTGTTATTGTTGTTTCGTTAGGAAGGTTAGAATCTGAAATGCCTTCTTCTAGTGTTCTTCTAATGCCAGTGTGGGATTAGCGCTCAAACAAGCAATTTTTATGCACAGAGCAATAGGCTTAGACGCAGTCATAAGAACAGATTATGCTTGGTTGAGGACTTCAGAAAGTAGAAAAAAAGTAGAAAGAGGAGGAATGCTCATCTCACACAAAATATGAACTGTTCGTAGCATGATCCACAGTTGATGCAGTCAAAAAGTCAGGGCAACACATTATGTTGGTCATGTGGTCAAGGGCAAACCCAAGCCACACATGCAACCGACCCAGTGTGTTAGCAGAAGTCAACGTAAGAGCCACCACTAGCCCTCCCTTGCCAAGCCTACTCCTCTCTCATATCCACTCTGGAGAACAAGAGAGCCCTCAGAACAGCACATGGTGGAGGAGAGGAAGACTGTTCTGCCTGGCAAGCAGACGTCATAATCAGAAGACGATGATGTTGAATTCTTCCCACTGGATGAACATATGCTTGGAATGCAGGAAGTCTCAGCTTCAATCCTGGCATGTCTAGTTAAAAAAGGATCTGGTAGCAGGTGATATGTAAAACCTCTAAATGAGATCCTGGAGAACTGCTGCCAATAAGAAAATACTGAGCTAGATGGACAAGAGGCTGACCTGGTACAAGCAGCCTACATGTTAATCAAAGTAAAGCTGAGTGGACAAATACCATATTGTGAATCATAAAAACAAGGCAAGGGAACCCATTTCTAATGGCTAAACAGGAAGTATGGTTTAAGTGCTTCAAAAGAAGTGAGATAAACATTTTCTAGATATGATATAATCATATTTACATGTGATGTTATGTGCAGTAATTTCTTTAAAAACTTTACTTTCAAGCACTAAAACGTTTATGGTACTTAGATTAAGAATGTCCACTAGAATTTCCAATTAATAAACAAATCTGTTTTTATTTACTGACATAATTATGAATAATTGTGCATGAATGTATAAGGTAAGAGATTAATTATTCATGTACAAAATTTCAATATATGGCCATATGCCAGCAGCAACATCACATTCATCCACAAATATTTGTAAATTCAAAGCTCTGTGAATATAGAAAAATTGCAATTATGTATTGGGTCTTTGCAAATAATAAACATTAAGCTTGTCCTCTGAATTGGGATGCGTTTCTCACTGATGGCTCGTTTTTATTTCACTTAAAACATAAACAATGGGGCGGGGGGTGAACAATTAGATCTCAAGAGTCTAAAACTTTCAAACTTAGCATTATATAGGTCTGCATGCATTCTTTTCTTATTTTTTATTATGAGAATAATGTTCAGAGGTTGTTATACTGAGCAGAATATAAGGGTTATGTAAACCATTGTGTATTTATGCTAGAAGCCGCAGAGCTGCAGCTGGAGACACAGGTACCATCGAGTCACCTGCTGCCATCTACATTGTTTCAAACAAGAAAGAGCTAATGCGAGTTAGATTTCTGTCTTTATATACAGGAGCCAACACAACAGAAGTTAAAGGCTGATCCATTGTTGGTCAATCTGGCAATTGGTCAGTTGTTGGGCAGGATGCTATTGATCATAGACGAATGAGGGGGCAGAATTCCACTCGATCAGGTTGTGGACCTGATTGGAGACTGCAAGGATAGTCTCAGTGCCTAACTGATCAGGGTTAACTGGGGAGAAGTGTTTTAGGTGAATTGGCTTAGGTCTGATGAGGGGAAGGAACAGAAGCTTACATCACTATCATCTTACAACCTCAGGAACTTTATATTTATTTATTTATTTCATAAAACTTATACACTGCTTGATTGTAAAAAAACACCCCACAACAGCCTCACAGTAGTTTACAAAAGATTGCATTCAATATACCATTGAAAGCGTCAGCAAACTAATAGTTTTTACAAGTAACTATAACAAAGCAAGTTTAACCATCTGGTTTTTTGTAACCTTCCATACATAACATCACCATCTGTTTAATAAATGTTTATAAATTTAATAAATGTTTTAAATAAAATAAAATCTACAATGTTTTCAATTTTTTTGTATTATGCTTAACCATAATAATCGTATTGGAATACATGGTGGCAGTGTTAATAAAGGGTGAAGAAAAATAAGTCATAGCTGGGAGAGCTAAAAGAGTGAAATACCCCTCAATGATATTTATAAAGGAGTGAGGGGTTCACACCTTCAAAATAATGTACTGTATCATATATTCTCTAGTTTATTTTTAAGAGAAGTCTCATGGAACTTCATAAAAAGTATTGGCTTACTTAAATAAAAGAAATGGAAAGCTAATATGTTATCTCTTTGCAGTTCATATGGTGCCTCAGATAATATGTTATCTCTTCCCAGTTGCCTGACCTTGGGAGTTTGCACTCTCCCAATAAAGTAGCATTTCAGTGCTTTGACAAAATAATTTATAAGTTACAGGATTTCATTACCATTCCAATTTGCTGAGTGTGTTTTGACAGCAGCAAATTTAGAGTAATGCGATAAAGCTTAATATAACAATCTTGTTTCAATGTTTATGTGTTGTGATTTTTTTCCCCTTTCACATTTAAGGTGAGACCAAGTTATAAAGATAAAAAAACCCCACAAAACCCTGTAAAAATGCTATGTATTTAAAATGGATAAATGAGATCCATTTAGATTTCAGGTAATAATTTATGGGTTACATTGTTGCAGAGTTTAATAGCTTTTGTTATTCATGCAGCAAGAGATGACAAATGGCAGAATTCACATAAGATACACCCTGAAATGCCACTAGCCTGTTCAACCAGATTTGGATGGGAGAGAAAATGATGCTCTTCTTTGATGTGACCAAGAGGAAGAAAGGAAGTGAAATTAAATGATAGGAAACTTACGTCCCCCACTTCTCATCAGTAAGTCACATCAACAACTGGCCTACCTCTTCCAAAACTCTTTTGCTACCAAAGCTTTCCTATGAATCATGATTCAAAGCACTACCTATACTCTGGTCCATGAATTCTTTCCCGTCAACTTATACGCAAAAACAATTTAACATGCTTAATCGGTTTTTGTTGTAATAACCAACACATTTATTTTATTTGCTGGCTAGGGTTGATGGTAATTTGCCAGCACCATTGCTCCAAGCAGCAGGCATGGGGGAGTGGTCCATTGGAACTCCCCCCCACCCTGCCCATCCGCTTGTCTCACCATCAGCCTTGCTGCTGTCAACACTCCAGAGTCTTGAAGGCTTCTCCTCACCTTATTTTTCCACTCAGACTTGGTCTTTTGCCACCATAGCACCATATCACTGGTCCTTCTCCCAGAGTACCCTGCTCTGAGGAGGGATCCCATGGCCTTTTCTCAGTGAAAGACAGGGAGAAGGAGGCGGAAGGTTGGGGGTGAGGGCGTGATAGACTACTGTGGCCAATGCAATGGCAGAAGAAAAGTAAGCAGAAATGGGAAGAGTAGAGGAGGAGTATGGATGGTGACAGGGGAGAGTAGGAAGATGCATGTACCCTTCCTAGAGTTGGTGTCCAAATCATCTGGAAGGCCACAGGTTCCTCATTCCTGCATTGCATAATTTCTAATTAATTTGGACAGAGGATCTCAGAACCTATGTCTGCTATAACCAAAACCCACTGAAGCAGCATTTCAACGCCCCAGGCATGAATGATGGTGAATATGGTCTGTGGATTATCCTTTAGCAACAAGTATACTTGTAGAGATTCTTTTCTCTTTATTGAACAAAGGAATATTGCAGAGATTCTTTTCTCTTTATTGAATGAAGGAATATCTGGATGGAATTCTGCCTTTGAGACATCCTGCACTGCACAAGAAACTGACACTTGGTGGAATATAAATGTTTTATTTTTATATTTTGCTTTTGGAAAGTTCTATATAATTGCATACAGGTGTGAGAGGTAATGAACTTAGGGCATTTTTGCCTGTACTGGATTGTGGCACATCCATATAAATAAGCAACTAACCAAACAGCAGCAAGCAGACATTATCAGTTCTGTGCATTTCATGATCCGAAACAGAAGCAGAGAAGGGGCAAACTTACCAGGGGGTTGGATGGGAGAGAATCAGTATAGAAGTGGAGGAAGGGGGGTTGTTCTGCATGAAAGAGATGTCTCCAGTCCTCAAGCTCACAACCTTATGTTCAGTGTTATAAAATGAAATGAAACCACTCAGGAGTCCATATTCAAAACCACTAATGCAGATTAGAATCCACACTTCATCCCTGAACATGCATGTAAGCCACTGATAGTTTGTGGCGCTCCATAAGCTGTTGAACTGCTTCATCACAAACCGTTGACCATGCTGGAGTCCAACAATACCTAGAAGGCCATAAATATTCTATCCATGATGAAAAGGGTGGGAAACTGTGCTACTCTGAGCATGGTTTAATCTGCTCTCTTAATAGTGATTTGTCACAATTTTATCCTGCACTTCTCCCAGGTTGCTCAAAGAAATGTCCATATTCCATGGCACCACCCTGTTTTTTATCCACATAACAACCATGTGCACTGCTTAGACTTTGAGGGTTAGCTGGAAAGAAAGGAAAAGTGGATACGTGTGTTACTATTTAATTTTAATTTGGGCATATGCATCATTTATATGCCTCATTCCTCTGCACTGAAAGGATGTGTTGGTAATAGGAGACAGTATGGAAATTTTAGAGAAGAAGGGGAAAAAATCTAGAATTTTATCATTCAAGATGAACCAATCAATTTGCAATTTCATTAAAAAGTGCTTTGCAAAGCTCTGGAGCTTTGTCCTAAAGAGCAAGGAGAAAACTGGAGAAGAGTAAAATAAAATGAGGAGCCAGATGTAATGATTCCTATTACTGTAATATAGTCTAGTGTTTATATAAAAAAAGAATGCAGGCTCCATTATTAGCTATTTTGAGGGGCAGTGAAGGAGTGGGGCAGCGCCAGCTCCTCTGCATATTGGTGGCCTTTGGGAGCATTCATTATAATGAAACCCACTGTGGAAATCACTGGCTTGCTTTATGACATCTCTATTTACAAATTTCATTTATATGAAAATGACTTCCTGAGGGAGTAGTGAAAGTAAGTTTAAATGAGAGATATATCCCTTTATGAACTATCTTTTGAAACCCTTCCATATTTTACGGAGTAGCTTGAATAGAAAGCTATTGGTAGCTTGCCCATATTGTCTGGCAGAGCTAAGTTACTGAAATGGGAAGCCTTGGTTTGCATTGCAACTATGGTGATGGGAAAGCTATAAACGAATGTGTGGGCTACAAAACCTATAGGGGAAAAGAGACAATGACTCCTGCCTCCACACCATTTTGCCATGGGTAACCTGGGTCAGATGCTCATGGCCACAGTAGGCTGTGATCACAGTTCAATTACTCTGCCAACGCAAATAAATATAAAATGAAAATACCTATGTAGGAGTTCAGGAACTGTTGACTAGCTTTATCCTGGTTTTAAATGCAGGAAGGATGCGATATGCTTTTCAGCTACTCTGTCCCTTACTAGATTTTACAGTCTTCCATGTCAAGGGGCTTTGGGGTGGGGACCACAGATCTGGCCTATGGCACATTCCAGTCTGGTCAACAGCCTTTCTTCCCTGAGCCTGTCGCCCAGCTGTGAGCCACCAGTCTAGTGCATTTCAATGCCTGGTGTATTTCTGAGCCTCTTTCTAACCATTCAGCACAGAAATATAGTGGTTTGTTCCTCTTCCTTTCTCTTACAGGAATCTGCTTGGCTTGCATGCTGCTCACAGAGGCCAGGGCTTCTCTTCCATCCCACCCAGCACAGAAGCAGAACTCCCTACTGGAGCAGAAGCAGAGCACTTTTTCCCTCCCACAACAGCCTGCTGTGGACAAGGGTGTGGGAAGCAAAGAAAGAAAGGGACAGGGGAAGAGAGAAGAGATTTGGTCCAGAACTAGAGGGGGGAACCTGGATAGGTGAAAGGAGCAACAGGGAGAGAGAGAAAGGGGGAGAAGCAATTGGTTCACAGCACTGCCCAAATTCCTTGCAGGACCCTGGGCAGAGATGGGGTGTTGTGCTTGACTATAACACTTTGAAAGTGACCAAATATATCAAACCTCTAAAACACAGTGGGACTTGCTTCTGAGTAAACATGCATAGGATTGCACACTTAAAGCCACAGTGCAAAGATCTCTGCCCCACTCCTTTGCATCGGGTGAAAGCATACACCAGCGATGAAAGATAGGAATGGACTTTGGTGATGGATCTAAAATCTAGAGATTTTAGGTTAGATGAAGTAGTGTTTAGCTTTGTTAACCAATGTGCACCGTAACTGGAATTATGTTGCAACAATGGTATAATTGGTGTTTCTTTTTTTAATGCAGATTTTCAGAAACGATGTAATGGAGGAACTTGAGATAGAGAGAGAGAGAGAGAGAGAGAGAGAGAGAGCGCAAGAGAGAGGCTATTAAAACTACAAGCCCAAGGCTGTAAAATACATTCCGCATACAGTACTATGTCTAGCAAAAGGAGCCCACTGGCAAACCTTGTGCTAAATGATAAAGACCATTTAGGTTTCTTTACAGTTCAGTGGCTCAATATTTTTTTTTTTAAAAACCCCCCATGTAATTTAAATCTTAATTCAAAGCTTTGCTTTCAGCTTTTCCTGTGAAGACTTGGGAATCCACAACATGCTTTTTGCTCACAGTTCACTTTTAACTGCTTTAACATGCTTTGACGAGAAATTTCAGTATACTCTGCCAAATAGTCATGGGGCAATTCATTTATTTTATTTTATTTTTTACATCAAACGGAAGCAGGATTTTCATTTAAAATGAAAACAACTCCTTTGGGTCAAGCCATGAGTTACTGCGTACCACGTCACCAGCATCGCAGCCACAAGAAATCTCTGACGCTGACAACAAGCATATTTTCGGTGGGAATTTATTCTTATTTGTGGTCACCAATGTTTAGAAATAAACTTCTACCCTCCTCTTTTACATGGAAACCAATAGACTCTAAACCAGGGGTCAGCAAACTTTTTCAGCAGGGGGCCAGTCCACTGTCCCTCATATCTTGTGGGGGACCGGAATATATATATATATATGGGGGGGGAATGAACGAATTCCTAGGCCCCACAAATAACCCAGAGATGCATTTTAAACAAAAGGACACTTTCTACTCATGTAAAAACACGCTGATTCCCAGACTGTCCGCGGGCTGGATTTAGAAGGCGATTGGGCCAGATCTGGCCCCTGGGCCTTAGTTTGCCTACTCATGTTCTAAACCCAATTATGTAAGCAAACATGGTCTGTTACATAACCTGATGCATCCTGCTGGGTACTTCGTCAACTTTTGGTTCGTATTTAAGAACATGAGAAATGCCTGCTGCAACAGGTCAGTGACCCACCTCATACAGCTTCCTGTTCTTAGAGTGGCCAACCCAATGCTATGGGAAGCTCTTTCCAGACCCTCCAAGGGTCCCTATTTTCCAGGGACATCCCTGATTTAGAGAAGCCGTCACAGTTTCTGATTTGATCATGGAATGTCCCACTTTTCCTTAGGATGTCCCTATTCTCACTGGAGAAATTTTGGAGGGTATGGAGTTATCCGGCCCCCGAGCCGTCTGAAGGCAATCCTGCACAGTTGTACCTTGGAAGTCGAACGGAATCCATTCCAGGAGTCCATTTGACTTCTGAAACATTCAGAAACCAAGGTGTGGCTTCTGATTGGCTTCTGTAGGTGTGCTGGAAACAACAGTGGAAGCCGTGTTGGACGTTTGGCTTCCACAAAAAGTTTGAAAACCGGAAAACTCACTTCTGGTTTCCGATTGTTCGGGAGCTGGAATGTTTGACTCCCAAGGCGTTCAGGAGTCGGTGTAGCACTGTATAGGGAAGTTAAAAAAAATGTTTTATTGTGTTTTTATATATGTTGGAAGCTGCCCAGAGTGGCTGGGGCAAGCGAGCAAGGTGTGTGGGGTATAAATAGTAAAATTATCATTATTTTCATTGGAAAAATGTTGGAGGGTATGGCTTTCACTTACTATGCTGTCTCCATTGCTGTTGAAAGGACAAGCACCACTCCTGGACTCAGCAGGGCCTGTTTTGTTGATATTAATTATCGAGCGCATGGTATATATAAATCCAAGATCCAATGCTTAGATCATCACTTCCTACCACTACTGCTGAAGTCTCTGATGCCCTGGTCCAAATTTGGCCAAAAAGGGATCACAATGGGGGGTGGGGGAGGACTGGGAAATGGCTTTGATTCTCTGTCCAAAAGAAGAAGAAGCCTGAGTAGAAATTTAGACACCCCCAAATTGTTTCCAGTAAAAGAGTTTTTAAAAGAAAGATTTTTAAATAAATAATAAAATAAAACAGCCACTGCCCCCGGGAAATGTAAGACCACAGTAGTGTACCTCTGTTGTTGTTATCTGTTGTTATCCCATTCACTTGAGCATAACAGGGCACTAGGCGTGGCAGTTGGATTTGGCGTTCCACCATTGACTTCAGATTGCAGTGTAAATATAACAATTACCAACCAAGAAGATCTAAAATATTCTGCAGACACTACAGCTAAATAACACTTTTATAAGATCTTGTATTTATGGTAGCTTGTCCCACATAAATTGCACAAAGCATATCAACTCTTACAGCATGGTCTAGACAATCTGGATTTTAGACAAATCCACATTCAGATTTTAGACGAATTTGGTGGGATTGCAAAAAAAGAGAGAGAAAGATAATGGCTCTTACAGCTATTTTATTAGGAAGATTAAATGTGATAATGCTAAATAATTATTGAAAAGTAATTATAGGCAACAGATGCCCAGATATTTGGTAGCTAGATACTGGAAGAAACCGCAAACTCCATCCCAAAGGAATGTGAAAAAGGTGTCGGGCATACAGTATTAATGAACTACATATAATATTACAAGAAACTGTGAGAGAAGGTAGAGTACTGGTGAGAGAAGACTTGGAAATGTTGGCATAAATATATTCAGGGTTGGAAGAATATATTTCAGTATAAAAGTAATAGGAAAGAAGTACTAGAAGTGATAAGGAAACAAAATTATATTTATCAGCAAAAACTGTTGACTATAGTGGCACGATTGGTTGACGTTAAATGTTAAATTAATAATTATTTATAACTGGTAAACTTTTGGAAGAGACAGTTCATATGAAGCATAGGCTTTTTGGGTTTAATTGGTCATGATGGAGCCTTTGGATGAAACCTAAATTATTTATTATGATTAGGTGTGGGGTTTTTTATATATAAAAAATACATGATTGGATGGTGACTTCTATGGGATTAAGGTAAAATTGGCCATTTTTATATAGCAACTTTTGTGGGTTTTTTTGTGGAGTGGGGTTTTTGTGTGTGTGTGTGTGAAATGTTCTCTAATTCAAAAGGTCAAGCAGAAAATGTTAATGAAAACAGTATCCTACCAAGTCAAATGAAATAAGAAAACAGAGATTTTGAATAAGCAGAGATTTTGCTTCAGGCAGCCTAATTCTGATTTAAAAGAACCCTCTCAGAATATCCCAGTTGTTGTTTACTGAAATATAAAATAACATGCTTATTCAGCTTTTGTAATGACTATTGTACTCCTTGAAAACAGGATATAGGATATAGAATCTTCTTTTCCCCCCCATGTATAGAAACTAATTTGGACAATTACCTGAAATTTAATCATTCAGAATTTAGCAAATGGGTTACCTAGCCCTTTGCACAGCAAATGCATTAATCACTGACTTAATAAAAGAACACTGAATAATACCTCTATACATTAATATATTGTAACAGAATTATGGATACTTTAATAATAATTGAACAAGCTCATGATCATTACTGTTTTACAAGCTCAGAGTTTAATGTAATTTTAGTGAATACAGAGCAGGACTTGTTGCAGAGTACAGTAATTATGGAATATAACACAGAGTAACAATGTTCCCTATCTGGTTCAGATTAATGTAACTGCCGATTATTCCAAAGCTTGTTATCATTCATTTGAGATACGATGATGACCAAAGTCAGGAGTTGCCCATAGTTTTTGAGCAGGGTGGGAAGGAATGGAAACGTCTTTTGCTTTATACACTTGCACAAAATAAATATGGCCAGCAGTCAGAGAGACCACTCTGAAGCTACGCACTTAAGTATGGTTGGCTAGAGGATTTTTATTGCCAGAGGTACGTATGGCAGGCTCAGGGTGGGACGAGGACACTGGTTATGCACTCCAGAACTCCCTGCTATTCATTTAGAATTTTTCTCTCTCTCTCCTTGTCTTATCTCAAAGAAACAAGGCATGGTGCAGATTTATAAAATAGGCAATGACATTTAGAAAGGCAGTTTCAAAAACACTATTGAAATAACTCCAAATGCAAGTCAGTTGAGCGATATCTGGAAAATGCTCTGGTTTTGACAATGCAGGGAAGTTCTGTTGCTGTGACATAGCCACTAATTCTCCGCATGCTGTTCTCCTGCTGTTGATATTATTGTGAGGTTGCTCCTGGTATAATACTGTACAACCTAGGCTCTCTAGGTCAGTGGTTCCCAAGCTGCCCACCTCCCATCCCCATGGACCACTTGCAAACTGTTGAGGGTCTTGACATATCACTGAAAGGTTTTATCTTTCTGTTGTAGCAATTGTGCCATGTTGTGCTAGATGTTGTACAATGTGGATTTTCATTGCTTCTTTTATTTCTTATATATCATATTTTAGAATACAACTCGAATTCCACAGAATTTGAGTTGCAATGCAATAAAACACAATAACAGAATAAAAATACAATTAAAAATCAATATGAATACTTAATGCAATGGAGGTGCTGTTTCTCACCTTCCACTATAAATACACAAGCTGGGGACCACCTGAATGAAGCTTACTTACTGTTCCCAACCCTAACCCTGCGGAAAGCCATCTAATTAGACTTTAATTTGATTTTGACCTGTTTTTAGGAGGTAATTTAATTACGGTTTGATTTTATACCAGTGTTATATATATGATGTTAGCCACCCTGAGCCCAACTTCGGCCGGGGAGGGCAGGATATAAATAAAAGATTATTATTATTATTATTATTATTATTATTATTATTATTATTATTATTATTGGACCACTGGTGGTCTGCAGAACCTCTATTGTAGGGCAAAACCTTCATTGTACTCAGGACTCAGCTACATTAGTCCAAAAACAGCATTTTGAATGTGTTATAAACATGCAACACCAGATGGCGCTGTAGAGCACAAAGCTTTTCTATGTGATTTTACATAGCGTTTTTCTTTTTCTTTTATTATAACGATTTATTTATGACATTTATAACATTTCACCCTGTGTGTAGATCAACCCTCAGGTGGCTATATGGGAAGCTGGTGCAGACACCAAAGCAATTAAGTAGAATGTAGTTTGTACGTAGGTCAATGATACAGTGAAAAAGATGATGTCCCTCCTGTACCCAAACCATTTCATATTGTAGGCAATGATGTACTTTCCCTAAAAGCTAGCAAAGGTCAGCAAAGAGATAGGCTTCTATAATGTACACTTAAAGTTTTATTTGTCTTGTGGTTTCCATGTTCTCACACGTACTTTAAAAAGGAAATTGAGAAGTATTAGCTGCCTACTGACTGTGATGCCTCATAGAAGGTTTTTCAAAAACACTCTGAAGGCTGTAATTTCCATGCCACTTTTCTGCAATTTTCTTTCTCTCCCAATGTTTTCATTTTTTAAAGATTGCAATGATTGCAGTCCAATTTTGCCCACACAGTACTGCAGGCCAAAATGAACAATTTATTGGAAAACTTTTTGCCTTCTTGATACTTGCAGTTTCATTTGCTTAGGCAATTGTCATTAATTCTTGCTACATAGTCTGTGTTGCAATTATGTCCGGTAATTAAATCTATAGGACATTTACATGGCTCCGTATTTCTGATGTAGCACTGGAACCTGTAGTTCCAAAATATATAAATATATATGACGGTTGCTGTTCATTTTTATCTCATTTCACCATGGGGTGCTGGAGAGAGAATGGCTTTGATCCCTGTACAGTTTCTATCTGAATAGATCTTTATTTAGATTGACTTGAGCATGCAAAAGAATTGCAAAAGAAAGATATTCTTATTGTTTGTTTCATATTGCTGTCACTAGAGTATACAAACTGATGTTACTGGTTTTTTATCTGCACACAATTATTTACACACACACACACACACTTTTCTCTCAGTTAAAGGTAAACAACATCGCAATCACATAAAAGTGGATATGGAGACTGAGGTTTCTTGAAATTTAATTCCTGCTGGACACTAGAGAAATTTGGCCAGCAACAGTGGATCTTTCCCCACTAGCTAAAGCCTCAACCTGATAAAGGTAGCCTCAACTAAGACTGCAATTCTATATGTATCTTCCTGTGAGTAAGCTCAATGGAACACAGTAGAACGTACTTCTGGATTGTATTGGGGCTTTCAGCCAAACATGCACAATCTAAGCACTCTGAATTCCCATTCATTTCAGTGGGAGAAAGATACATATGGGCTTAACCACTGGGCCTTCAAAGAGCTGGATTGAGTCCTCAGCTATTTTGCCTCCTTTGAATTACAGTGGTACCTCTAGTTAAGAGCTTAATTCGTTCTGGAGGTCCATTCTTAACCTGAAACTGTTCTTAACCTGAAGCACCACTTTAGCTAATGGGGCCTCCTGCTGCTGCCATGCCACCGGAGCACGATTTCTGTTCTCATCCTGAAGCAAAGTTCTTAACCCGTGGCACTATTTCTGGGTTAGCGGAGTCTGTAACCTGAAGCGTCTGTAACCCGAGGTACCACTGTACAGTAAAGGATTGTGAGTGTGGGAACTGCTTGAAATCTACTGAACTATTACACAGTAGATAAATGCTTTTAACAAACAAACAAACAAACAAACAAAGTCTATTACCATTGTTTATTTATATCTCACCTTTCCTCCAAGGAGTTCAAGGTAATTTTATCCTCACAACAGTCCTGTGTGGTAGGCTGAGAGTGAGTGACCTAGGTTACCCAGCAAGCTTTACAGTTGAGATTTGAACCCTGGTCTCCCAGGTCCTAGTTCAACACTGTAAGCACCACACCACACAGGCTCTCCAGGGTGTTGGAGACACCTAATAACCCTAGTTTCACTTGGATCCCACTCACAAGGCATTTGCAAAAACAAAAACAAACAAAAAACACAAAAAACCCTAAACCAGAAAGTCACCACAGTGTGGCAATAAAAACTGGCTGATTGAATCCATCCTTCAAGATGCTCTCATCATTTGCTGCCATGTTTATTTTACCCAGTTTCTTTATTCAAATAATACTGCTCCCACTGTTCAGAAGTTGATAATAGAGGAAGGCATCAAAAGACTATATTTTATAGCATGAAGAAATGATGAACAAAGCGGGGGGGAGGATATATGTAATGAGTAGGTGTATAGATATTTAATATGAACTGTGCACCTAATGTTGAAAACAAGGCTAAAATCTTACACTATTGTGTGTTAAATGGATGATAACTAATAGTAGTCAGTTGTACTGTTGGTTTCTAGCCCTCCCGCATTTTACTAATGCTGCCAAACCTTTGATTGATCATAATTTATGTCACTGCTAAGCCTTATGCCAAATGGAGAAATGTTTTGTTCCATTCATCTCTCCGGTAGTGACACAGTGTTCCTTGGCAAATGGCATTCATTTAAAGTCATGTTGCTTCTCTCTGTTGGATTGCTGCATCACGGTTGTTTCCTTACCTGCATGCAAAAGGTATTTAATGCTCAATGAGATTTTTTATAATTATGTGTCTGTTTATAAGAGTAGACCTACCTAGCAGAACCAGTGGTCAGGAATGATGGGAGTTGTAGTCCAACAACAGCTAACACCCAAGTTTGAGAAACACTGTCATAAAAAATAGCCCTTATCCCAAGGGGGTGGGGTTGTGTTAGCCACACACTTGCTTTTTCACCCACACCCGCACCACTTTAGCCCACCCACCCACCCACCCACCCACACAGCATTGATGTATGTAGTATACTATATGTGCTGCTGAATGTGCAGTGGATGTAAAGAAAAAACTGGACTATGAAGGGCAAAGTACTAATACAGACAGACATAGAAAACAGAACAGAGCTTTATATAAATTGCAATCATAACCAAAAGCACTAGGGCCAAAGTGGGGTGGAAGGATTAAGGAAAGCGACCCTGCTTAAGTAACTAACACCAAAACATAGTCTTTTTTGTATAAGGATGAAACTGGGATTGACTGGGAAAGAATCAGAAACAAACAGGTATAAGGGTTGGGTATGGGTAGGATACTGTGAAGAAAGCAAAACACAAACTGTACAAATGCCACCGAACTCCAGAAACAAAATTTACAAAAGAGTAAAACTTGCTTTCTTATAAGACTTCACTATCCCTCCCCACAAGCACTATGCTTGGACAGTGCAGGGTGGAGTTCTAGGCCTGGACCGGAAGTTGGAATTTTCAGTGAGCAAAGTCCAGCTCCCCTCCTTCCTTCTCTCCCTTCCCTGACATTCTCCTTATATGGTGTTGTAATCAATAACTGAAATATTTTGGAGACAGTCTGTCTGGCTTTAGAGGGACTGATGTTAGTTCCAGATTGGCACAAATCAATTTGGGTGCACCTGACCTACTATGTAGCAATTACCGGTAGTAGCTGGCTCAATTTGATCTGGATTCAGCACAAACAATTAGCCCAATTTCGGTTCAGGATTCAGACAAATCAGTTGCACAGCATTAGTGTTCATCTGCTAATGTTGCACTTTCACCTAGAAGTGAATCTTATTGAAATAAATGAGATTTGATTCTGAATTGCACAGTTAAGGGGTGGAATCAGACTAATTTTTACTCAGTGTAGACCTATTTAAATTAACAAACATGGCTAAGTTATGATTTCAGTGGATTTACCCTAAAGTTAGTTAAAACCACCCAGAATATTTAAGAGGAAACTCTCCCTTTTTCTGTGTGCACTGAGGGACTTTCGTAATTGGTAGCTTCATAACAATGAGACATTTTAGCTCATGTTGGAACTTCCCAGCAATATTTAAGAAGCAAGTGTGACAACCCAGCACTGGCTCTTCACTCAAATGTGAGTTGGATTCAAAGGTTCCTTTCCTTCAACAGAATATGCTTTCCCTGATGGAGGAAGGCTTCCTTCATTATTGGAAGGTAGGAGGAACCTTTGGTTCGAAAAGCACAATGGATCATTTTTAAGAGCTTCCCTGAGTTATAAAAGTAGGCATAGCCAAACCAGGTCATGGTGACTCCAAACAGATTTCCATTTTAGCATTATTTTATCGATGCTTCTCACGTCTCTTACAAGACAGCTATTCGCGTACAGTCAAGGACATTCCTTTAAAAAGCAATATGCTAATTTTGTATCTCAAGCTGTTGTTAGGAAATCCAGGTCTTCTTGCACCTCAGATTAACCTTAGCAGAAAATTCCAAGTCAATGGATGACTGCTTTTCTTGTTGAAAGGCGCTATTACTCTGTTATACTGTTTATACTAATATACATTTGTGCCTTACAATTTAATCTTAATTATGTCCACTTGGAAGAAAATCCCATTCTGCTTAGTTGGACTTACTTCCCAGTAAATACACACAGGATTTGCAATCTTTCACATGAACAGTGAAGCATTGCTCATTCCCAGTTCTATGATACTGATAATATCTTAATACTTATTAAGTATGAGTGCTAGCAGGATCAGGCTTTTAATAACTAGTGAAGTTTCAGATAGATAGAAAAAGGGAAGGTGGGTTAGAATATGGCTTATCATCTACCATTCCTTTCGTCTTGCTGTTTAAAACTACAGTTATCAGGAAAATCTTCTGTGTGGATGCAATCACACACATCTGGATCACAAGGTACCACATCTGGACCATGTACCACTATTTGTTGTAATCATATAAAACAGCTTCAAGTCTTTCCTTTAAACCTTGTTCACACAGTCTTAATTCTGAGTAGGTCACTATTATTCCAATTATCACAGACTGAAAAATAAGTCTTAGCAATACATGTCCACAAAGCATTAAAGAAATGACAACTCATAGTACACCAGTTTTCTGCTAAATCAGAGATATTTTATATAATAAGTGGTATAGAAATGGTATAAAATAAACAAACCGTCTTACTGATGAACTGACTGTCACCTATCCTGAACAGATTTTCTATTCCTCATGGTGCTCTAGGAATAACCACTTTGCATTCACATAGAACTTCTATAACAGTTTATTGCACTTTAATGATTCAATAATAGATGACTGAGTGCTGTAATGCCAGAACATGGAGAGAACAATGCATAGCTAGTCCCAATGCACTGTATGAGAGTTTCTATACAATTTGAGTGCCAGTGTACAATGAAATCTAATATTCATTAAACGTTTTGGGTAATCAGTTTCTTAACAACTATCTCTTTAGCAAATTATCGGTTTGGGCATCATGTTTATTTCGGCCTTGTTCATTTCCTATCCTGGACTTCATAGCTAGCCACAGATCAGCTGCTACTGCTCACAAGGCTTTGAAGACATGTGTAGCGAATGTACACTCAAAAAATAAATAGATCACTATCTGTTTATGAGGAAGTGCAGCATGAACAGTCATGAACACCTCAATGGGGAAAGTAACTATTCCTGGGTAGTTCAGTTTTCTGTGAATGTAGGGGGATGGATAATAATGTTCCACTGTAACAGGTAACTGACTGCGACCATATGAATGTGAGCAGACCTAATCAGCATCAGGCACAAGTTACCATCTGCTTAATAAATAAATAAATAAACAGCTGAAGTGCCAAAATTAAATGGAGTTAGTCACATTCATTTCACCATAAGCAAGACGGTGAAGTCCATGGGTAAGGCTAGATGTAATGTTAAGTATGACAGAAAGGTGGGTTTGTAATGTTAAATTAAATACATCAGCTGAATTTTCAACTGGAGGATGAAAAGAGTCCTGGACTGTAAGATCTAGGATGGTTAATATAGGAGGAAGTGCTCTGAACAACAACTGGGTCCCAGAATGTGCAGGACTTAAATTAGGCCTGGCAGTCAATGCAGGTCATGCAGAACAGGTATTCTATGATTATGTGCAGATTTGTCAATATTCTGACAGCAGTATTCTTCTATCCATGGACCATCTTCAAAGTGTGCTACAGCAGATTAAACACGATATTACAAGAGTATGCACCACAGTGGCAAACGTTCATCCATACTAATAATGCTTATTAGCTTGAGTGCTGCTGACTTGTATGTCGTAAACAAACATAGAGATAAGATGGCTATTCAGTTTGTTCTTACTTATTTTTATGAAAAGGTGACTGAGGTTGTTTAAAAATAAATAAATCATTTTAATTTCCTTGGCCCATTAATGTGATGTTTTATGTAATCAATAAGCACTTTCTTGTTTACAATCCAGGGATTAAAAAGAAAGGTAAGCCTCTCCTGAATAGTTTCTCATTAGTACACTGATCTTGTCCTGTGTTTTCAGGACCACCATTGGCCTTAAAACATAAGTTTTCACCTAGTTTTGAGAAAGGCCCAAACTATGAAAACACTGATACCTTACCTAACATTCCAAAAGAACTTTGTCTACACAACGCAAAAGCAGATAGAAAAAAAGAATGCCATCAACGTATTCTATTTTTGTTGTTGTTGTTGCTTCAAAATATATATCAAGGGAAAAAAATCCCATCAACTTTTGAAAAGGTGGTTTATTTCTCAGAATGTATTTAGGCTACAATCCTAACCACACTTAATGTGGAGGAGGAGGACCCTGGCTGTGGGGGATCAGTGAATCTGTTGCTGAGAATCTCTGAATATAACGTTGTGGGTAGTATGGGCATGCGTCCAGTTTTGTAGGTCTGATTTGAAGAGATAGAGCTGTAAGAAAGGAAAGTAGGGGCCTTGAAGTTGGCCGCCAACAGTTAGCCATCTGGACAGGCACACAGGTCAGAGCCTGCCTCCCTACAGTGAGATGTACTATGTTTCTATTTAAATTGCAGCACCTATATCTAAATTTTCATCTATACATATAAATTAGCATACGCGAATGTGAGGCAAATCTTTGTCCTCTTTTTTGGCACTGCATAAATAACCACCCTATTTTTGGGACCACTATTTAGAAGCTAAAGCTTCTTCTCATTTTTCTCAGACTTTGCTGGAGTATTGGCGGAAGGTTATGAGGGTGTACTGCTAGTTTTAGGATACAAAGCCCCCTCAACACCCACCCCCAGAGCCAAGAATTGCCCTGGAATTGTTGTAATTAATTCTCTCCCATTGGTATCAGTGGGAGGGGAAAGTTTTTAAAAGTTTGATGCAAGAAGGGAAAAATAGAAAAGCTGCCACCCTTTTACAGTGAGAAGACAGCACAGGAAGTGGTCTGAGCTCCATCACGGATTCTCCCTTTCCCCTCCATAGGATTACTCTTACATGGACTCAATGCAGATATATATTATTGGCTAGAGGAAGGGCTGTAGCTTAGCAGAAGAGCATCCACTTTACTCCAAGTAGGGCTGGGAAAGACTTGTTCCTGTAGCTCTGGAGAGCCACTGAGTCGGCTTAGATTGGAAGCTTTCAACATTTTCAGATCCAAGACCCAATAGCTCAGACTGATGGTCTGACTCAGAGTAAGGCAGTTTCCTGTGTTTCTATCACAGGTGCAACTTGGGGGGGAAAGAACTAATTTGGAACCATCAGCTGTGGAAATGAATACACTAAGGAAGCTAGTAATATAATAATATCACACTTATACAGCTCTTTGAATTGCTCCATTCTTAGATGGAGCAATGGCCCTTCTCTGAAGTGCTTCACGTGTATTATCTAGCTGTAACCTTTACAAGAAATCCATAAGGTTTGTCAGTATTCCTATTTCTGTAATTTTAAGTTGTTTTAGACTATGCTTAATATTGTGTAATGTGTTTTACTATGAATATTGTGCTCCAAAAGCCCTAAGGTGAAGTACAGGTAATAAACTGCAATCAACATCATCATCATCATCATCATGGTCTCTCTTACTGTAAATGGGGGAGGAGGAAGGAGACTGATAGTGGATTGCTCCAGGCAACATAAAGAGTTCATGGCAGAGGCAATATTATTATTATTATTATTATTATTATTATTATTATTATTATTCCAAATTATTACAAATAAAACCAAATTACTTTAATTTAATACAATTTCTTAAAATCAGGTTTCCTGCTCCTGTTGCAAACAAATGTCAGTCATTTCCCCCCCATTGCCCCATCATTTTTTATTTAGTGTCCAGTTGTCATTCTTCTCTTGCCATTAAACCATTCTTCCAGCTGACCACTTCCCCCCTTACAAACAGCACCTCTTATTAGTTCTTATAAATATAAAATCCAATTCACGTGTATGGGCCTTCATATACATTTTTGTTCCAGGCCTGGTGTGCTGAGAGAGTTTATTAGTATCTTCCATTGTTCAGTTCTTTGGTGTTTATCTGGATGGTACAAGGTCAAATTCCATTCCTTCCACTGTTTATGAACTAGCATACGAGCTGTAGCCATAAATAACTCACAGGGTGCACTTCCAGCCTTCCGCCATTAAATTCCCCTCTGGAATTTTCTCGGCACACAATTAACATGTTTTCTCAAATTCAGCCTCTTTTCCACATCTGTTCAGCTGTAGATCATTCTTTTTCTTTCCCACTGCATTCCTCCAACAATACATCCGTCCAGAAATGGTCATAGATAAAATCCATTCAGCCTCGATCGAGGGGGGGGGGGGCATAGCAAAACCTTGTCCTCCCCTTCCTTTCCCGGCTGTTGTGTAAGGATTCTTTAGGATTCAGAAAAACATTCAAATACCTTCAGAGAGGTATAATACCTTTCGGCAGCTGATTGATTGCAGCCTATTAGCATATGTCGGTCCAGGAGCACCTCATGATTAAAGCCAATTGTCCAGATTAAGGAGGAACCATCCACAAATCATGCTGGTAACGGAGGCTCGTCCATGGCTGGGACACACTCCCAGGTCGCTCCTGCTCTGCCTTTCAAGTTGGCAGACACGGGATTGTGTGGCACTGTGGGATGCAGTGAACTCCCCAGCCCCCACTGAGGAGCACTGTGAGGATTTAGGCCTCATAAATCCTTGCTTTCCTCTGCCTGAATGTCCTTGCAGAACATGGAGGGTTGCGAGGAACAACCACCATTGACTCGTGACGTAGCTGGAAACCAATGGCAGAGGCAAGATTTGAACCAGACACCTCCTGATTCACAGCTCATTCTAAGCTATTCCATCACACACTAGCACACATTGTTCTGCCATCTGAAATAAGGGTTTTGAGTGCTACAACGATGGTCCTCCTAGCCCTTTCTGGCTGGAAAGATAACTCTTGGCGGTTGTGCCAAACTGGGAGCAGTGAAAACTGGAATAAGAATAAGAAGAAATGTGCACATCTCCCCTAGTGCTCTGCTTACGGACTTTTGTGCAAGAGCTCACATTGTGAACTGTTTAAAGACGATGCCAAAGGATAGGCTCTGAACATTTATCACTTCCAATGGCTTCTCCACAGAGCTGGTAAGCATTGACATTCCATTCACTAAAAATATGTTAGAAAGGAAACTGTTGCCAAATTGCAGGCACATTCAAAGGGACGAATGATAAAAGGAAAAAAGGACAGCTGGGCTGACTTTTGTTTTTTTTACTCACAGGCCTGTGAGAGAAACAAAAACAAATATCACCACGAGAGACAAACACTCAGAAAAGGTCATGACTTGCCATTTCTAATTTTTTTTTAGCTGAAATAAAACTGTATATAACCTGCGCTCCAGCAGCGATGGAGGTGGATACATGATTTTCTTTTCTTTTTATATAGCACATTAGGAAAAGCAGAAGATGCATGGAATATTGATGGCTTCTGCAAAAGCTTGAAAGGAGCTTGAATAAAAGAGATGTCCTTAAAGGCTGGATTATGTTCTGCTTTATTGTGCCGTGGTTTACTGGGGGAAAAAGCCATTCAAGGCAGAGTTTAGACCTATGCAGCACAACTGTGAACTTAGAAGGCAGGGAAAAAGGATGAGGACGCAATGGGAGGCTAGCTGAAAAATATGGCCCTCTGCCTTTCATTATATGAGAAGCTTGAAATCAAAACGCTTAAGTAGGAATACTGGGGAGATTGATAGATGCAATTTGCTGAAAGGTGCTATTTTAAAAGGTATTGGTTCAGTATGCGTGAACAAGCATAAAGGATTCAGGTAGGTAGCCGTGTTGGTTTGACACAGTCAAAATAAATTAAAAAATTAAAAAAAGTTCAGTAGCACCTTAGAGACCAACTAAGTTTGTTATTGGTATAAGCTTTTGTGTGCATGCACACTTCTTCAGATACAGTGAAACAGAAGTCACCAGACCCTTATATATAGTGGGAGGGTGGGGTGGGGTTTTTCTCAGATGCTTCAAGTTACAGACTCTGCTAACCCAGAAATAGTACCTCAGGTGAAGAACTTTGCTTCAGGATAACACAACAATCATGCAGTGGCGGCGGGAGGCCCCATTAGCTAAAGTAGTACCTCAAGTTAAGAACAGTTTCAGGGTAAGAACGAACCTCCAAAACTAACTAAGTTCTTAACCTGAGGTACCACTGTATAGTAGGAGAAATGCACACTAATGTGCGGATTAATTTTCAACAACAACAACAGCCTGCAAACTGATATGAAAATGTGGAGAACTGAACTTAAGATAAAACAAAAAACAAAACAAAAACTGACATGGACAGATTCACAGCTTCCTAGTCAGTGCCCTTAGAAGCTCATAACATTCTTGATTAGGGGGCAATTTAAGTCAGAGGATGGACATGTATTTCCCCAATCTTAATTCTTGTCCAGTCCAGCATAATACTAAGAACTGTTATGATGTTGAATCAACTGTTTTATTTTCCTCCCACTCTCTATTTTGAGGGGAGGGGGGAAGACAGGACCATCTCTTTTATACTGCACACCCCTCATCTCTTTTTGCTGAGCCCTTCTTTCACTGCTGGTGAACTCTATTTGGCAAACAATGACTTGCCAAGACAGTTCTGCTGTTCTCTCTCCCTTGTTTATGACAGTTAGCCTGACAGTGAAATTAATTAAATGAACATATTTACTTAAAACAGTAACAGCAACAACTCACTTTGTAACTGGTACTGAATATAAAATGAGTGTTTTGGTTTTGTGCAATTACCCATCTAATTGGCCAGTAGGGTTTATTTTCGTAACCCAGTAAAGACCTCTAGAAAATACACCAAGAATCAGAATCAGACACTTGCAGTCAGCAATATGCATTATTTAACTTGTCAAGCATGTTTTCATCTTGGCCCACAGGCTGTCAGGTCAGGTCCCTGCTCTGCTGCAAGAAATAATACTCATCCTTTGATATGTTTATTTTGTGTGCAGATTTACTTTTAAAAGCCTTTTGGTATCACTGTGGCTACTGAGCTGCATCAGCAACACCTACCTGGGTGAATATTTATGACTAATTATATTGATAATGCAGATGATTACCCTTGCTCTTTCTCAATTTGTATATATAATTGTTATGATGCATACTGAGAGGTATCAAGCTGAAGTACCTCATACAACTAGGCTTAACGTGGATTCACACATCACTCAATGATTGCAGAATTAAACAGAGCCTTGTACATGCATTCTTGGATCTAACTCCATGGACTGAATGTATTCACATCATCTTAAATATACTTTACAGCAGAGGCAAGTCACATGTATATCTGGAAGTCATCAAGTTGACAAAGGGAAAACTCAATCTGGAATGTAATAAGGAAGACTGGAAGAGGATAACTGAATGAGGAAGTTGTGCGTTCTTCATTTTCATATGGAATTTTTGAATATACTTTATCTTGTCCCTGGTTCTCTCATAGTAAAGATTGTGAACTGTTCGGGGATGGGAATCATCCTTTACATTGCATTGTAATTTGCCTTGGGCCTATGGGTAACAGTAGACAATAAATCCAAACGTATAAGTCATTGAGTGATGAAATGTCAAGTTACATAATTGCAAGCATCCAGAAAACAGTGGGAGAACATTTCTGACTCCCAGGACACTGTACTGCTGATCTGAAGGTTGCCGTTCTTTAGCAAAGAAACTTCAGAGGAGGACTCCTGAATGAAATTATTGAAAAAGAAGTTTGTTTCTACAGTGGTGCCTCGCAAGACGAAATTAATTCGTTCCGCAAGTCTCTTCGTCTTGCGGTTTTTTCGTCTTGCGATGCACGGTTTCCCATAGGAATGCATTGAAAATCAATTAATGCGTTCCTAGGGAAACCGCCTTCAGACCAGGTCCGGGTCTGTCCCCGGACCTCTTCTGAAGGCTGGGGGGGGGGGACAAGGGCTTTTCTTCCCACCCCCAGCATTTTAAAATCGCCCTGGGAGAGCGGAGGACTTCTCCGCTGTCCGGGGCGATTTAAAAGCCCCTGGGAAGGCAGGCAGGGGGGACAAAGACTTTCGCCCCCTGCCCGCCTTCAGAAGGTGTTCCCGCCCCCCGCCCCGCTTCGGAACAGCGTTCCGAAGTGGGGCGGCTGGGGCAGGTCTTCCCGCCCCCCCTCCCCGCTTCGGAACAGCGTTCCGAAGTGGGGCGGCTGGGGCAGGTCTTCCCGCCCCCCCTCCCCGCTTCGGAACAGCGTTCCGAAGTGGGGCGGCTGGGGCAGGTCTTCCCGCCCCCCCCCCCGCTTCGGAACAGCGTTCCGAAGTGGGGCGGCTGGGGCAGGTCTTCCCGCCCCCCCTCCCCGCTTCGGAACAGCGTTCCGAAGTGCGGCGGCTGGGGCAGGTCTTCCCGCCCCCCCTCCCCGCTTCGGAACAGCGTTCCGAAGTGGGGCGGCTGGGGCAGGTCTTCCCGCCCCCCCTCCCCGCTTCGGAACAGCGTTCCGAAGTGGGGCGGCTGGGGCAGGTGTCCCCGCCCCCCCTCCCCGCTTCGGAACAGCGTTCCGAAGTGGGGCGGCTGGGGCAGGTCTACCCGCCCCCCCTCCCCGCTTCGGAACAGCGTTCCGAAGTGGGGCGGCTGGGGCAGGTGTCCCCGCCCCCCCTCCCCGCTTCGGAACAGCGTTCCGAAGTGGGGCGGCTGGGGCAGGTCTACCCGCCCCCCCTCCCCGCTTCGGAACAGCGTTCCGAAGTGGGGCGGCTGGGGCAGGTGTCCCCGCCCCCCCTCCCCGCTTCGGAACAGCGTTCCGAAGTGGGGCGGCTGGGGCAGGTCTTCCCGCCCCCCCTCCCCGCTTCGGAACAGCGTTCCGAAGTGGGGCGGCTGGGGCAGGTCTTCCCGCCCCCCTCCCCGCTTCGGAACAGCGTTCCGAAGTGGGGCGGCTGGGGCAGGTCTTCCCGCCCCCCCTCCCCGCTTCGGAACAGCGTTCCGAAGTGGGGCGGCTGGGGCAGGTGATCCCGCCCCCCCCTTCGGAACAGCGTTTTAAAATGCTGGGGGTCGGGAGCGAAGCGCTGCCGACCCCCAGCATTTTTAAATCTCCCCGGGACACGAACGCTTCGCTCCCGACCCCCAGCATTTTAAAACCTCCCCGGGACAGGGGGAGATTTTAAAATGCTGGGGGTCGGCAGCGAACGCTTCGCTCCCGCCCGCCAGCATTTTAAGATCGCCGGGGCAGGCGGGGGGAAGGCAGGCGGGGGGGGAGCAAAGACTTTTGCCCCCCGCCGGCCTTCAGAAGAGGTCCTCTTCTGAAGGCCGGCTGTGGGCGAAAGTCTTTGCTCCCGACCGCCAGCATTTCCCTATGGGCTTTCGTCTTGCGAAGCAAGCCCATAGGGAAATTCGTTTTGCGAAGCGCCTCCAAAACAGAAAACCCTTTCGTCTTGCGGGTTTTCCGTCTTGCGAGGCATTCGTCTTGCGGGGTACCACTGTATTCATTTTAGGTTTGGATCAAGACAATAGTTTCCTCTTCCACTGCAGGTGTCAATTATAACATAGCAAAACTAGGATTATTATGTTATGGTCACTTTTGCTTACCTTGTACACCTTTAAGGCTTTACATGGAATATAATAAATGTCTGGCATTTCGTGGTCATTTGGCCCCACTGTTTACATGTTTTCCTCTCTATTCTCATGCGTGTGTGTGTGTGTGTGTGTGTCCCGCTGTGTGTGTACACATCTGCATCTGAAGAACTGGACTTCAGTTCCCAAAAGTTCTATACCAGAATAAATCTGTAATGGTGCCACAATACTCTTTGTTATAAATGCAAGCATGAATTGGTCTCAAGGGGATAGAAGTATGAAATCAATGAACTCATTTTTCAATGCACTCCTTTATCTGAACACAACCTTGTTCACAGAAGTGATGATGAAATGGCAGGAAAAAATACTTTTGAACTCTGGTTGGTTCCTCACTGTGTAACATCTAGAACAAATGAAGCTCTTCTGAAAAAGACAGGTAACCCTTGCCTGCTGAGAGATAAGGATGTACTTTTAGCAGAGGCCAATAGTGAGGGGAGACGGGGGGGGGGGGGGAGAGAGAATATGGATGGCTTCATGTATTTATTTATTTATATATTTAATTGCAACATTCCATATATAAGACGATCCCCAATTTCAAACTTAAAAAAATTGAGGAAAATATATACATGGAAAAATACAATTTTTTTGACAAAACTGAGGGCAGCTGAGTGCAAATCAACTCCCTAATCTTTCCTTTAAAAAAAATGTTACAGCTTTTAGAATGGAAGGAAACCTGCAAGCTAAAAATTACTGCTTGATTACAATTATGGGAGTAAATTGCAACTAGATCGTTCTTACTGCTGGAGAGAGGAAAAATTGACACTAAGTTCCTAAACTTCTTATAGTCAACATACACCCTCAAAACTGGCAAGCTGCTTGGCAAATAAACACAAGCAGCAATGAGAAATGGTCGCTGAGCGCAGTTCAGCACTCCTCCCCCGCAATTCAAACTGTATCAGGGGACATCAAGAGCTAATGTCATGCAGCAGCTAGAGCAGGGGTCAGCAAACTTTTTCAGCAGGGGGCCGGTCCGCTGTCCCTCAGACCTTGTGGGGGGCCAGACTATTTTTTTGGGGGGGGGGATGAACGAATTCCTATGCCCCACAAATAACCCAGAGATGCATTTTAAATAAAAGGACACATTCTACTCATGTAAAAACACGCTGATTCCTGGACCGTCCGTGGGCCAGATTTAGAAGGCAATTGGGCTGGATCCGGACCCCAGGCCTTAGTTTGCGTACCCGTGAGCTAGAGCGTCAGATGCAGGAAAGACAGCTTCATATGTCCAGCTAGTTAAAAAGCTCCAGTCCAATTAAAAGCTCACTAGGTGGTTGGGACAAAATCACATTCCATCCAGGCTTAATCTGAATTCACAGGGCTTGAACATGCTAAAATGCCACTATTGAGCTCCCTGGAGGAATGTAAAAAAAATATTTCGGTGTGTTCACATCTGTATTTCATCTTTAACTTGCCATGCCTCCCTGGACATGGCTGTATTAGTGTGGACACCAGCACAGGGAAAGGCCACCGATGAGTACCTGTTGTGGATATTTATGGAGTGTGGTCACTGCCATTCAAAACATCAGGGAGGGGACAGCAGCACAACCCCACTGCCCCCTTCTCCACTTATAGATTCAATGCACAGAGAATACATAAAAAGGCCTCAAGGGAACTCCCAATAGAAGACAACTCCTCTGTGGCAAAATCTAATTGCCAACATCAATACAAGCATGATTCCAAGTAAAGTTAAGCACTTGCAAGAGCCACTGGTTTCAATGGGAAATATATGAACGAATGCTTAAGTTGCCTACTGAAATAAACTGGACCTTAAAAACTCCCACTTTTTTTAAAAAAGCAGATGAGATATTTTGAAGGTGTGAGTTTGGATATCATTGTAGTGCAAAGTGGACAATGAACTGAACTCTTCCCTCACTGAATTCCTTCCTTGCACAATGAAGCAATTGCTTATATACATAAACCATCTGCTAATGTTCATTATGAATCACTATATGAGGGATGCATTCAGATGAATTGATATATAAAAGCACCTTTTGTTGATATATACGTATGTTTTTACAGTCATACCTCATGTTACGTTTGCTTCAGGTTGAGCGTTGTCAGGTTGCGTCCCGCGGCGACCCGGAAGTACTGCAAAGGGTTACTTCCGGGTTTCGCCGCTTGCGCATGCGCAGACGCATAAAATGACGTCACACACATGCGCAGAAGCAACAAATCGTGACCCGCGCACGCGCAGACTGCGTTCTGCTCGTTGCGAACGGGCCTCCAGAACGGATCCCGTTCACAATCAGAGGTACCACTGTATTTGATTCCACCCTGCATAATAACAATCTCTTTATAAAAGGCTGCACTTTATATAGGGGGACACCACTGTTATTCTATCTCATCTATACACATTTTGAATGTTACATATGTATATTTTTACTAGGTAACATTCAAATTTTGAAATGTCACCTAGACTATAAACAGTTTGAAAATGAACAGATAAAATGGAAACTAGCTTGTAAATACGCTACAGAGATAAATCTCCATATAGCACATTGCAGAATTTTCAATATCTAAGCACATATCATCTTTGCAGTGTTTCAGGCCTTCGGGGAGATAAAAACCCTTATAACTCAGTCATACTTTAATAACATCTAGTTGTTTACAGGAATGACAGGTTTCCAACTCTCAATGAAGAAAAACAAAGAGTGAAATAGATCCTTAGAAACTGGGCAAACAAAATGTCTATGCACCAGCTAAACTTTACATAACAGATTTCATAGACGTTATACACATTTTTTGTATGACTAGTTGATATTGTTGTTTTATAACATAAATCAAACTGTCTGCTCACTTGCCTGCCCCACTTCTTAGCCATGCCAAAGTCTTTTGATTGGACCAATCCTACCCATGGTGGCTGGAAGACAGAAAGCTTTGGGTGTGGGAGGGAAGAAAAATCTCCCCCTGCTGAGGTGTTCAAGATAATTAAAAAGTGAGCTAAAATGTTAATTTATTATTATTATTACAAACAAACAAACAAAAAACAAATGGTAAAAGGTGATGAAAGAAGCAAGCTGTTATAGGAGGAAAAAGTGAATGTAATGAACCAGGGAGGAAGGATGAACAAAACTGGAAGTTGAGGGGCTGAGGGATAAGATACAAATGGAGTATAAAAGGAGACTATCTGACTTTTAGAAGACATCTGAAGGCAGCCCTCTTTAGGGAAGTTTTTAATGTCTGATGTTTTATTGTATTTTTAATACAGTGGACGCTCGGGTTGTGAACATGATCCGTGCGGGATGCACGTTCGCAACCTGCAGCGTTCGCAGGTTGCGATTTGCGGCTGCCGAAACCTGGAAGTAACCCGTCCCAGGGTTTCAGCGGTCTGTAACCTGAAAAAACGCAACCTGAAGCAGCTGTAACCCGAGGTATGACTGTATTTTGTTGGGAGCCGCCCAGAGTGGTTGGGGAAACCCAGAAAGATCGGCGGGGTATAATTATTATTATTATTATTATTATTATTATTATTATTATTATTATTATTATTATTTTTTACAAGTGATGGCTAAAAACAAGTGAAGGCAAGTGAAGGTGTGAAGAGAAAAACACAAAAGAAAAGCCTTCACTAAGAACCTCTGGATCAGCACATTCTGCCTAAAATGGGAAGGTTAAGTAACAATACCTTGAGGAGAGCTGAGCTCAGGAACTCCTCGCCACTGGGGAAATGCTGTGGCAAAGAATTTAGTAAAAATGGTGTCATTAATTGCCAGCTGATTTTGCCAAACTCTGCCTCCATTTTGTTACTGCCTCTGACCCTGCACTACCATTTTATGACTGGTGAGCCTCAGTAATTTGCAGCCATCTTAAGTGGGCCCTGGGAGTAGGATGTTTGAGAACCCCTGATCTAAAGTATACTATATATATATTATTTAAAAAAATAACCTCTCTTCTACATTACTGTTTTGTTCAGCAGAAAAGAGGATGAACTAAGCTAAAATAAACAACTAAACTAAACTCTTTCAAAACATATAGCAGAAGAATACTGTAGCAATGGTTAATTCCTGCTTTAATCCCCTTACAGCTTTGCCATTGGACTTCACTTCTTGTAATCAATATTGTCCAAAAATAGCACCACTCTTGGTATCCGTGTTAAAATGCTGGAAGCTATCCTCTGGCACATAGATTTCAAGTACAGTGCTAGGGAAATTTCGCTTTCACCTACTGTTTTGTATGACTTTAAGGATGACTATTTTAAGGAGATTTGTAGCCTTTGAATAAAGTCTATGCCACAATGAGATTTGTTCTTACCTTTTGTCCTTGAAATTATTATTAATGACCCAGAATTTTAAATGGTTCCCATAATGAGAGGACATGATAATATGTGCACAGTATTCTGAAGTAGGTCATATCAGTACAAGCTTTTCTTAAAATGTCATCCTTGTATTTTGATTCCTAGCCTTAAAAAAGGCCAACATTACTTTTCCTTAAAATATCTCTCCCCACTGAAATATATCCAAGAAGAAATGATGAAGTTATTCATTCAGTTCCTTTCTATCCATCTGTGCTTCTTCTTGTTCTTCAGAATGAGTCTAAAGAAACTATTTTATTTGTCTAATTTATATGCCCTTCCTGTGCCTGCACTCTGCCAGCTTAGATATGTCACCTGTAATAAGTATGAAAAATTGCACTGTGGTACCTATTCTATTCCCACCACCACCTTCTGCCTTAGAAGCTGACTCCAGCTACCAAGGGCAGTTCTCCGGTAAGTCCAAGCAAATCTAATTTAATCCCACTGAGTCAAGCAGAACCCTGGTCCTAATAGTCATTTTGAACAGCTGGGGAAAACTCATCAACAAGAAGACTTTTATGTCTAGTCCACCTCTTTTAAGGGAAGAGGGGAACCCTCATGAATCTATTTCTTAGGCCATTCTGTAACACAATCAATAATGTCAAAAAAGTGAATCTCCAGTGGCCTCTTAGATCGTCCAAATGTACATTTTGTTATTCTTAAAAGAACAAAGGAAAAATGAGGAACCTTAGCAAAAAAAAATAAAAAAATCACATTAGGAATGAGTCAAGAACATAAAAAAACAGAGGGGGAAAATAATGTTTCATACAAAAGAACAGAGTAGTTTTTTTTGAAGTGTGTGAGTTACTGAAAATATTTATTTATTCATTTATTATTGCATGGGATGGAAGACAATTCTACCCCCTCAACAATTTAAGTAATAGCTAAATCTACATAGGAGTGGAAGATAATAATTTGTGCAAGCATTTCTAATGGGTGTGGGGAAGCCGCCATGGCATATAGACAGTGGTAGCTGGTGTCCATTGGACCTGGTGAAGCTGCTAGGGAGTCACTGGGTGTGTCAGTTGCTCTGCTTTTCTCCCTATTCACCCTTGCAAAGATGTGGTGGGCAGTTAGGCATTGCAATGGAATAAATACTTGACACCTATTTAAACTGGAAAGTGTCTTACTTTGATTCACTATTACCTGCTGTCACAATCACCCTCTGCTGGGAGAATATGCCTCTGCTTATTCAGATTCTCTTACTAACCCGTTCCTTTGCAATGAAACAGTGGATACTTAAATATTGCAGTTGTAAAAGCTTACATAAGTGTCTTATTTTGGTTCAAAATTGCTCTCACAATTTCTAGTGTGGGTTCATGCCAAAGAAACTATACATGACTCAGAAATCAGCCCTCTGCTCAGTGTCTCCCAACTCCTGCAGCTCCTCCTTATTCAAGAACCAAAAGTCAGATCCAACTTTCAAGTTTGAAGGGGTCCAGGGGTCCAAATAATCTCTTATGGGTCCCCTCCTACCTTAGGTGGCAGCAAATGCACTCTGAATCAGTGTTGACCACCATTTTCACTTCCCACAGCGCCTGGGCCCCAATGTACCATTGCTTCAGTACAAAATGATTGCTTCAAGCCATGGAACACAACATAAGAGCCAATGCAGGTGACAATCCAGTGACAGGCCCCAGCAACTACCTAAAAAATGCCATATGTGAAATTAAGCCTAACCGAAAGCCTTCCTCTACATGAATCCATCAGGGACAGCAACCATGTAGGCAAGGTTATAATTCTGTTTTCTTCTCTGTGTAATGAGATAGACACACAGTTAAATATTTATCCTTTGAGTTTCCTCTTATTTATTCATAATGTATAATACACATTATAAAAAACAACAACACCCTGTTCAAAGGCCATAAAAGAAGCAGTTTCCACCTATTGCAATATATGACTGGCTCAGCCTTCATTGTACATATAGCTCACTGTGGAGTCCAGAACAGATTAAACAAGGCACAAGAGAAAATACCTCATCAGCGTATATTAGTTGCTTCTTCAGTTCCTACCCAGACAGAACACACCCGAGTCTCCTTAATCCAGACTAGTTTCTCATTACAAAGACTCTGGCCCAAAGCTCAAGGGGACATGCTGCTTTCATCGACTGGCAGTGAGCACAATTTGTCCTGTGCTTCTCCCCAGCTGCGTTGTCTGGCCTTTCTCCCTCATCATCCCTTTGTCCCTGGTGTGAACTCTGCTAAAGAGAAATGTCCCCAGCTACTCAAGCAAAGTACCTTTAGAGCTGGCTATTGACACTACCTTTACTTTCAGTTTTATGTCACCATAATTCTTGTCTCTACATTTAAAAAAGAACAGAAAGACGAATACATAATTCTTACGATCAAATCCTCCCCCTTGTGCACAATGGAATACAATTTCATGATAAATCAATGAAGTGCAAGCGGAACATGGTGGACCAAGTTAATTGCTTTGTAAAGTCCATGTGGAAACAAACATTTATATATCTTTCAAACGTGTAAATGTGAAGGCCTTGGAAAAAAACTGTCAGAGGGTTTTCTCCCCTCAGTATTTTTGAAATAAACAATTTCTAGTGCAAAAAAAGGGGGGATTTTGGGAGGGAGGGGAAACTTGCACTATTTCAGCTTCTGACAACTTGGTGCCTGCCCTTCAGATGTTTTGGACAACAAGTCCCATAAGCAGCAGCTAGCTAGCCGATGGCTGAGGCTGATGCGAGTTGTGGTCCGAAACAGTTGTAGGGCACCAGGTTGAGGAAGGCTGCACTACTTTATCATCTGATATGATTACTAAAATGCTTTTAAAACTTGTTTTTTGAAAGAACATCTACAGTCATTCTATGTGTTTGTAAATATCTTAAATCCAAGATTCAAAGGGAGCCACTACTGCCATGTTTGTCTAGATTACTCAACAAGCAATGTTGGTCTTCATATAGAACACAAGTCAATGCATTTGGTCAAAACTGGAATTCCTCAAAGACTATTATACTCCTATGACATTCACAGTCTGCTCCTTCTCATATTTACTCATAAGGTTTGCACAACAGAGCAGTAATAAATAAATAAATACACGTGGGTGTTGCTCCAAGCTAGGAAACTTGAGATCTCTTGTGGGCATGCAGGTATTTGTTTTTTTAAAAAACCACAAACATTTTTGAAATACATGGGTTGTGTGTGTGTGTGTGTATATATATATATATATATATATATATATATATATATATATATACCAGACAAAGAGCAGTCAATCACATGAAAGTCTGTAGGTTCCTTTCTTCCCTTCTTCCTTTCCCACCTCCTGTATCTGCAAGGGGAGATTTTTTATTTTTTATTTTTAATCAAGCTGCTTTCTGTAAGAGCAGTACTGGGGAAAATATATGCTTTAAATATAAAAATTTCACAAGCATTGCTTCAGGAACTATTGCTGGAAAAAGGCAGACTGCATTCTTTTCTTTTGGTCTGATCAAAACAAAATGGAAGAAGGGTGACAGGTGACTCCCAGAAAAATCTTGTCATAGAAATGTCGCCACACATATAGAAGCTTCTGCCCGCAAAATGCAGGTGAATGAAGGTTTATTTTGCAGTCTATATTATTTTATATTATTTTTAAAATATGGTTACATCAAAATATACCTAGCAGTCTTAACTTTCTTTTTTTCTTTTTAAAAAATGTTTTTTTTTTTTGAAAAATGCCAACAAACAATGACTTCTTTCTAATGAAGCAATACTTGGATGAAAACCAGTGAAATTAATGAACTTAAGCGCATCATGACCACCGTATTTCAATAAGGATACAACCAAGTGTACTGCACATTTCATTTCTTTAAAAATTCTATTTCAGATAAATAATAACCACCAGAAAATAACTTTTATTGCATTTTATCATTCTTTGAGGTAATGGAGGCAGTAGCCTGGGAGTGTTTTTTGGCTTAGTAAAATTTTTAAACAACACTTGAAAGGGGATAATTTCTTTTATGAAGCTTGAACCTTGGTTTACTTGCTGTGCAGTGCAATCCTAATTATGGTTACACAGAAGTTAGATCCAAAGAGTTCAATGGGGCTTACTCCCAGGAGACTGTGCATAGTGTTGAGGCTTTATTCATCTGAAAACTGTTCAAAGGATTAGGGGTTTTAGTCACCAAGAACCACACACTTTGCAGATGCTTGTTAGCCGAACTACTGCCTTTTAATTGTTACACAATGAGATCAGGATTATGAAAGCAGGGCAGGAAGGATAGTGACTGTATGGAACTCCATTTCAGCAGAGACATATAGTATCCGTAGGCATGTTTCCACCACTGAGCCTCTTGGGCTTGCCGATCAGAAGGTCGGCGGTTTGAATCCCCGCAATGGGGTGAGTTCCCATTGCTCTGTCCTAGCTCCTGCCAACCTAGCAGTTCGAAAGCACACCAGTGCAAGTAGATAAATAGGTAGCACAGCGGTGGGAAGGTAAACGGCGTTTCCGCGGGCTTTGGTTTCCATCATGGTGTTCCATTGTGCACCATGATCTGGAAAGCTATCTGTGGACAAATGCCTGCTCCCTCGGCCTGAAGTGAGATGAGCGCCAAAACCCCATAGTCGCCTTTGACTGGACTAAACCATCCAGGGGTCCTTTATCTTTACCTGCAAACTACACTGAACTCATGTACAATCTGTCTCTACACATATACCAGCATTTGTGTGAAGGAGTGTGCACTTGTTGGTTTTTACAGCTTGGCTATTGTGCACTGTACACTCACTTGATGCTGTATGTAAATAAATGTACAGGTGTACAGCTCAACTATCTGTGCACACAGGTAAACAAATTGTACACTTGTTGAATGTAACAAGGGATCACCCCAGGCAAAGAAAGACTAGCAAACATTTGATAATGGAAACACAAACTTCCCCTTTCTGTTTTATTTTTTCTACCATTTCCAGGTTCTTCAAAAGAACCAGGAAGAGTTAGATTCTTTTTTTGTTTTTTTTAAAGTATAAATACCAGCCAATATTTAGCAAGCCCAAACACAGTGACAATGAAGTCATCTCTATTGCATCACCCATACACATAACATAAGCCTCAAACTATCAAAATGCCACCAATGGGATTTTCATCTTGTCCCTTTCTTTACCATATTCCTGTGTGACTGTCCCTAGGAGCAGGGCTGATATGTCAGTGTTGCTCTACTGAGCAACAACACAAAAAAAACCTTCTTTATCATCGAGTTGTGGCTCTTAATGTAGAATATTCACAGTGGGTTGTGCTTCCAGCAGCTATTCCCTGATTTATACAGTAACTATGGTAAAGCTCCAAAGGGCAAAAATCAATACTCATATGGTGGGCTAATTCAGGTTGCTCTTCAAACAACCAATTTAGTGTGCTACTTACAGTTTCTGAAACAACACGCAGCGAGGCAACAACCCTAGGACCATGAAAGTCATGTTCTTCTTAAATCAGATCTGTCTCAGAAGATGCCTATTACTTCCAAAAGGAACTCAATATATCAACAGATCACAGATGGTGCGGCTGCTGACAAGTAGCTATCTTGCTTAGGATCACTTCACTGATGCAGTGAAGAGAACAGAGATACTGGGTGCCTCAATTTTCAGGTAATGCCAAGAGCGGCTTGCAATCATGTGGGTTTCACGAGGCGAAAGCTCACTCTTTCATGCAATTAGGACACCACAAATGTTTTTGGGGAGAGTACCATAGACTAGTGGTAGGGCACATGCATCATAAGATGAGGATGGCTGGTTTTGGAGAGACTGGCAAGGATCCACATGGCACACTTGTGGAGAAGAAAGGAAGCTTGTGGGAGGCTGGCAAGGACCAAAATAACACACTTCTTAACTCCAAAATCATGGAAGAAAGTTCAGATGTGAGATCTGAGGACATATTCCTAACATATATTTAGAACAAATACTCAGAGGCTGGCCGCAGCTATAGTATGAAAGAAGGAAGTCTTTAATTTGAAAATATATTACAGTTTGAATCCTTCTCACTTAACATTGTTTCCACTGACAACTTAATATTTATAAAAGTGAAAGGAAGAAAATCTAGAAATTGATTTTTCATTTTATATGATTTTCTTTCCTCAGTTCAGGTGGCAATGGCTTGCAACAAATGGTAGTTTGGTCATGTTTGTTGTGCTTGCCTGTATTCCAGATTGTGTCAAGCATCTTTTGCAGGAAAAAGGGACTTATTAAAAAATACTGGAAAACTGAGACATAGATCTACATCTCAGTGAACGCTTAGAAACTAGGCCTCCAACTTTCCACATTTTCTAAAAATGTACAGTTTCCATCCAGGAGTTACTCTCTGTCCAAATGTTAATACATGTTGTCTCTGTGTTGCATGGAATAGAAAGATTATGAAACTGAATCTTTCTTTCTTTTTTGAGTCCAAAGCATTAAACATTCTCTTTAAGGCTGTGAAACCATGTTAGTACATGAATCCTCTCCATATTTAATTAAAAATTAGAATAACTGTTGATTCCTATGCTTGTAGAGAAGACTTTGAGAAATATTAAGTTTGTGAGATATGTAGGGCCTGCAATAGAATGTTGTAGTGTGGTGTGTTCCTTGTCGTCTGGGCAGCCCAGGACCTCCAGTAACACTGCCCAGGCTTGTGCCCTGGAGAGGTCACTTCAGTGCTGCAAATGCAAAAATAACAAAGCAGAAAGGAGCAGCTACAAGGTATCAGCTCAACCTGATTGGTGTAAGGTACAAACACTACAGGTTGCCTACACTGGTGCTTTCCCTCCACCTCTCAACTACCTCTGGTCCAGTGAACATCTTGAGCATCTATGCTCCCACTACGGTATATGCTCTGACAAACTAAGGACCAGTTCTGCTAGGAACAAGACCAGGCTGTCAGGATGGTCCTGTACAAAGCAGAAACTGTGGCCTTGGATCAACACTGCCAGAACAGTCATACCTGAACTTTGTGAATGCTTCTCTGATTCCGTTGAACAAGCTCTACTGAACTGCCTTAGTGAAAGCATTGAAGGAAGGGAGGAAACACAGCAAAGAGGCTATCTACAACACAGCTATGTCCTCCTTAGGCAAAAGAAAGCAACAGTTCCCTGACTGGTCTGAGGATGGTATAAAGGACATGGGGCCTGTTATTGCTCAAGGCTCTTGTGAACCACAAGCATGCACCCTGTAAAAAGACACTTACTACACTGAGAAAGACAAGGAGTGATGCCCAGTGGATTGCCAGATAATGTGCCAATGACTACTGGCTAAAGCTGTATCAGAGCATTCAACTTGCTGCTGACACCAGCAACACTCACAAAATGTATGAAGGCATGAAGAAAGCCTTTGGATCAACAGAAGAAAAGGACTCTTCACACTGTTCAACAAGACAGGATGCCCACCTTAGCTTCATAAGATCTGTTCAACCTTGCATGTCTCCACACCAAGACAAAATTGTGGGGGGTCTTTATTTGAGAGATGTTGTTTGCAGAAGGCACAACCTCGACAGCGCACTTTGAGGAAGCTCTGCAGAGACTCATCAACCGTTTTGCCCCAAGCCTGCAGGGAGTTCGGCCTTACCATCAGCCTCAATGTCTGCAGAATGGAAGACAGCAGGGCTCTCCAAGGATGTGCTCTACAGGGACCTGGCTTCAGGTATGCAGCCTGTTGGCAGACCAACTCTATGTTATAAAAATATCCACAAATGTGACATGCAGGCTGGCAACATCAACCCCACAGTGTGGGAATCCTTTGCAGATGACCACAGTGCTTGGAGACAGACAAGGCAGGACATGCATACATTGCAGTGTCCAGAGGAGGAATGACCATTGTGAGGAGCACAGAAAGAAGAAAATCCATGGTGCATCTGCAGCAGCAGAACCAGGCACCTTCATCTGTCCCAGCTGCAACAAAAGATGTCAGTCTCTACAGCCACAGCAGGCACTGTAACCTTCCTACAATTTGACTTTACCCCCAAAGACGTACTCCTCCATTATCTCCCAAGACAGATGGATGCCAACCAAACAATTTGGTCTGCCCTGGTTTAGAGTTTCTATCAGCCAAGCATATTGCCTTCCACAATTGTCCAGTCTATTCCACCATCACAATTTCTCTTCCAACAAACATCCAGCAGCTCATAACCACAGGACATGTTTAGTCATCATTCAGTTATTTTTGAATCCTCATGATTATTTGTACTTTTGCAAACCTTGTGTGTGTGTGGTACTGTTTTGGTTAAATAAGAATCCACTGAGCTTGCCATTGGTAAGTTGTTGTTGTTGTTGTTGTTGTTGTTGTTGTTGTTGTTGTTGTTGTTGTTGTGTTATATAACTCAGATTCTAACCAACTTGCATTTTTAGCTCCCTGATATTATTTTTAACCTATTGAACTAATCCTGCTCCTTAAAGACTCATAGGTTTTAATCACAGTCTTCCTACATGCCATAAAAGCATTCAACATTATTTTTTAAAAAATAAAATAAAACTGATGGCAGATTTCTTTTTTCTTTTTAAAAAAGGAGTTTATGATTATTTGATTTCAGAATTAATGCTTTGCCTCATCAAGATAAGACAAAAATGTATGAGCTTCGGTAGCACTGTGCTCAGGCCATTCAAATGATTTTAATAGGATAACTTGAAAATGATAAGGAAAGCAGTATTTCTGTTCAAACAAGAAAATGATACTGTGCCTAAAAATATATCCGCAGCTAGCAGCAGGCAGGAGGTACAGTGAATGAAACCTTGCTGAAAAGGCAAGTCTAAAGCAAAGTTGCATCTAGCTTTTGTCCATTTTTGTCCTTCCCTATAGGAAGTCTTCCCACATGAAACTAAACAGAGATATCATTTTCACCCCAAAGTTGTTGCACAGTCATTACTGGCACAGTCCCTGCAGGTGGCAATCAATGGAACACAAATGCCAGAGTATGGACTGGAAAGAGTTTGTAATCTCAGGCTTGAATGAATTGGGGTGCAGAAAAATAAGACATCACAAGAACACAGGAGGCTGCCATTTATACTGGTCTGTCTAGCCCAGCATTGTGTACATTGGCTCACCTTTAGCTCACCAAGGTTTCAGAAAAGGGACTTTCCCAGCCCTTCCAGGAGATGCCCGGGATTGAAAATGGGAATTTCTGCATGCAAAGGAGATGCTCTACTGCTCACCAGGAAAGAGAAAGGGAAAAGTTCACTATTATTCAGCTGGTTAGAGTGTAGTGCTGATAACGCCAAGACTGCAGGTTTGACCCCTGCCTGTTCCTGCACTGCAGGGCCTTGGGTGAGATGCTCCTCAAGTCCCTTCCAACTCTACAATTCTATGATTCCATTATGTGACCAGAAACCCACAGTGATAGAATGGTGTGAAACAAGCTCCAGCAACTTGGTCCCCTCCAGTTGTTTTGCACTACAATCAAGCCCATCAGCCTCAGTGAACACAATTGTGCTAGCTTGGCTAATATGAGTTAGAGTCCAGATCTGTGGAAGCAGCTGGTTTGGCAAAAGGCTGGTAGAAGTTCTAAAACCAGAGACGACGAGTATTTCCAGTTGTCAGAAGCATTCATTAGTATATTAAAAGTTCTCATTTAAAACTGAAGCAGACCATGTGGTGTAGTGATTAGAGCCTTGGACTAGAACCTGGGAGAACCAGGATAAAGTCCCCACCATGAAACTCACTTGATAACCCTGGGTCCACACATGAGCTTCATACACATTACTAGCTTAAAATGCAACTAGTTTTCTTTTCTTTTTTCTTAATTTAGATAGAAGCTGGGTTGGGTCAAACTGCATCAAAGTGCAGTATTTCATAAGGAATGGCAGGATAGATACAGAATAGATATGGATTGTGGCTACCCATACCAGTGGAGGGAGAGCGCTAGAAAAATGGAAGTGTGGAAACAGCCGATGTCTCTCACCATAGCCTACCTAACAGGGCTGTTGTGATGATAAAGTGGTGAGGAGGAGAACCATATATGCTGCCTGGAGCTCCCTGGAGTAAGATAGGATGTAAATTTAAAAGTAATAGAATATATAAAGCACAGACTGTAGAGTAGAAGTGGTGAACTTGCGGCATGCGATATGCTATTGGACTACAACTCTCATCACCCCTTAATGGCCGGTGCTGATGGGAGCAGTAGTTTAGCAACATCTGGCGAGCTACTGGTTAGTCAGCTCTGATTGAGAGGAACCAAAATGCCACAAATCTCACTAAGACTAGATTCCTTAAAGCCAGCTAATATCTTGATTTCTACCCAGGCACTGCCAGTTCTTCATCTTGCCATCCAGACTACAACCTTGGTAAAAACAACAATCCAAAAGTGTGCTTTCAGCATTCCTCTCTGTCTTAGCTGCCTCACAGTCGAGCCTATTACATAATCCACTTGATTTCTATTTGCAGTGACACCAGAGAGACAAAGAGGAACAACCATGTTATCTCATAACTACAGCAAATAAAAACGGATTCACACTTTGTTGTTTTTTTAAATTAAATGTTTACAGACCCAAAGAGCATTGAGCTAAAAAGTAACAGAGCTAAAGATGGGGATGGACAACCCAATAGCCATTCCTAAGAGCTGCCAAATCTGCCATGCTGCCTGCCTGTTTACTACTTTTCCTTGAAACCTTCTTTATGACTGTTGTGTGTATTAATCCCTGCTCGGTAGCATGAATCATGTTACTATTTTGGGGGACGATGTCCTGATTAAAAAATGACAGAGAAAACGAGATTAGTGGTGGTGATGGTAGACAGTATTAGAAATTCATGCAAAGCAGCCTGAGGATTTATAAGCAGGGCTGCCTTCTACATCTCTATATGCCTGATTTAAATTAGAGGCTGCTGAACACAGCAAGCTATGGCCTTGGGGAAGAAGAACCATGTCAAATGCCATTTGATGCTGCTCAGCCAGGCACGCATAAAGGCACATTGCACCGATAATATTTGACAACATTGGCTGTGCTTTCTCTGCTTCACTGACCAGCTTGTCTAAATTCCAGGCAATGCAACACACAAATAGTTTATAAGTAGCTACCCTGTCAGCATCTTCCTCTTTAAAAAGCAGCAACGGCAATGGCTTCCTAATGAACATATCTGTATGATGAAATGCCTCATAAAGAGGAGGACTGGAAACCAAGGGCTCAGAGTTGCCAGAACAGCAAAGCCACATGATCCTTGCATTCAACTGTGATGCAAAACAAAAGCAACACTGTCTTTTTTGCTCATCCGAAAGGTTATTTCTGCTCTTCTTCCAGCGGCTTTTAGGGCAGTCCCTGTACTGCCTAGAACAGATTGAGCATAACTACCTTATGATGTTGCAAACTGAGCAGACGGTTCTCTGATAATTTCTTTTGTGATTTGAGGGTGTGTGGAGATAATTATCTTTTCCGAGGCAGGTAGGGAGAAAAAGCCTGGGAAATGCATTTTCAAACACCAAATTCTCTAGGAGAAAGAATGGGATGCTGAAAACGCAGACTTTGCTTAAAGCTGAAAGAGGTTCTGTATCCTCTAGCGAGGTCTGTAAAATACTTGACTCATCATGCAGAAGATGATTCTCTATTAATATTTCAGCCTTTGAACTATGGAGCAGCAGCAATGGCTTGCTGTGACTATTGAGCCATCCCATGATCTTCTTTACTGCCCCAGGAACTTCCACTAACTTTTTGATGGGGAGTTGTTGCCACATACAACATTTTAAAGGCACAGAGAAATGAAAATACATCTCTGTGGGGCTGTTCCAATCTGTAGAGCTCCATCAGTCTCATTGGCTGTATTAGTTACACTGGCTGTTTCGGGATTTTGATTTCAGGAGCGGGACATGGCTTTGAGATCAATATTTGTAAATTTTAAAGGGGATTGTTATGCATTTTATTGTTGTTTTGTGTTTCAGGTTGTAAGGCACCTTGAGATTTGAAAACGAGCAGTTTTTAACGATGCATTTTAAAAATATACCAGGGAAGAGGGAACTGTGCAAATAACTTGCCAGAAGTACAAATGTCTGCACAGTGCATGAATTCTACACATGTAGGTTGGCTCTGTGTCCTATTTGGGGGAGGATACTGTTTTTGTTTGTTACTATGTTATGTGTTTTTTGTGTTTTTTAAATTGTAAACTGCTCTGTGATCCTTGGGCAGTATAGAAATAATAATAATAATAATAATAATAATAATAATAATAATAATAATAATAATTTACAGAGGACAGTCCTATCTTTGAGAGAAGTCAAAAAACAGTCCTTTATTTGAAGGTGTGTTCTCTTTAAAGAGTGTAAGCTCAGCCTAAAGCCAAAGAACCATAAGAAGGGAGAACAAGCAAAGTCCTTGAAGCTGCTCACCAACAGCTTTGTGGTCACTTGGTAACAGTTTTCACACCATGGTGTCATGTCTTGAATAGGCATTTAAATTATAGCAATTACTTCTAAACTTACACCTGTATATATAAATAAGCATATTTGAAAATTAGTGTCTTCTTTTGTTTTTGCTTTTTGGTAATGCGTATAGCCTTTGGGGTGATTTGGGAAGGGCCACCCTACACACACATGCTCCATCGATGATGAGGGGGGTGGGGGGTTAATTTGAGTCAGATTGCATTTAAAGGCAACCCTGCTATATTTGCAAAAACGAAACAGTCATCCTTGAAAATTCACACGCCAAATTTTACAATGTCATATTCCAGCCAAATATTAAGTAGGAAAAAAATGCATATATTCTAGGGTAAAGTATCAATTTTAAAAATGCATATATAAGTCAAAATAGCATACAAAAATGCATTTTATTTGTCAGAATTGCTTGCAGAAATGTGTATATATTAGTCAAAACTGCATACAAAAATATATTTATTTGGTGAAATAAACAATAAAATGCTGCTGATCTTTTTATTTGTTTCAACAAATGGACATATTTGTCCATCCCTATCAACCTCGGGCTCCTCATACAATTGTTCTCCCTCCCAATGCTCTGGATCTACATTTTAGTTCATTGCTCGCTTCACCCACTTTAATGGGGACCACCAATCTTTGATTTTTCCTTTTCTGAGAGGCCCATTTCCTGGTTCCAAGAAAAGGAGGAAGAAAGCACTGAAATGCACCCAGGAACAGCCACTCTCAGCGAAGTGATATATTTGTGCTTTAACAACAGATTAAATTGTACGTATCCCACCTTGTGACATCAGGTTCCAGGGGAAATGACTAAAGCATGTGTTATGTGATCACTAGATGTACCCAGTTTTCTTCTTTTGCAATTCTCTCCCCCTCAGCAACAAAAGAATCTTAATTGAACCTGGCAGCTGCCACACGGTTCTCCCTAAAGCCATGTTCCTCAGTAATGGTAGGCCAACACCTTTGGAACATGTCTATAGAAAAATCTTCTGCAGAAACACTCTGTTATTGATCTAGTTTCCAGGACTGTTTGTCTTTGCGGGGCTTAGGGAAGAAATATTCTTCAAGCCCAAACTCCAGGCCCTTGCTAACTTTATAGACTTCACTGCTGTGCTATACTGTATTTAGCCTCCATGGTCTAATAGCTGATAATTAAAAACTATTTGCATTAAAGCTGCTGAGCTATTTCCTGTCAAATTGCTCATGGCAATTTAATATTAATTACTATTATTTGCTGATTTTGAAAAATGGCACCAGATGCTTAATATTATTATAAAATCATTAAAATGCATCATTCGAAGGCTCAGATCATTCTATGCTAGTGATATTTTCTCTTTGACATTAACTGCAGCGTACAGAGAAAATCAATTACAGTCATACCTCGAGTTACAAATGCTGCGGGTTGCGTGTTTTTGGGTTGCAAACCCAGATGTACCGGAATGGGTTAACTCCAGGTTTTGGTGGTCGCGCATGTGCAGAGAAACAAAATGCCGTCACGTGCATGCGCAGAAGCGCTTCAGGCTGCAAACACTGTGGGTTGTGAATGTGCCTCCCACACAGATAATGTTCGCAACCCAAGGTATGACTGTAGATGATGATAGATAGATAGATAGATGGATGATAGATAGATAGATAGATAGATAGATAGATGATAGATAGATAGATAGATAGATAGATAGATAGATAGATAGATAGATAGATAGATGATAGATAGATATAGATAGATGATAGATAGATAGATGGTAAATGGATAGATGATAGATAGATAGAACTAGCATTTTAAGGCTGTTATTCCTGTCACATTGAGAAAAGTCACTGCTCTTTACAGCAGAATTCAAGGTCTCCCAGATGCAAAGGAGAGTGAAGGGTCCTATACTTTCATATGTATGTAAAAAAAGGATGCGGTTTAGATGAGAAAGAGTCAATGCAGCTCCTGGAACACCTCCTTTGGGCAACTATCAAAAGTACTAAGGGCAGCAGCACTGGAATGGTCACTGGTAGTTCTCCAATTAACACAGGGATGTGTATCTGTTTGCCAGCAGTTTTTGGACTTGCTTTCTGCTTATAGTACTGTACATTTGGATCTGAACTGTACAGGTCTTGTTCTAGTCCTTTCTCAAATGTCCTTTAGCATCACTAATATTATTATACCAGTTGCAATGAAAGTGAAAGGAAAGTGCTGCTGTCCTCGGGTTCTGCTTGAGGGCTTCCTGTAGGAATCTGGTTGGCCACTGTGAGAAAAGGATGCTGGATTAGATGGGCCATTGGCCTGATCCAGCTGGCCTCTACTTATCTTATGATGTTGGATTTTATTATTAGATTTTATTGCTTGGCTGGTTATACTGATTTATTGTTTTTAATTGAGTTGTACGGCATGTTGCAATGTTACTGCTTATGCTATTGTGTATGTCTCAAAGAGAATTGGTTTTTTAATTAGGAAACTTTGAATATATAATAAATAGCCTGCTTATTCACAAAACTCCCCTATTTCATCTACAGGCTGCTAGAGGGTGTATGGACTTGGCTTGTTTATGTTGAGAAAACCAGGGACATGGAAGGGTCTTTAACATCTTGACAAACAAGGGTTTGTGTTTGTGAGTATTTTTGCTTGCATGCACACAGATGTAAACTGAAGCCAGAGAAATTTCGATCAGCATTGCACTGAGGGAATAGCATTAACCTGACCAAGATCCAAGCCGGCAGTCTTTTGGAAATATTTTAACCCTCACATGCTTACATTAGCTCTTGTCTTCCTTTTTTTTTGGCATAAATTAATTTGACACTTGGTGAAAGGACACTTCTCTCCTGAACAATCTCCTCACTCTCCCTAATTAACGCCTAATTAATGCTATAGTTTGGTGTTAAGGCTGCATTGCATTACAATAGTTTCCATGGCAACCTTATTTTTGCTTCCTCAGGATTATTTTCTAAGAAATGGTGGCTCAACAACAGAGAGTGCAGATGGTTCAAGGGAATCTGTGTTTAAACAAAAATGCCTGCAATGTTTCTTTGCATGGAGATCCTTGAGAATGTTGGTGTTGCAAAAACAGATGCTACTTGGACGGAAGCAAGAAATAATAGCCACAAGTGTAGAAGCATCTTTTTCTAAATAGGGGAAGCCCTAGCCCTGCAGATGTTTATGAACTCCAGCTCCCATCAGTCCCAGCCAGCATGACCAGTGGTGAGGGTTGATGGGCACTGCAGCCCAACAGATTCCCCATCCCTATTCTAAAGCACATTGATGGGCCATCTTCTCTCTGGTTTCCAATGTACACTATTCCCACCTTATTCAGTATGGCTTACTGTAGCTGCTGCACAACATCAGAATGTGTTTTGAATAAAGAGTCATCCTCAATAGTCTCACCATGTTGATGGTTTATTAAAACCAACTACAGTGGTACCTCGGGTTAAGAACTTAATTCGTTCCGGAGGTCTGTTCTTAACCTGAAACTGTTCTTAACCTGAAGCACCACTTTAGCAAATGGGGCCTCCTGATGCCGCTGCACCGCCACTGCATGATTTCTGTTCTCATCCTGAAGCAAAGTTCTTAACCCAAGGAAATATTTCTGGGTTAGCGGAGTCTGTAACCTGAAGCATATGTAACCTGAAGAGTGTGTAACCCGAGGTACCACTGTATGTTTCCAGTTTCCTGGTAGGAAAAGCCTTTTAATACTAACACTAACACTAATACTACTCATAATAAGGTTCTAAATTATGTTCTTTAAATGTCTTTAAATTCCCAGCTAAACAATGGCAATACATTTGTGGCACTTGAGATGGTTTGCTATTGTGTACTTGGCTGTAGTACACATACTGATGCTAGGGATAAACATGTAAGTACATAAAGGACTGATTGTGGATTGAGCAGACTCTGAGTTCACACTGGTTTTTTTGTTTTGCTTTTTGCTAAAGCCAAAGACATTTTTCATCTGCAATGTAGCAAAAGTGTATATAATCAGAGAATAAAGTTTACTGTAACATGTGTAATTGGGTTAGGATTTCCTTTTTGCTGTATCCAAGGTAGTTTCCCAGGTAAATGGGAAACATGTGGCTTTTCATATGATGTTGTACTCTAGCTCCCATCAGCTCCAGTCAACATGGTCAATGGTCAGAGATGATGGGCGTTGCAAGCCAACATCTGGGGGGCCATACGTTGCTGGATCTGTGCTGTTTTATTTTGCTATATTGGAGCAACATTTGGAAAAACAGTAAACTGATTGTTGGATTAATTAGCAAAAGTACTCTGCTTATTTAGATTCACTCCACACTTGTTTAGTGTGCACTACAGTGGCCTAGACTTTGAATTAATATTTCATATGGAAAAGAAATGCAGAATTTATCCATATTCTCTGCCCAGCAAACTGTGCTACCGCATGTGTAAATCCCTCACCTACTGCGAGAACTATATACTGTATGCAAATATTTGCCTAGCAGATGTACACAGCACATCTTCAGAACTTCTGAAGAAGTTCATTATGCAAATCTTGTTTGTGAGCTTGCTATATACCAGGACTTTATGTTTAATTCACAAACTGCATAACTGGGATTGACTCGAGGAAGGCTCAAATGGGATAAAGAGTGCTATTTGATACTTACCTTACAACATCATTACAAAACTGGAAACATGTTTAGATGCAACAGGGCGAGTTTCTAGGGAAGCCCTTTTGTCAGGGTGAATGTTAAGAGAAATGTAAATGCCTCTGAACAAGAATAATAAGGGCAACTTACCATGGAATGGACACCACATGGAGGCTGATTTCACCTAACTGCTTTTGCACAGCACTTGCTGCATAGAGTGGAATACAGACTCTCTCACACAAATGGCTGCTTGCCTGGAGTAGCTACAGAAATGGAGGCAGAAGCTGCATGGCAGTAGTAATGTGCATAGTAACCCTCAGGTTATCTTTTGTTCGCTACGCAGACAGGCCACAGAAAAACCCATTGAAAGCTGATGCTTCATTATGTGCTCATGCTTCCTGCAGGGCGCAACAGTATTTAATGTTTAAGATCTGTGCACCGTAAATGCACACAGCATATGCATGTCAAGCACTGTGGACAACAGGTACCTTGTACGATGCAAAAGCGATGAGGAATAGCTGAACTGGTCTTGAGTCCTGGCCTTAGATGTGCCAGTCTCTTGAGGAGTCAAAAGTCTGCATTATGATGGTTGATAATTGGTAGAAAGGTCCAAGACTTCCTACCACCTAGAACTAGAGAGCCAGTGTGGTATAGTGGTTAAGAGCAGTGGACTCGTAATCTGGTGAACTGGGTTCGATTCCCCGCTCCTCCACATGCAGCTGCTGGGTGACCTTGGGCTAGTCACACTTCTCTGAAGTCTCTCAGCCCCACTCACCTCACAGAGTGTTTGTTGTGGGGGAGGAAGGGAAAGGAGATTGTGAGCCGCTTTGAGACTCCTTCGGGTAGTGATAAAGTGGGATATGAAGTCCAAACTCTTCTTCTTCTTCAAACTTGTTTATTTCTTTACAGTGAAAAAATATAAAAGTTTTTTTCTTCTTTTTTTCATCTTTGGTGAACACAGAGAATTTGTGGTGTACACTGGATACTTCTTTCTCATCTACAAACCAGAGAACACTCTGTGTACAGAACACAGAAACACATGAACGCACAGAACACACTGCTTGTTGGAAAACTATAAGCTCCTGATTAGGAAGCATTGCACTGTGGCTCAATATGCTAACCATCTCTTTAACACATACAACACACAGAGAGAGACTTTCTCCGCTGAGAAGAGAGATTCAATTACCCTAGAAAAACCAAGTCATAGTTGTTGATGCTTAATGGAAAACTTCAAAGCATGTTCTGTTTTATAGCCCTTTTGATGGAAGGTTGCATCCTGCATAGTCCACTTCTTTTGCCATCCCTGCCACTAATGACATCTGCATTAAAATAGAAATTGTATTTCTGCAGGCTTGGTCTACTGCTTCTGTCTGTTCCTAGGAGAGCTGCCCTTGTAATGCATTATCATTTTAAAAAATCTCTCTTAACATGTTGGTTAATTATCACTAGCTCAGTTACATTTTAAAAAATAACCTAAAATAGGGATAATTATATAAAGGGATACATAACAACAGAACATAGGAAAGGAAGTTTGAGCTTATTCTGTCATATATGAAGCCACTCAACATCCTTTACTGAGAGGTATTAGAATGAATTTTTCAACAATTGCAAAGGTTGTCTTATATTTATCACCCTTGCTAAACATAAGAGCAGCCCTTCTGGATCAGGCCAGTGGCCCATCTAGTCCAGCATCCTGTCCTCACAGTAAGCAAGCAGATTCCTTTGGGAAGCCTGCAAAAGGACATGAGTGCAACAGCACTTTGTCCATCTGCAGTTCCCAGCAACTGGTATTTAGAAGCATACTTCCTTTAGCCATGGAGACGTAACAAAGTCATTTTGCTTTGTAGACGTTGAAAGCTTTGTCCCCCATGAAATTTTCCAATCTTATTTTAGACTCCCACAGAAGCAGGAGAAGAACAGTGGCCAGAACAACTGTGGTGCAGGTAGAGAGAAGAAGCAACCAGACCATCCCTGGAGGAAGTCACAGACACACTGATTTACAGTTACAGCCGCTGGCCTTGATATCAGATCCCTAGGTAGGGAAGATAAATCCCCAGGGAGGCATGCCTGTTTTCTGGACTTCTTGGCAGGAGAGCAGCAGCAACTGGAAAAATCTGCAGAGCAGGTAAACCTTTTACTACCTCTTCTTGATCTGAATTTGCTGCTGTTGTCTTTGCAAGAGACAACCGGACCATTCCTGGATCAGGACTCATTCTACCACCACCACTGATTTGCAGTAGCTGGCATTGAAGCTGGACTTCTGGGTACAGTGAGGAATTAAAACAAAACTGGGTTCAAGTGGCTGACTTTTCCAAGTTAGGGATTTCTGGGCTAGGGAGTGGGGTGTGTGTGTGTGTGTCAGTGTTTGACTTTTTTTAATTCCACTCTGCTGGTTCACGGATGGGAGCATAGTTTTTTGTGTTTTTGTGTTTTGTTTTACTGTGCTGCCAATGTTGTTGTTGTTGCTATATATGCTGTATGCAATGCTAATGTTTATATAATTTTTCTTTTTCTTTCTGTTTAAAACTGAATTTATGTATATGTTCTGCAGTGTAAGTCACTTGAAGATCTGATTGGTGACAAGCTTAACAAACAAACAAACAAACAAACAAACAAACAAACAAACAAACAAGAATTATATGGAATTGGTATGGAATTATACAAGAGAATGCAGAATCCCTGAAAATTAGTCAACAATGACTGTGTTGGATGGGACATAGCAAGCCCCAAATGCAGGCAAAATTGCACAGTAGTTAGCTTTTTGCATCTGCCAGTTACAGGACCAAAGCCTACCCATTAGACAAGGTGAGGTGGCACACTTTGGGTTGTAGATTTTGTAGGACTATTCATACATTTAGCACTTTAAGGGGCACTTTTTGGTTTTGTTGTTAAAGGTGGGCTCTGTTCAGCATATTACACAGGAATGATTATGGAATAAAAAAGTTAGTAATAAAGGTAAATGCAATGTAGTAGGGAAAGTTATTTAATGAATTAAGTTAATAAGGAGACGTGCAATGTGGCAGGGAAAGGGTAATGCTGAAACTTCTGGGCCATTTCTGTTTGATAACACACAAGACATTTGACAAAGTACTGCAATTTCTTTTGGAAAAATGGGATAGCGACAGAGTAAATAGTCTGTGAAAAGGAAGTCCCAATAGACCTCTTTACTGATAAGAAGTTAGAGAAGTTCTGCACATTATCAAATCACCCATTACTTAGTCGCTTAAAATGTAAGCGTGTATGTAAAGCAAACAGGCTTGGCCTGAGGAAAAGGGCATAGTGGTGGCCCTATTACACAAACAGAAGCTGACTGGGCAAGCAACTAGCAATGAAACAACCCCCACTGCATTTGAGGGCAGCAGGTTAGCTTAGGGCAGAGGTGTGAAACTGGATTGAGCCAAAGGGTCGTATCCACATACCACTTTGACAGAAGCTCAGGGTCACCCACCCACTTGATAGCATACAAGATCAGGTTTTGAAAGTTCAAGCCGATACTACAAAGGAAGATTCCTAGCTTGAATTCATGCCAGGGAAGCAAAGAAAGAAGGGGGTGCATAGATTTCTTTTGCAGCCAAAACATGGCAGGTTTAGAATTTGAAACTTTTTTTCTTTCATTGTGCAGGGCAACACTTAAGAACGTGCAACTTGATCTTTCCTATACCCAATCTTAGGCTCACCTCAGCCCCAGGAAGGGAGGGTGTGATAGCCCAAATTTGTCTGGTGAGCCTATGTAGGCCTGCAGGCTGAAAAGTTCCCCATCAGTGGCTTGGAGGTGTACATCCTCCCCACTATTCCCCAGCCCTCTAGCAGCTGAGCCCTGAGGTAGCTGCCACACTCTGCATAATGGTAAGCCTAAGCTTGCAAGCAAATTTCAGATTCACCAAATTCACATTGGTGTGTGTGTGTTTTAAAGAACCCACACTTGAAAAGATGTGCAGGGAACATGCTAGGGCAGTGTTCCCCAACCTTGGGCCTCCAGCTGTTTTTGGACTACAACTCCCATCATCCCTCGCTAGCAAGGCCAGTGGTCAAGGATGATGGGAATTGTAGTCCAAAAACAGCTGGAGGCCCAAGGTTGGGGAACACTGTGCTAGGGCATAGGTGTTCTCCAGTTTTCCAGAACACCCATTGTTCCTGACCATTGGCTATGCTGGCTGAGGCTGATAGTTATTGGGATCCAATGACATCTAGAGGTCTACTAGTTACTAGACCAAGGGTCGGCAAAGTTTTTGTGGCTTGAGTTGGTTCACGGTCCTGCAGATGCCGCAGTGGGCCAGAGTGTGCACGCGCGCATGTGCAAACGCTATTTCGTGTGCCCCTTCCGGCATGGAGGAGGTGTGCGCAGCTTCCCATTGGCTGCGCAGCACTCCCTCTACCTGTTCTAGCTTCGTGCGAAGCCTCCGCAGGGCATGAGGAGCCTTCATCTTGCTCTCCCAGCTTCAGCAAAAGGAACCCGAAGTCTTTGGAGTGCAGCGCGAGGTCCCGCTGTGCTCCAAAGGCGTCAGACCCCTCTTGCTCTCCAGGATTCAGTGAAAGCAATGCGTAGCCTCTGGAGCGCGGTGGGAATGCTCCCTCTGCGCTTTGGAGGCTTCGCGTTGCTTTCGCTGAAGCTAAGGAGCCTACATTCGCTCCATAGGACACACAAACATTTCCCCTTAATTTTTGGAGGGGAAAAGGTGTGTCATATAGAGCGAAAAATATGGTACATAACTGGGGAAAACTCCAATGGGGTCAGGAGGAATCTTGCACAAAATGAGTTCCTGATTATGACTGCTTACTGAGCAGGGTGTGGCATATATCCATGCTCACTTGCAATATTCTGGAATGATGCACCAAGTAACTAATGCAAATCTGTAATTCAGACTGTCATTTCCTTGCAAGCAGTGTATTAGCTCAATGTAGTGACTGTCTAGGAAGAGGGAGATGTTTATATACTCCCGTACACTCATGTTTATAGTACATTTTATTGCATGCAAGGTGAGTCATTTGCCTGAAGCTGCAGTTGATGGGATGAAGCCACTCTCCATTCCTCTCTGGACCATGGCAACTCACTAATATAGCCTGCTTTTTCTCTTGCTGCTAAAAAGCCAGGCTAGAGAAAACATAGAGCCTTTGAAAACCAAAAGATTTTTTCCTTGCCTGATAACTTCTCAGACTCATTGGACCGGATAGAAAGAGTGAAGGTCTTTGTTCAGCATATCAAAGCAGCTGCTTTTTTCAGGAAGCCATGCTGTTAACTGTTTAACTGTACAGGGTTCATCATGAAATGCTAATGGTCAACCACCCTGAGGCTGTTAAAATGCATCTGAACTTTTCATAGTGATGAGTAATTGAATCAAGCGAGAAAAGCACCGCAAAAGCACTAGTAGCCATGAGCTAACTCAACTGAGTCTTTTTCTTTCATTTTAGAACACAAGCAAACACTACTGGATAGGAAAATGAGAATTGCAGGCAAGCACATGTTTAACTAGTATGCATGCATGCTCTGAAAATACATGTGCATGAAAATGCATGCCAGATTATGGGGCAAGGTAGCAGCTAATGGCTGACAAGCTATAAGATTTATGTTATAATTTTTCCTTTTTTTATCCTACCGTTCATCCTGAAGGAGTCCAGGGTGTCCCACTAATTTTCATTGGGGCTTACTCTCATGTAACGTGGCACAGAACTGTTTAGAATGACTGCCTTGAAAATATAACATAATTTTGGGAGAGGGTGGTTTGACTGAACCATTTTTGGTGAACCTGGTTTTAACAACAATTGTCATTCTTGGCCATTGACCATGCTGACTGATGGGAGCTGTAGGCCACTAATAGACAGAGTCATGAAGAGTATGGCTAAATTTAAAGTCATTCAAGGTGGCAGGCATCACGACATTCTGTTAAGGTTATTTTCGTTTATTTATTTTAAAAACGTGTATCCTGCTTTTCATCAGCTAGGTCTCAAAGCTGCTAACACTGATATGAATCTTATGAATCTAAAACATAAAACCTCAATAGATTAAGCCCTTAAACAAGAACATGAGAATTTTAAAAAAAGATTAGGGAAGCATTGAGGATCCAAAGGCCTTTTGAAACAAGATGGTGGACGTGTGCTTCCTGTGAGAGTTTCTGGATCCAGAGCGTTAAGTCTTAAGAAATGTATTCTCCTTCCTTTTCCAAATACTAAAAATGAGTCATTTGCTACTGCTTCTTTCAGTTGAACATTTAAGCTTTAGTTTGTTATAGCTGTTTGACAACTGAAGACATAATGTTCCAGAAGAAAAGAAAGAAACACAATACACGGGGTTTTATGGCACTCTCATTAGAGTGTCTAATCAGCTGCACACAGAAACTCTTCAAACAGATCTGTGGTAATGTGTGCTATAGCCAGATAATTTAGACAAAGTTCAGTTCTCTAATATTTGCAATTACACTGCCAGCACTAAGGCAGCCGGGGGGGGGGGGGCAAAATGTGGAGTTACAGCATTTACAATGTCATTTAAATGATGCTCTATTGGGGCCAATGCAAGGCGGTACTTTATACTGGGTGTGGATCAAAGGGTCTAATTGTGGGTATAAACCACCAGGTGTCAGTGTTTTTTGGTGGGTTGGCAAAACATGTCAGAGACACACTACTGTTTATGTAATAAAATCCATTAGCAGCAATAGTTAATAGTTGCCATCTCATCAGTTTGCCTGTCTCCCCAATAGCCACCAGTGTAATGCTGTGATGAAGTTCTGGTCAGTTCAACTGTTTCAAACTTTGCATTAAATGTGCATCTTGAGAGAAAACTCACATTTAAATATTTATGTACACATGAACGTATTTACACATGAAATAATTTCTACAAACTCACAGGTTAATTTGGAAATGGAAAAAATTATTGGATGTCTTTTTTTAAGCATGTGAAAAGTGAACCAGAAACAGACAAGACTCATCCTAAAATGACAACTTCCTTTTATTCCCACCCCCTGTGAAACAGCACCTAAAAAAAGTTACTCTTCAGGCCATTGCTTAGAGCATGGGGTGGGTAACCTTTGGCCTTCTGGGTTTATGTTGTTGGACTGCAACTCCTAATTAGCTCCAGGCAGTATGACCAGCAGTTCAGGATGATGACAGCCAGAGGCCAGTAATATCTGGAGGGCCACAGGTTACGGGTTGACTTGTAGCTGGCTAAGGAGAATGCATCAGTTTCCTCCTGATATAGCAGCCAAGAGATAAGCATGCCTCATATTTTATTTTGTTCTGAAGCCACTTCGAGTGCTTGGCACAAGTAGAAAAACTGATGTCCTACTACTTGCATGAATTGAGAAACAGTCTGTACTGCCTTAAGATACAAGCCGTGCTGTGCTGCTGCAACAGCCTTTAGCAAGAACAGATGAGAATGAATCATTTGTAAAAACCTTATTCCGTATGCTGAACATCCATTGTTGGATCAGGGCCATAGCCTTCACACACAAAATTGTTACTTGAGACAAAGTATTACCAACCACTCAGCAAAGGATTATCCAACTTCTGGGACACTGGGGGTGCACTGTGTTTGTTTGTTAACTAAGGGGAAAGCAAAGAAGAATCTGAAGATAAATTAAATAATGGTGAGTAATCTATCAAGGTGCTAAGATGATAGATGGCAATTGAAGTCCCCAGGGAAGTCTGTAGACAGGACCATTTTGCAAAATTAGGTTGAATAACTAGTACATGTCAGGGAACTGCAGAATGTAAATCCATGTCTTAGGTTTTCTGTCTGAAAAAAACACTGCTACTCTGGTTGTAGTGTCAAACAAACACAGTGAAACACAACAATGCGCAATAACTGGAACCACACACAACTTAGTATGTATTCATGTTAGTAATACTGTGCTGGATAAATCCCTGTGTGGTTATATCTTAAGACCCCTGATACCTATAAATTAAAAATCAGCCTCAAGATTTCCAAGGTGGCTGGGGGTGATCTTCTGGGAAATAGAAGAGTCCAAAGCACTTTCACAATATGCTTTCTTCCAAAAGAATCTGCCCAGTTAAGTGGCAATCTAAAACAACATGTCCCAGGAGACCTTGTGTTAAATTTCTTTCCTGCCGTTAGTAATTAACAATGTACTCAGAAGACCAGTTTCAAAGCTAACTTTGCCACATGCTGTTTTCCAAAGGTACAAGGAGCATTCAGCCCTAGTCCCCAGACCACACCGATCAAGAGTTCTTCTCAAGCAAACCTCTAAGGAGTGAATTCATGCTGGTTTTAAGTTTTAAGCAATTTTTCCTCTTTTACTAGAACACAACCTTCATAAGTCAACTAACTTGCTTTTTCAAAGCTTTGCAACTGCATTTTAAATAGAAATGGACTCAAAATGTGTTCAGACGTTTCCATCTCATTGCACGCACGCACTAGAACCTAAAATATTAGCATACAGCTTTCCAAAGAAAATTAAGAATAAAAGATCTACTGTAATTCTATCAATCTGCAAGGTTGGGAAAAAAAGGAATTCAATTTCTCTGGAAGTAATGGAGTGAAATTGCTCATATTACTGTTATTTTCAATGGGCTGGGATGAGATTTATTTCAGCTGGCTGAAATGAGACCTAGTCCATTGTTCCAGCATCATCCTCATGAGCCAATTGTTAATCTGAACAATAACCCGATTTGTCAAATTACACAAATTTATCTTTATAATACATGAATGATGGAGGAAACTGTCATTAACTAGACAGCCATTATGAACCATCATAGCTGTCAATTGTATGATAATCCAAAATAACTGTCATGGCAGGTGAAATTTGATAACAGCTAACTGTGTGAGGATGATGAACAGACACCTCTTCAGCAAGGGGTATTGCAATAGTTTAGCCTCCTCCACAGCCACGGGGTTATGATCTTTGGAAATATCAAAGCCAAAACCACAAAAAGCTTATGAATTTTAAAGAATAATAATGAGAATAAGATAGAAGTCCATCAGTTTGTCTTCTTATGATGACATTGAAGGTAAAGAGCTAACACCTGCCTTAGTCAATATGGCTACCCCATCAATTTTAATGTGCTTGCTTGCTCTTGTTATAATCAATAGACATGTGCAGCAGGAGATAATTGCCCTCATATTCATTTATTTGAATATGTATATCCCATTTTTTCCAATTTCAAGGCAGTTCACAATATCAAACAACACAGTGGGGGCATATCTGAGGCTGCAAATGTGTGTACATGGAAGTGACGACTGGAAATAAAATGAGGGCTACAGTTGCTTAAGAGCAAAAGGGTGGCACGCCTGCCGCTCACAATACAACTGGCTGTTGTCACTTCCACTTTGCTAAAATTGATCTCCCACTTGTGGATAGGTGGCGGCTTTGTTGCTTGTGTTAGAATTCCTGCTCCGTGACTGCAGTCATGGGATTTTTGTCTATCACATGATGGTGCATGTTTTGACTCCACAGAGTGGGAAGTGACGGAGACAGGATGTTTGTGTTACTGTGTTCCCTGCAGTGGGACTATTGTCCTTTGTTCTCTCTCTTTGCTGTCTGATGCTAGAGAGAGAGGGAGCCATGTTGCTGTGCTCCGTGTGTGTTTATATGTAAATAAAGTAGATTAGCCGAAATGCTGAGTTGCTGAGGTCTGTTACGCAAGCTGCGAAGACCCTGTGGATCCCTAAGTGTGCTGATGTCTGTTGACATTGGTCGCTGTGATGTTCGGGCTGAAGAAAGCTTTTGAAGTTCCCGAACGATCGACCAGGAGGGAGAGAACACGCCAGTCGGGTGTAGGATGAGCTCCTTACATCCTTACTCAAGTGTAGGATGAGCTCCTTACAGATTGTACATCCCTAATTCAGTTAATGAAACATCAGAGACAACATGCTGAGGGCTTCATCTGAAGATGAGCAAAGTCAGTGGAGCAGAGTCATAGCTCTTCCTAATGCATTGCTCTACCCGAAACCCTCCAGACATTCTCTTCCCCCATGGTTGATTTCACTCCGTTGTGCTATGCCAGAAGGGAAGGAAGCAATTCTGCAAGGAGAGAGAGAAAGAGATACCAGCTGCCTTGGTGCTTCTGCACAACAGTTCTTTTTCAGTTCCAACATCCGTGCTGATATGGATTAGCAAGGGTGAACATAGCCTCCAACATTTCTCCATGTGGCAAAACCCAATGTTTTCAACTCACACTACTCCAAGTTAATAATTCTCTTCCATCCATTACTTTCAAAAGAAAACAAACAGGATCAAAGTGCTCGAACTGGAAGTTGCAGGGTATGATTTTTTTGGGGGGGGAAGGGAGGGGTATATTTGCTATACATTCTATAGAACTTCATGAAGTAAAACAGTAATTGAAAATGATACAATGTTCTGCAGGAATAGGGTTGCCATATTTCAAAAAGTGAAAATCTGGACACAAAAGTTGTTGAGCTTTCAGAGATTTGCACCCGGACGCTGTTTCCAACTTTCAAATCCCAGCTATGTCTGGGAAATTTCCAGACTATGGCAGCCCTATGCAGGATCCATGTTATACATTTTAGGAAAGACGTACTCCTTTGAGTACCTTTATTCAAGAGGGCTCAACATTTATATTAATTGGAGAAAGGTGGCTGATAGACAAACCTGCTGTGTTGCAATTTACCTGTCCCCTAAAGCAAACTGACTGCTGCTAGTTGAGTATTCCCAAACTCTGTCATAAAGTTATTGTTTAAAAATTAGAAAATGGTAATTCTGTTTACATTACATTTCCAAGAATTGAGTCCAAACGGTGAACTAAATAAATTATGTATTACATGTGTTAAATGGACACTGCACAGTTCCATTTCTGTAATTATATATTCATGGTTAGAACATTTGTATTCTATAATCATAATGCCATGACTGATAAATTAACTGATGGATGCTATGAAAAGGTTTCTCATCATTATATTCTGCCTGAAGGAGGAAGGGTGATTGTATTCATTGGAGCACCAACAAAGGTTGATTAATTTCTTCTTCATGTACATAAATACATTCAGATTCCATTTGAATGGTTTTGATATGAGTTCAGGGTGCTCATGCCAGCTGCTAAAGAAAGCTAAAACGGGGGGATTTCTGAGTACGTGTATAAAACAGAGAGAAAGATTCAAACACAGGTATGCTACCATCTGCCCATTTCACAAACACACTGTTTCCACAATGCAGCAGTGGGAATTTGCTGAAAACTCTATGAGGTCTTAAGCTGAAAACCATGATCCTGAGGCAATACTATCATCTACACATTTTCAGATCACTTTGCATCCCAATTGTTCATCCATATCAGGGGTTGGGAACCTCTTTCAGCCAATGGGCTGCATTCCTTCTGGGCAAGCTTCTGATAGGAATACACCTGTGTGTGAATAGGGTCAGAGTAAAGGGGGGGGGCATTTAACGTAAATCATACCTTTGTACAGCAGGCTGCTTTCTACACACAGCCCTCTCTATCTTCCATCCAGGAGGGTAAGAGGCATTGTTGGAGTTCAAAGACATATTCCAGCTAAGCAAAAACTCTCAAGTGGGATATGAAACAAGGCAAAGGAGGAGAGTGGTCTTGGGCTTGAGGCTCCCTATACCTGATCCATGTGATGACTTAGAAGCCTATGCAAGTCTCCTTTCCCAAAATTGTCTTGGAAGCTGATCATATGTGCAGTCGTACCTTGGTTGTAAAACTTAATCCATTCCGGGAGTCCGTCTGACTCCCGAAACAGTTCGAAAACCAAGGCGCAGCTTCCAATTGGCTGCAGGAGTTTCCTGCACTCAATCGGAAGCCTCAGAAGCTGCATCAGGCGTTAGGCTTCCAAAAAATGTTCGCAAACCGGAACACTCACTTCTGGGTTTGCAGTGTTTGGGAGCCAAAACGTACGAGTACCAAGGCGTTTGAATACCAAGGTACGACTGTATTGAGAATTGAGACCTGAATAAGATCTCTTGCCCTTGTTGCAGTGTGAAATACAGTGTTCCCCAGCAGCATCAACATGCACCTTTCTGGCTCACAGGCGCCATGGATAACAATAACAATAAGAACAATACATTATTTATATGCATCTGACTGGGTTGTCCCAGGCACTCTGGGCAGCTTCCCAATTAAAACATCAAACACATTAAACATTCAAAACTTCCTTATATAGGGTTGCCTTCAGATGTCTTATAAAAGTCAGATCGTTGTTTATTTCCTTGACACCTGATTGGAGGGCATTCCATAGGGCAGGTGTGACTACTGAGAAGGTCCTCTACCTGGTTCCCTGTAACCTCATTTCTCACAATAAGGGAACCACCAGAAGGCCCTTGGAGATGGATTTCAGTGTCTGGGCTGAACGATGTGGGTGGAGAAGCTCCTTCAGGTTTACAATGGCAAGCACCAGCTAAACATCAAAGCAATTGTAGGATTTTCCAGTTTCTGCTCCGCTTGCCAGGAATACACCGTCATGCAATGCATGAAAAATACGCAAAGGCACCCCCAGAAATCAGAAATATGATTTGCCATTTCTTTTATTTTGTGGCTTCCTAACCAATATTATTGCACCAAATCATCCTAGTCAAGAAAACACTAATGATATGTCCCTATGTGGTGCAGCACAGATACATTGCATGGATTATCTTGGTTTTTTATCTAAGAGGATTATAGGATAAATGAATAAAATGTCCACTCCAGTGAAATGAAATTGAGTTTTAAGAGAGGGCAGAAATTGCTTACCAGACTAATTTCTTATATTGGTAAAAGAAAGAACAGACTGGTCAAGGAAAAGAATCAAATGCTGTATAATATTCAGTTTCAGAAGGCACTGAGAACAAACTTACTGTTTACAATGTGGATTCTGATGCCTCCTCTCTTTTTCTGTCAGAAGTCCACGTTTCTGTAAGGGGAGAAAAGGATACCATGACAATGTGTTTTAAAAATAAGATCAGAGTATTCTGGAATATAGCTATATTAGATCTACTATCTTTGACATGATACAGCCATGACATTAATCCTCCTAAGGGAGAATTGGTCTAGAGTGGGGAAGGCTGTGACTCAGTGGTAGAGCATGTTCTTTGCATGCAGAAAACCCCAGATTCAATCCCCAAGCATCTCCAGGTACGGCTGGGCACATCCTCATCTATAACCCTTGAAAGCTGCTTCCAGTCAGTGTAGACAATACTGGTATAGATGTACCAATGGTCTAACTCAGTGTCAGGCAGATGAGTGAGAAGTGAACTGGAAGTTGTAAGAAGATAGAACCTGAAGGACTGAGAGTCCTCTGTTGACCAGGCAAGGGTACCTCTCTAGGCCCCTACTTTTCATACAAGGCCTGGCCAATCCCAATGCTACATGCTGGCTACCAATCCTGATGTTATTTACCTCTGTTTCCCTTTGATGCTTCAAATGGGCGCTGGAGGTTAAGCTAAGTACTTATAGTCCTAGGTTGATCCCACTTTTAGACTATGAAATTACCACAAAGCCTGGAGCTGTTTTTATAGGTTTTGTGGAGTATGTGATTTTTAAAAACAGCACTTTCCCCCTTGTGTTAATATCACAAATCACTGCACTATGAGAACTGCTCATTGCTCTCAATATCAAAGTATGCGAAGATAGCTGCTAAATTTCCCATGTCAATGCTGCTTGTGAAAACTGGGTGTAAGACTATAGCTGGAAGGAAGCAAAAAATGCTAAGACAAAACTTGGTGAGTTTGGATGGCAGATCAACATGCAACAAGGTACATACTCCTCCATGTATGAGGGAGATATTCCCTACAGGACACGGAAGTAGGAATGATGCAACAGAGTTTCTCACTGAAACATTTTAAGAACATGAGATCACAAGAACCCATCTAGCCTAGCGACCTGTTCTCACAGTGCCCAACCAGATGCCCCAATTGGAAGCCCACAAGCAAAACCAGAGTGTAACAGCAGTCTCCCCATTTGTGATTCCCCTCTTGGCATTCAGAGGCATACTGCCTATGGCAGTGAAAGTAGAACATTAGCAATTATGGCTGGTAGCTACAGATAAGACTGATCCTCCACAAATTTGTCTAATCCTGCTATATAGCCATCCAAAGTGCACAGCCACCACCACATCTCACAGGAGGGAATTTTACAGTGTGACAAAGTGCTGCGAATTGCACTCGTTAATATTATACGTGACTGAAAATGCGTTGTCACAAAAATAACACAGATGTTCGTAAGATAAATAAATCACCGCTAATTGAGTTGGATTCAGATTTTGCCTTCCACATATGGAAAAGCTACTTCCTGACCACAGAAGGCTTTTGACTCAGAAGTGGGATCTTGCTAGGAGTGTGAGTGGGTGTGGAGTGAATTTTGCTGATCTCCCTTCCCCCCCCCCCCGCCCCCAGTACTATCTCTTGCACAGTTTTAGGACACTGTGTGGGAGGTGATGCTGAGAGAGAAGGGAAATCAGTACAACTCCTCTCAGAGGATGTTCCTGCCAGCAGGAACAATGTCTAGATCCAAGTCATTAGCTAATTTTGTAGAAGGCCTATTATTGATTATTTACCAATCTATACCCTGCCTTTCAAGTTCTCTGTGGCAGGAGCCATCAACATTTTTAGATCAATGGCCACATCTAAAATTTTGAAAAAGCGCAGGTCACAAAATGGCTGTCACATCTAAAAGTGAAGAGGCAAAATCACAAAATAGTCCTTGCATGTTCACTCTCCCCCTGCCCTCAAGGAAAAAAGGGAAACCTATATCAGCCATCATTGTGCTCACTCACAGAGAGAAACTTTGCATTTCTTCACTGTTCATAATGAAAGGTGTGTGTGTGTGTCCAGTCCTGACACCCAATGAAACATGGACATGTCTCAGGGAGTTTGTTCAAAGACTGGGGGGATATTTACTGATATGGCAGGAGCCAATAAGAGCTGTTGATTTTTCTTCTTATTCATTTTTTAAAGAACTGACATTGTGATTATTACAACTGAGGGTAAGACAGAAGGAGAGATGTGGGAAAGGCTAGGAAGAGGAATGTCTTCTCTGTATAAAATGGAGAAACCTTTTTGATTAGATATTAGCAACAACAGTGTGGAATAGGAATGCTGAAAATGAATGTACATAAATACAAGTACAGCAGCATAAATCTGCTTATATACTTCCTAGCAGTTACTTCTAGAATTTTACATATATAATGAAGAAATCAAACAAGAAAAATGAGAAATGATTTGGCAAAAGAAGATGCAACATTATTTTACAGAACAAAAACCCATTTGCGTTATATGTCTTAGTCTTAAACAAAGAATATTTTATATAATGTGCTGGAACATTAACTCACTCATCCATGGCTATGGATCCTGTGGGTTTGAGCATGGGGAACGTGCTCTTGTAATGACGACTGCATTTCCCAGCTGCTGTTACAGCATCTGTCCTGCAAGATCTGGTTTTCATTTCAATATTGTTTCAGAGGAAACAGCTATTATTATTATTTTAAAAATCAAAATCCATTAGCAAAACCAATAGAATAAAATGATTTTAGCTATGCCAGATTGCATTTTGCAATAATACTTCGGAGCATATTCTGTACATTTTTTATAAATGGTATCTGGAAAAGATTCCCTTGAGACCCTGAAGCAATCATGTAAATAATGCGCATCTTCTATTTAATTTACTTGGAGGAATCAGTGGGGCGAGGGGAGGGAATTCACAGAGATTTGATCTGGGAGATGCTTGAAGAGTGTCCCTGACACAGACAAACACTGCTCAAAGAGCCAAACAGCAGCTGAACTAGAAAGAGAAGGTGGTGGATCTAATACACTATCATATCTGTTGCAACTGGAATAACAGATGACAAATAACATGGAATTTTACATAAAGCATGAAGCATCAAACAAGATATCCAACAATAACACAGAGACAAAATTCCCTTTGCATCTATCCACACTCATTGGAGAACATCCAAGCTCTTGTCTTGATTACCTGCTGTTCTTCTCCATTCATGCAGAAGTCTAATACAACAACAGGTGTGTATAGTTGGAGGATCAGATCCTTCCAAACACCAAGACTCAACATGGGCTGAAGGTGATATGTTCCACATAACCTTCCTTCCCCAGGAAGGGAGAGGACAAGTCTCCAAAGGTTGCTTGCCAGCGGTAGGCATGGTCAAGTGACAGTGGGCACTGCCGAAACAGGCACTGCCACCTCACAATGCACACTCACCTTCATAACAACATGCGCGCACACACTTATGCAGACACTTGCACACACACTCACCACCCATATGGTGCAGAAAGATTTCTCTCTGAAGGGCAGAGATAGTGATTTCATCCCCATTGTTGTACTGGGCTGGGGGAAGAAGTTCCTCTCCTCCCAGCCCAGCCCAATGCAGGTGGGAAATCACTGTCTCCGCTCTTCAGAGAATACTGTTAAATGCCACCCCAGTTTCCAATCAGTGAGAGACTCCAGGGTTTCCAGTGCTTACCCTGGGTTCGGTTTCCTTGGAATGAAGGAATATACGGTTTTATTTACACATACAGTAGAACCTCTAATTACAACTGCCTCAGGTTACAAACACTTCAGGTTACAAACTCTGCTAACCTGGAAGAGTTACCTAGAGTCGAGAATTTGCCCCAGGATGAGAACAGAAATCATGTGCCGGAGGCGCAGTGGCAGCAAGAGGACCCATTAGCGAAAGCACGCCTCTAGTTAAGAACAGTTTCAGGTTAAGAACGGACCTCCGGAACAAATTATGTTCGTAACTAGAGGTACCACTGTATATACAACCTGAGCATAACATGAGGGAGTAGGGCTCAGAACATTAAGACCCCAACAGATCTTGCTTCTCCATTTGGTTGCCAAGGCAGCCTCAAAGTCTAGCACAGACCAGCACAGAGGTAAACAACACCCACCCACCCACACCCTTTTGTCTTGTGGCATAGAGGCCCACCCTTTTGTCTTGTGGCATAGAGCAACTTCTTTTGTGATGCTAATTATGGTGCTTAACCAGCTAGCCAAAGTCATTACCTTAATAGAGGAGCTGGTTCAGCAAGCTTGTTCTTATACACCCTACTCCCACAGATACAGGATCCCAAGAACTCGAAGAGACTTGGGGCATCATCCAGACTGACCCACCCCAACTCACAACAATACAGTCTTTCAAGAGCAGAGGCAATATTCCTGCCCCCGTCACTGTAATGGAGGGTAAGACTCAATGGCTCTTACCATTAGAGCTTTCTGTCTGAAGAGCAGAGGCAGCAAATGTGTTGCCATGGCAACACAATTCCAAATACCAGGAATCAAAAGTGCAAATTATTGATTGGCCGAGGTGGTCTCTTTTGGATATTCTCTTGCTAAGAAACCAAACCTCATGCTTACTGAAATGGGGGAAGCAAGCAACTGCCTCAACACTTCGAAGAAAAACTGGGCTGGGCAGAGAGGAACCTCTCCTCTCAGCTAAGCACCTTAATCAGATAGAAGATGCTTCGCAAAGTTGGCTTTTCCTGACCTTGCAAATGCACCTCTTTTTCTTGTGTGCTGCCTCTGCTGGGAGGCTGATGGTACTCAGAAAACAGGAATGTGTAAGAGAAAAGAGCACATTTGCATGGGGGCTGGTGGGCCACTTCTGATGACTTGCCAGGCCTGATTCAGCCTGTGGGCTCACAACCTCTGCATTACAACACATCATAATTATATTATATAAATGTGAACCGTGACATATGATATATAATGCATGTTGTAGCAGAGCCAAATTACTGCTTTTAAATCAAATTTATGATTTATATCAAATCCAAAGCAGTTTGAAGTTGCAATCCTATGCACATATACCTAGGAGCAAGTCCATTAAGCAAAGTGGGAATTCTGAGTTAAGAGTGCATAGGATTGTGGTGCATATCTTAAATCAATACACCATCATCTGTTTGTTTTTCTCAGCGACACATTCTTTCATACTAAATATTGATTTGCTAGCAAAGTTATATCATCAACTAAAAAATAAAAATAAAACCTTGGCTGCTCTGTAACTTTAACACCCTTAACTGTATTCAAATCTTTCATAAATGTAAGGTGCCTTGCAACCATGAGCAATGATTTTAACGGCATCTCAAATCAATTGTAGCACAGATCGGTGGATTACTTTGGCACACAGGAGTTTAAAGCACACACTGTGAATCCCTATACAACCACCACTTAAAACACTGCCCAGGCCCAGATAGATTGCTATGGCAACAAAATCCCAAATACCGGGCTGGTAAGTAACAAAAATGTAAATTATTGATGGACTCGGAGTTGTCTCTCTTGGACACTCTCCTACTGAGAAACCAAACCTTATGCTTACTACTACAGAGGGAAGGTTGATAACACAATTTCCTCAGCACACTGAGCACTTAATCCGGAGGGATTTCATTAAATCTTGCGGTTTAAATTTTTATTCTTGGAGCAGCAGTCAGCAAGCAGAGATTACAGTCAAAATGCCACCATTCAGGTCACCGCTCCCTGAACTCGGGAATTTGCTGTTAACATGACAAGAAACTAAAATTTAAAAGCACCTGAGGGGTCTAAATAGCTTTCATCTTGGGCTTTGATGACAACATTAGCCACAATACCAGTTGTGGTCAGCAGCAGACAGAAGGGAAGTAAAATACTGATACACAGTATTTTGTAGTACAGTGCCACAAAGGATGCAAGGGAGAGACAGAAAATGCAGGGACAATTTAGAGGACTCGTGCTTTCCTTGCAAAAGGTCCCAAGTAGAATCCCTGGCATCTGCAGGTAGAGCTGAGAACTAGCCCTTTCTGAAAATCTAAAGAGCTGCTGCTACTAACTTAGTGTGAACAATACTAAGCTATATACTTGACACTAGAAACAGGACAACATTGATTCTGTCCACTTCAGATCAGGTGATGAGAGAATTGTTTTGATTATTAAGACCATTGCTTCTGAGAAAACCAAAATGTTCAAGGGCTGAAAACAGAATGACAAAATCCCGAGAAGAAATTAGTATATTAAAAAAGGGGACGGGGGAACCAAAACGGAAAGAGCTTCCCACAATATCTAAACCTAACGTCAAGGTTCTGAATCTAGTCTAAATGGCTGAGGTGGCTAAGCCTGTAAATATTGTTAATAAATAAAACTATTTAAACAACAGTGGAACATCCTTCTTACTCTTCTCTTTACTTCATCTATGATGTATCAACTGGAATATGGACCATGGAATATGCTTTGTATGCAGAAGATCCCAGGTGCAATTCCTGACACCTGGGAGAGATTCCTTCCTGAAAACCTGGAGAGCTGCTGCCAGTCAGTGTAGATAATACTGACTTAGATGGATCAATGGTCTGACTCCGTATAAGGCAGATTCTGCTGTTCCTACTGCACTATTTCTGAAATATCTGAATCAACCACTTCAACTGAGAGCAAATCCCTTCTTTCTACTTAGGCCACAGTTGCCACCAAGTTAGATGTTAACATTGTTTTAGCAACAGAAGATGATAGCATGCTATTCTGTTTCTTTTCACTTTTATTTCAGAGATTTAAATGTTAGCTACCTTATTTTGCAGACAGAACACACATAACATTGTCAAGGACAAGAATTCTGGGAGGCTTCTAGCTCCCCTTGGCTCAGGTTGATGGATTTACAGCCCTCTACAATTTCTGTTTCATTCTCAGTTTGATCCCATGTCAAAAGAGCACATCATTTGACAACGTACTACTCTGATAACTGAACCATGACAACGCTTGGCTCAGTATCATAACTCCTTGATCAATAAACAATCACAGGAATCAGTGGGCATCACAAGACTCTCTTTTCAGGAGAGAAAACTGTTAATTACTTCACTGTGACACTTTTATTTACCCACAAAATCATTCTCTCTTACAGCACTTCAGCTGAAAGCAAATACACTGCATAGACAACAAGTAGACCAAAGCGTTGCAAACCATCCTTTGAAGCAGAAATCAAGAGAGGACTCTACATTTGCACAAAGACCTTTTTATATTGGGTCCCCGAACAGATATCCAAAGCCTCCTTTTATCCTGACATTCAAAACTATAGCTCCAATTCCATATACTTCCTAGTATCCAGATGTTATGGTTTTCAAAGGAAGGTGAGATGACTGTAAGTCAATTACTGGTGAGGCAGTTTAATCCATGTTACGCACAGAGACAGTGTCTTTATGGCACTCTTCAGGCAACAGTAGAAAATGGCACTCTCTACAGACACACAGGGAGAACAGCAAGGGGATATACTCAAAAACTAATTTCAACAATGATAAAAAAATATGCCAAGAAAGATATGACCAAAAATCTGGAAGTCCAAACTTGAAAAACATTAAGTTAATTCATTCTCTCGGACCCACTGTGCTATTAGTTGGTAATGTAAAGGGTTGGAATGAACATTTAGATTTGGAACATGTATTTTGCTAAACCATGTTTGGGAATGCCCTGCCTTCATGTGACTGTAATTGCATGGAGGGGTGAGTGCCTGCCTCTGCTGCCCTGTCCTGTTCCCCCTTGTGTTGTGTATTGAGGCTCTGCCCCCACTCCTCACCTGCAGGCCTGGGAACCATGATCATGGCCAAAGAGGAGTCTCCCCTCTGCAGACATCCCCACCCAATATGGGCCAAAATAGCGCTTTAATGGCAACTAAATTGTGTATTAACTCTTAATGGGAGGATTATCTTTTCCTTCAAGATGTTTCGTTTCTGGGAATTTGGGGTATGTCAACAATTAAGGAAATAACCAGTGGTATTAGGGCAAGACAATGGTAATAGGGTATGCCAGTTTTGTGACAAAGTGGTTGAAAAGGATATTTGAAAGACGTTTATAATGATATTATTAGCATTCTCATTTATTTGATTTATTATCTTACACAGACATATATTGTAATAAGTGTTTCAAAACACACTAGGTTAAAATAACCTTCAGTAAGCTAAAACAATCTGCAGGAAGATTACAGTTGCTAGTGAGCCTTCATGAAATGTACCCAGTGCAAATCCTGATACCCTGCCTTGGTTAGATTATGGGGAAAATGTTTTTATAACACTGTAAAGCTGGCAATTCAAGGTATTAACTTTTATAAAACTATTAATGAGCAACAGTTAACACAAGACCTGACAACTTCATTTTGATCCCCATAAAACAAATTAATGTTAACATCACTTAAATGTCACTATGTATTTTACAGACATAAATTAATCCAAAATTCTGACAAGAATGGCTATGAATAAAGCTGGCTGCTCTCCTTTTACTGTTTTCATAACATGCAACAATAAAATATTAAATGACTCCCCCCTTTTACCCTTTTAAAATATAATGCTGCATTACTATATGTTAAACCATTTGAGTTGAAATAAATTACAGAACTGAAATCATAACTATTCAGGCACCCATGCTTTCATCCCTCATCTATTCACACCCTTTCTCACTTCTGGCTTTCCTGACTGGTCCATTCTATATACTGAACTTTTGCACATTTGATACGGTCAAATATATACAGAATGTCTATGTAAGTCTGTCTTACATTTAAACGATACTACTTTGACCAGTGTATACTAATTTGCATGTATACTAATTTGGTGAGTGTGAAAAAGCTCGATATCTAGTTGTTTTATCCGGAAGAAGCTACAGCAAGTACAATGGCTTTTGAAATTCCGCTAATCTTTCCTGCTGACAACAGTCTGATCTTAAATACTTTTCAACAACAAAGCATTAACGTAGGCCAACAATTCACCCATGAAACTCTGTAATAGGTAGTCCCTCAGCAATGTAATCATGTGGCTGAGTTGTTTTCATAGAGCCCTGTTATATTCCACCAAGGACAACACTGGTTCCTTTAATACAGAGTATCCCTCTATCTTCATCATCTTGGATGTCTCTTATTGCAGACCCAGGTCATGGAGCCTCAACTTCCACAGCTGCCACCACCATGAACCACCATAGGTAGAATTGGCAGGAACAGCAGCAGAGATGTTCTGTGCTTATCCTGTTAATCATGTTACTTTGAATGTCATACTTTTATATCTGACTTTCTTCAGTAATGTTTTATTTTGGATTATTTTATTTGATGCTTTAATGTAGGTTGTAAACTGCTTTGAGATTCTTTTCTTGAAAACACAAAGCAGTATAGAAATAAAATGAATAATAATAATAATAACTCAAAGAAAACTATTAAGAATAAAAGAAAAGAAGCTAAGCGGCTTACAGCAAAACACAACTATCAAAACTAGTTTACAGGTACTATCTATGGGGCTGTGACGAAACACCTTTAAATCAGAATATACACACTCCAAAGGTAAATTATTCCATAGCATGGTGGATTCTCAATTGGTTCCAGAGAGTTAGGCCATGTGGCCTCATGCAGAGAGCTTTGCATGTTATGAGATTGTTTTTGGTGCTGAGCACAAATTCCAGAACTAAGAATCACTTTCCTAAAGAGCCTTCTTAAAGAGCCAGGCCTTAGGTTTTTTTTACCTACGGGGTTACAGTTAGAGAGCCATGTTATATGCTTCATTCAACAGCAGCATCCAGTGTGAGGCCTCAGCTGCTAAACAAAGAGTGTGGGTGACACTTAGGGCAGAATCTGATCCTTCAAGATTCTTCACCTTTGAAGTGAGTCGCCACTTGGTTTAGGATGAACCACTGCAGCTTCTGTCTCATAGGCAATGCAGTTTAACGTGACTTCCCAAGTTCTGCCTAATAGCGCAGACCAGCAATAAAACTGCTAGCACATTTGCAAAGCTAAGCAAGGTTCAATCTGGATGGGGGACTGCGTTCAGGTTCCTGCATTGCATGGGGTTGGACAAGATGACTCTTGGGGTACCTTGGACCCTTAGGGGACAATTCTATGATTCTATACATTTCAGCTAAGTAGTAAGTCCCATTGAGTTTAATAGGGCTTAGTCCCAGGTAATGGATTATAGGATTGAGGCCCCAGTATCTTGATCCTAGGTTTTCACCGCTAACTTCGTGGTATGAATATATTTTGCATGTTGGGACTAGTCAGGTGCCCAATTACTTCTTCTTTAATAGGAATTACAAATCTTTGAGAAGTTGAGTGGAGACTCTTGTCATATCATAAGACCAACATGCAGAAATTTCAACACAGCTAACAACAAAGGCTTCCTAAAATTGTAAAAAGGAGACATTCTCAAGTTGTGTTTAGTATAAAATCCTCATCACTGACTAGGCATTACCAGAGGGCATCTAACAGGAGTGCTTCTTAAATGCTAATTAGCAATTAGCAACTTCAGTGCCAGATTCTATGCAGGCATGTCCCATATTTAACAAAATTCATACAAAGCCCCCCACCCCCCATATTAATATACATATGGCAAATATTTTGATTTTAATGGTTCCACTAATGAATCAAGTCTAGTCAAAAGCATTTCTTAATCATTATGGGTGTGTTTAACTTAAACATTATTTAACCTTTCTGTGTATACTGGGATTATTTATTTATTTATTTATTTATTTATTTATTTACAGTATTGGGACCTTTAAAGCATACATACCTAATTTTAGTCACCTTATAAGAACTACTGATTTGTACCCAAGTGACACACACAAGCAGACTAGAAACCCATTTCTTCTGTCTCCACTGATGTATGGAGTAATTTCCTCAGATGCCTTCATTGCAATTTGCAAACACATTAACCAAAGCTATAAAACAACAGCAATCGGCGCTATCCATAACTGAGAAAAGCAGGAAAGAGAAATTTAGCAAATATAACTGATTTCTGTATTATCTAGAGGCTGGAATATACTCTACCTCAGCACAGAGAATCAGTTTCTCAAACGTCTCATTAATCTTTTTACTGGACAAAAATAAGGTTTTACAAGCCCAGCTCCATGCATTTGTCAATTCCAGGTAATAGCTTTTCAACTGGCCTGTGACTCTTCTCTCCATTTTGCAAACACATAAAATTGCTATGGGCAAACAGCAGCATGCACACAAACAAACAAACAAACAAACAAACAGACAGACAGGCAGGCACGTGTATAATATTCACTCCACATGTTCAAAGTCTTGCAGATCTTAAAGATCCTCTAAAGCAACACACTGAATCAGCCTATTTATCCTTGAATTTTATGTATACTTCTGTGGAAGTAAGTCCCATTTAATTCAATGCAGCTTACTTCTGAGTAGGCATATACTCACGCTGCTTCCTTATACAACGTCTTCTTCCCTCATCTTTGCATCCAGCAGCTACATTCTATTTTCCTTCCTCTGTTCCCTTGGTGTCGCTATTCTACTGAATTCAAGCTTAGCATTTACAGCCCCGAACACTGGTACTCTATCCTTGGAGTGTTGGGACTTCCTGACTGGTTGTACATGTACATGTGTGTTGGGTGGTCAAGCAAAAAAGAGGCCAGGGCTCGTGCATCTTTAACAATTTCAGACTTTCAGCTGAACTATTCTACCCAGCTTTCTACCCAACTATTAAAGGTACACAAACTCTATAATTTCATCTGGCCAGCTCACACTGGTGTGATTTGAACTCCCTAAATGATTTGGAAAATCTGTGGTAACAGTGGCTCGAGGCAATGCCATTTAGCCTGGGGAGGTTCCAACAAGACAGATGTCTTAGATCTTGGTGGTTCTCAGGTACATGGCATGTTCTAGACAGAGTTGCATTACCCTTGAAAGAACATATATGTTGTCAGTGTACACACTGGAGGGGATCTTCAGTGTCTAACACTGACATCTTTGGCTCCTTCACCTTCTGACATCTTTGGCTGCTTCACAGCTATGCCACAGCGACACATGCCCTGGTAACTTCTCATCTTGCTAACTAACATTAGCGTTCTTTGTGGGGCTTCTTAGCTGCAGCTAGTACAAAATGTAGTGACTGCATTGCCGAGTGGTTCAAAGTCTTAAGATAAAATAATGCAGATTTTGAAAGAAGAGCACTGTGTGCTGATTGGCTAAAGAGCCAAATTCAATGTGCTAAATATTATTTGTTTGTTTACTATTATGTTTGTATCCCACCTATCCTCCACTGAGCTCAAGTTGATGTACCTGATTCTCCCCATTTACACTGTATCCTGTAATAAGGTTGTGAGATGGGTTAGGTTGAGGGACTAACTGGCCCGAGATAACCCAATAAGCTTCATGGTTGACTGGGGATTTGAAACTTGTTCTTCCTGATCATATTCTGACATTCCTAGCCATTCCTGGCTATTGACATATAAGGTCTTATACAAATTAGACCTAAATACTTGAAGGAACATCTTCTGCCATAAGAGAGCAATCTGAGTTCATCAGAAGAGAGGCCTGTCCGGTTGTGCTGTAAATTTGCTATATGGTAACCCAGGAAAGGGCCTTCTCTCTTTCGTGATTCCCCACCTGTATAACACTCCCAACCCAGAGGTAATACTGGCAAGGGTCACTAATGCAGCACTCAGAGTCACACCTGTGCTTGCAAAGGGCTTCCCTAGTCTCCACCTCTGGCACCCACAATGGCACCCTCTGGCATTCTGTTGAAGCCAACAGAACAGATTCCAGCGAGGATGGGGTACCCATGACAGCAGCTCCAGTTTGCAAACAATCTCCCAGACTCCCAAAAGGTTGGTGACCTCTGAGCCAGCTGCTCTGCTGATTTACGCTGTATTAGTGTTTTGTATTTGTTTGATGTTTTGCTTGATTTGTTTGATGTTTTAGCAGCCCCTGATTTATGATTGCTACTGATGTGGTCTAACTCATTTTTTAAAAAATTACCTTTTTCTGGGCTTGGCTTTATGATGAAAGGCAAGTTAGGAAAACATTGAAATAATTACCGGTAAATATGTGCCATTTTAACCTTCAAAAAGAGTGTGAGTTGCAAAGCCACATGGATTATGAGTATTTATTTCTGTCTGGGACTTCACTGAGCAGAGTTGTTGCTTTTTCCAGTACCCTTTAAAGGCTTTTCAGATGTGTGTTAGGTAGAACAAGTGTAACTAAAAATTACAATTCAGCATCTTGCAAAAAGGCAAAGCATCTGATAAGGGTGGACTGAAGAGTGGAAGCCCTTCATTTTAATTTCTGTAAAAAGGAAATTTAAAATTGTGCATCAATAAATCACCAAGGGCACTTTCTGAAGTTGACTGTCATGTTTGACATTTATATTGCTGCAGTAAATATCTTCTACTACAAAACACAACCATTTTAATGAATTTCTCCTATCATCCTTGGAGTATGCAGACATGTAGACAGTTCCCCCCCTAATCTCAATTTCTCAGCAACATTGTATAGAGATAGTCTGCAAACTCAGACAGTGCAACATTTGGGACATTTTGTCCTGCTGGCCAAGTTAGGTTTCTTCTCTCCTTCAAAATGCAAGTCAGTGGCTACTGCAGCTATGTTTCATGGCCCAGATTCACGCCATATATTGTGGCATTAAAATTGGTCTTTCTGTCAGTTTCACATTAGCATATACAGCTTAATATAGAGACTCCCAGAGAGGCTCTTAAGGAAAATATATAAAACTCAAAATCAAAGCAAAATAAAAATAAAAGGGAGGGCAGAACCCATCATCAGCTAACCAGAGACAGCTGGGCTTCTGATGCAGCAATCGCTTTGCTGCTCTATGCCAGTTCGTATTGTTATTCCCGTGTTACAAGTGGGAGCTGCAACAAAGTGTTGTGGCATGAAGTGCTCGCTGTTCAGAATTCCAGCCTCTCCATTGTGTTCCCATTGTCCCCAGTTTTGACCCCAGTCAGCATTCTGTGGCCACAGAACACACTCAAGTCTTCACTGCACTGTTTGGGAGCTCACCCCTGCACCCGCTTAAGTTTTACCTGCTAAAGATTGATAGTATTTATGTGAGCTTTGGGGTTCCCCAAAGCCTGCTGATGCCTCTCTGGCATGATGTTTTGGCTATGTGAGCAATGACACTCACAGCCTGAACATTGGAAATATTGAAATGCTTGAAGCATTTATTTTAAACATTGATCCTCACATTTCAGTGGCAGTTCCGAAGGTGTTCACAGCTCAGTTGCCATAAAAGCAAACACAAAGAATGCACAAAATCAGTAACACACCCACATTAAAACAGCAGTACTCAATTAATCAAGAGTTTTCAGTTTCTAAAACAAAAACAAGAAACCAAATAGAATAAATTACAAATAATACAAAAGCAAGGCTTTTAGTAGCAGGTATTTCTTTATTTGTTCACAAATCATCTTTCATTTCCCAGTTCTAGGATGGGTCACATCAAAACCATAAAAGTAAAACTTAGTGGGGAAAATACAATGCAATAAAACAACAGAATAAAAGAGCAAGCAGCAATATAGGCCACTGATGGAATTTAAAATGTCTATGTGAATACAATTTTTTTTTGTCTGGTCCCTACAGGATAATGATGTTCATACCAGATGAATATTTTTGGGGGGTGGTATTGCAGATCTGAGGCACTAGAGCCAAAATTGACCCCTTCCTTGTAGAGGTCTATGCAGTATCTAGTGGGAAAGCTACACAGAGAACAGTTTTAATCCATGGAGAGGTTGATATGGATTAGATTTATAATCCCTTTGGGTGGTACATAAATGCCAGGAAGAATAGAGACATCTAATTAAATTACGTTTATCAAACAGGCAGGGGAAACAGTTTTTAGCTGACACGTAAAAACAACCAAAGCAGAATTCCACCAGCTGAATGCAGTTCTGCTGCACCCAACTTTTTCAACTCCACTGAGAATACTCCATCCCTGATAGTCACCCACCTCATATCTGAAGTTGACCTAGGCCTCTAACAGAGAGGCGGTAGTTCTTCACATAATTAAAGCTTTTAAGGTAAAAAACCAGTACAACTCTATCATGCCTGGGAACAAACTGGTAGGCAGTGAAGTAATTTAAGTGTTGACAATAAAAGTTCCCTCTCCCTTGTTCCAGTTAACCATTTTGCAGCTGTGTTTTGAACCAGCTGACATTTCTAGACAGTCTTCATAGACAATGTAGAGTGCAATTACAGGCAACCCCTCACCCCACAGTTATGCAGGGGTTATGTTCCAGGTCAACGAGGCATGTGTAAGCTCACCTCACCACCATCCTGCCCCACCCTGTCCTGCCCTCTTCTGGTGCCCAAAATGGTGTGCACAGTTGCATGTGCATTGACCATGTGCAAAATGAGGAGTTGCCTGTACTGTAATCCAAGGATAGCCAATGCACATGTTGTTGGATTCCAGCTCCAAGTAGCCTTAGTCAACATAGCCAATGGTACTCCAACTGTAAACTAATCTGGATGGGCATGAATAATTGTGGACAGATTAGGTTCTTTTGAGAAGAGCTGTAGCCGGTGCTGAACTTGCTTAAAAATACTTCATGCTATGGAATACATTTTGACATACATATAGAGAGCTGGATTTAACACCATTCCAAAGCTGCTGAGTTGAGTTCTCAGGAGGTCTTTGCCAGAACATGCAATGTTTAAATGTGGGAACATTTGTCTCCACAGGCATACATCCCTATGTGCATTGCCTCAATAATTTGATGTTAAGGTTTGCAGGATGCTTTTACTTGATTCAAAGCAAGCAGAACCATCTACACATTAGGGGACTTCATAAAACAGGTTCCCCAGTTGAAAAAGATATTGTATTCAGGCAAATGCGAGTAGAACCCTCTGCACTATAAAGTGCCTGATGACACAAGGCATTGTAATAGTGTTCAAGCAAACAAGTAAAAACCCCATGCAGACCTTCACCACTCAACATGAGGAAAGTTGGGGCCACAGTGGGTAGATGAACATAGGGACACTGGGGGCAGGACTGGCACAGACACCCCCGCCTCCCATCCATGGAGGCAATGTTTGCATGTTGCCTTAGGTCACAATAAACAGAACCTCAGTCTTATCTGGATATATCAGAAATAACAGTAATACTTGTAAGAATAAAGGTCTAGAAAACCACCACTATATAATGCTATATTAGCAAAGTAATTTAAATGTCTCAATACAGACAATAGTAATTTGTTCAGAATTGGAACAGAGCCAATTTAAATAAGCAGCCTTCCTCATTCTGCATTTCTATATTGGCTGCCTAGCCCCCAAACTGTGCACAGGCTGTGCATCATTAGAATACAAACAAATAATCTTAAAATAATAATGTCACTGTCTGTTGTATTTCTCTACTAGTCCCACAAGAGGCAACTTTTTCCGTCAATTGCACAGCAAGGAGACAAGGTATTACCCACCCAGCAGTATTCCATGCAGGGCTATTCATTCAGCCTGCCAAAGAAATCCCAACTCCATATGCCAAGGGAACCCAAGCTCTGAGACAATTTTTTTTTAAAAAAGCTCCATGTCTACATACAAAATAACTTAACGAAGCTAAAATTATGTATGTAAATATGTCTATTATGCATATGCATATACAAGTTCCTTATGAATGCCTCATGGGCTATGTAATACTTGCGCCTTTGCAGAATTTGGAAGGTGTTTGGGAAAAGAAGTCGTGACAAATGTAGAACAAGGGGAAAAACAGGTTATAGGTGAATCAGAATAGGAGACTGCTGAACAAGAAAAATAGCTATGTAGGGCACAGATCCCTAAACATGGGAGGTTATTGTAGAAACCTTTTGCTGATTTTCAGACGCATTTGCAGTCAATAAGGTCTAGGGACATGCTGTGGCAAAAGTGGGAATCGGTTTCCACACTCAAATAAGATTGCACATTTCTAATGTTTACTGTGCTTTCTCTTAAATACATATACTGGCCTCCTGTCTACTCTTTGATCCAGCAAAAATCCAGTCCTGAACTTGGGGAAGTACTGTAGCTCAGTGGTATAGCAGAAGGTCCCAGGTTCAATCCCTGTTGTCTCCAGACAGAGCTGAGAGAAGCTCCGCCTGATACCCTGGAAAGGTACTGCCAGTCAGTGTAGACAATACTGAAGTAGATGGAAACAAAATCAGTGAATGCACAGATCTTCTGGTGCTTGAGAAATGTTTAAAGAAAGGAAACAAACACCATTCATAGCCACCTCGCAATAATAAAGCAAGCTCACATCCACTAAAATTCTGAAGAAATCTGAAAGCTCACAGAAAATGAAGGAGAGGAAAAAAATAGAAGCCTCGTTCACAGGGGAGGAAATCTTTTGAGAAATTGGAGGTCAAGTTTCTGTATAGCAGGACTGAAAACTAACATTTTCCATGAAGAATTTGGCAGTATTCCTTATTTCTCATACCCTACTAAAACTATGTCTATATTCAACCAAACTAAATGCATTCTTCACATTTACTCCCCACTGATACCTCCTCTGTGTTCAATTTTAGAAACTAAGCTTCTTAGAGCAGGGATCTATCATCTTGTTATTCCGTTTATGTGCCATCCAACTAATGGAGCAAATTTATCATCATTGTCATCATCACTATCAACATTGCTTACAAGGAGGTGCAAATTATTTCCTTCAATTGTACCAATATATCTCTACCACCTTACAGAACGTTTCATGAATCTCACAAAGTAAGCTATAGACCAGGCTTCCTCAACTTCGGCCCTCCAGATGTTTTTGGCCTACAACTCCCATGATCCCTAGCTAGCAGGACCAGTGGTCAGGGATGATGGGGATTGTAGTCTCAAAACATCTGGAGGGCCGAGGTTGAGGAAGCCTGATGTAGACCCTGAAATCGCATTCCACAATAAATTTTCATCTTTATTGTGCACGTCAAGGTTAGTTTATAATTTTATTAGTAACAATTAATCAGAAAACCGAGATGCTCAACAATAATAGAAACACCATTTATCACATATGGGGAATATCACATATAGTAACAGATCACAGAAAGCAAGCAGCAATTTTTGCTATTATGTGGCATTAATGGACAGAGGAGTGTAAACCAAAGCAAAGGGCTAAACTGAATTTTATTAAGTACTAAATAAATATGCAGATGCCAGTCACTTCCAGATGACCTGCTCATTGCACATTCATCCTGATTTGTTTGCCTAAAGTTTATTGCAAGGCAAGGTGATGTCAGCTCTTCACTGAGCATTCATTCTGATTTATTTGAGGGGAGCTTAAATGATGTTGTGTCAAGCAACCATCCTAAACTGTCTAGTGCAGAGCTTTCCAAACTTTTCATGTTGGTGACACACATTTTAGACATGCATCATTTCTTGACATAGTAATTCAGTTTTACTAGCAAACTGGAGGTTAAACTAACCCCTTTCCAGTCTCAGGAGGAGCACAGGAAGCATTCATGCGACACCCCTACACACTGCAGCTGACACACTAATGTGTCACAACACAGAGTTTGGAAAGCTCTGGTCTAGTGTGTTTTCCCATTTAAAAAAATCCCATTTTTGGAGGAAGTGGGCTTTTTGCACAAGAGCACCAAATCAACTTTAATTGCATAACTTGAATTTCCCTGCATGTGATTGAAGCCCATCTGCAAATAGTGAACAGTCAGGAACCACCCAACCTGTCCAACAAATAAATGGTTTTAAAGATACATCCAGTAGGAACAGTAGGAGTTCCACCAAATTAATACTCTACATGTTGCGCCCACTGATTGAACCCATTCAGTGTTTCTTCATGCTGGCAGGTTGAATGTGCTGCAACATGCCTCGCTTCCATGCTACCAGGATAATGTAAGACACCTGGGAGCCCATGCTTGTGGCTCCTGTCTATGTTAGCTTCATCTCAGCTTCCAGGAGACAAGGCAGGCTCTACTATTAGGTAGAGAGAAGCAGTTGCCTCTAGGAGGGCACAGCTGTGTGTATGTCATACAGCTTGCTCTGTACCCCCTAAACTAGCTTACTGCCCTCTGCTATCCTACCACCAGAGCTGAAGTAAGAGTCAACAGTCAGTTAGATTGGGCTTCTGAATATGGAACAGGGGTTGGGGGAAACAGCATCATCTTGTCCTTCCTACAGGCAGTAAAATATCTTAGGCAATACTGATATGAAATGACACCACAGTGTAGACTCCTCCCTCATTCTCAGGACTTCTTATTGTACCCTAATGGGGCATAAGGAATTTTTATTCGCTCAATTGTCTCTTCCAAATCCCTTGCAAGTAAGGCTTAACTTTCTTTAAAACCAACTTAATAAAGGGTTATGGATCAAAACCCTTTTCTAAAGAAATACAATTTTCTTTTATTCCAATGTTTATTTTCAGAAAAGGATTTATTTATTTCCATCATAAAGTTATATCAATAAAGGCTGCAATAAGGAGGTGTTGATTTAAGCATTTCATTTAGAGCAAAGATCCTATAAAATATAAATGTTGACTTTCATTTTAGCAAAGCTGGGGTTTTCACCTATCATTGCAAACAAGAATTTTGCAGTTGGATATGTTTGGCAACTGGCTGTGCCCTTATATTTGCATAGCGCAGGAGCATCCAGCATAGGTTTAGCAACTTCATATTAATTTGGCAAAGCACACTGTTTCAACCTTTGCTAAACAAAAATGTGGGTGGAGTGACTACTAAGATCTGTGAGCGGAAGTATAATAAAGAGCATTAGAGCAGAAGTCCTAAACACTTTCCTGGAAGTAGGCAGAAGACTGTGCAGCTAACCTAAGGTGTGTTTAATACCATCCAGTTCCATAAGTCCCCATCTTCCACCTCCACAGCCATTCAAACTTCCTATCACTTCTTATCCCCTCTCTTCATATTAGAGGCATTTCCTAAGATCACCAGTGCTCCTGCTCCAGCAGCAGTTATCAATAATCCATGCATAAGGGAAGGGAGAAACATCACCATTTTTGTTGCTGCAGCCACAGCCAGGCAAGGAGAAAGGATGGGGGGAGTAAATGGCTTTTGGGAAGTGAGAAAATGAGTGACTTAGGGAAGGTGAGCTTCTGTGGCTCAGATTACTAGCCGAGCTAAGGAAGAGATGCAATGTTACCTTGGATTGCCCGCAAGTGTTCCTGAGTGTCTTGTTTTGAACTGTAAATTAGAAACTTCAGCAACATCATGAAACAACATGGAAGGTCTGCTGTCTTCGTAACCTCAAGTCATTGACTGCTGTGATGCATTAATAAGAAACTACTTTCTAAATCCCTTTGAAGCATGAACTGTAAGCATACTGTAGCTAGACTCAGGTAAAATATATGGTGGAACCAAGGATAAAAGAAAGTAAGGGCCTAAATAGTATGTGTCACATACTGCATAAATGTATAAATATATCATAAAGTCAAAGTATTTATTTAATAACTGCATTCAAGTCAAAGTGAAAATCTTTACACAAAGATAACCTACCACACTCATTTTTTCAAACTTTTTTTTTTTGCCCCGGGCTTTGGCATGAAAAGACACGAAATATGTACTCTGCAAGGGACAGAAGATGGCTATTTGTACAAATTTCCTCCCATCTTTACAGGAATATCTGGGAATGGCTAATGGTCACCTAGCTGGGAAACTGTAGCTGGGAAACTAGATTTTTTTCATCCCTCAGATGAAAAAATATGTATTGTGTTCTTTTAAGGCAGGTTGATTGCCAGAGCCTCTGACATTCCTAACCAGGCCCTGAACAGTTCCTCCAGGGTTTCCTCCTGCCAACTGAGGAAAATGTTGTCCCCACCAATGATTAGAGGCATTTGAAGACTTAAAGAGGCTGCCATGGCCTTTCCTTTCTGGTGGCTCCACTTCCTTGAGAGAGCTGTATGCCAAGTTTAAATGCTCCATAATTGATTCTACCAATGCATCCTCTGGTGTGGCTGTGGAGTAGGAGTAGCTTTAGGGAAAACATCCTTAGACTTTGACAACCATGGGAGAATCACACTGCCATGTCAGGGCAATGTAGAAGAGGTGTTGAGGGCTTCCTCTCAAGTCAACAGCTGTTCTGTCATCTGAATCTGAGTTGTCCTCAGGCCATCACTGGGATTCTGAGGCAGGAGTCATGACACTTGAGTGCCTTATTAGCCCAATCTTTAATCTGGCCCTGACTATAGCAATGATTTGCCAACTGCATTGGTAAGGTCAGAGTACATTTGAAAAATTGCTTGTCAATTGCACTGGTTCCCTGTTAGCTCCAAGGCCACATTCGAGGTGCTGGTTTTGAACGTTAAAGCCTGGTTTTGAACTTTAAAGCCATATTTATCTATTTAGGCCCTTTTAACCCACCCTTCATCCAAACAGTTCAGTATGGGGGATATGATTCTTCTCTTTCTCTTATTTTCACCACATTGTAAGATAGGTTAGGCTTTATGACCTCGTCCTGGTAGGCAGGGGTGGTGGTGGTAATCACACCCCAGAGAGACTTTTCCACTCTCTGTTGGCCTCAGAGATGCTTAATGCAAAATGAGCTATGTAGTTTTGTCCTTAATTAAATTGAATTTGGTAAATGAAAATTAATGTTTGAAAATAAATTGAGTGGTTTTTTAAAAAAAATAAATTTTATTATAAAATGAATAAAATCAGGATAAAATGAATAAAATCAGGATAAAAAAACATATTTCTAACGATAAATAAACACCTCACTGTCTGCCATGAGACTTACTTCTACAGTGGTACCTCTGGTTATGTACTTAATTCGTTCTGGAGGTCCGTTCTTAACCTGAAACTGTTCTTAACCTGAAGCACCGTTTTAGCTAAAGGGGCCTCCCGCTGCCGCCACACGATTTCTGTTCTCATCCTGAAGCAAAGTTCTTAACCCGAGGTACTATTTCTGGGTCAGCGGAGTCTGTAACCTGAAGCGTATGTAACCTGAGGTACAACTGTACTGAGTGTTCAGAGGAGTTCAGCCCAAGACCGTGCACAGGTACCAGGGAGCATGTTGCATGAAACCTGGAAATAATTACATCTGAGTAAACATTGTAAGGATCCTAGTGTAAGCGTCAAGAAAAAATATAGTGTATCTAGGAGGTTAAGATTTAATTATATATTTTTGTATAAAACAAATGAAATGTATATATATATTTATTTTTAAAGAAAATGAAACATAAAATATATGACTCTACCATAAGCCCAGGTTGCTGCTGCTGCTAATTAAAATTTAAATTGATTATTTTAGCTTTGCAAACTGGATTTCTGTTTACTTTCAAAGTTCATCTCCTATGTCAGGCCTTGTACTGAAAACATCCCTGCAATTATACCCAGGACAAAAGGAACACAGCTGAAAATACAGCAGCTGTTTAAATAGGAACAGTTCTACAAAAGGCCAAAATTGTGTTTAAGGAAACATTTTAAACGTTACTGCTATTATCATGCGCTTACACTGTGCCAACAGTGTGCTAGGTGACCTTAGATAACTGTCACAAGGAAGAAAGGATCCTGAAAAACCACAGGTCTTATTTTTTACATTATGGAAATATCCTAGTAATTGAACATAATGTTGCACTTTGATTACTGCATAAAATAAAGTCAATTTTAAGAATTTTTTTTTAATGCAGTTGAAGACAGTCACACAGAGAACAAACGTCAAGTAATTACAGACTGTCTATAGTCCCAAAGCATTTACATTATTTGATGGAGTAACCAAGTTACCAGAGAGAGGAAGAGCAGATCACTTAATTTATCTCAATTTCAGCTTGGTGTTTGATGAAGTGTCTCACCCAAAGCAAGTGACAAAAGGTCAAAAATGCCGCCGTTCATACAACACTGGAGAAATGGAACCACAACTGGTTTATTTTCCACGACTCACACTGGTAATGGCTGCCGGACACTGCAGGATCCGTTGAACTCGATCAAATAATTCAGAGTTCATTGCATCTGTTTTTATATTTACAGTCTGTGAATTTAAAGAATGATAGTGTAACTTGCAGACAATTCACTATTATAGCAAGATAATATATTTGTTGGGTGGTAAACAGGTTATTTGCTGAATCCATTGCCTATAAATCAATCTGTATTTGATTTCCCCCCTCTTGTGATTTCCCCTATCTGTGGGCTGCTTCCATCTGTTACCTCATTTGGGTCCAGGAACAATATACCGTATTTTTCTGTGTATAAGACTAGGGTTGTTGTTGTTTTGTGTGTTTTTTTTTACTAAAATATAATGTCAAAAATTAGAGGGCATCTTATACATGGATACATCTCTTCCCATTTTCTTAAATCTGAGCCCCCCCCAAATAGGGGGCATCTTATAGACAGAAAATATGGCACTTTACTACAGTTGTATAATGACAATGATCTGAGCTTAAAAAGTAGTTTAGGGTTTTTGTGCAAGAAAAAGTAAAAGAAAAACTCTGGTGCACAAACAAGATTCACAGTAATGAACAACAACCGATTTCCCTCTGGTCCACAGGACAATCTACTAACTGAAGGGCAACCTTGACTAGGACAACACCTAGGAAACCATTGGTAAAGTGGTGGTCCACACCAATTATTAAAGCAATTATTATTAACTTCCGAAATGTCCTTATAAAGTTAATAATGCAGATTGAAAACCTGTGTCGTATATACTGATACTGAAGTCAGATGTGGGTTTGTGATAGCTATGCAACCACAACAGGACTACTGAAAAGCAAGAGGGAGCATGCCTCATGAAAACTGATGGTAGAAGTAGAAAAAAAGGGGGGACTCCTAAGGGATATCCCCTGCCTTATAAAAATATCCTTCCCCCTACACACACACACACACACACACACACACACACACGATGGCATGTGAAAGTCTTCTGGAACCAAGCTTAACCGGAAACATGCTTTCTGTAACAGTTTCTGTAAGAAACTGTTGCATGCCACCCCAATCTCTAAGTGGTGCACGATTCCAGGGGTTTCAATGAGCCTACAATGGAGGGGGTTACAGCATAATCACCACAAGAGGGTATTGCTTCCCTCTTTGTCTTTCTTCCTCTTGCTGCCCCTGGGCCAATCCACTTCATCCCCTGCCTCAAACTGCAAAAGTCCTGGAAACTATAAAAGTCCTGCTGCAAGTCTTCATCTAGGAGCACTTTTTTAGGACCAGCTGGTCCAGTCCACCCAAACTGGGAACTAGGAATTCCCCTCTCTGCTTACTCCCAACATCTCTTGAATGCTTCATGGGCCCAAACAAAGGCAGATAACTGTTATGTATTGAAGTTCTCACCCTGAGCCAGCAGGGGGATACTGTTGATAGTTTTCACTCAGGTCCACATATGCAAATAAGGGTTTGAAAGTGACGTTCAGTGATTGGATAGTTACAGAAAATGGTTACTGTTGCATTCTAGTGGAGCTCTATATAAGCAGGCTGGCTGAACCCTTCAGTTCAGTTCTGTTCTGGCCTGTGAATAAACAAGAGCTGTTTGAAGAATCGCTGTGTCGTCTGATATGTTCACCCACAACTTAACAATAACCCTTTCAGTGGCTCTCTCTCCCCAAACCCATGGGACCCTTGCTGCTGGAGCCTGCTTAAGGGCTGCACCCAGTAAAGGAAGCGGTCCCTACTCTGCAAGACCATCTTGGGATGCCCAAGGAGCAAAATCTCACCTCATTAAGCAGGAACCAGTTGCTCTTCTGGTGCCTGCACACACAAAGCTTTTCCTGCATGTTCTCACATGTCTCCAATTCCTCCTGCTGCACCCCTTTTTCTGGCACCTCTGCAGGCACTGATTCGGCAGCCAATCTCAAAGTGGTGTTTTCTCCCCAACTTTTGCATCACAGAGTACCAGTCAGAGTTTTGAAAAATAGTAAAAGAGGGATTTCCCCCACCCCCACCTCCAAGCTATCATGTTGTGTAATTGGAGCAGCTGTGAGCTAGAAAGTTAAGAAGTGGATTGACATGTACTTAGTATTCAGCAATAATATTATTGGGCTTGCTGATAAGCAGGATGTTATGTTTAAGTAGCAGCTAGATATGCCAGGTGAATCAGTGCTTATCTTCATCACAAATGTGTGATGTGCAGCATTAATGGGAGTCAAGAGGTCTACTCATTCAAGCATGTTCATTAGAAACTCAGGCATACATAGCAAGGAACCCAGTCTGCATTGAATCTGAAGACCGTCAAGACTCTGTGTTGCTGAACATTTTAAAAGAAACCTGCTGCTCAAGAGTTGATGGCCTAGAAACATTTCTTCTCTTGCGCTTGTTGTCTGTACTCAGAATGATGGCTGCCAATTTGCGACTTGAAAGTAATGATAGCATACCACAGGCCAAATAGTCTATATCACACCAGGTTCCGGGAATCCAATTTCAGATTGATTTGCCTTCTCAACATTTGCTGGAATTTCCATTCCTTTCTCCCTATGGTGCACTTTCTCCTGTCTTGCAAAAATTTCTGAGGTACCATTGTGACATCTGTTTTCCACTTTGCATTCTCACTTCAAATCCTCCTCACACCCTAGCCATTTTTAGAGGAATACAGATTTTTGCAAGGAAAGCAGCTATCAATATTTAGTGTAAACATTTCCCAGTTCTGACTTTTCTTATTCCCAGTTATTGACTATGATATGTACTGCTCTCTTCGCCAGCTTCTTCCAGCTGTTCACATATTCCTCCTGGCTACACCATGCTGTCTGTACCTTTTGCTGACATCAAAATCTCACTTCATATCTCATTAGAACAGATATGACTAATATGCCAATTCTAAGCACTGTAATTTGGAAATTCATTCCACTGAAATCAATTCTATTGACACCATTCAAATCTGTTTAGCGCCAGATTGAGAGAATACCTGGGTCTTTTTTAAAAAAAGGAGTCAAAGGATCAACCCTCCATGCATAAACTCCTTAATGTTCTCACATGTCCTTGTCTACCTTTTCTCTAACTCAGCCATGGGCAGTTCCTCAACCAGATGCTTTCTAATAACCCACCCCATGACAATAGCTTCCTATACTGGGTACAGCCCTTAATGTTTGATGTTTTATTGTGTTTTTAATATTCTATTGGGAGCCACCCAGGGTGGCTGGGGAAACCCAGCCAGATTTGGTGGGGTATACATAAATTATTATTATTATTATTAGTTTTAATAATTGCACCACTTTGAACTTTGGAGCAATGGACTATAAACTTAAGAACAAATAATTAAATTAGATACACGGTGTCAGGGCCGCCTCAGGTCCCAGCTCACAAGAGACCAACGCCAAGTCCACTTTATTTACAAAAGTCTTTATTGAAGTACATTGTTTGTTCCACAGCCGAGACGTGGGGCTGCGCGCCTCGGCTGTGGAACAAACAATGTACTTCAATAAAGACTTTTGTAAATAAAGTGGACTTGGCGTTGGTCTCTTGTGAGCTGGGACCTGAGGCGGCCCTGACAGTAAGTCCCCTCTCTGCTTCCTGCTCTGCTCCGCCTGTCACACTGGGAACTCCACCCTCTTCACTCCGTTCTGGCTGGGAAGCCTGCCCCGATCTCCCACTCCCACTCGGGGTTTCCCTGCTGCTCCCCTGCTCCTGACGAGTCCCCCCTGTGGCTCCCCTTGGCCTGACCAGGGGTGCCCCCTTTTGGGAATCCTCCGATTCACTTGAGAGACTCATGAAAACCCTCAAGTCATTGTCATCCTTCTCCTCCTCGTTCCTGGATTCTTCCCCCTCGCTCTCAGTCTCCTCCCTCATCTGTGCCTCTCTCCCTGAACCCCTGACACACGGGAAGACCAATAGATTTCCCCCCCTTTTCAGCTCATATTACTTAAACTTCATTAACTTTATATATTTAATTTGTACCTTGCTATTTGATCAAGGATGCTTAAAATATTTTCCAGTGAAAACATCCACAGTGTTAAGTATTTACCAAAAGGTAAGTAAAACAAGCATACTTTTAACTCTGACAGTACATTTTAAAGGAAGTGTGTTCTGAAAGACTAGCAGAACATCACTCATAATAATAGCTGTCATATAGTAATAAAGACAGAGATGTCAGGAAAATGCTGCCAAGATTCTTGGGGTGGGGGAGGTAAAAAGGAGATGAAGGACGGATACTATGTGTGGCAACATGTAAGAGACTCAGGAACTCTGCACTATGGAAGAGGTGGTGTTAGCATGCAAAGTACTCACATCATTTGATTCTACCATGTGGCCACCCATCAAAATCATTACTAGAGGAAGCAGCCATTCTGAAGTAGCATCCAAGATGCTACAATAATTTCAGAATAGCATCCTAAGGATCAAATTCCAAATGCACCCCCAATGAGGAAAGGGGAACAGGTATGCTTATATAAAACTACTCAAAAGAGCACCACGCTGGAGCAGGCAAAAATGTAGCTCCACCTCATTCCTATGGGACCAGATTGAATTCATGCTGAAGTAACACACACTGTCATTTGCAATGCCATGGAACCAGACCATAAGATCCAAATGAAACAACAAAGTTAAAGCCATATTGGTCACTTCAGGGCATTCCCTAAATGCAGCACTATTACTATAACTACTACTACTACTACTACTACTACTATTACTGGTATTATTACTCACCCTCACCAGCAGGTCTCTGAGTGGGTTACAACAATTAAAAATAGTTAAAAGCAATGGATTAGAATTAAAGGTAGGAACATACATGCTTAAAATGTGCTGCTGGGAAACAATTTAAGAAATCCTCAGTGCAAATGATGGTGGGGTTTTTTTGGGGGGGGAAATCTCGGGGGAGGGGGGACTTTAGGCACAAAATAGAAACAGGACTTTGTGCCATAGACTGATTAAAAGAATGTTGTCCTAATTAATTCTGGATAGTACCAAAAACACGACACAAACATCCTTAATTATTTAGCTTCCATGTCTCCTTTAGCATTAATCTTTACTCCTTGCCTTTATCCCGGAAATGGGAACATGGTACATAAAACCTCACATCGGAGGCTGTGATCAATTTAGCTGCAAAACAGTGTGAATATGAAATTGAGTATGTGGTTTAAGTGAGCTGTGATGCACATCTAGACATACCCAATTTAAACTGAATAAGCTAGTGGCAGGAGTTCAGGGCCACGCATTATCATCTGCAGCATAGCTGCATCATTTTTGAAATAGCTGGTGAGAAACAAAACAATTCCAGACTAGAGGTGGGGAGCTGGAGCTGATAAAAATAAAAATAAAAACCATGAAATTCTGAATAACTTGAACATCTGTATTCTGAGAGGATTAGATTTGGCATGCTTAATCTTTAATCTTTGAAATAAAAATGTATTGTTTTATTATTCTTAGGAATCAACTGTCATACTGCTCGAACTCCAACTTTCTTCTGAGGAAAATAGGAACGTCCTATTATTATTATTATTACTACTACTACTACTACTACTACTACTACTACTATTATTATTATTATTCTATTTATACCCCACCCAGCTGACTGGATTGCCCCAGCCACTCTGAGCAGCTTCCAACATACATTAAAACATAATAAAACATTAAACATTTTAAAAAAACTTCACTATACAGGGCTGCCTTGAGATGTCTTCTAAATGTTGTATGGTTATTATCTCCTTGGCTTGAGGAACACATAAATCCATACCCTCCAACACACACACACACCCCTACACCTTCAGTAACTTGCCCTGCTATCTTAAAATAGTTCAGATCTTGGCTAGAGCAACAACTACAGCTGTCACACATTGCTTAGCATGAGGGTGAGCACGTAAAACTGCTACATGAGGACAACAACACAATAAAATGGCCAGACCAATTTAAAGCTAGTCTGGGAGCAATAGTCATTATATAATTATAAGCAGGCACAATTTTGTTGCTATACAAGCCTGATAACTGGTCCCAGCATACCAAATAACTCACTACAGTTATAAATCTAGCATAACAAATTGTGTATCTGACTATCTGGGGGGAAAACATATCTTATTTCCCACCAGGAAATTACCTGTTGACTAATGGAAACACATAGATCTCTGCCCACCACCTGCCTAGTGTGATTGCTTATTTAACACGTTGGAAGAGAGTAACACTTTCCCTCAGAATCACCTCTTGCTGAAGTTAATGAACACTTTGTGTTGTAACGTTAACGAGTCATAGATTTATTTTCCCCACTGAGTTTATTATTTGCTGGCAAGAATTACTTCTTCTTCTTTAAATGGACCTTCCTTCCTAATGCTGAGTGGCATATATGAGTAGCCCTACTTAAATAAATGGCTTACTTCCAGAGCACTACTTACTGCAGTTTTCTATGCCTTTGGGAAAGTGAATTTCAGGGTCACGGTTTCCAATCATTTCGCTTTTGTCTTAGTCATTCATCTATCTTTAAAAAACAAACAAACAAACAAACAAACAAACAAACAAAAACCTTCTGCTTAAGATCACAATAATTACCTTGCTGGATCAGATCCAAACTAGCATTTTGTTTCCAACAATGACCAGCCGTATGTCTCTGGGAAGTTCACAAACACAGCATGGTCATTTAAAGCCATCCTATGTTATTTGTCTCCAGCATATATATCCAGATATTTCCTGCCTCTGAACATTGAGAATGTATTTAAACCATGACAATTAAGTTGTTGACAAGTCTGTCCTCCATAGGCATTGTACTGATGAGTAAGTAGAATGTGTGCAATCTATATCTATCTATATCTTATCTATCTATCTATCATCTATCTATCATCTATCATCTATCTATCTATCTATCTATCTATCTATCTATCATCTATCTATCTATCTATCTATCTATCTATCTATCTATCTATCTATCTAATCTATCATCTATCTATCATCTATCATCTATCATCTACCATCTGTCAGCTAGAGGTGTGCATCAGGACAAGTTACAAAGCAAACTGGGGTGATTTGGGGAATGTTTCCATGTTTCTAAGCAGCATTGCACCACTAACAAGGAGTCTCAATGTGGCTTCTAAGTGGCTCTGAGCCTTTGGCTTTTTATAAAATGTGCTGCCAAAACCAAGCCAACTAGGAAATCAGCCAGGGATCAAGAGGGGAGTCGGAGAGAGGTGGGAGGATATTTCATATATATATATATGGTTTACAAAGGTATGTGCAATGTCTCTTTTTTCAAACTATTTCATTTTGATGGACAGGTCTAGTTTTCAATCACAGTGAATTGTTTCCCCAAGGCACTCCATTCACAATGTTTGGGGGGAGGGATTAAATTTGGTGTGTGTGTGTGTTGAAGTGGATCTATGTTTTCCCCAATGCAAGTCAATGGAGAGATTGCCATTGCATCCCAAAAAAATCTATGGAAGGACAGAGGCCCATCTCCCAACGACCCTTGAGGCAAAAGTCTACCACATCCTTTCCCTATGCAAGTCAATAGAGAAACCTCTCCATACTCCTTTTCCCACCCCTTCCCCATATGATCCCTATGATTTAAGTCTGCCCTTGTTGGAGAACCACTACAGGTATCATTTGGAATGGCCATGGGGGTGAGGGGACCATGCCTGCAAATTGAGTAAAATTCTGACAGAAAATAAAGAAGCTTTAGACTTTTGTTTTGTTTTTGTTTTTAATATAAAATATGCCTTGGACAAAAATAAGTTTGCAATATTAATTCTATTGGGAGAGAAGGCTCGTCTTCCTCTAAATTTCATCCACTTTGGCAAAAAGTTATAAACTTATTTTGATTCCCTGTTATATTTTTTGGGGAAACCTTGAGCTTGTTTTATACAGAGTGGCACAGAAGCTGAATTACAGATTGGAGCAGAGAAGTCACAGAGTAGAAAGAAAATGGAATTCTTAAAAATGCAAATTTCTCCTGAGTGCTGTAGAAGTATCAGCAAACTTGGGGGTAATCCTGAGATATGTGCGAGAACAAACAACAGCAACAACAACACTTTCAGACTGAGCCAATTCAACCCAAACAAGCAAATGTTACGGCTGTGGCTACTGTTTTATATGTAGTCCAAACAGCTTATCCAATACACAAGAGAGAGGGGATCAGCAGACTTCAGGGGAACCAAGAGATTTGCAAAAATAAAAAAACAACAACCCGCCCTTCAACGGGGGGGGGGGGGGAATCCAAACAAGATTTGGATTATGCGCAACAAGAACTGAAAATAATGAGGGTCTAGGGGAGGCTAACTCTAAAGGAGGAGGCAAAAAACGGAGTGAGGGAGAGAGGGGGCATGAAATGGTGCGTGTGGCTGGTTAAAAGGAAGAGTGAACTTTTATTGAAAGTCTAACATGCCCCCTTTTAAAAAGCATACAAGATTGTCCACTGGTGCATCCTGTACCAAATACTCCATACTTTCTTTTCATTGCTCCAAATGTACTGCCAAACAATTTGACTGGATGACCCAATGTTCCGAAAGAAATCAATTTATCTCATTTTTTCTCTAAATGCTGTTCATACTGATCATGTTCCTCTTTAGAGCCATAAAACTCCTTGGGTACAATCCCTAACTGTTGAGCTTACACCATGCGAGAGTGCAGTAGCAGTAGGGTACAAATACTCTTCTATATAAAAATCTTCTTGCACTTAGGAAGCTGGAGGCAGATCTGGTCCCTCGCTCCTTGATGAGCTAGTTATTTCAGATTTTCATGACAGCAAAATGTTGATGCCTGTAGCACGTGCAGACTGACTGGATATGCATTTTCTCTGCAATCTGCCCCATGAAACAAAACATGGAAAGTGTGCACAGAAGATGAGTTAAAGGTGCATTTCATGCAGAAGTTCCTTGGGAGACTTTCTTCTCTCTTACGGACCAGCCCGGTCACTGAGATCATCCAAGGAGACCCTCCAAGTGTTGCCACATGCTTCTGAAATCAGCCGCTCAGCTAACCAGATTAGGGCTTTTAGGGTTATAGCACACTCCTCATAGCAATAAGGCATGTACCAAAAATTTTATGTTTCCACCATGTGCTGAAGACTTTTTCTTTGTTCACCTAAGCATTACTGGCCACTGTGAAGGTGTGGAATTGTAGTTCATTGCTGCTTGTATATTGTTTTAGTGCATATGCAAGAAATATTCTGTAAACTGAGATTTTTGTAAATATCCAGGTGGTTAATAAGTAAATAACATTTAAATATGGGGAGAAAGATTTAGCTCTGCTCTTTAGTCTTTTTTCTTTCTTTCAGGGAGAACTGCTGTGATTTCTCCAGCTCTACAGCATCCTGTTTTGAGAGAGAGAGCAGAGGAAATGCAAGCAGTAATCCAAACGTAGCTACACCACAGATTTATATGATGGCATGGTGACACTTGCTGTTTGCTTTCAGTCTCCTGTCTAATAATTCCTAGCACTGAATTTGTCTTTTCACTGATGCAGCTCAGAGCTGACATTTGCAGTGTGCCTCCTACTAGAAACACTCTTCCCCCTACCCCTGAGCAGTCACAGCCAATTCAGAATATGAAGTTTCATTATTTCTGTGGTTCTTCCAGTGTGCGTTACTTTAACATTGACAGACTCCTGTCTGCCATTTTGTTGCCAGGTCATCAAGTGTGGAGACTGCCTGGGTAATGATGCTTCATCTGAAAACTTGGTTATCTCATAATACTCTATTTTTTTAACTTCTAACATCATAAATCATCAAAGGGCAACTTGTGGCCCACCATCATCCCTGATTACTTATTCTGATGTCCGGGGCTGACAGGAGTTGAAGTCCAGTTGTTGTTTTTCTAAAGGCTACTGACTTAACATTGATGCAAGAATGTAGAACTTGGACCACGGGAGATATAAATTTACCTTATGCAGAGAGAGCCTGTTAGAAATCAGTTATTATAGCATCTGTGGGGATGTAGACTCTGTTGACATGCCCTATTTGGACCTTCTTCTGAACATAGCTGTAGCAGTATGTGTTGGGCGAGAGTGTGGAACTGTGCCTACTAGATGTGCTGCCCCCCGTCACATTCCCACCATATTTGTCTGCTCACCATTTACACACATGGGAGAACATCTGCAAAGTTGACTCTGCATTTGAAAGTCTAGGGGTAGGAAAGATCATGTTCTCCCAGATGTTGCTGGATTACAACTCCCATCACTCTTGACCATGGATAGGCAAACGAAGGCCCGGGGGCCGGATCCAGCCCAATCGCCTTCTAAATCCGGCCCGTGGATGGTTTGGGAATCAGCGTGTTTTTACATGAGTAGAATGCATCCTTTTATTTAAAATGCATCTCTGGATTATTTGTGGGGCCTGCCTGGTGTTTTTACATGAGTAGAATATGTGCTTTTATTTAAATTGCATCTCTGGATTATTTGTGGGGCATAGGAATTCGTTCATTTTATTTTATTTTTTCAAAATATAGTCCAGCCCCCCACAAGGTCTGAGGGACAGTGGACTGACTCCCTGCTGAAAAAGTTTGCTGACCCCTGCTCTTGACCATTGGCTACACTGGTTGGGACTGATGGACAATGTGATTCCCAACATCTGGAAAGCACCACATTAGGTGCTCTGGGCATCCATGCTCAGAGTTCCAAATAAAGGTAAGAACCTGTGCATGAACAGTGGCCATCCCTTTTGAGGCACACACAACCTCCAGTATGTGGATGGCAGGGGAGAAAGATCTGGAGGCAGTGCCAGCAGCTACAGACCTACTCATCACTACCATGCAATTACAACTGTGTTGGGAATGCCGAAACAGGCTGGAGCTGAGTAAATGGGTTCTTTTTAAAATTGGTTTGGGATATCACCAGTTTATAATGGCAATGATACTTAATGCACATCTAACATTCAACATGGAGGTATTGGGAGTTTTGCTTATTTAAATGCTTCTGAAAACTAGGGGCTGGGAACAGCAGGAAGAAAGAGTGCTCTTGTACTCGAATCTTGCTTACTGGTTTCCCACAGGCATTTTGTCGGCCACTGTGAAAACAAGATGCTGGACTAGATGAGCCACTGGCCTGATCCAGCAGCCTCTTCTTATGTTCTTATTTTAACACCATCTCAAAAACGATCATCAAAAAGCCACTCTATGATCTCCTATCCCTCTAAAAAAGCCCCATTTTAATGCCTTGTTAATGCAGCGATGCCAGCCGACAGATAGCATTGCTCATTCTAAAGCTATGCCCAGTCCACAAAACTGGCTGGACACCGTAGTGTTGTTATGCCACATAATATCAGGTCTTCCAGCAAAGCTTGTTAAATCCAGCACTCGCCAATTAACTGCCATTGAGGGGTTGTTGGTCATAGCCATGTAATTGATTTACATCTCTATTGTCCTGCTTGAGTGGACACTTGTTAAAAATGAATATAAGGGGAAACACAGCTAGTATCTGGATGCAGGTAAACCCCGTGGTGTGGAACGAAAGAAGCCATGGTTATTAAAAGCTGAAAAGGTAAAATGTCAGCTGTAGGGATGGCAAAAGATGGAGAGCAGCATTACACTCTCATGCCTTCTCAACTCCTGACACCAACCTTTTAAGGATTATTCTGTCGACTGAACATCAATTGCTCAGACGAGCACACAAATGATAAGTGAAATAAGAAGGGGGTGGGAAGCCCTAATTAAACTGTCAATCACCATTAATAAGTTGCATTATCTTTTGTGAGAATTAACCATTTAAAGGTGACACCACCCGATTATGAATGATTTAGGCCTGCCCTTCTGCTTAAAAATGCTAAGAGCAAGTGGAGCTGGTGAGCCCTGGGCATTTTGGGTCTGGCCTTCCTCTTCCTTTCTCTTACAATTTGTACACTATGGGGGTAGGGAGCGATAAATGCCTCACCAACTGTATGCAATTTGGCTTCGTTAGCAACATGCCAACAAGTTGGGGGGGGGGAATTAAGTTTGAAAACAAGAAAGCTAACTTCAAATGATCCCCTTTCTCTACTAGCTTTAGAGTGTCCACATGTGAGGACAAGCTTGTCTTAACTCGTGCCCATAGAAGACTGTTCAACATGTCTTTTGCTCAGTTGAGAAAATACAATGAGCCAGAAGTCTGTTTAACCCTTACCAAGAGACAAAAATGTTTCGAAGCTGATTCTCAGGGTCAAAGTGAAAGATGAGATCTTATTGTTTTAGTAATGAAAAGTAGAAAACAGCCAGATGTGATAGGTAGGGATGGAATTTTCTGAATATTTCAATGTCAAGGCTATTCACACAGATTCCACCCTCCCCCCAAAATCTGATTCATTCTTTAATCCTAATAAACTCCCCATTCTTTTAAAAATATGACCAATTATCTCATGTTACATGCAAACATACAATGTTTTATGCATATTTACTCCAAGGTTCCCAAAGTAACCAGCACATAAACTGATAGATACGATAATGCGTATAACTGTTAAAATATGTATGCATTAATATATATTTAAAATGATACTGTAGAAATATAGTACAGGATAGGGTACTCTTTTGCACCTGGGGTGTGTGATGATACAACGTCCAGTCTGTTGAACACAGAAGGGGATTCCATTCATTACAGCCTTCTTGTTCTCAGCTGAAATAGATCAAATTATGCTAAAGAAAGGAAATGTTCCATCCTGCCTGCACCTGCTCACCTTTTTATTTGCAGGGAGATAACAGCGAACTAAAAAAAACAACAACCCTCTCCTTACAAAGCCAACATACCAGATGTGCTTGATTGTCCCACCTGCTGTCCAGTCATAGAACAAAGCAATAAACAAAGTCTTTTTCATGGCCCAAACACACACAAAAATACCAAAGATGTCAACTCAAAGCCACTGCTCATACAGAACACTGTTTTCCTTTTGCCTTGCAACTACTTTGCTCAGAGTATGGCCAAAATGAAAATGAAGAGGAGGCTCCAAGGGGAAAATATATATATATATGTATATATATATATATAATAGAGTGGGCTGCCCTTGCTCAAATCTTGACTGCTTCCATTTTCTAAAGAAATGCAAAGATGAAATCAAACTCACACCTATTAAAAGAGGTCCATGCACCAACTTGCCACCTGTGCGTAATTTTGTTGTGGAACAATTGCAAAGCATCCTGCCCTTCCACGCCCAATGATTTCACTGTGACTAAGCCACCATTCTGATTAGCCCCACTGAACTGCATGATTAACTATGGATGTTTTGTTTAGGAAATGAATCCAAACATAAATGTGCATGAAAGAATCACAGTGTAGACGAATGTGATAATTAACCATACATTCCAAAACCTTGCTCGGAAATGTAACAGGGAATCCTATGGGAACCTCTTTCATTTCCTTATTGTTTGGACCATGGTTTGTTTTGTTGGAATGCTGAAACAGTGCCTTGTGAACTGTGTTGCCTCAAGATAGCGGCGTATGAAAATAATAAAAGAAAAACTTAAGCTACAAGAAGCGTACTAGGTTTCCCCTCAGTATTAGCTTGATTTTGATGCAAGGCTTTGAAGGCTGTCTGCCTAACCACAGCATCTAGCTGCTACTTGTATTTCCTTTCTTTATTACATTTTCAGAATTAAAAAGGAGATAAGCACCAACACAAGCAACTGTTATCAATATCAAGGAGACACACGCGAAAGATATTGCAACAAAATGAAATTTCCCATGTCAATAGCAGACAGACTGCATCTGGAAAGTGCAAGATAATTAAATCGGGGAAAGTACTACAACTTTTAGACCTCTTGTAGGGATGTGATATGTCTCAAACAGATAAGCATTTGCACTTTAAAAAAACACACCAAGATGTAATGTCACATTATTTAAGGATACAACATGAGATACAATTCTTTCCAATTTTGACATTTTGCACCTAGTCATGAATGATTGCTGTGGTCATTGTCATTATTACAGTGTTTGAAGGTTTTGTATTCATCATTATCAACCTCTGCACATTGCAGCATTTTTATTCAAAGAAGACAGGTCTGTAGGCTACCAAGAGTGCAACTCTAGATGTGTCTATACAGAAGGAAGTCCCATTGGTAAGAGTGTACTGGACTGCAAGGTGGCAGAACTCTCTCCCTCTGTCGTGTATGAATGAATCAGCTGCACCCAGGTTTGCTCATATCTGCTGTAGGCATATGGACCCTAAAGTGCTGGCCAAGGCTGAATATGGCCAACAGGTTAGCCACTAGTCACCCCTGCTATAACACTTTCCTGGGATGAAGTTCTATTGGCTGAGTAAACTTTTGTGTAAACATACATAGGATTCCAGTGTAAGTGGAGAATCTAAGTATAAGGGGGGGGGATGTAAATCTAATTCTCATTAGTAATTTATAAAATTGCTAGACAGAAGAACAGTTGGAGACCACATTTTAATGAGCTGCAGTGTTTGTCATCATAGACCACATTCACCCCAAATGATATCATTAAAGTCAGCAAAAAGAGCTGAACTGTTGCACTAGCTTTTCATCAGTCTTTTCAGATCAAGGTGAAATCCTCTGTGGAACAAAAATATTCTGCAGAGCTACTTTGGTCTTGTACCTTATCTGTTGGATCTCTGAAATGAGGTGAAGGAGGCTGAGGTTGAGGCTAAAAGGCTGATCGCCGCCCACCCACCCCCCACCCTCCAAAAAACCTAAGGCCATTCATGGAATAGTCTCCTTTAAGAATCTCACAGGGACCAAACAGATTCTGTGCCAGTACAATTATTGCCATGAATAGATTTGGCATTCTTAGTATTGTGAGAAATTCAACGCATTGGATACATATGGGTAGATATTTGCACAGCGATACAGATAATGGGAGATTCTCATGCTTCAGAGCTAAACAAAAGATATGTGGGAAATGATCCTAGTAAATGCAGGTGAATGTAGACAATGTAATGCAGACAAAGAGCCAAATGCTGGTGTACAGTTGCTCCCATTTGCACCACAAATGGATGCGGGACCAAGAGTGCAACTATATCACAGATATAATCTGCTGGTCTAGACTTGGCACTCCCTTTCCAAGACTGAAATCCACTGGGTGTCACATTGCTGATGGAAGTCAACCATCAGCAGAATAGGTTTGGAGACAATTTTCTGTTTTATCTCCTCCCCCCCATGTAGCTACATTCACCCTTTCCCCAAATTGCTCCAGAAAGATGGTTGGCACTTCAGAGACATTTGGTGGGTGGGGTGAGGGTGGGGGCAGCAGGGAGAAGAAATTGCCAAAATATTGCTTCCCTCCCCATTCTGTCAATGCAGTAACATTCAGTGGTTAAACTTTTAAGGAAGCTGGAGGTAAGAAAATAGCACCACATTGAAATCTGTCACTTGAAAGCACTGTTTCAAGTCACTCCATGGTAAGGTTGCCCTGCACTTGACTCCCATAAAAACCTCTTTGCAGATGCACTTTGAGAATCCAGTAGGAACAAACCAGCTGTTCTCAAAAGCCACGTTCAAGGGAGAAACCAGTGAGTAACTGAGTGAGCCATGTGGTGGTCAGTGGAAAAGTTATCCCTGTGCTGGATCAATCATAAAACATTTGGATTCTCTGCTCCCTTTGTCTTTCTTCACACTTGATTAGTATCCAGGATATTAAAGAAGCACAAGCAAGGAAAAACATGTGCAAACGTATCAACTTCTACAACTTATATACTGTTATATAATGGATTGTGGTGGTCTGAATGCCATATTGGGGTCCCCTCCAAGCCTATGGCTTTAGATGGAATTCTGTAGCAGACGGAGCTGCTGAAGTGATCAAACCAGTCTAAATTAATTGCCCTAGCCAAGCCTGCTAAGCATCCCTTATCATATCTAAAGGGTTGGTCAAGTACACGTGTGTTGCCATAAAAATAATGAGCTTGTGATGCTTCCAGAAGGAAGGAGCAGGCCCTTCCCTTCTAACCCTCCTAGGGGGTAGAACAATAGGCTAGGGGCTAATCTCATCTGGAGGTGGGAAGACACAGAAGACACAGACTTGGTCTTTGTGCAAAGTCCAAACCTACAACTTTGGAGGTCCCCTATGAAACCTAATGGGGGAGCAAGATCTGTTAGGAGTGTTGATGCTGTGAGCCCTTCCATCTCAATCCCAGCTTGCATATAAGTATAAATAAAACCACATATCACAGAGAAACTACAGTTTCTAGTTACCTTCATTCCAGTGACCTGAAATATGAGCTGGCACCCTTGAAGTATCTCACCGCTCAGAGTTTGGGGCGTACGTCACAATACATTTTTAAATCTGGGCAGTAGAACGTCAAATTCAGCAAGTCTTTCTGTATATCTGTCTGTCATGGTGCCAACAAACTGAAATACTTATTTACCCGTACATTTCTGCTTTTCACTTCATCTTCTTATAGCTTAAGGGTACGTGTGAATAATCTGCTTAGTAGCACTTTGCCTGAGGATTTGAAACACAATTAGGTGTGCGTGCAGCACTTCACGCTGTCGTTCATAAGGTGACTTCATGTTCAGATCCCAAAACATTTGCCAGTTTGTATATAAATGAGGAAGACTTATCGGCAAGACCAGGCTGAAACACGGGTGACTTATTTAACTCCCTGTCACGTTCATAAAATATGTCCCAGAAGAAGCTAAAAGGAACACAGATGACCACAAAAGAGGAATGCAAATTAATGCTCATTATCTCCATGATCACACACCTTCAGTACTCAACGTTTGTTTACAGTGGGTGGGGATATTGAGTAAGTGATAAAAGAAAATAACCATATTTTCTCAAAACACGTAGAAAAGGACTACAGAAATTTGTGCTGAAACAAGGATAGAAAAGTAAGAATATGCCAAGGTCTGTCTTGGTAGTGTAGATCTCTCCCCCCCCCCCCACTTAATTATTTTACTGAGTGTTAATTACTTGAGTGAGTTCTCTCTATAATTGCAGCGGCAGAGTTGGACTACGACCTTCAGGATATGCTTTATTCAAAACTTTAACTTTAATAGTACATAGCTATGGACATGTACACCTCAGTTTTGCAATGCATTTACTTGTAAATAATATTATGAGTCCAAGGGAGATCATTGGCATATAAAACCTGAAATTTAAGAGGTCCTTTCACAGTGCTCCCACTCCCACTCCAGCCAATAATGAGGGCCAAAAGAGATGTGATGTTAAAGTATGCCTTTGCATTTAAACTGCAGGTTTAAAGCAAATGGCAACTATTGGAAGGGGAATTCCTGCAACCGCAGCAGGCTAAGAGGGGGATTTTGATCCTTTCTGCTCCTGCTGTGGTCCTGGGAAAAATTCCCCCTCTGGAGTAGCTAACTGCATTGGGTACTATACCACATCTACTTTGGCCTGCAGAGACTCCCACTAATGCAAATAGGGTTGCATTGATTTGTGAACCCAGCAGAAGTTAATTATGATGAGTAAGTCTCTTGCGGCTTATTAGTGGCAACCAAGTTCTACTTTGCTTTCAATGGGATTTAGTCAAAGTGTATTTTTCTGGGATGCCTCCAAATACTTAAATGCTTAAAGAACACAACAAGGAAATGATGATAGGAATTGCTGGATGTCTAGTGCCTTATTTTTAGGAGTTGTTCTAAATGTTCTCACAGCGCCCTTATATTTGGTCAATGAATAAAGAGCATATATGAGCATATATGAGGGACGCGGGTGGTGCTGTGGGTAAAAGCCTCAGCGCCTAGGGCTTGCCGATCGAAAGGTCGGTGGTTCGAATCCCCGCGGTGGGGTGCGCTCCCGTTGCTCGGTCCCAGCGCCTGCCAACCTAGCAGTTCGAAAGCACCCCCGGGTGCAAGTAGATAAATAGGGACTGCTTACTGGCGGGAAGGTAAACGGCGTTTCCATGTGCTGTGCTGGCTTGCCAGATGCAGCTTGTCACACTGGCCACGTGACCCGGAAGTGTCTCCGGACAGCGCTGGCTCTTGGCCTCTTGAGTGAGATGGGCACACAACCCCAGAGTCTGTCAAGACTGGCCCATACGGGCAGGGGTACCTTTACCTTTACCTTTATGAGTTTAGGAAGATGCCTGACACTACGGGTGACTGACAAAAGGAGCATAAAGATGAAAAAGAATTTGACACAAATGTTGCAGGCTGATAAGAAAGCTCACTGTTAATCTAGTCATAAATTTATATTTGGGGGGGGGGGGGAAACACCTCAGATTAAAATGCTTAATACATATAGGAACCAGACAGACAGACAATCTTTACATTCCAGAAATAACTAACCACTAGTGCCTATTCAGTTGAGCATTAGGGATATGGATCTCAGGATTCGACTTGCAGCATGGAAGTCTGTGCTGCCACTACCTACCCAAATACACTGCAACTTCTAATTTTTTTGAACATCTAATCACTAGTTGTCTGCAACCACTTGAAACACTCTAGGGAAAATAAGATTCAATTAGTTATACATGATTCTGAGTGTCTGGACATAATTAACTTGAATTAATATAATCATTATTAATACTATAAAATGTCAGCATTGTGGAATTCATTTACTGTTTCTGAATATTTAAAGATGTAAGAACCTGAATTAAAAGACACAGTTCCTAATTCTATTACAACTAACTTGAGCAAGCTTTACCCCTGGTACCCCAAATCCACAGTATTCTCACTGACGGCAATTGAACAATTCTGGAAGAGATGGACCTTGAGCTTGTTTGGAGGTTCTAGCAGGGGAGCGCAGCTATCATATACCCTTGACCGAAGAACGGTACACTCCTTCTATCTGGGATGGTCGTCCTCTTCCACCGAGCGCGCAGCTTCGGGAGGGACGCACATGGAGCGGTGAGGGAGGAAGGGGACACCCGCCTAGCCAGCCAGATCAGCCGAATCAACCCTGGCGATCAATGGGGTGACAGATGTCGCAGCCAGATCGCCCTCACATCCTTCTGGAAGAGATGCATTATCTAACAATGCAGAAGTTCTTTGAGGCAATTTCAGACATCCAAAAGCCCTATTCAGGCATTCTGGCTCCCATGAAGAGCAAAGCAATGGGAGTAGTCTCTAATGCCACATGTGCTAAGAAACCCCTTGTCTGATATCCAAATGCACAATTGGCTCCAGATCAAGAAAAAGCCTTTGTAAATATGACTGTATACTTGAAGGCACTCTCCTGCAGACATTTGTTTTGTAAGCATGGATATCAGGAGAAGTGGTGTATTGGTGTACAGCCCAGCTCCCGTATTGCTCTTCATGGGATCTAGAATGCCCAAGGAGTGCTAAAACATTATCCACGAGATGTTCCCTGATTGCTCCATGAACTCATTCAAATGGCAAAGGCAGAATATCACCCAAGGACACCCAGCATTGCCAGAGTGATTACCGAGATCAAAATAGCTGAAAAAGGTGTTGCCACGGACTCAAAAAATGCCACCAGAAAGCTGCAGCTATATCAATGGATGCCCCAGACGGCACATTGGCCTGGTTCATAATAAACCACAAACTAAAACAAACTATGGTTTAATGTGAATAGTGCAGTGAATGCTGCTGAAATGCTGGTGTGCTCCTTGTCTGTGCCTGCTGTTGTTGCACCAACAAGCTAGGAATCTGACTCTTCATAATGTCCAGACTCAGACTTGTGGTTCCGCCCCCCACCCCCAAAAGAAGAATCTTGGGTTCTGCAATCGGGACAAGTCATATTTTGGCTTGTTTTCCAGTGGTACAACAGCAGGAGGAGCAAGGGAAAAGTAGAGCAGGAACTTTTCACCAGTTTGCACTGCCAGTTCACAGTTTGCTTTTAACTATGATTTAATGTGACATGTTTTGCTCTGTACATGAATGCAGACACAAAGTATTCTGAATGTCTGACCCAGCTCAGCCCATGAACTTTGTGTGGAACTGAATGGAAACACTCTAGTATATGGACTACAGTGATACCTTGGGTTAAATACGCTTCAGGTTACATACGCTTCAGGTTACAGACTCCGCTAACCCAGAAATATTACCTTGGGTTAAGAACTTTGCTTCAGGGTGAGAACAGAAATCGTGCTCCAGCGGCGTGGCAGCAGCAGGAAGCCCCATTAGGTAAAGTGGTGCTTCAGGTTAAGAACAGTTTCAGGTTAAGAACGGACATCCGGAACGAATTAAGTACTTAACCCGAAGTACCACTGTACCATCATTAGGCACATTCCAGAGCTAATTCATGAGGGAGTACTCTGACTGCTAACTCCTCCTTTTAGTTTTGTTTTTTTAATGTAAATACTGATGACCAAACTACACATGGCTGCCATTTGGGTTTATGCACTGTTCACACATGAATGCTGTTGTCTACAACTAGCAAGAAGTACTTTTAAAACAATATGGATTAAGGAACAATTTGATTAGCCAACACAAATTTTGAGTATTGAATTATATCTTTTGATATTTTAAAATGTGATACTTGTACTATATGCTGTTTGGGTATCAGCTATTGCAAGGCATGTTAAAAAATAGGATAAATCTTTAGTTACAATCATTAAAAGAACCATTCAATTATGAGACAAAAAGGCAACCAAAAACACAAGATTCTTGAATGCAGACATTCACATGTACAACCACAATGATGTCTTGCTTCTGTGTTTATCACAGGAGGTACATGCAGAAATCTAAGAAACTGTTCTGGGGACCACAAAATTTATTTCACAGAAGAAAAACTGGTGATACTCAGAAATTATACCCCAAAGCAGGCTAGCAGTCACATGCCCCCCATAAAAACCAGATAAAAAAGCAACCCCCCCAAAAAAAACAAACCCATACAAGCCCTCCAACCAAAACAAAAGCACAAATCCCTCATTTTTAAAATATTGATAGGTGCCAAGAGGGGTTTCTGAGCGAGTGACAGTGCTGCAGGCACCACATTAGAGAGCCCAAATTTATAGTGATCTGCTTTGCTACTTCAGGTATAGCCCTTCTGTTTATGGTGTGTGTGTGTGGGGGGGGGGGTTAATCTTGTGTATAAAAATGAAATATAGAATGCAAATGAAACCAAAGAAAGTCAGATTTGCTTTCAAGTAACATGTGCACTACCATGTCAAAACACAAAGGCAGATGCCACAGCATTTTTTGTTCATGATACAAGAAGGCTGAAGTTCATCTATGGGAAATGAACCATGAAAACATTGAGAGTGATGAAGTGCAAGCTGATAGAAGTAAAAGGAGGTGGCAGTGAGGGCAAGGAAGCAGTGGCGTCTAAATAGTCTTCAATTCCTCATAGAGAAACAACAGTAGCAACAGCAAATGTCTCCATTGATTCAAAAATTCTAAAACCATTTGCTGCATTAGGAAGCTGCCCAACAGCTAATTGCTAAGTGAGACTGTTGGCCAGTATAGTATTGCTGCTGGTGGCGGTGGGGCTCTGGCCCTAGTGGTGCCCCTGGCAAGAGACACTGCTGCTCTGTGGTACAGCACAAGTTTTGCATGCACAGTTCTATCCTTGGCATTTGTAAGTATAGGGTCTCTGTTTCCAGGTCTGGTGACAGTTCTGTGCCTGAGACCACGAAAAGAGGCCACCAGTTGAAGTGGCCAATATTGAACTAGATGGAGAAACCGCCTCAGTGGTCCAACATGGACATTTATTTCCAGCTTGCGAAACCTGTTTTGTTAGTACCAGAAAAGTGATCCATAAATGATGTCCCTTTTATTTGCATGCCTTTATGGCTGACCCAAGTATATAGTGAACTGCCCGACCTGCCTTAATACAAGAGACAGACCTTATCTGCCACTTGATAAGGACATTCCAGTCAATAGATTAAATGCATTTAACTACTTGATCATGCATTCATCATGCTCACTGGAGAGAATGGGTATCACTAAAATTACATGAAGCTGTCATTTTACTACCATGCTTTGATTGTTACGGAGTCTTCTCTGATTCCAAACCACAGGGATCCAAGAGCCTCAGAGGTGTTTCAGATAAAGTCTCTCTGAAGGAAAGAAACACCAGTAGTGTTTTGAAAAAAAGAATTGCAATTCACATGCTAGTTCACTGAGCAAATCTTTACTTTGGGCCACATCTTAGTCAGCTAACGGAGTCATTGTAGGCAGTTAACTTGAATGGTTATCTTCTATTAATGTTGTAATGCTACCTTTCATTTACGTCAGCTAAATCTAAAAAGCTGTTTCAAGCAGCAGCTGCTCATGTAGTGGCATACAGCCACAGAGCTGCCCTCCCAACAATGGAGTCCTTGCTACTTTCCTGGGTGGGATGGTGGTGATGACAGAGATGTGCAGGTTCCTAAAGTGGTTGTTGTGTTGGTGCAATTGTGGGATTATGACCTCACTGCCCAGCCCTGTCTACATAAAAACCTGAGACAGTAGTATCAGGAGGGCATCTGTGCAGCACCACAGCACACTGCCACTACTGCTTTAGCAGCAAACATTTGCATGCATGAGGCTTCTCCGTTTCATTGAAACCAGCTCCTTGCACTATACTAGACAGTCTCTGGACCCCAATTTTCAGGTTTTCCATTGATGTAGCAGAATACGATTGGAAGGAAACCTCAGAAATGCCTTCTGTCTGAAGGAACTGATTAAGGCTTGTATCAAGAAAATGTTTATTTGTGATCAGAGCCAAAGTGCCAAAGTGATTGGAGACACTCTTCCCTCCCTCCCTCTTCACCCCCTCTACATTCACACATTCTCTCTCACACACATCCCAATGACACCTCCCAACCAATCGGCTTTCCCTTCATTCATTAATCAGTTCATCCCTCCTTCTCCCCTCTCCTCTTTCTCACACAATATGCACAAACATATATCATCCCAGGTAGTGCCGTGAACCCTGGGGAGGTGTCTTGGCAAGGCTAGTCAGAAGGGGAGGAGGAATTCAACAAAGTCTGTAGAGTTGGATCATGGGAAGGAGCCCAGTGGCTGGATCAAATACTGAGTATCTGTGCCTCCACCTTCAAAGATATAGCTACGGCTGTACAATGACTTAGCTTATGCCTAGCCAATGAACCTTAGGGCTCTGATAGAGCTTCTGACTTGCACATCTCGTTACGTGATCTATGTTTGGGCATTGTGGTGGTTTTTGGAATAGAACCTCTGGTTATAATCAAGCTGAGAGTCTTCAGGTGGGAGTCAGGACAGGCAAAGTGCACAGTAAACACACCCTGACATACTGTGTGGTTGGCCCACTGAGTGTAGCTGCCAGAGTGTCTTCTACAAATACTGCACTTTAATCTCTTTCAGTTTTGCATGGAATAGCCCAGCTATATTTGAATACATGTATTCCATGAGTGAAGTTCTTAGTAGCTGATAGTTGACCTTTGCAAGAGAACTGGTGAATTGTGAAGGGGATCATTTCATGTGGCAAAACACACTCCTGGCCCCTGAAGCACTGTATGGAGAACAAGGTGGTCCCTGAAAATGCATATGTGTGCCATGCCTTTGTTACAATAATATGAAGACAATCCAGTAAATAATAACATGCTACCACTGCTGGAAACTGAGAGGAACCACACGTGAAATCCTGCTCCAATTTCTGGTTCTCCCTGGTTGGATTAAAGCAAATCTTACTGTCAAGAAAGATCAATTTTACAAAACTGATACATGTTATTATGAAATGTGACCTATGTTTTTACAAGCTTTTGCAGATCTGAAACACGTGTATCCAAGTCCCTTGGGATGCGGAATGAACTTACCTTACTTATAACAAGGCATAATTCTGGGTAATGAAATAAAAGAAGATTGAAATCTGTGCAAAATGTAGCTAATGAGACCAAATGCAGGCAAACCAGCTAGATGTTCTAATCTTACCCTATAAAAACAAAAAACACCAACACCTTGCAAAAAACATGATTTCTTTTAGGGGACAAAGTTGTTTACATGTTGCTTTGTTTTTAAGAGTGGTGTATGAAATAACAATGCCACTCTCAGACTCAAACTATGCGTTAGACGGAGTTATGTGTTATTTTTCTCCATTAAAAAAATAGAAATAAAACCTGCTTTAGATGGTTATGAAAGATGGTTAGAGATTGGCTACTTTTCACTTGCTCTCCCAGACATTTTTCCAGGTCAAAATAATCCTTCCTGAACTTCCTTTTCACCCACAAAGGAGAAGAGTCAGGGTCTCCTCGTCTTTCCTACAATGGGTAAAAATGTTCCATGCCACTAAATATCAGCAACTGAGAATGGTGTGTGAGCAGAGAGCTGTTGTGCTCATGCCTAGTTTGCTGTGTTCCTACAGCTTTCTGTTCAGGCACTATGAGAACAGGACTAGATGGGCCATTGGCCTGATCTAGCAAAACTATGCTTATGTACCTAGGTTTAAGCAGCCTCTCTCTTCCCACCCTTTCTCCACTCCTATTCCCACGCTGGCCTGGCTGGTTTGTTGTTGTTTTTTAATGTGCAGATGAAAATGAAATGGAACTCCATGTAATGTGTAGAGTGAACCACATTCTGTTCTTCCCTCTGCTTGCTTCTTTGCATACATAACACACATCTGTGACTCTAAAACATCATTGTCTATATCACAAGCAGCAGATGTCCCAATAAACCTAGAATACAGGCCCCAGAATGAAGCACAGCACACATTCATTCTGTCTGTAATTCTCCCTCCTGTCCTGGTAGAATCGAATCAAATTTGAGATTTTTCACAGGAAGCTGTTCCTATGTCACTGGTCCATCTAACTAAGACCAGATCACTGGTCCATCTAACTAAGTATTGTATATACCGACTAGCAGCGGCTCTCCAGGGTTCCAGGAAGGGAGTCTTCTGCAGCCCTATTTGGAGATAACAGGGATTCAACCTGGGACCTTCTGCATGCAAGGCAAGTGTTCTACCACTGAGCTATGACCCTCCCCAAAGGCTCTTTCAGCACTTACAAGCTCCAATGCTCTCCACACTTGCTTGGGAGTAAACGTTCCTTAGAAGAAAATCACAGTAGGGCTTATTTCAGGGTATAGCTGCAAATGATAGGCATCTTAGCCTAATGGTGGCTTCCCCACCTTCAAGGAATGCTGGACACAGGGCTGAGACTCAGGTCATCATTTATCAGTTTTACTTTAAATTCAAATTATGTAAGGAGCTGCTTTTAAAACATAGTTTAGTTCAGGGCTGGGCAGACTTCAGACTTAGAGGATCTATTTTGTTTTGCAGAAGAAAATCTCAGGTCTACCAACCAGAGCAGACTATAAAACAGTGACTCAACAAGATGAACATCCACTTAGAATATGGGAATTGGGTACCTCTGAGCTCATAATGTCCACCTCAGTAATTTGTTTTCAGTACTGGAACTGAACTCACAGTCCTTTCAAACAGAAATCTTCTCTTGGCTTTCTTCCCAAGCTATTTTTTAAATTCCTCTTTTCAGTTCAGCATTCAGTGTGTTGGGTGGGGGAGGATTTTTTGCTGTTGCTATTTTTAAACAATTGACAGACTAAACCTTTTGACCATCTATAGCAGAACTGCCCAGAGATCTACCTGCTCCTTCCCAGAGGAGGTCGATACAGAGTCTCTTTTTCTACCATGAACTGCCAAAATACAACCTGAAATTGTGAAAGTGTAGGAACCACAGCAGCAGATGTATTTCAGTTCAGAAAACATACCTCCACTGAACAAGCCTTCTGTCTCAAGGCTCTCAAGAGGTCAAGAGCATCATATCATTCCTTTAAGTGGACACACAGCATATTGCATCAACAGATGGAACTCAAAATATACTTGTGCACAATCCAGTTAAAATTAAGCATTTAACAGTTCAATCCTGTGCTTGTCTACTCAGAAGTCCAACTGAGTTCAGTGGGACTTATCTCCAGATACACATGCATTAAATTGCAGCCTACATCACATGGATGAGAGTAAACCATTCAAAACTGTGCAGTATGTTTTCCCCCCAGCAGCTTTGGCTTAAGTTCCCAGGTGGGTACATGTCCAGATTATCACATTATCTTGGTTTATCAGTGTGAAGGTGAAGCTGCCATTCTGAATGAAAATCACAGAACACACGCTGCATCCTACATTTTGATGACTCCTAAAATCCATGCAAAATCTGCTTCATTTCACTATTGTGCTTTCCTTTTCGCTTCCCTGGATTTCTGATGCAGCATTCAACTAAGATCACAGCTCAAATAGACCAGGTCTTCAGAACATAAATGTTTTGTTACAACAGGAATGTGATGTGCTGTTCAGCACGTTTTCTGTGGCTATTCTTTTGCAAATGATCTTGTCGAATGTTAATAGAGACAACATCTGATGCCTTAGCTGATATACAGGCAAAGTCAAGCTTTTAATTCTTTTAGCAGCTACTTTTATGTTTATAAATGATAATAATTTCCTCAGTACAATGATCTAAGCATTGCAAACTAAATATTGCTATGGTTTTACACTAGCACAAAACAGCATTTCTCAACATCTTCAGTTTCCTATCATTTATTTATATACATGCACAAATATGGAAGACACACTTCTTTATCCTGGCCTCTGACACCTGATATGTGTGTTTTTAGGACCCACCCTATTCCTGTGAATTTGATTTAAACTGTTTTTAATACTGAATTGTCAATTATTGCCACATGCCCTGGAACCTCCTGGTGAAGGATTCATTATTATTACAACTACTAGTAGTAAGGAAAAATTAGAAAGAGATATTATTATGCTTTACAGTATTGTTGATGTAAGCTAAAAATTAAACCTCAGTTTCCTCTACTTTCACAGGGTTAATATTGTACAGCCCTAAGTCTCTCCATCATTTCACATGCACTCATACCCACTGTTGGGAGGAGGAATTGTAGTACACACCTGCAAGTCTATGTGTATAGGATTGTGATCTTATTTTGTAAGCCTTATTGTAAAGTGGCACACAATTCTCTCTCTCTCTCTGTGTGTGTATCCTAATTTCACACACACACTAATTTCTCTCTCTCTCTCTCTCTCTCTCTCTCACACACACACACACACACACACACACTTTATTGCCAAGCTGGAACACATTATAGACCTTCTTGCTTAGATATTCCATAGACTTTACCTCAACGCACATATGCTGGAGTCCATAAAAATATGCAGGCCAATATACAGAATGCATATCAATTTCATGCTATTTTTGATATCACAGCAGATCCTATCACTACTAAGCATGTGCCCTGCCCTTTTTCAGCAACACTTTCCACCCAGGTCAACTCATTTGCTGGCTGCTAGAACACAAATATGAAGTCTAATCAGCAACTGTGACCTTCAGCTTCTGAGAAACATTTTTAAAACCTGATAAATCTGTTGGTGTGAGCCCTGTAGTTCTGTTAGAAACAAAACATTGGACTCTCATCAGAAGAGATCAAAACACAGACAAACTAACAAGCTGCCATTTTAAAGGGCAAGTTCTCATGCTTCCTGCCTCCCCATTGGTGGAGGAACTCAATTAGAAAATATGAAAGTGACCAGCTGATAAACTATAATGCCAGAGCCACAGCTAATGCCTTCTGCAGATGCCCTACTTTCAGAGGAGATGCACCACAAAAATAACATAAATGTTAAGTCTTTTTTTCAACAGATGATAATAGCTTCTCCCCCCTCCCCTCTCTAAGCTCTTATTGATACTGCCAGTTACCGAGATCCTACACTGAGCAAAACACAGTGCCCTGTGCCAGAAAGAGTTTAAATCAACAGCTAATTAGCTAGAAGCTGGAGGAATCTTTTTCTCCGAATCATCAGCTGGACCTGCACTGAACACACAGAAACACCCCTCACCTTGTTTTGTTTTTGAGTACCTTTTGCCAGTCTCTATTTTCAAGTGGCTGCTCCTTTTGACAAGGATTTAGACAACAATTTAAAAATCCTCCAGTAATGGGAAACTTGAAATCACACAATCAAAGAGAGAGAAATCGCATAGACGATGAACTTAATCATGTGCATCCAAGCAGAGATTTCTCACAGCCTAGGATCAGATTAAGAATTTAATTAGCTCTTCTGGAATCTATTCACACTAAGAAAGAGGTGGAGGGAGAGAAATAAAGTGACATCACCAGTATTTATGGCTTGCTAGGCACGGTCAAATCTTCTAACACACAAATGCTTGGATATGAGACTTTCTCATTTATTATAATACAGTAATATAATTATGTTGCTTGCAGATATGCTGCTTTCCAATTAACTTTTGGTAGGGCTGGGAAACCTGTGGTGCTCCAGATTTTGCTGGACTACAATTCCCATCCTTCCTGACCACTGGCCATGTTGCCTGGGAGTTGGAGTCCAGCAGTATTTGGAGGGCCACAGGATCCCAAAACAATACAATATGCTTCACACAGGGTCTTTTAAAGCAGAAAGAAATGACCACCAGATGCATTGAGTTAAATTCAAAGGCCACCCCATGGAGGTGGTGTTCAGCATTTTTCTGTGAAGTCCCTTCTCAAGCTGCATTCCCTGCACCACATCCAAAGCCTTTTCCAAGGGTCACCAAGACTCGGCAGCTAAGAGGAAGCAAAGAAGTGCCATTGTGCTAGCAGACTGCTGCATGTCTACTCATAAGTAAGTTCCATTCAGTTCAGTGATACTTACTCCCTGGCAAGTGTGCATAGGATTATGGCTTTTGAGAAGCAATCAAAATATACACTGTAAAGAGAACAAATGGGCAATACTCAAATGAGTAGAACCCTTGTTCAAATGGGTTCCTCCTGAGTATGGTTAACATTTAATATCACTCAGTATGTAACAGAGGACAGAATTTATTTATTTTTGCAATACTATGGAGTACTGTTGTACAAATATGGGGATGTGGTAGCAGGGGAAAAAACCTCTGTATCTCAACTAAGGAGCCATTAATAACATTGATGGCAATGTGGGGTGTGTGTGTGTGTGTGTGTGTGTGTGTGTGGTTGAGGGAGAAAAGGAACAGCTCATAGAACACAAATAAAGGCATAACTGGTATTTAGAAATGGATAACATCTATATTCTGCTATTTCATTTTTCTAGTTGGGGACTGGCAGATGGAATCTTACCTTATTGTTTGATATCAAGGGCTTACACCTTTGCTTCCTACAACAGACTGCCAAGACTGTACCTACTTATTTCCAAAACTTTCCAGGTACAGACCTTGACAAAATAAAGACACTGATCTGCAATTAGACTGTGCCATCTTTCAAAGTGTGTAGTTAAGGTGAAGTGTATAATTAGCCATGTAAAAGTGCATCTCACCTCCACCCACGCTGAGTGTGGCATGTGCAGCACTGAATGGGAAACAGAAATTGCAGAACAACGTTCACAAATGAAAACTTTCCAACAAACACAGACATTATGTTAATTATATCTATACCACCATTAAGTGCTCCAGAGGCCATATATTGGTTGATCGCAATTATTGCAGTAGATGTCACAAATGGCCAACAGGCCTAGTACTGTGATTCCCACTAACAGTGAGTCTATGGCAGAACAGAGATTTGTTCCCAAACTCTAGAGTGAAAACGGTTTGCAGATGCAGAAGCAGAGACTCTTCAACCATTTTGCCCAAGGCTGCATGGAGTTCAGCCTCAACATCAGCCTGATGAAGACCAACATCTTGGGTCAAGACGTTGTCAAGATGCATCAGCTTTGGTGACCATGCTCTTGAGGTGGCAGACAATTTGTTCCACCTGCACTCCACCATAACCAACAACCTTTCAATTGACGGTGAGCTTCATCTGCCCCAGCTGCAATAAAACATGTCTCTCCCATAATGGTCCCTACAGCCACAGCAGGCACTGTAACTCTCCAACAGTTTGACTTTACCCCCAATGGCACATTCTTCCATTGTCTCTTGAGGCAGATGGATGCCAGCAACAACAATATGGTATCTTCCATATTCCAAAAACTGGATGTTTTTCTGTCACTTGACCTTTAGTACTTTTGCAATGACTTAATATCAATGGCTACTCTTGTAAACTGTCCATGGATCTTCTGATGAAAGGTGGGGAATAAATCTAACAACAGCAGTCAACACCTCTACAGGCTGTCTCCAGGATCAGAGGGAGAATACCTCTGAACACTAGTTGCCAGCAAACAGCAGTGCGAAAGTCCTCTTGCTCTCATGTCCTCCTTGAGGACAACCAAAGACAACTGGTTGACCCCTGTGGAAAACAGGTTGCTGGATTAGATAGGTGCTTCGTCTGTTGCAGCAGGCTTCTTCTGTGATTCCAAGGTAATCCCCCACAATTCTCTTTTTCCAGCACCATTACCAATGCACTCCTATCCTAAAGCCAAATGCTCCTTTTTAGGTCATTCCCCCTTTCATTTTTGCTGATACCTTTAGGATTTGCTTAAGTTCAAAACCCCTCTCATTCAAGCTGAGTGAACCTTGGGCAACCTGGACTCCTAGCCAGGAGTGGCCAACACAGAAATTTACACAGAAGTTTAGCAGACTTTCTGAAAAATATAGAACAGCGAGTGTCAAATGTCTAAAGCCAAAATACTTTGCAAAGTTGTGAGTCATGCAAAATTAATATGAGCAAAAGGTGATATTTACAGACACATAATTTGCAAACAATTTGGCATGCCAGTCTTCTGTTGAGAAAAAAAAAAGTGGGGGGACGGACGAAAAAAGAAAATTATTCTTAAATTGCCTAACTATATAGGGTTTTCCCCCACCCTCAAGCAAAGGAGTCTTATTCCAATAATACCAAGGCATTACTGGTGACAAAACGTGACTTTTAGTGCAGCCGCTAAAGAGCATCAATCAAAATAGAAGGATGAGTCACTGCAATCTATACTGAATCAGAAACGAATAGGAAACAGTAATTTACAGTACAATAGCATTCACAGCAGCAGCAGCACATGGAGTCCAGGCTCTTTAAATATTCTATAAATAATAGCTCAGAAAGGCACAGCGGACATGGAGAAAGAACTTGATGATGAATCATCAGGTAGTTTAAGTAAAATTTTGCTTGATTAAATGCTTTGTTTTTAAGCCACCTGCACGCCATGTCTGATGTACCAGGACAGATTGAATTGTTCACAGCCTTTTTCTAAAAACCAGACAAGCTTCCAAAATGATAAGTTTTATTATATTATGAAATTGATGCCAAAGTGAAGTACTGTGCATTGTGAGATTCCAATTATCTCTCTTATGTTATTGCCGAGCCTTTAATCCCAGCTACTGTTAAAGATGCATCTAATTCAGATTCATCAAGCTTCTAAATGGCTTCACGTCTTGCACATGCAGTGTTATGCTTTGTCTTCCTGTCTCAGTGGGAGGGAAATCTCCATCTCCACTAAAAAGCACTTTCTGGTTTCCAGGCTGTCTGGAAACCAGACATGCCCTGCCCTATTCTGGACTGTCACTGCTTACAAAATGGTGTCGTTTGATAGCGCTCTTTTTCAAGGTGTACCCTTCCATGCCAGCAAGCATATTTGCTACTAGATGAAGAGTCCAAGGCTCTGGGTCTCACCACTGTATCAAAGAGGCATCAACCTCAGTTTTCCTCTAATTGAACAAAGATGTCACATTTCTTTCTTCTCAGCGAGTCTGTATTTATTTGCTTTTACATTCAAAGAGAGAAGGGATGCTCCAGGGTTTTGTTGTTGTTGTTGTTGTTTTTTTTTGGGGGGGGAGGATGTCACCTGATAGTCTCTTATTGGCTAACACACCTCCATCCACTCAAAAAATGATCACAGTAACACTGTTCCTGAGTCTTCAAGAGTTCTATCTTCTCTCTCTCTTTCTATATATAGTGATATTGGAATAGGGTTGGAAGCAATATAAAACATTATGCAATTTCTCTCTCTCTCTCCAAACAAAACCATTCAGGTTGAGACAAAGGGGTGGAGCAAATCAAGGCTCAGGTTTTTGCATATGAGATTGCATTTCTGGTTCTTGCATTGCCTCACTCTGAGGGCAAATTAGACACAAAGTTCCTCATGTGACTGACTTTATGTGGCTGATTGTTCTAGAAAAACAAGCGGCCAGCTTGAGTGGAATGGAGTAAGTCAGTTTGGAACCATGGCATTGTGGGAGCGGGAGTTCAGCTCATCCATGATCCTTAAGGAAATTCCACACAATTCCACAAATGAGTTTTCTTTCCACTGTGAATATCAGGTTTGAGGGGTAATTCTAGCTGCAACCGTAGTGAACCTTTCTTTCCTTCCACTTAGTTTTCAAGATGCTGCTTTAAACAAGACTATAAACAGGGATGAAGAACTTGTGGTTGTTGGACTCCAGTTCCCATCAGTACCAGTCATCCAGGCCAATGGTTAGGAATTATGGGAACTGTAGTCCTAGAACTTCTAGAACACCACTGAATAGCAACTTTTGCTATAAAGGCAACACATTCACTGCATGTTATCTACTAAGGAATAAATTCCAGCCTGTAGAACATGAGATTCTTAATCCCAGGTGCATAGGTTCAAACCCCATGTTGGGCAAAAAGATTCCTGCATTGTAGGAAGTTGGACTAGATGACCTTTGTGGTCCCTTCCGACTCTATGATTCTAATTGTATTTAGGTTTTGTGAGAACTGCAATCCAAATTGCAGAGTTTTACCAAAATATCTACTTATATATCTCATCCTCTTTCATTCACAAACATTATCCCATAATTTTATGCTAGTTTCTGCTCACCCCAAATTCAATTTTAGTATTTTGTTCTCGTGCAAACTTTGGTCTCTTGTATGCAACCTACACATTTATAACTTTCAAGGTATTAGCTTGTATAGCACAATAGTTTATTCTCTTCTTATTTGGGCCACATAATTTGGGAGAGAAGGGGAAGACCAGAAACAATTCAGAATTCAAAGGGAGACTACATTAAAATGCCTTCTGCATGAAGGCATTGCAAGAGGATTAACAATCTATTCTCTGCACTACTATAACATTTAATTCCTAGCTACAGTTGTTTTGCACTCTTCTCTTCTAATCAATATGCAGTTAGTGGCAACAATATTATTTCATCTTGAAATTAACAGCCGTCTTCCAAGAAATAATTAAGTCATTTTTAATTACTCTCCATTATTTTGTTTAATTCTGAGTTGTCACTGTCAGTCACTGAAAGTGAATGCTTACTGCAGCTTCTAATCATGTCTGCATAATGAGAGGCTGCACACGGATATACTAGCAGTTCCTTTTGTAGCTCTGCATTGTTATCCCCTCTGAAAAGCAGAGCTTGGTAGCTGTAGGGGAGCCGATTCTGGCAAAAATCAGATCCACTTCAATTTAATTGTAGGCTTCCATTTTCAATTCAAGCACCAGTTTACAGATGCTCTTTGGCTAGCTTCTCTTCAGAAGTTCAGTCCCATCTTTTGATCATTTTCTTCTAACACACCAGTGTATGGAAACCGAGCATCCCATATTGCTGTACTCCCTCCTCTCACCCAGGCAGGTTAAGATTTGCTCTCCCTTATAGTCTCTTGTTAGCTAGGAACATGGGAAGCTGCCTGATACTAAGCCAGAAGTGAACATGAAGCTCAGTGTTGTCTACATTGACAGACAAGTGCATTTCCCAAACCTGCCTGATGATGTCATGGGCTGAACATGGGACCTTGTGGATGCCAGGCATGCAGTAGTGCATGATGTTGCTGCTTGTACAGAAGGAAAGACAGCCAGAGGCAGGGAGGCTGGCGTGATGCAAACACACCAATCTGGTGTTCATTTGCACTGCACCAACCTTCCCACTCCCTCCCACTCTCCTTCCTGGTAAACAGCTGTTGAGAGGGCAGTGAGCATACGGTCTCCTTCTACAACTATGTAGCATTGAGCTTTGTCCCTGCCCTGAGCTGCAGCTTTTCCCCATCTGAATATTTTGCACAGCCCAAATTCACACCATTTCTACAATGTAATCCTATTGAACAGAGAATTTAACTTATGGGACTAATTGCCTTATTATCACACAGGACACTGAAGTGATGTTCAGTGGCAAAATTGGGATTTGTTTTGAACTTCCTTGGCTCCATCTCAGCTGTGTTGTGATGTAGGAGGACTGGGCACCTGCAGTTTCCCTTAATCTTCCCACCACTCCCCACTAGGTCCCCCCCACCGCCCTGCATAGGCAGCTATGTGCCTTACTTTTTTAAAAAAAAGTAAACAGCATTCTCTCTCTTTCTCTGAACAAGCATAGTCTTATATCAATTGGGGATGTCTCTGGAGTACAGATCAGACAACTGGAAAGAAGAGTATGTACCAACAATAAATGTATTCAGCCAAAAGTAGTCAGTGAGTGAGTCCCTCTAGACAGCAATCACTGCATCCAACCTGTCTGGACCAATGCCCAGGTTTGGCATATGTTGTTCCTGTCAATTTAATCAGTTTAGGACATTGTTTCTAGGGCCACTTCATATGTTACATTACCCCACCTCACCCCCCAAAAAAATTGGAAATAAGTTTCCAGGTAGAAAAATGCATCTGTTCTGTGACATTTGAAGTGCTGTTGTCATTGTTGTTAAGCCCTGCTGCAACTGCATGGACAGGGCAACCCATATTTGGCTGCCCAAACTCATGGCCAAATAAACACTATTTGTGTCTTCACAGAAAAATCTGGTATTTCCTAAAGTCCCCAGGCAGTCTGCTAATTCCTTCTCATGGTCTCTGAGTGCTCTTTGATTGAATGGCTCCAGGACATAGCAGTCCTGCAAAGGCACATTTTCTAATCCAAAACTAATTACTCCTAGCATCAGGATGGTTCTGGCCCCCGCCTGACTCTGGTATACAGCATTACTATATCAGAGCTTGGTTTTCTTTCTTAATATCTTTGGATCAAACTATGCTAGTCTTTGGCAGTAGGACTGCAACTCTGGTTTAGCTTTGGGGGATGCTGACCCATGTCCTTCTGCTCCAAGATACTGTGCCCTTGCTGCTGACTATGGTGTCTGGTTTCTTGCTTGCCTCCTCTAAGCTTCCACAAAATCTTGTCTCCACCCTCCTCTGTTCCCTCACCTCCAAGCCAGGTTTGCTGTTTCTTCTTCTTTTACCCACTTTGGGAAAGCACCAAGCAGTACCTTTCTAAAGGGGAAGATTTTTTCTGCTTCAGGAGAACCCTATATAAGAAGAGACTACAGGAAAGAGGTTTTATTTGGCCTCACCAAAATATTGGCAGATAACACTGGTCCCTTGAGCAGAGGGAGACAGCAAGCAGTGTCTCCAGGTGTTTGTGGGCATGCCAGGTTCTGCCAGTGATTCATAAGGTAGTCAGAATTAATCTGGCCATGGTGCTATGAACCCAGCCTCCTCGTAATTCAAAGCAAAAATCCTCTTGGTTTCCCCTTACTGCACGACAGTAAAGTAACGGCATCCATTTTATCTTCCATTTCTTTCTATTTCCTCCCGATCTTGCTCCTCTTTCTTAAAATTATTGCAAAACCACCAACCTGAATTTCTGTGAGCTAATTAGGTATCGTTAGACAATCCACTTTCTCCCACCATCAGTCTCCTCCATCTGCAACATGGAGGAATACTGACTAACTTTGCAGGGTTATTGTAAGGACTACAACTAGACCAAACATGTGAAACACTAGAAAAGGCTATAAATGTTAAGTATTTTTATTTACAATTCTAACCTGAGCAGGATCTATGTTGTGCAGGATGACTCCATATTCTACAGAGCACCAATAAAGCCTGAGGGACTTTAGACATGTGCCAGTTTCATATGGAATTATGTGACTTGCCATTACCTCTTCATTCTTCAGGGTGGGGTGGGAATGGCCTCTTGTAGCAGTTTTGACCATGTTCCCAATATCCCATGTCTAGTTCTTTTCACACCTTTATCTTGGACAGCTCCCCAGAAGTGGATTAACATAATTGAGCATTTGATTGGAAGGCTACTGAACACTTACTGTAAATATGTGGAAAGCTCTATAAACCATTTTTTGGGTAACTTTTAATGCTAGGCTTGCTGCACAAAAATACTGAAGAAAATGCCTATATAATTCAGATCACTAATCACTTTGAACATTCGGCTTGCATGTGTGATGCATGGCTTTGATCCTGAAAATATTAAACTAATATATATGGATAGTTATTTGAAAATCTGCTTTGACAACTCAGCACTAAATTAACATTTAGATGAGATCCTCTTTGAAAAATCCCCACCCTATACTACTCTAAAACTAGCAAACTGTTTGGATTTAGTGCTTACCTTGCTTTGCTTACCCTTTGAATGTTAGCTCTGATAAATGTTCTGTTTTCCCATTTTTCCAAGTGTATTTCAGCCGAAGACCAAGGTACCAACTGTTGAAATGTTACTGTTGGGCAATTAGTGTTGCTAACAATAACAGGCTGCAGAGCCATTTCCCTTGGAAATCTTTGCATCAACACTTCTTTAGCACACTGGCTGCAGAAATATGCATTTTTCCAGTGCTACTCATATGTTCTCTCTTATTTCTAATCAGCTAATTGGTTTTACTCTCGTTAGAATCCGTAACAACAACCTATCGAGTGAGACACACAAAGAGAGCAGCTGTTTCACTAATGTGATTGTACATGGTTGCACTTCCTGGAGAGAAAAGATTTATGCCTCTGGAGCAATCTGTCCTCTTGGTCTGAAGGTTTGTTTACTCAGGAAACATGTAAATCACACCTAAGCAGAATAGTCTCTGAGTAAAATAATAATGTGACAAACTCTCCACACATGCCTTTTATTCGATAATTTGGCTCTATTGGTTTTAAGTGGGGAAGGGCTGGTGGGGGGAGGGCTCATATATTTCCTTCCCCAGCTGAAATAGAAAGATGCTCTGCTGAAAGTTAAACCATGACAGAGTCTCAATAATATAATGAAACACCCGGGAAAGAAATCCAGTACATTGCCACTAATTCAAACTTCATGGTTGGTTTTCTTATCAGAAAAGCCACATTTCCCAATTTCTCTTTTCAACACTTCTTTATCCATATTAAGCCCAGAGGAACAAGCAGACTTTTAGACATGGTTTACTGACTATTGGCATGATTAGTACTTAGTCCCTGATGTTCATGCAAAGTGAATTGTTCTATCAGTGTAAAACAGTTGCACAGAAATCTCGTTTCCCACACAGAATAATAAGAATAAAAAAAGAGGAACTTTTAGATCTTAATTTCTGGATTCACAGTATGGACATTATACTTAAAGAATAAAAAGTCACATGTTCTGTTTCCATAATTTTAGTGGCAGCCTCAGATGCTCCTTCCTCTAATTTACACTGAGATCAGATCTACAGTGTGATCCTACACTCTGTGTTTATTCATAAGTTATCCCCACTGAGTTCACTTAGCTTATTCCTAGGAACCTGGGTAATAATAATAATAATTTATTATTTGTACCCCACCCATCTGGCCGGGTTTCCCCAACCACTCTGGGCGGCTTCCAACAAAGATTAAAAATACATTAAAATGTCACACATTAAAAACTTCCCTGAACGGGGCTGCCTTCAGATGTCTTCTAAATGTCAGGTAGTTGTTTATCTCTTTGACATCTGATGGGAGGGCGTTCCACAGGGCGGGCGCCACTACAGAGAAAGCCCTCTGCCTGGTTCCCTGTAGCTTTGCTTCTCGCAGTGAGGGAACCACCAGAAGGCCCTCGGCACTGGACCTCAGTGTCCAGGCAGAATGATGGGGGTGGAGACGCTCCTTCAGGTATACTGGGCCGAGGCTGTTTAGGGTGCAGCAGGGATGGGAAACCTGAGACCCTCCAGAAGTCCCATCATCCTTTAGCATTGATCATGTTGGCTGGGGCTGATGGAACATTGAGTCCAACAACATCTGAAGGGCCACAGGTTCTCCACTTCTGGGATACAGGATAGTAAACTGAAGCTGATTGAACACTAGTCAGCTTTCCTCAATAAAACTATTTTCTGTTTCCAAGGAAGTAACTAGTAGAAGACATATTAATTTCAAATATTTCCGCACTTGGAAAAGTTATGCCTCAGGTGTGGGGAACCTTTGCCCCTCCAGATGTTGCTAAATTGTAAATCCCATCATCCAGGCCATTGGCAATGTTTGCTGTGTCTGATAGAGCTGTAGTTTAGCAATATATGGAATATTTCTCCACACCTCAGTTATACAGTTGCTAAATGCAGGGAGGCATTGAAAGACTCAAAAAAGAAACACTAGCAAGGTTCAGGGGAGAAAAGTGGAAACATAGTAGGTGAGCAAAAAATTCTGGGGAGGGGGAGTTACTTGGATGTTTTACAATGGGGGTGACAATGGATGTAGGTACTTGCCTCCTAATAAAATATACCTTCTTTTTTAAAAAAAATGTGATTACATGTACAGGTCCAAGATAAATTGTTTGGAAGTTCTTATGCACCTAATAATAATGGTGCACAACATTTACACAGCTAGGATTGGAGGATAATTTTACATGCAACAGAATAATGAAATATTTTTTTGAACTATTAAAACTTTACATTGACATTTATGGAATTACAACACTGCAGGGAGTAAGATTGAAGAAGTGCTGAAGATTTTATTCGGCATGCTCATCCCATCTTAAGGCTTATTCATGTAGGAATTTCTCCTGCTTTCAATATGCATTTCATGAAAAAAATATGTAATGACAAATGGATTTAATGTGGATATCTCATCAAGGCTTGTGGGATCCAAGTTCTTTTAAGGAAACCTGAAGGCACCCAAATTTTGTGGCTCATAGATAGGGATGGTCGCATCTGTCAGTTTGGTCCTTCAAGTTCTTATTTTTTTAAAACAAAACAAAACACCAGTTCTTCACAATTTTTCTTTTCATCTTTGCCAGCATTTTAGTGTGAATTTGTGCTAATAAACCTATTCTTGTATGCAGTCTTGCAACATTTTCATAAATAATTTTCTCTAGTGTACAGTAACAGATTTTGTATTTTACTTTCACTAATAATATTCATTTTTATGTGAACTTTAACCTGGGATATGCATTTTTGTGCTCATTACTTGGCTGGAGAAGTGCACTGCAAAATTTGGAGATTTTGAAGGATGGCTGTGTTTCAAAAAGTTTGAATTTAAATGCAAGCTGAATTGGCTTTTTCTACCATCCCTATTCACAGACAAATTTAAAAATTATGTTTATTTTTAAAATGTATCTTTATGCCATGCAGCCCCCCTCTGATGTTCCAGCCCTACACTAATTTTAAAGCAAGGATGCATTCTTAGGGATCAAAGCCAAAATATATTCTCTCTTCATGAATAATGATGTCACCTCTCTGTTTTATGTTTATCAGGATATTTGTCTGAGTTTCAAATCTGTCAATTGTTAGACCATGTTATGAAAGCACACAAAGAGAGCAGCTGTTCTCTCGATGTTCCAGAAATATATATAAAGCCTCCCTTTGCAAATTCTGTTCCAAAAGTTAACTAAGGGTGGCTGGTAAATCAGAATCGAGCCAGTTTTCCCAATTTTGCTACACTCACTGGTATAAATTATCCATCTCTCTAATCATTTTAAACTTACATATTGGGGGATAAATTTTACCATCATATTTATATCATCTTTTCCAGTTAGAGTGGTTTTTTGTTCTTGTTCATAAAAGAAGTCTCTAGAGCAAAGATTGCTTTCTGTATATTATTCCTAAGCAGAATATAAATAAAAGGATTTTCCAGTATTTTAAGGAAGGGTAGATTATTCTCTTTCTTTGAATCTAGGCTCTGATCCAGTGTACTTATCAAAGTGGGTGGGGGATGGAACAGGTAAAAGGGACAGAAAAAGGGTTGTGCCTTACAGAACCGAGATGGGAGTGAATCACACTCAAAAATGGTCAGAGAGACTCTACCTACAGGGGTAAGCAACCTAAGGTCCGCAGGCCAGATGCGGCCCAATTGCCTTCTCAGTCTGGCCCATGGATGGTCCAGGAATCAGTGTGCTTTTACATGAGTAGAATGTGTGCTTTTATTTAAAATGTATCTCTGGGTTATTTGTGGGGAATAGGAATTCGTTCATTTTTTCCCTTCCAAAATATAGTCTGGCCCACCACATGCTCTGAGGGACGGTGGACAGCCCATGGCTGAAAAAGGTTGCTGACCCCTGCTCTACTACATGTGAGTGGGATAGCTGTGTGGTAAAACCAGATCATACATAGGCAGCAGACAGTTCTATTACAAATGTATGTCTCAGCCTGCATGATCATAGGCTGTAACTAAATGCAGCTTTTAATTCACATTTACATTTCCCAATTTAATTATTGACAACTGTAGGGCAGAGGTGTGAGGAACCTTTGGCCCCCCAGATGTTGTTGAACTGCAACTTTGATCATCCCTGGCCGAGGGGAGTTGTAATTCAGTAACGATGTTGTTGTTGTTTGCGTACCATGCTTCATCTGAAGATCCCTGAACGGTTCACAACAGAAATTCAACTGAAATAAAAATCTATTTATTCTAAGACAGTTCTCTAAAAGGGCAATTGCCAGAAAGGGGTTTAAAAAACCCACTTAAATATTTGCGGCATGGAAACCACACACACCTCCTTTTCACAATCTAGGGGCCACCACATGAAAGGCCCCGTCTTTTACGCCTGGCAAGCAAATGTACCATATAGATGGGCCTATGGGCAAGGTCTCTGAGGTAGATCTCAATGCCCAGGCAGGCTAATACACATGTAGGTAGCTTTTCAAATGATGTGGTCCCAAGGCATTGGTCTATCTAGCCTTCCGTGACTGGTAGAAGTTTTACAGTGCCTTAAAATGGGAGGTATTTCCTAGACCTAACCACAGCGAATAGGTTGAACTAGGGATTCTATGGATACCTATCACCCAGTCTCCAGCTAAGACAGGATGTGTCTTACCATAAAATTTAAATTTCTATAAAACAGGCAATATTGGTTGCAAAATTCACTAGCGAACTAGAAGATTAGTCCAGATAAAACCCTCTTTGGTCCAGTTAAGATGCAATGATTCTAGTTCAACAAACCATTGTTTATTAGCCTGAAAAGAAACTGCTAAGTTTCAGTCAAGGTATTTTAATTTTAAAAATATGATCTCCCATGTCAAGGAAACTGGGAAAGTATGCTTTATGGGCTCCCACCAAGACAGAATCTTCTTTTGATATGATTCCAGTTTCAAATCCAGTTTTGGAGAGAACCCTTAAAACAAAATCTCCCCATCTGCATCTCTCACAAAACTGTAGCTTAAGAAATTAAAATCCTTTTTTAAACTATTTCTATTGGGGTTTCTTTTTTAAATAATAATAATAATAATAATAATAATAATAATAATAATACAAATACAAGAACCATTAAACATTTATCCAGCAGTGCAGCTACTGGTGCCTATTCTATCCATTGACTTTAGACACATGTTTACTCCTTCAATGTTCAAATGTATTATTTAACGTAGCCTCTCCACTGAGAAGATTGAGCAGTTGGTATGACATGGTCTTATTTGATTTTGGTCATTAACATAGTTAATTAAAGGGGTCCACACTCCTTGGAAGGTGTCTCTTTTCATTGTGCCTTTAATTGTTCTCCTGTGTCTGGTGAGATGCTCAGACATTGCTGTGAAGATCATTTCATTATATATGGTTCCATCAGGAGAGGCAAGTATATCAGATGGGCATGGCTCATTCCCAGCCCAACAAACCATCAGGCTGAAACCATTTCATCACCAGTAACATAGGTTCCTTCTGGATCAGGCCCATCTACATCCAGCATCCTGTTCTCACAGTGGCCAACCAGATGTCTGTAGGAAACCCACAAGCAGGACCCCCACCCCATGGTTTCCAGCACAGAAACACTGTTTTCTAAAATGTGATAGCTAACCTGGAACAAAGATGGAATGCTAATAGACAATTCTATCCAGGAAATATTCTTTCATTTATTTATATAATACATTATCCCTCAATTCTATATCAAAACATACTCAGCATGGCTCACAAGGCTTTAAAATGCAATAACAAAACAAAACAAAACACTGCTGTAAAACAGGAAAGATTTAAAAGCTACCTTCAGTTTTAAAATGCGCTAAAAGCCAGATGATGGTGATGATTTTTAAACAGCCCATTGAAATACAATTGTTTTCAGAGTTTGCTTCTACCTGGAGATGCTGAATACTGCAAGGTAGATGCTCTGCCGCTGAGCTCTAGCCCTTCTACTACATTTCCTCAAATTATAGTACCTCCATTTTGTCTAGATTAACCTTCCATTTATTTATCTTCATCCACTCCATCCCCAGACACTAACTTCCATCCCTGCCAGGATCAGATAATAGAAATAAGAAATTTTGGGAGGACCCTTAAAAAAAAGTTTCTGACATGAATTGGGTGTGTTAAACAACACACACACACACACACACACACACCTGAGTATGTGGTGTGAATAATGAAAATGTGTTCTTTGTTTTCATATGCACAATGAAAACAAAAAAGATGGAGAAAGTATCAAACCCTGTGCTACCCTATATAGGAAGGCTGTTGGAATTGTCATTGTCATATCACAGTGTTCCCTGATCCAATTCAGGCAAGATGCTTCAGAAGCATACCACAGTAGCATATTTAGCAATATTAAAAGCTGTTTAAAGGTCCAGGAGTATTGTTACAGATGTTCGCCTTATCCAGCTTTAATTTATGCAGTAGTTTTTAACTATTCAATGGTTTTATGCTAACATCCAAAGTAAGCACACATATTGAATGCTGATGTTTTGTATAAAAGAAAATGCAACATTTCATGCCACATTTGAATGCTAAACAAGTTGAGAGCTAAATTATGCATAGTGAATATTTTTTTAGCACATCAACAGTAGAAATAAAATTCAGGACCAGTCAAAAGTAATGCCTAATTTTCTATAATGACACAGGGCTGTATCCAGCATAGCACTAAGTTAAAGTTATTTAGCAGTACAGCTATTCTGCTGGCAAAATATTTGGTGACAGTAGAATGCTATTGCACAACAGAGCACGTAAGGAGGTTGCTGGTAATTCTGTTGCACAACAAATTGCACAATCTCTTGGGTAATGAGTTTCCGCTAGTGCAACTGTTGTTTGGATTCCTCTGTTCAGCAACTTGAAAACACACTCATCTGCTAGTGCAAGAAGAGCCCTTGCACTGGAGAGAGTGGTGGAAACCGCCTATCGTTCCTTTACAGTGCAATCCTAAATATATCTACTTTCACCAAAGTAATTTTTACTGAGAAATCATGTCCTCCTTCAAAGAGTGCACGTGTTGCAATGAGATCTATGAGACTGACCTCTTGGTGGTGGGTAGGGTCATTTGGATAGCCACAATGCCCGATTGGAGGCCCCTCGATGCTGGGTTCAATCTGGCCAATGGGTTCCAGTACAAATAGATCAAGGGGCCTATATATATATAAACCCATGCACATCACCCAGAGCTTCCTCTTTTGGCTCGTGCATCGGAACACCCGCCCACCTCTCCCTATATTTAGGGTATTTTGCATTTGACCTTCCTATGCCGTCGTGTGTCGTCTGTCGTTGGGACAGGGGCATGGCAGGAATTTTCCCACTTCACTGAGGCCACCTGCCGCGTAGCAAATCGTCACTACTTGTAAGATTGTGGATAGGCACTGGTTTATGGTGATAGGGCTGGGAGAACGGTCTCGCCATCCCTATGTGAAGGGTATTCCATTAAAGGAATCCAGGGACTCAACTTGGTTTGGTCAACCCCCGATAGGGGGTTGTGCCCATGCCTGAGCCCAGGGGAGCATCTGGGGAGTGAACAGAGTCTGCTCCCAGGCTTTTCACCTTTTTCAGGTGTTCACCCTTGGCTGACCTACGATAGATCTCTTGGGTTGGAGCTACCTGCAAGGGTGCAGGGAGCTAGTCGAACCAGAGCCTATGCAACCACTCACTTTTCTGTAATCAATAAAGTTGTGGCCTATATTCTGCCAAAAACTGAAACTAAAATTTGAGTCAAATGTGTCTTTATTTAAGGAGGGAGGTCTCGGGATCTGAACATGCAACTAAACTATACCGAGTTGAGTGGAACTTACTCCCACTTAAATGTGTACAGGATTGCAAACAATCATATGTGTTGCACAGGATTATCAACATAAATTTAAATAGGTGATTCACAAACAAAAACAAAGAACTAAAAACGTACATTCAGAATAATTTCAAAAAGGCATTTCATTAAAAAACACATTAGCTGCAAACACACTTGAAGTTTCTATTTAGCAAAAGCCCATTATAAGACTGAAGCCAGGTGTATTTTAAGAAACTTACTGTACCTGGCAACCATAGTTAATTTATGTTCAGCCAACTCGTTACACAAGAAGTACCTAGAGTTAACACCTTTTGGGAGAAATTTACCAGGTACATAATTGTTCTGGCATATCTTTTATATGTTAACCAATTAAGAAAATTGCTAGTATCCTGTATGGTTAGTTGCATGTAACAAACCTGTACTTAAGTATCTATTTATAGAGCAATTACTTTGGTGAGAACAGTGTAATTAAAAGCACTTAATATAAAGCGGTCAGATGTCACTGATGTTAATCTCTTCCTGCTTTTGTCTTATATAATCACAGTCATCATACAACTAAGCTGTGCTGATCAAGCCTTCAGGGCATATTCACCACTTCATTCTATACTGAGTTACATTGGATGATTTAATAGTGATAATTATTACCGTAGTTCCTACATACAAACGTTTCACCTGTGAAGGGCAGTTGATGTAATGCTGCTTTCAAAACACGACAAGCAATCTCAAACTATATTGCTTTTTTGGAGTATTGCTTTCATTTTACAAACCTTAATGGCCAGGAACAGATCTAGTACTTTTCAGGCGTTGTTCCAAATATGCAAAGGTACTGGCAGAGGCTCCCCTTTGATAACATGCTTGCGAGAGGTGACACTTTCACATAATCAGCCAGGGTTTTCAAAGCTGAGATTGGAGCTCAGAGTACTTGCTCCTGTGTTGGAAGCCCTACGTGTGAGGGGGTGGTGCCTTTCAGACTCAGCCAATCACAAACTGGGTCAGTACTAATGCCAGCACACATCCTGACGTCAAGGGGACAGAGCTATCCATGCACATTCCCCTGTATGCACAAGTCCCCTGTGCAGGTAAACCACAGTGATAGCAGCTGAGTTTGAAATGTATTTTAAGTTCTTTGCTATCAGGAGTTCTTGCATTAAGTTCTTTACACGTCACACCCTTCTTTGCTTTAACTGACTAAAGCTTGGCAGCAGTAATTCAGAATCGCAGTAGTTTCAAGAATGTATTTTTCCAATTTTAAGACAATCCTTAGTTTTCTCCTGTCTCACTCAATAAGCAGGAGGGGATACTGAGGCCTGATTAATCCTTATCATTTCATTTTCAAAAGGAATCATAGAATCATAGAATCATAGAGTTGGAAGAGACCACAAGGGCCATCGAGTCCAACCCCCTGCCAAGCAGGAAACACCATCAGAGCACTCCTGACATATGGTTGTCAAGCCTCTGCTTAAAGACCTCCAAAGAAGGAGACTCCACCACACTCCTTGGCAGCAAATTCCACTGTCGAACAGCTCTTACTGTCAGGAAGTTCTTCCTAATGTTTAGGTGGAATCTTCTTTCTTGTAGTTTGGATCCATTGCTCCGTGTCCGCTTCTCTGGAGCAGCAGAAAACAACCTTTCTCCCTCCTCTATGTGACATCCTTTTAGGATTAGGCTCCTTTTTCACTTTTGCCCTCCCTGGGACTCCTACTTTTATATCTCTGTTGCAAAATGTCCTCAAATCCATATCCAGAGATCCCCTATTCAAAGGATCTACAGTGGTACCTTGGGTTAAGTACTTAATTTGTTCCGGAGGTCCGTACTTAACCTGAAACTGTTCTTAACCTGAAGCACCACTTTAGCTAATGGGGCCTCCTGCTGCTGCTGCACCGCCGGAGCACGATTTCTGTTCTCATCCTGAAGCAAAGTTCTTAACCTGAAGCACTATTTCTGGGTTAGCAGAGTCTGTAACCTGAAGCGTATGTAACCTGAATCGTATGTAATCCGAGGTACCACTGTATTTGCTATAGATTCCTTGATACGGGGGTTGCCAACTTGAATAAAATATTGGGGGAGGGGACAGGTAAGTCCCACCCCACATAATCAAACACAATACACGGCGTTTGCACACCATTTGAATGGCAATGCCCATCAGCTTTAAGGGACCAGCGTCTTCAAATATTTGATTGTGCTGAAAGGACCTCCTCAGCCCCTAGGAGTTGGCTCTTATGCCTTGATAGACTCCCTCCTCCAAAGCCTATTAATGTTCTATTCATCCTCATTTCTTGTTAAATTTCTGCATTCTGAGCCTTTACTCTTCCAGACTACAGGAAAATAACTTGCTACTTATCAACTTTGGTTTCCTGCTCCTTGATTTCCCACAGTCACTCTGCTCACATAGCACTATCTTTTGGTACAATGTCCAGTGACCAGATGCAAGGGAGGATAAAGCTTCTGTATCTTTCCTTATCCTGCACCACTATTAATCTCAACAGGTGCACTTTCCATGAAGGGATAAGAGAAGCTGCATCTGCTGAAATTAATCTCTTGCATGATACTAAAAGATAAAGGAATTCTCAGATTGTCTTCTATTCTTTTCTTGATTTCTTCTTTCCCTTTCATATAAGACACTTATAAATATTTAAGTTATAAATATTTAACAAATATTTTCCAGTCAATCAGTTCAAAACCAATAGTCTTCAGACCATAAAGGTAAAGGTAAAGGTACCCCTGCCCGTACGGGCCAGTCTTGACAGACTCTGGGGTTGTGCGGCCATCTCACTCAAGAGGCCAGGGGCCAGCACTGTCCGGAGACACTTCCGGGTCACGTGGCCAGCGTGACAAGCTGCATCTGGCGAGCCAGAGCCGCACATGGAAACGCCGTTTACCTTCCCGCTAGTAAGCGGTCCCTATTTATCTACTTGCACCCGGAGGTGCTTTCGAACTGCTAGGTTGGCAGGCGCTGGGACCGAGCAACGGGAGCGCACCCCGCCGCGGGGATTCGAACCGCCGACCTTTCGATCGGCAAGCCCTAGGCGCTGAGGCTTTTGCCCACAGCGCCACCCGCGTCCCATTGCCACCCGCGTCCCAGACCATAGACCACAATAAAAAAAACATGGGAAATATGGGGGGGGGGTGCAAAAAATATATTGTCATTTTTCAAATGCATTCGTCAACATATGCAAATTCTCCAGGGAATATACAGCAAGACTGGTAAATAACACCAGAAGCAACCAAAACAACTGTTAATAAACGAAAGAAGCCCAACAGTCAGCAGATCAAACAAAGTAAAAAGAAAACCTTACTTAAAACTCCACCCCTGTGAGCAGAAAAAACAAACACAGTCAGACGAGCAGAAAACCAAAGTAAATAACGTTAAAAGCATTAAACTAGCAAGAGATTCTCTAAAATCATTAAAAGGTCTGGAAGAAAATAAAGGTATTGATACCAAAATGGTACTTAGGTAGGTGCCAGGTGATCCTCTTTGAGGAAAGTGTTCCACAAATGGGGGGGCCACTGCTGAAAAAGCCATCTCTCTTGCTGTTGCCCTTGATGCTTCAGAATGATTAGGGAAACTACATTTTGTTTTTGTTGTTTAGTCATTTAGTCAGGTCCAACTCTTTGTGACCCCATGGACCAGAGCATGCCAGGCACTCCCATCTTCCACTGCCTCCCGCAGTTTGGTCAGACTCATGTTGGTAGCTTCGAGAACACTGTCCAACCATCTCGTCCTCTGTTGTCCCCTTCTCCTTGTGCCCTCAATCTTTCTCAACATCAAGGTCTTTTCCAGGGAGTCTTCTCTTCTCATGAGGTGGCTAAAGTATTGGAGTCTAATATGTACATGCAATTATAAACCTATGAAACCACCTGTACACTAGCTCTATTTAATATACTAATTATTTAGTATATCATGGCACCTTGCCACCATGATTATTTGTGTCATCAACCCTTTTGAGAACAACTCAACACATTCTCAGCTGGCAGCTGGACCCTATGGAGCACTCTCTAAATCTGCCCTTGCTTCAACCCAACCACAAATATTCCTTTTCACATCCTGATATGGCGGCATTTTAAAAGCTATGCTCAAACAAAAACCTTTTAACTTTGTCTCCTTCTGTGCAACACTCTCTTCCCCCCAGGAACAGAACCTGGCAACCTCTCCAGAAGCTTATAAACCTTCCATAAATAGGATCAAGGCTGGGTGCTGCAGGCAATCAATCTCAGCCTCTTCTACTACGAAGCAAAAGTGGGTCAAGCAATAATCCTTGGGTGACCATAGAAACGTTTCATGTTAGTACATCCCAAGAACAGTTGGAGTGAAATAAAAGTTTTATTAAATATTGTAAAAGTTTGAAACATTTAAGGAACATTTGTGATTACTTAAAGACTAATTTTGGAGACATATTTATGCAGCTCCTTGAGAAAATCTCCCACAACTATGTTAAGGACACATATGTTTATCGCTGCATAATTTCAACTTATTCAAATTTGTAAAAAGAGTGTAAAAACACACACACACACACACACACACACACACACACACACAAGGTATGGTTTTAAACAAGCTGGGAAACAGCTGCCTTGTGTTTCATACATCTGCTACGTTGTGATTATTTGTGGTATAGGACCCAGACATCCGTTCTGGATGGTCGAGTTAAGCATGGAGGCTACGTATCTCGCCATAAGATAGCAGCATCCATGGGTGAAACCAGTCATCTATTGTGGAAAGCCACGCAGTCAAGTCGACTTGCTGCTATTTTCTCTGGGGGAAGAAAAGTTTCACCAGTTGGCTGATCATAACAGACATCTAGTTCCTCATGTGGGTGTAGATGCTAATTGTAAAATTGGCAGCTTCCTTTTCTTTTAAATAAATGAGAACATCCTGCAGCTTTGCATTGGTCATTCTAGCAAGAACAAGACAGTTACAAATGATGGATTTACACAGAAGAACAGAGGGGTCTGTTCTTAAGATGTTTGAATGCTGAAACATCTAAATATTCTAGCCCCTTTTCTCTCGACCATTGATCCACCTGGTCTCTCTTTTGGCAAGACCCCACAACAGACGACAGCCAGTCAGTGTGTGGTAGTGGTACAGCATTGAGTCGGATGTGGGGTCAATTGAGCCCTAATCCCCCCCCCCATGAAGTCTAGTGAGTGCTCTCAGCATCACCAACCTCTCTGGTTCCTTGTGAAGCTCTGGGCTCCTTGGAGAGACATGGGATACAAACGTAACAAATAAATATTTGCTGTTGATGTGGTAAGTGCTGTTTACTGAACATGGACAAAAACCATAGGAATCTGCCTCAGTTTCTGGACCCTGATGGGACTTTTTTGTACTCACGAGAGCTGTGATAATAGGTAACTAATGTCTCAGGCTTTTGCCGTCTAACAAACTGCAGGGCTTTTGTATCGCTGCTGTTGTTATTTCCAGCAGTAATGTTGAGGACAACAGTGTTTATTAGCAAGCCTTTGGCTTCTAAAGCAGACGGAAAATTGCTCCGTAGAGGAGCTTTCCCCAGAGAAAAGTGAAAGAAAAACACAAGACAGATAAAGTTGGCAGCAGAACGTGTTGAAATATGCAGTGTTCATGGGGGTTTTATTATGAAAAATCAAGCAGCAGCTTTCTCAAATTGGTGTCTTTTGGCCTGTCATTTCATGGGCATTATCATCGTACACAGCCTATCCAAGGAAGGTGACGATGGAGAGATGAAAGAGTGCATATGCTAATGTGTAGATATGTCAGAACATAAGAAAGTTCAAACCACAACCATTGTTAGTCTTTTAATGGTGAAGCTTTTAAGGAGCCCTCTCATCCCTTCTATCTATATACACACAGTTTCTGAGCTGAACACAGATGCAGAGCAGCCAGCCAGCAGCTGACAGCATCCATATTTGTCATTGGCCTATTGAAGGGACTTAGAAGTCAGCTGGCAAGGAAGGAATCACAGGGGAGACAATCATGCTAATATGTTATTCCCATAATGGATGGCCTAATAAATGGCTTCTGTGGATCTAAGGGTCAGGAATTATGCAAGTATCCATTTTATACCATGTTTATAAACTGACATGGCTATACACATCCATGTATTCAGCTGCTGTTCCATGTGCATAACTCTTCTGCCAAAGGGTGGGGGGAGAGAAAAGTAAAATGAATATTTTAGAAAATATTGGTCCTTCTGTGTCCCTCCTTCACCTTTTGAATAATCAGGCCTATTATGAATTCAATAATCTGGAAGTCACGAATTGACAAATTCTGTACTTAGGTGTGCCTTTGAAACCACAAAATGGCATTGTCATTTAACCAATGTGCTCTGTACTGACAATGCTTTGTTTTGTATTACATGAAATAAACTTTGATAGTGCTGAACCATTCAGGCACAGTAGTGTATAGGTTCTGGAATTTTATTGAGATTCTAGACATCCCCTGAGATTTGAGAGGCATTTGGATATGCTAGATGTTCAGCTCTTTAATGATATTGTACTTTTATATCTATCTCTAGATCTGTATATCAAATAGTCAAAACAGATATGGTTAGGTAAATTAAAAGTATGCTATGTATTGAGCAATATGTAGAAGAGGTGTGTCCTAGAGCAAAGGAGCTGTATTGGGCCAGCAGTAGTTTCATATTAGTAAAGGGAATCTTATGTGTGATTGATCGTATACGCTATTACTTTGGTGTAAGATTCACATGACTCATAGGGCTGGTTACAGTGAGCACATGACTCCCTTGTTACAACTCCACTTGCTGCCGGCTATTTTCAAGCACAATTCAAAGTGCTGGTTATGACCTATAAAGCCCTATATAGCTTAGGTCCAAACTATCTGGGGGACTGTATTCTTCCATAGAAACCTGCCTGGGCTCAGAGATCTTCAGTTGAGACCCTTCTCTCCATCCCATCACCCTCACATGCTCACACAGGATTTAGGGCTCTGTGAGCAGTCAACATGCACTGGGTGATGAGTTGAGGGGTAATAGAGGAGCTGGGCTTTTGGAAGGAGGCGTGAGGGCTCTGACAGGGTCCTTGATTCCTCCTACCTCCTTCCCAAAGCTTAGTTAGCACTTTCCCAGGTTTGGAGAGGGGATGGGAAGTCTTCAGGACCCTGGTCAAAGCCCCCATGCCTCCTCCCCAAAGCTAGATGCCTCCTTACCCACCTTTGGGAAGGCAGTGCAAGGGTTGGGAGAAAGTGTCAAATTCTGGCTGCGCAGGTGGTGCCCTCATACCCAAGTCTTGCACCGCAGCCACATTAGGTGGGAATGCAGGAGACAGCCTTCTTGGTGGCTGCTCCCAGACTTTGGAACTCCCTTCCCAGAAAAGCTAGACCAGCTCCCTCCTTCTTGTCCTTCCATTGGCAGTGAAGACCGTTTTATTCCACCAGGCTTTCTGGAACTGAGTGCTTTTAGGGAAAGGGCTCTTGCTAGTGCTGGTTTTGTTTTGGTTTTTTCTATCTGCATTTTAACAGATATATCACTGTGGTTAATTCCATATATAGATTAATTGCTTTTAAACCATAGCCTTTTGTATACTTTTAGCTATGTGTGTTTTATATCTGTATCTGTTTTAATTTTTGAGAGCAGTCTTGAGTCTTGGTTCTTTTTAGGTTCTAATGCCTGATCTGTAACATGATTTTCATAGGTGGGTTATTATCATGTGCAGTGAGAACAAAATATATTAATGTTAGTAATAAAAACAGTTCTTACATATTGCTATGTAAACTATTTTACAGTTTTATATGTTAGTAATATAGTAGAAGTTGCAAATAACTCATAAGGTATTTATAACTAAAGGTTTTTGTTATTCATAGAGGAATGGCGTTGAAGTATTACTTAGGCTATTAATATTTCAGTACTAAATTGTGCATAGCTGTTTTCTAAATACTTTAGACATTTCAAGGTGGCACACAGTTTGGACTTCTTCTGATTGCTAGACTTAGCTTTCTCCTACATGAAGTACCTAGTATCCCAGAATAAAACAAGGACTCTTCCTCATTCAAAAATGAAATGCAGAAATGATAGGAGGCGGCAGTGTGTCTCAGGTGTAGCATTTTGTCTCTATTAGTCAAAGTGCTGCATTCCTTAAGTATACCTCTGAGGATAGAAGTCCACATAAAAATACCACCTGTCAGTATTACAGCTAGAATTTACAAAGTTTTAAAAAATGGGACGTACATCAAGGTACATCAAGTCTCGGCTTAGAGCTGCTGCTGCTGCCTCCTTAGCTCTCTGCAGGTGACTAGGTAGCAAAACATATGGCGTGCAAGCTCTCCCACTGCTCTGGCAGCTCTTGTTGCCTAGGTAAACTCTGGACTTAATAGCCTTAGGTTAATTGCTTTGTTTCCAGAAATAAAATAAAGCAGTCCCCATTCCCCAAATGGCTTGAGTTCAAGATACTTAGAAGACCACCTCCTTGTCTAGATCTATGGTAAACCTCAGACCTCCAGTAAAAGTGCCTTTGCAACCAGCCGATGCAAAAGCAACTTGGATTAGCAGACGGGCAAAAACGTCAACATGCTGGCTAATATATGACACAGCAGAGAAGTTTAGGGCATTCTCTATTCCATTTGCCCGTTGGTGCTGATGGGTCAGCATCTTTGATATGGCTATATGATGTGATACCATTATTTCAGTAATCAGCAGCTCTGCTGTTTTCCATGGGTTTTGTTTTTTAGAAGCTCCATCCTGGCCAACCAAGTCCCTATCACCGATGTTCTAAAGTGCCACTACTGAGATTAAGGAATCTCCTTTTTAATCATCTTTCTGGTGAACTATTTACCTCAGAATGTTGCACAGTAGTTGTTTCCGACCCTTTCAGGTGTTAAGATTGGTAGAGGGGGCCCTATTGCTTTTTCCACTGCCCTCAGAAACTCGGGGTGGGGTGGCCAAGGAAAGGGCATTCTCTGTAGCAGCCCCTGAGTTGTGAACTCTAGAATCTTCTTCATACAGCTTTTGGCGAATGCAGAAGTCACCCTTCTAAACCTTGTGTTTGACACTTGAGATGGATATTTTTAGAACCCACCTTATTTCTGTGATTGGGAATTCTTTTAAACTGTTTTGAACACTGTGCTTTAATTGTAGTAACCTGGTCTGGGACATGAGGCTGGAAAGGCAGGCACTTAACAACAACAACAACAACAACAACAACAACAACAACAACAACAACAACAACAACAACAACAGGAAACTTGGAGCTAGCTGATGCTGTTTTCTGTAGCTAACCAGTTCAAATACTAGGTCATGCCATCAGCAGCTTACTCACATAAACAACACAACTAGTGAAGATACTTGCAGAAAACCACGGCACTGTCCTCATAAAAATCTCATAGCCCAGCATTTCACAGTACATTGCCATTATGTCAACGAAGCTGTACTAGTCAACTTTATCCACTGTAATTAATTAATATTGCTGTCCTAATAATTAGTCAATAGCAAGCAGGGAATGTGTGTAAACATTAAAACATTTTAAAATGCCTAGGGGACCAAGCACTCTGCCATTAAGATTCTGCAATTTTTCTTAAAAAGTGATCTCTCTTTTTAAAACAACAACAAAACAACAACAACCCTAATAAGTAAATTCAGAGCCTACCAGAATTATGATTGGGCCTTGCGAAGAGTTGTTGAATGTATTATGCTTCTTCATTAACAGTGATTTTGAAATTTCTGAGAAAACTTTATAAACAGTTAAAAGTATGTTATTTTAGTTTTGTATTACTCTTGCAGCTTCTTCTACCAGGATTATAATAAAAACTGCTGCAGAAATAGCCAAGGTTCAACTTTCACAACATGGAATTGACACAGGTTAATTTTATCCTCTCGGAAAATTTTTGCATGATTACACTGAAGACAGAATCCAGACACCACAGCCAGCCATTACACCAAAAGAAATAGTAGCCTTCAGACACAGTATCTCTTAGCAGATTGTACAGTATATCTGTCACTAGATGTTGCGAAAGGAATAAAATGGACTTATTTCACCAGCACGGCTGATTTTAGCCAAGCTCACATAGCCTGCACACTGCTACTATATATAGTATATTGATATTTTATCTTGGCCTGAAATGTCACAATTAATAATTGAAGGTTATTCCAATGTCATAGTGCATGGCAATCAGAGAGACTGTTTTTGAATAACACATATCATGCCTAAATTGTAAATCACAAGAGACTGTATTTAGTGGGAAATAAATGTTCTTGTCAGTATTTAGTCTATTTAAAGATTTTGCAATAAATGCTTTAAGCTGTGTTCAAGAATTGCATTATTTTAAGAACTGAGGAAAATCAAAGTAACATAATCGCTTTTAAAGAGGTGCTGACAGGCTCATTTTAATAACCATAAAGATGTTTGGAATATATTAACCATCTTCTCTCCTTGGTAACAGGCAGAAGAAGGTGGAAACCAAAATAATGGCATATCATACGAGTGGCATCCCATCTCAGTAATAATCAGAGCCGAGGGATGGTGTTGCAGGGGAGGATAATTTGGAAGATCTGGGTAAAGCAGGAATCAGTAGGGAGGAAAGCCACAATGCAATGCCATATATGCATAACATTTGCATGTGATAATTTAGATGTATAGATGAAAATGTAGAAATAATTGCTATCATTTCCATAGAAATATATTTTACCACAGTAGGGAAGGCTAAGGCTAAGTGGCCCTTTTGTGCCCTAGCCAAGACCAGGTATGGGAGACACACAATGAGATGGGTGGGAAAAGGCCACAACTTCCTTAACAGCTTCCATTTTTTTGTTTGAAGAACATAGGAAGGAAGTAGATGTTTCTGACAGCTGGCAGGATAAGCTACCTAGTGCACCAAAACTGCAGCTGCTTCAGAGAAAAGGGTAGATCAGACAACCACAGCCAGTATACAGCAATCCTGTTGCTCCATCCTCTGTGTGACATTTGAAGATGGCTATCATATGCTCTCTCAGACTTTTCTTATACAGGCTAAACATATCTAACTACCTTAATCATTCCTCATAAGGCTTCGTTTCCAGACCCTTGGTCACCTTCCTTTGCATACATTCCAGCTAGTCAATATCTTTCTTAAACGGTGATGCCCAGACCTGGACACAGTACTCCAGGTGTTACTATTATTTCCCTTGAGTGGGACACTATACTTCTGTCGATGCAGCCTAGAATAGCATTTGTCCCTATTGAAATTCATTTTGTTAGTTTGGGTCCAGCTCTCCAATCTGCTAAGGTAATCTTCAATCCTGATTCGGTCTTCTGCGGCGTTAGCTACCCCTCCCAGTTTGGTGTCATTTGATGAGCATTCCCTCAATTTCTTCATCCAAGTCATTTATCAAGACGTTGAACAACAACCCTGAGCACACCAATCTGCAAAATCTGTTACCAACCAATCCAGATACAAGCCATCAGCCATAGATGGCCAGCTCACCTAATGCTTAATAAACCTTTGGTTCAGTTCTTTAGTCTTTCAGATGTTGGGGACTACAACTCCCATCAGCCTCAGCCAGCATGTTCATGTTAGGTGGGAATGATGGGAGTTGTAGTCCAAAGCATCTGGAAGGCACTAGCATTATTTTAGTTTTACTGCCTACCCAGGGCTGGGGGGAAACAGGGAAATCACGAGGCACTCTGCCAGTTACAGCATTTGACCAGTGGTCTGTATTCAGCCTGGTGGGTCAAAGTGTGAAGCAGGATATAAAAGGTGAAGAAGCTATACATTCAGTTCTTACTTTCAGGAAAAGCTTCTCCTCTCCTGACACATAAGAGCAGTAGAGTAGCAAAGTTTCCATGATTTCATTTTCTCTCTTCTGCTCTAATAAAGATGAGTCTGGCCTCCTTCATCTAATTTACATGCAGAAAAACAATAGGACTAGAATAAATGAACCTCACCCAAAGGCTTGGAATCTCCCAGGAGACCAGTTAGCTTGCTGACGGCATTATTTACGCTTCGCCATCCAAGAAAGTGTCGCATGTAAGGAATGGATTCATTTGGTTAGACGAAGATACCTAGACAATAAAAACTAATTACACTTTTACTTAGTGGTGCTTACAAATGGCTTGCTTTTTTTTTTAAGGGTGCATTTCCCCACTCCCATCATTTTCCAGAAGCAGAATTCAGAAGCATCCCTTTGCCACACCAGCTGCTTTTGAGCAGAAATGAGTAAGATGTGTTAAGCCTTCACCTGACAAGAAATTTCACAGCAAAGAATAAAGGGAATCATGGAGAACACAGCAGGTTTAAAGAGCAGGAAGCAAATCTGGTTGGCAGACATCACAGCGTTTTTCAACACAGAGCAGTTTAGCTATCTGTTCTGCTGCTACGGTCTTTTTTTTTGCTATTATCGTGGCTGTACAACATTTAAATAGCTCTGCAGAAGAAACTGTTGTTGGCGTGCGAGCTTGTTGAGAGCTCAGTACACAATGTTTGACATATTTCAGGGCCAGGCTAGACGTTCATCCTTGCAGGGACTGAGGAGAGTTATAGTTCAGCAGCAGCTGATGGGTGAAGGGTTCTCCACATGCACCTTACATGGCAGAAGCATGTACTTGTCACCCAGTGTTCTTTTTGCTTACTGGAAGGCAGATGCAGAAGGCTGCATATCTGGACTTATGAATGGTGGACGGAGAGGGTTAGAAGCTGCTTAACCCATTTCCCTTGGACGCTTCTTTCTTTCTTTCTTTCTCAAAATTCCTCCATCCCCAATGACTTCTTCAACCATAGAGAAAAACACACGGAAACGCTGCTTAAGCAAGCCTGTTTGAGCTTTTTTTTTTAATGCTTGGAGAGGAAAAGCTTACGCTACATTGAATCTCTCACCCTCACATCCCACTACTAAAGTGTTCAGCCTCCTTAAAAAGTTTAGTCTTCATTTGCAGATTCATTTAAATATTCTGGGCAGCAATAGTTTTTCACTGACAATTGACAACCAAAATCTTCAGCGCTAATGAATTTATATTCCTTTTAATTGTCCACCATAACAATCAGCATGAAGAAATGGCATATGAAGATTTTGGCACCAAAAATATTACGGCAAGGCAAGTTTTCCTTCATTTCTATTTCTTCCTTCATTTCCTTCTTTTTTATATTTGAGGTTTGTTGGCACCTTAATACGTTTGCAGTCGGTCAATTCAAAGTTGTGTTCAATTTTCTGATCTTAATCTCCAAGGTTATTGTTTCCTCGCCTTGTCTTGGCTCCTCATTTTATTTCAAAACTACTTATGCATTCTGGTCGTGCTCACACAGACACACTCCAAAATCAGGTCCTCTTCCCGTTGAACTGTTTTTTAAAGTAAAAAACATTTTTGCGGGGGGGGGGGGGCTTGAAAAAGGGATCCAGTGGGTTTTGAGAGCATGTAGTATATATAAATGGAGACAAATGGAGACAAATAAACAACAAAACCTGCAGCAATATTCTATGCTGTCCAAGGGGGTAAGCTCGCAGTCTAAGTGTACACAAGCCTGCAGCTCTAGAGTGCAACTCTATGCTTGCTTTGTCAGAACTAATCCCCATTGAGACCAATAAGAATGACCGTCAAGTATATGGTATATAGGATTGTAGGATGAGGTTCCATTTACAAATTCCCTGACAGATGGAGCAAGCTTGTTTTCTCCTTTTCCAGAGAAATTTACAAGACAGGAGATTCCAACTAAACATCTGGAAGAACATTCTGGCGGTAAGAGCTGTTTGACAGTGAAACGGACTGCCTCAGAAGGTGGTGGACTCTTCTTCATGGGAGGTTTTTAAGCAAAGGTTGGATTGCCATCTGTCAGGCATACTTTAGTTGAGATTCCTGCATTACAAAGGGTTGGACTATATAACTCTCAGGATCCCTTCCAACTCTCCAGTTCTATGATTCTATGACACAACTTCTGTGTTTGCCCCAGGCTACTTAGGGCAGATAACTATGTTGGTGTTAACAGCCCCTTATAAGTATGCTGTTCCTAGCATAGCACATTAATTTATTCCATCCTGATGCTTCTTCACAAGGACCCTTTCCTTATGTCTCTTCCTCACACTCCACTGCATATTCTGCCTTCTTTCCTTCAGCCATCCTGCCATTGGCCCCAGAACTGTAGAATGACCATGTGTCCTACTTTAGTGGAGAGCCCTCTATTTGAAGGGCTGTCAGAGGACAGTCCACTATTGAAGGCAATCCTCTACCTGACAGGCTGTTTAAAGATCATTAGCCAGAAGAAGAAAGAGCACGTTGTCCATTGACACTTAGCACTTGCACAATGGACACATGGCCCCATGGTAAGAAGTATTATATTGCTATTTAAATTATACTGATCATTTCCTAAATCCGCATCTATTCGTATAAGGCAGCATAAGGCAATTTTATGCAAATCTGTGCCCATTTACTTTGGTAATATATTTTGTTATCTTTTGGGGGGCTGTATATGTTGTGAGGCAGAACTAGCTACCTAGCATTGCTGCCTCTTAGACACTCTATTTTTCTCAGCTTCTTACCCTTCATCTGCTTACTGGTACCTCCATTTTCTAACCGGCGATCAGTTCACAACTCTGCCTGTCTCTGGGCTCTGTGTCAACTTTTAGTTTCCTGGTAATGGAAAATGACCTTTCATTCTATCATTAAGGACACACTCGTTTTTTAAAAAACTGCAACCACCACCCACACACTTAAGAGTTATCTATGACGATCACTTCACAACATCAGAATAATTCAGCCAACCACTGACAGTCTCAAAGAGAGGCATTGATTCTAAGATTGCAGATCTGGCTTGGATATTAAGATGAAAATATTATCACCAATGCCTCCTAATTTCTGCTAAAGATCTAGCTCCATCTGTAATTTAAGAAATCTCAACGTTCTGTTCTCTACCTTTTGTCACCCCTTTTTTGAAATGTATTATTTATCAACCCTCTCAGCTCCTAAATGTTTCATATTGCTTTTAAATTGCTTCCTAAAAGCTTGACAAATAACAACATTTATATCATGTGCTTGAGCCTCTAAATGCTTTCCTGCTCGAGGAACTTAGCACGGAGCTTTCTTTGTGGTAATATTGTGGAAACAATAAAATAAGCATGCTGTTATCATAAACAGAGTATAATAAATATGCAAAATATATACCCAGCTTGAAAAGACCTGCCCCCTCCCCTGCTTGACCCCATTTCCTTTCATAAGGATGGAAAGGTTTCAACTTCCAAAGCACAGGATATAGATAATAATAGCACAGCAAAAGATATAGATATTTATTAATAGTTTAAATTCAGTGAAGGAGGGAAATTCATGCATTACTCTAATTTGGTGATATGATTCAGCATAACCTAAACCGATATATGTGAATTAGAATGGCGTAAATAAATACAGCCAGATTTCCTATAGCTGTCCTTATTCTATTGCTAGTTGAATAGACTGATGGTTGGGGAATGTGCAAACATCTTATGTAACAATGATTTCAAATGCTGGGTTTTTCTTCATGTTTTATCCAATTAGGGGCAGACCAGGGCACTAACATGGTGTTTCTGCTGCAGAGGAATTTACTTTTCTTTCTATCTATGGCAATGAACAGTGTGTCAATAATAGCTAAGCTGTTTTTCCAGTGAAACTTAACAAAAGATCACAAATAACCAATGTTTGTGTGTTTTCTTAAATGAGAAAGGGAAAGAAAGAAAGAAAGAAAGAAAGAAAGAAAGAAAGAAAGAAAGAAAGAAAGAAGTGGTCCACATCAGTGTTTCCCAAAACCGGGTCTCTAGTTGTGTTTGTGGACAACAGCTCCCATCATCCCTAGCTGGCAGGACCAGTGGTCAGGGATGATGGGAACTGTAGTCCAAAAACAGAGACCCAGGTTTGGGAAACCTTGGTCTACATACAGACATTATGGTCCTTCATTTTTAAACTTGACCAGGCAGCTCTTCAGATAAGGTCTGCCCGTTTTCAAATAGGACACATGGCCACCTGATTACCATTACTACTGCACATGCTACAGCAGCCAATAAGTGTGTAAAATCAGACAGAAGGGCTGTTGCACAACAATCAACATATGAAGTCTCATCCATGGCACAAGCTGAGCCCAAAGGTTGAAATGCTACAGTGCTGGCAACTGTCCCCTTTTACAGATTTGTGGCAGTACACAAAACATAAAGTGCCATTCCAAAGGCTACCTGGTTACCATTAAGCAAGACATATCACTGTATAAAGAAATTGTAATTCCTGAAGAAGCTTATCCACTCTGTGATAGGACTCCTATGCATGCCTATATAACAGAGTGCAATTTGTAATGGAAGTGCTGTATATAATATACATTTATATGTAAGCATGTGACCATTATTATTTCAATATTTTCTGCCAGTCTGACAAGCAGTATTCCAGCCATTAATATTTATTGGCTAGATTAATGCTTAAAAAGGTAAAGGTAAAGGTACCCCTGCCCGTACGGGCCAGTCTTGACAGACTCTGGGGTTGTGCGCCCATCTCACTTAAGAGGCCGGGGGCCAGCGCTGTCCGAAGACACTTCTGGGTCACGTGGCCAGTGTGACAAAGCTGCATCTGGCGAGCCAGTGCAGCACACGGAAACGCCGTTTACCTTCCCGCCAGTAAGCGGTCCCTATTTATCTACTTGCACCTGTGGGTGCTTTTGAACTGCTAGGTTGGCAGGCGCTGGGACCGAGCAACGGGAGCGCACCCCACCGCGGGGATTCGAACTGCCGACCTTTCGATTGGCAAGCCCTAGGCGCTGAGGCTTTTACCCACAGCGCCACCCGCGTCCCTTAGATTAATGCTTATTCGAAGACAAATTGATAGCTTACCCATGCAACCCTTTACATGTCTACTCAGAAGGAAGTCCTGTTAAACTCAATGGAACATACTCCCAGGTAACTGAATACTGAATTGTACCATATTATGCCAATAAATAGGGTTGCCATATGTCTGAGATTTCAGACATATTAGTGGAATTAGCGTTCAGGGGGAATTTTGGAAAACTGGCAAAAAAGGAAGTGTGTCTTTGAGTATCACTCTTTGCCCTCAACAACTTAGAAGTTCATTCCTCACTACCCCCCCCCCCCAAAAAAAGGGCAACAACTTTTGTAGCTGGAATTTTACTTCTTAGAATATGGCAACCCTACAATAAAGGCTGAATGAATTGTATCATAAAAGGTTTCGGGAAAGGGAAGATGCATTTCTAATGTGCAGCACTCTGCATACTGAAATGCGTTGAGAAAAATGTATATACTTTGAAGAATACTCCTCAGCTCAACCATACTTGTCTTCATAGGCTCTTATAAACCCATTCATTAGCATTCTAATCCACAGAGCAAAAATGGCAACCAGAATTATCTCTGGTTGGATGTTTTCTCTGGTTGGATAACTCTGTTATGATTTTCAGAGGGTATATTTCATCTTTATAACAGTTAGATATTACTTGGGGTTATTGATGTTGAAATTGGAACAAGTGGAACTAATCTAGAATCCTGTGTTGCTTAATCTTTTGTACTGTAGATTTTAATTATTCTGGTATTTTATTACGCTTTCAGAGAGAAAATCAGCCTTTGGCATGAAGATTAGAAAAGATGCTTATATCTCATAATACATTTTGGGTATCACAGTAGGGAGTGTATGTCAAAAGTGTTATTACTTCTGAATTAGCTTTGGGATGCCTTCATTGCTTCATCAAGGTGATAGATAACAATCCAATAATATTAATGCCATGCTGAGTTGTGGGTTTTGGTGTTTTGCAAATTTGAGATTTCAACATTGTTTATTTCCACAGTTGCCTCTTCTATTGCTAACCATCTTTCTGGAGATTAATGATCCTATACAGGATTGAAAGCAACCCTAAACTTTCCTGATTTTGTTATTTATTTATTGTATTTGCAAACATGGGTTTGGAAACAAAATGTTTGTGAATTTAGAAGAGAAGGGAGAAACAAAAATGCATATAGAAAGAAGCAATAAAGAAATCAGTACACATTTTTATTTCAGTCCTAAATTAAGGCTGAGAGCATCCATGTTCTGCTGAAATTAATATGACAGTGAAAAACTCACATCATTATCTTTTGTTCCCAGATATGCATTTATACACAGTAGAACATACTCCAATTAAAATCAAATTCACAAACCTCTGATGCTGGAAGAAGAAGGTGCTGAAAGAAAGCCATTCCCATGGGCAAATTCATGTGAAAATATGTGGTACAAGCGGCTTGTTCACATGGATTTTTCTGCAAGATTTTCCTTAGCTGTGCATATTTACAGAATCAAGTTCCACTTTGTTTAATAGGGCTTACTGCCATGTAACTGTGAGTAAGATTGCAATCTTAACATAGCAGGACTGTTTCACTTGAATCTCTCTAGTTTGATTCAGAAATATACATCAGCAACCATGCCAAATTTGACTGACTAAAAGAGTATTGTTTTTAACTTAGTGGTTCCTAAGGGGCTGTGTGTAAAATAAACCAGTTTTTTTTAAAAAAAAATCTGCACATAATTATAAAACATGTTTGAAAATACAGTTCAAAGTAAGGCAAACAATACACTTAAATGAATATTCTGGATTCTAAAGCCACAAACCAAAAAAGGAGAAAAGAAATTTTCAGCTCCTAGAAATGTGGCAATGGAAATGGCTCCTATTGATCAATTTCACACCTGGGGTGGGGAACGGCATTTACTAAGACAAGGCATAAGCCTTGTAGAGTTTAAAGGTCAAACCCAGCACTGTGAATCAGTGTTCAGAAATGAACTGGTAACAAACTATGATGTCTCAGAACTGATGTAACTTATGTAGAGATTTTTATGGCATTAAGCAGTATAACCATTTTATAAGAAGAAGAAAAATGTATATTAACATTTGCTAAGAAGTGGAAAAACTCTAGATGATTTCATTGAACAACTTAACAAACTGACTCTTTATACTGCAGACGAAAAGCTATTTTATATGTTAAGAATGTCTCTGTAGCACAACTCTTTCTGTAATGCAAAGCTAATTTTAAATCTGACTCTTCATCAGCTATCCCACTAGTTTTTTGTCTTTCGGGGCTGCAGATTTTCTTGGCTGTTCCTTATTTCCTTCAGGCTTCACAAACAAGGGAGTCCCAATTCCCACAGCAGTGTGAGCTTTCATTAAAGTGTGTTGTACCTTTTATCTCTTCATGCAAGACGAAAATATAAAACAGTACTTTTTGACATTTTATCACATGGTCAAAATGAAGCCAGTTGTTATTTTTCCCTGAACTACTATTCCGTGCCGGTCCCCAGGAAAATCCCGAACTTCTACCAACTTACTGATGAGTACGGTGCAGGGAAGGATATTCTTGCAGTGGCCCCACCACATTTCAAACCCCAATGATAACTATAAAAGAACCAAGAAATCTCCATTGGTTGTCCCAGTCAGACCTGAAGTTGGTTTTCTTTCCTGTGGATTAGGAATCAGCCATCTTTCTCGATGTTTGGTGGGTGAATTTTGCAAGATAGTCAAAGCTCTATTATTAGTGTTCCATGAATTTTTCATGCAAACTCATGTAAATATGCCTTACTTACCGAGCTGGCCATAAATTGCTGTTTCAGTGTTGGAAGTCAGTATGCACAAACATCTACCATCCGTTAATCATACTTAGTCAAGCAAGACACACTGAAGTTCTAATCCTCCTTTATGGCTTAGCTGCCCACAGCCACTGAAAAGCCTACTTAACCTCAAGGTTCACCTTGTAAAAGGAAAAGGCAGATAGCCACTTTGTATATCATCTACTTTAGCTCCACTTCCATGCACACGTTTAGGAGGGTGGTCAGATTAGCACTGCATGCTAATGTTTTGAAGCTGTCAAAGCAAGCCTTGAGGCTAAAGGAAGCGAGATATCAATAACAGGATGTAAGTACCGTAAGTGTCCTCAGACGTAGCAGGCAACAGGACAGCTCCAAGACCAAAGTTATAAATGTACGTCCCAACTGTTTAACCTGGAATTCAGGACCCCAGCTTTAAAATGACTTCTTAACCCCTTATAATATATATTCTCCAGAAATTCACTGCTGTAAAACTGTGCCATGCAATAAAAGCATACAGTGGGTTGTCATATCATAGTTTATGTTCTCTCCCCGAATGCTGCAGAACTTGGTACAAATTTGCCCCAATAAAATCTATATCGTATTGCACTTAGGACAGCGAAGCATTTGATAACCAACCAGTTAATCTGTTGTAATAGCAGAGTGAGTCCGTAAACATTCCAAATGCTTAGGGAACAAAGCTGTTGGAATTTTTGTACTGTGTGGAAATGAAAAAAGCTGGGCTTAATCTAAGCCTCCTATAGGCCCCTAGGGACAGAAGTAGCTTTGCAGGACAGTCTCAGGACTGAAAAGAAATCTCGAAAGATAGAGAAGCTTTAGGGCGGGGAGAGAACAAGTAAAGTGGCAAAAGAATGGTGCCGAATATGTAAGATTAAGAAAAGGAAACTCAGGGAAAGGGTACGTGAAGAGCAGGGAGGCTCAAGAAGAAAGAAAGAGAAGTCATGGTACCATTGAAGGAGGGGAGTAAGGAGTGGGAGGCATGAGTTTATTTTACATATTGATTTGAATTAACCTGCCAATTCTTTGTCTGTACAGTCATACCTCGGGATAAATGTGCTTCAAGTTAAGTATTTTTGGGTTGCGCTCCGCGGCGACCCGGTAGTAACGGAGTGCATTACTTCTGGGTTTCGCCGTGCGTGCATGAGCAGACGGTCAAAATGACGTCACGCGCATGCGCGGAAGCGGTGGAACGTGACCCATGCACGCGCAGACGTGGGTTGCGTTCGCTTCAGGATGCGAACGGGGCTCCGGAACAGATCCTGTTCGCATCCCGAGGTACCACTGTATGTTTCTACTAAGCAGGACATAGGAACAGCCCTGTTTGATCACAGCAAAGGTCCATCAAATGCAACATTTCAAAATGACCAACAAGATGCTTCCATAAAGCCCACAAATGGAATACAGCCCACAGGAGAATCATAGAGGCAGACAAGTCCTGTCTTAAATCCTGCTAGTCAGTGCTGAATTAGATGAACCAATCTAATTTGAGTGAAATGACTCAACATAAGGTAGCTTCCTCTTCCTACACACACACACACACACACACACACACACACCCCAACGGCCACTGCACCAAGAGCTGAAGTTTTCATTAAACTATCCATCATGCTCAATATCTTTCCTGGGGAGTCATATGCACTTTTATCCCATCAGAATATATGAGAAATTGGGGTTGTTTGCACCCTTGTACATCACTTACATTAAATTTCATTCGCCATTTTATTGTATGTTGATGCAGTTTGGAGAGATCCTTCTGAAGCACTTTGCAGTCTATTTGATTTTAATCATCTTGAATGGTTTGGGGTCAGCCACTGTTGATGCCTAATTGCATTTGTTTATGAATAATTTCAATACAACTGGTACCTAGACAGATCCTTGGAAGACACCATGGTTTACTTCCCTCCATTGTGAGAACTATGCATTTATTCCTACACTTTGCCCCCTGTTTATTAACAAATTACTGTACTATAAGAGTCATCTTAATTTATGACTGATAAACAGCCCTTAATAAAGGATTTCAACTTTTGATTATTATTTTTTTAGAAGGCTAGTATGCAATGTTTACTGGATCACCAATCAACATGTTTGTTCACACTTAGGAGGAGGAGACACGGTTCATCTTGCAAAACCCTTATTGATTTTTTTCCTCTCAACAAGGCAATTATTCCATATAATAATTCCTTCCAGTAGCACCTTAGAGACCAACTAAGTTTGTTATTGGTATGAGCTTTTGTGTGCATGCACACTTCTTCAGTGTATCTGAAGAATTGTGCATGCACACGAGAGCTCACACCAATAACAAACTTAGTTGGTCTCTAAGGTGCTACTGGAAGGAATTTTTTTTATTTTGCTTCAACTACGGCAAACCAACACGGCTACCTACCTGTAACTATTCCATATAATAATGCTAGTTTGACAATGTCATCATATGCACATCTACTGAAAAGTCCCACTTGCTGCTAAGTAAGTTTTTATGTGGTTTTAGCCTCAATAATAGCTTCCAACAGTTTATCTGGACTGAGGTTAGAACTATTTTCTTGGCTTCCCCATGGATTAGAATTTTAAAACTGGTATAACATTGGCTGCATAGTGGGTAGAAGATCCTGACAAGCAGTGTACAATGAGATGGCTAGTTTTGGTTCCTAGGATCAGACTCTTATCTGCAATACACCAGTGAAGTCATTTCCTGCACCTGCCCAGCAGCTACAAGGAATATTCTGTTAATATTCAGAACTGTTGAAGTTTGCCTTAGTTCATAGGGGAAACGATTCCCCAGAGCTGTCTTAACCTTTATGGCATTTACAGAACTGAAGTAGCCTTAGAGTGGAATATTGTTAGGTGTATTTAAGGCTAGTGATATCAGCGGGCTTAAGAATCCTTAATTCCCTCAACACCGATGTCATTTCAGCACTTGCTGAAAACACAGTTTAATTTCTTGGTCCTTCACTGACCATATTCCTGCATTGCAAGGTGTTGGACCCGATGATCCTCAGGGTACCTGCCAACACTATGATTCTATGATCATTAAAACCGGTTGCTTGTAGCTATTTATTTTATGTCTACCCTGGCCAATTGCCTGGTATTTGAATGTTTAAATAGCATGGGCTCTTACGGTGCAATCTTATGCAAGTCCATTCAGAAGTGGGATTCTGAATATGGTTGAGTAATTTCTACTATTCCCATGGCAGAAGAGAGGCTAGATCAGTCAGTGCAGGATTCTAGTCTCTCTTCTGTGATGAGCTCAGTCACAAGATGTCCTCAAGCCAAGCCACTATCTCTAAGCCTTGCTGCAAACCACCCTACCTAACTGCAATAAAAAAATAACAATGTTGACCTACTTTAGAAGGCTGTTGTACTGATTACCAAAAAAGTTATATGTAGATACTTTCAACACTCAGAAGAGCTGCATAAATGGCAAGGGGGCAATTCTGTTTACTTGCCCTTAAAAATGAAACCCTATCTTTAAAGATAAATGGTTTAGTTATCTGTGCTTTAAACTGAGTTTCTCATTCTTATTCATACATTCATTTCCAAAACTACTCAACAAAGTGTGATAATAGCAAGTCTCGTTTCCATGGGTTTATACAGTGCCCCAGGAATATACAGAAAGGTTTTCAGTGCATATGTGAGTAAGCTTATCTAAAGCGGTACCCCATGAGACTTTCCCCCCTCTTAGATAGTTTTATATTTCACATTTTTTACATAGCTCAACAATTGCTGAAGAAAAGAAGGATTAGCTTTGGGATCTGAAAAAACAACTCTAATGAAGATAATGCTTTCACTTATTCATTGGGATAGATGTAGGCTTCCTCCCTTTCCTGTTAGCCATCAGGCTAGCTGGATATTTAAAGCCCATTTCAATGGTTCAGCAGAAATGGTCTTCCACACACATCTGATTAAACCAGGAAGTAGGAAAGGTTCAAGGAGACAGGGAAACAGGTGGTATCACCTCAGAGCCTCTTCAAGCAGGACTATCTCCTCCTAACCACAGGGCCACTCTACCACCAACTGCCCAGTGGGAAGGATCCAGGTAACTTATTGAAAGGCTTTTTTAAAAAAAACACCTGTAGGTTTTTTAAAGTGTTCTTTATCTTGTATTTTATGCCCCTCGGAAGGATTTTCAACATGAATGGTAGGTAATAAATAAAAAAATTAACCTATGGTAAGTGGCAAAAACTGACCAAGTGACCCATGTGCCTGCTCAGTCCTTTTTCAAGGCTCCAGCTTTCCCTTCCTGTTATTCTTTAGGTGGAAGCCTTTTAAGTAGGGGACTCCTTCAAACAGAGGACTGCCCTACACACACCTTTCAGAGATAGTTCCAGTTACAGATAGGTAGCCGTGTTGGTCTGCCATAGTCAAAACAAAAAAAATTCCTTCCAGTAGCACCTTAAAGACCAACTAAGTTAGTTCTTGGTATGAGCTTTCGTGTGCATGCACACTTCTTCAGATACACTAAAACAGAAGTTGCCAGATCCTTCTATATAGTGAGAAGGTGGGGAGGGGTATTACTCAGAAGGGTGGTGGGAATGGGCGACTCTAAACGACTGCAATAGGTCTTACAGGAAAAAGCAAAGGGTGGGAAGGTGAAAAATGGCTTTGTCATGTATAATGAGATAAGAATCCAATGTCTTTGTTCAGACCAGGTCTCTCCATGGTTTTAAGTTAAGCAAGCAAGCAAGCAAGTAAAAGGCATTACCATAGATCAATAACACATTTCAACTAGGCAAAAACATTCAAGGAGGTTACAAAGTAGGACCAGTAAGCAAATTCAGAAAGGCAGAGTCCCTTCATCACACCAAGACCTCACATTCACACCCTCTTCTAAGATTATGCAACCTTCTAGGATTCTACAATAAAAAAAATAGTTCTCAGTCTCTTTGTTTGGAGTTGCCTTGAGAAACGAAGAACAATGAACTCCATTAGCATGCATGCAGCCTCGTGTCCCTCCCACACACCCTTCTCCCCATGTTTACTGCTATCCTTTGGCTCTAATTGGCTCCAATCAGCACAAAAGCAAAAGGAAACATTTTGGTTAAGTTAGAAGACTTATCCACACATGAGAAGTTAAGTGAGAAGACTAACACATTCCAATTTCATGCTGAATAGCTCATAGGATGCTGACGTAGTGATCTAACTGGAACCTGCCTCCCCAAAAAGTAAGGTGTTGATTATCCCCACCCAATCCCTGCTCACAATCCCACAGGACTACATCCATGCTAGTGCAGGGTTTGGCCTGAGGAGAGAAGGTGTAGCTGACGAGGAGGCTCTAGCCTAAAGAAAGTTCAACATTTGGACCCCAAACCTGAAGTTTCCAAGCCCTCTTTCATGGCATGTTGCTGTGATCTGGCACACAGCAAGGGATTATCTGCCAAGCGACACAATCTTATACGTTTCTATTAAGAAGGATGTCCTGCTGTGGTTTTAATCCAATGTCTGTGCGTATAAGATTGAAGCCTTAGACAGATGCTTCTCCTGCTTTTGGATTAAAATCCATTTGCAAATGTGTTCTGTCATATTTCCTTTCTAATGAAGTTGCAGCACTCTCTACTGTACTTCCTATTACTTCTGCTTATTATACTTCCATTAGATTAGCAAGGCTGAATTAACAAGATAGCACATCAGACTAATGGAAACCCAGAGAGCCCGAAGAGCAAAGTGGCATTGTAACTTTGTTTTACCCACTGTGAGATGCTCATAAATTTGCCAACTAAGTCAAAATCCAGCTGCGAGATAAATTCCAGTCGTGACCAGGAATTTCGAAGTCAGAATTACTCTCCTGGCAGTACTATGTATTTTGCTTGTAGTAATTACTTCAGTACATTAGTAACTGGACAACTAGAAATCCAGATTTAAAATGCAAAACTAACTCTACTAAGGACAATGGAAATGGCTTCAATAAAGTAAGCACTAAGGCAAATCGTTTAGAGTCTACAAGCAGAACAAGATTTTTTTAAGTGTTTCTAAAGTAAAAAATTACCTCTATTCTGAGATAATGTAAACTATGTCTTATATATAAAGGCATCTCAGTTTCAGTTCCAAGAATTCCATACTCGACATGGGGTTAATTTTACAAGATCAGCACTCAAAAGTTCATCCCTCTCTACACTGTCCTTTGCATTGCTCTGATTTTCCTTGATGAAAATGTTAACCCCACAAGTTGTAATTGTGTGCCTTTCTTTAAGCTTCACAGAGATAAAGCAGGATTTAAAGACCATTTTTCAACTAACCTTCTAATATTGCAAAAGGTCACTTGCTTGTTCTACTAATTCTAACTTTAAAGTGATTGGCTTATTTTAAAGGCCGTCTTCTCAGATAGGATTCCTTTGAAAGAACAAGGAACTATGTTGAGATTTTTTAAAAATACATCCCAGGAAAATGCCTGAAATTTTTCAAAGAGATGTACACAATCAGTTCACTGACAATTATCTGGCAGCATGATCTGTGAGAACAGAATCGTGGACTAGATGGCCAGATCCAGCCAGCTTGTATGTTGTTGTTATTAGTAGTATAGATCAGGAACATGGATTATTCTCCTCTGCTGCCAATGGCAAAGGATAATTTGGTCCTTGATTTGAATGCAAATTACTGCAGTGTGACTGTGACGCACCCTTTCATGTGCAGTCAACTTTGAATTTGGCTCAGTTATGTTGACTTAATTTCTATTTCTCTGTGTTGTTTGTAAAAACCGTGGTGATTATTCTTATATCAAAAGGAGTGATTAACACTTCAAAAACAGCATTTTAGAATTATTCTTGCTTTCTTTTAAAAATGCTTTTGTAGAAACTGGGTATCTGTTTTCATAAACTCAATCACAAAGACAGGAACTACCAAGGGTAGAAGCTTGTTTCAATAGAATTCTCTGGTTGCATAAGAGTCCTATTGTTCCATTAATTAACTTCAGTCCTCTTTGCCTCTCACCTGCTATGGAGTTTCAGATAAGCAAGCACTTTTTATTAATTTTTATCAATTACTTAAAGGAATATTGGGCTATTAAAAAAAAAAATCAGGGCACAAGAGAGCAAAAACTTAAAAGTGCTGTTAAAAAAACCAAAAGATATTTTAAAATAAATCTGAAGTAATAATTGTGTGCTCAAATAAAATTATATATCAAGAAACCAGGAAAACAGCTCTGACATATTTATGGCCTTAAAATGTGTCTGGTTATGTTTGGGTACTGAGTACAAAGAAGTCAAATCAAAATACAAGCAAGGTCCTTAAATCCAAATTGAGGTGGGATGGACACACACACACACACACACACACACAGAGAGAGAGAGAGAGAGAGAGAGAGAGAGAGAGAGAGAGAGAGCTGCCTCCAGCATTCAAAACTCTCATTGTTCTAGGTGCATTTTGCAACAGGGAATTTCATTAATGCAAGCAGTTTCTGAGGTCTGGGTGCAGTACAGTGCTGGAAGAAAAGGAAGATTTTTTTCTGCCTCCCTACTTCTAGCCACTCTCTGGAGAAGGGACTCTCATAAGAATATTAGGGGGACGGGCTTTGTTTTTTGCAGTCTTCAGATGAGGACTAGACCATGTGAAAAAGGAATATAAGATTTTTGCTGTAGTTCATTCATTTTCAGCTTTGCATTCTTGTTATAAAAAAGCACACCTAGACACTCCATTGTGGCGCCCTTAATTTAGGTTTAAGATGTCATTTAAGCTCTTAGCTTTTATATCTCAGTTTCTAACACGGGTTGCCAATCCCACCACCACCACCAATAAACAGCTGACTGGGGAAATGTTTCTTTGTATTACATGTTTATGTCCTAGCTGGGCTAGGAGGAAAGACAGCTCTGTCCTAGCCCAGCACTGCAACAGGGTGGAAAAACAGCACCATTGCAAGAAGGTAAAAGCTCTTTCTTGCAATGGTGCTGCTGCAGCGAGTGAAGAGGGGTTTTTCCAAGGTGAGAAGAGGCATCCAACTTTGATAGAGCGTAGCCTACTAGAAGTGTCTTTGGCAACCTGTGCAATCAACACTGAAGATGTGGGCGGAAAGTGTTCTAGAGTGGTGCATTTCCTCTTCACACGCCTTTAGCTAACACTGTGAGGTTATAATGGAGAAGAATAATACTTGCAAGCAAAGCACTGGATGTCAAATATTCTGGAAGAAATGCGTGACCCATTCTTTATGATTAATGTTTGTAACCTACCTATCAAATAGTGCATAAAGCAAAGCTTGCTGTCAGCATTTCAGGTAGGTCAGAAAAACTAAAGCAACAGCTGTTTAGTCAGTCTAAATAAAAGCGCTGCAAATGTGTGCTGGTGAGCTCTTCTGTTGCTTTGAATGACAAATGATTGTACCATTATTGTGACTGTTGTTCTGTGACCACCAAGGACCTGTTCTTTCATGTAAAAGAAAACAGACTCACTACCTTTTCTGTTGATCAAGCTGTTCTTCTGAGAGCACTATATTCTTGGGCTAAGCTACATATTTGCCTGTGATTTACTTTTTAATCAACGCACTATACAGTAGTGTTTTCAGCTGTAACGTTTAGACACTGAAGAAGTGGTTAAGTGACTGACCTCAAAGCAGTACTCAGCAAACTTTCACTGAACGAGGCAGTAAAATTGATTTCCTGTCCTGAACCAGCCAACTTCTTTTGTTACATTATAAGAACATAGGGTGAAATCTAACACTAGCCATACTCAGAGCACACTGCATCAAAATCAATGGACGGATGTATCAGCAGTATGATATAGTTGGATTGCCCACTAATTTCAAGCTTACAGGAACTCTTCCTACAGGAAGAGTGTTCAGCCTGGTTACAAAACCACAAAAAACAACTAGATAAATAAAAGCCTAAAATTGATCTGTATTTCCCCAGGTTGTGCTAGAGCTCACCCCTAAACCCTTAAGAGCTTCAGCTGAGGCCTTTCTGTATGCAACGAAGATAGGGCCTTTTCTGCAGTTGCTTCCTAACTGCAGAATGCTATCCCCCAAGAAGAAACACCATCAATGCTACAATCTTTTCAATGTCAAGTTGGCATTTGCTCTGACATTCTAAAAAAGTATGCTGCCTCAGTCTGCTTCTAGTTTCTTGATTTTTGGTGCCTCGTGGCCTGTAGATTACTACGAAGGATGTTATAGTATTTGTATTGTGAATAGTGTTTAGATCCCTTCTACATTGTCTGGAATCCACTGGATGAATCTCAGTGAAATGCAGAGAGCTTGATTAAAGCATTGTGAATTCTGGCAAAGCTAAAAGATTTAAAGAGTCCTTTATGTGTTTATTGAAAGATGTGCCCATACATTTAGTCATTTCCAGATTTCAGATCCTAACAGAATGTATATTCAAAGAAGTATTATAGAAAATGGAAAGAATTACAGAATATAATGCCATGGAGGATCACAATATAGACATCTGAGAATATATACCCTGACTTTGGGGACAATTGGCTAACACAAGGATAACAGGCTAATACCAAATTCTTAATTCTATTTTTTTTTAAAAAAAAGACAAGTGATTCAGAAAGTACTATTTCTGAGAGTTGAATATATCTGTCAATATCAGTTTATTCTCTGGCATTAAGGAAAGAATTTGAACCTCTTGTTCAACAGTTAACCTTTAAAAACATTTCAATAATGTGCTAAGCCAAAGAATTCCTTGCAATAAATACCTGTTGCTAAAACTATAGTATAATATGGGAAAGGGGGCGGTCCTTTGGCCAGGAGATAATCCATTTCTACGAGTAGGAGACGTGTTGGTATGTCAGATAGAGTGACAACAGCCTCTAAAGGGAGGGTGGAAGCAGACAGCAGGAAAATGTTAAAAATTAGAGGCATTGTCAAGCAGGGAAGAGAACTGTGATCCTGCGGGCAGCCCCACAATGGTCTTCACTTGGTCTTCTACCATGGATGCAACATTAGCACACACAGAAAGGCAGGTACAGTGGTACCTCGGGTTACAAACGCTTCAGGTTACAGACTTCGCTAACCCGGAAGTAGTACCTCGGCTTAAGAACTTTACTTCAGGATGAGAACAGAAATCGTGCGGTAGTAGCGTGAGGCCCCATTAGCTAAAGTGGTACCTCAGGTTAAGAACAGTTTCAGGTTAAGAATGGACCTCTGGAACGAATTAAGTTCTTAACCAGAGGTACCACTGTATTGACATTTTTTTGGATATATTAGTGGTAGCTATGCAACAAGTCAGGGAAGGAGATCTGGCCTGAGCTATTCTGTCACATGTTACTGTCTGCAAAATCCCCTTCTAGCATTTGAAATCACTCAATACTTAATTGCCCTACTAGTTTATCACCTATTAAGAATGTCATTATTTCCTTCTCTCTTCTTTCCCAAGTTTTGCCATAATTCCCAACTATAGATCTTTAATTCCTTTTCTTCCTAGGTAGCTAAACATATTACACCTTGTTAGTTGCCTTATGTTCAGTAGGAAGCTGTTGGTGGTTATTTGACAACTGCTACTGTCAAAGAGAATAATTGTAAATTTCGTATTAGTCCAACCTATTTTTCTTAATCCTGAAATGGCTTGACACCTATTTGTTTGCTGTATCCTTTCACGATTAAGTTCTAAATAGACGTGCCCAGTGTATTCATTAGTGTAAGGGAACTTTTTTTTTAGAGATCACAGAATTGTAGCATTGGAACGGACCCCAAGGGTCATCTAGTCCAACCCCTGCAGTGCAGGAATCTCAACTAGATCATACACAACAGAAGGCCATCTAACCTCTGGTTGAAAACCTCCAAGGAAGAGTGTTGCACTGTCGAACAGCTCTTACTATCAGAAAGTTCTTCCTGATGTCTTAGCTTTGTCTTCTTTGTCTTAGCTTTTTAATATTCCATTCCACCTCCTTGTTTATTATCATTGCAAACAGCGTTTGCAGAACTTTGATGTTTTGTTTTATTTTTAAATTGTTCGGCATCTTGATTAATTTTTGTTCATTGTCCATTATTTGTCTTAAAATTTCCTTCTTTCCTTTCTCTCTGTTTGCAGTGCAGGAATCTCAACTAGATCATACACAACAGAAGGCCATCCAACCTCTGGTTGAAAACCTCCAAGGAAGAGTGTTGCACTGTAGAACAGCTCTTACTATCAGAAAGTTCTTCCTGATGTTCTAGGGCAGCAGACTGTTTTCAAATTTACAGAGGTACAGGCTAAGGGCTCATCAAGACTTCCATTCGTCCCACTGCTTTCCTCTGGGTGAAACTCAATCTTTACCGCTGAATTGGAGCAAACATCATTCAGGTTTACAATGGATTTACAATGGATTAACATTTGCTCTTACTCAGTGTTTAGGAGCAGGTTTCCCCTGGGAATGTGGCAGGACAAAAAACGGCTCAGATCCGTGCTTTCTAGGTACAGGACAAGCAGAAATGTGCACAAGCCCAAAGTCCATTAAGCATTATGCAAATCCTTAGCTGATCTGCTTCCAAAGCTCTGCACATTGTGCTTTGCAAGCCCAGACCATCAGCTGATGTTCAGGGCTTACAAAGTACTCTGGAAGGGGCATTGCATAAAACTTTGCAGGTAACACAGCAACTGATCAACTGATTTGCAATTCCTACAAATGCCCTTTCAGCCCAGCTGCAGCTGTACATGTCCTATGTCAGGCGGGTGTCGCTTGGCCAAAGTGACCCTACAGGTCATGGACTGGAGGTTTCGCACCATAGACTTTGGACTATAGTTGTTCAAATATAGTTTGCCATCCCCTACCCTCAAAGGATATTATATGCATAGGAGGCACTGTATAGGCTTTTTCTCCCCCCTCAAAATCTAATTACTGCTAGTTACCAATTGATTGTGGATATCAATGGAATGACTACTACGCAACTTGCTTAGACATCTAAAGGCATATACTTCTCATCTGGGGGGGGGGTGCAATCTTTGAACAGATGTATTTAGTGACAAAATAGCTAATTAGTATGCAAATACTATGCATATTTTGTATAGCTTTAGTCCAGATTTCAGGCTGAATTTTGCTGAAGAGTAAAAGAAAACAGACCTAATTCTCTTTCCTTTCCTTTCTAAATACCTTCTCAGGTAAACATTTGGATCAGTATTGAAAGATCCTCAGGAAAGATTATTAATGAGCACTTTGTTCTACATGGACTTTTGATTGTATTTGTTGCTTTGGGAGAGTCAGAAATCCAATATACATAGACAAATAGGGTCATACGTAGAATTAAATCTCTAAACAGCAAAGGAAGCACCTTATCCGATACAATTAAGAATAGTAGCAAAACTTGGTTGGACATATACTTTAAAACCTACTAATTTTATCCAATAGTGTGAGTTCATTATTAGCAAGAGGGATTCCCAATGCCACCATAATGATCAGAGCAAGACAGGGCCAAATCCTACCGGTCTGAAGCACCTGTAGTGGGATAGTACACTGTGCTTTCTGAAGGCCAAAAATATAGTTAAGCAAGCTGATAGGGCTGGCAAATTTCACCTGTCTTCTTCCCTTAATATGAAAATGTTGTTTGGTGCCAGCTTAGTTTAGCAAACACAAAAACAAGGAGGGCAATAGGACTGCAGAATACAGGTAATGAGCATCTTACATGCAAGGTACACTCCTGGTCATAATGTATATAAGCAAAATCACATACAGCCAGAATGATCCCTATGAACCATTTTAAAGCAGTTTTTAAAATTGCTGGACTTACAAGTGAGGGAGAAATGCAACTCTTAAGTCTTCCTCCTCCTCGCCCTCTCTGGATGATGCTTCAGATGATATGAGGACCAGGAGAGTTGATCAGTAGCCAGAAGTGTTTGGCTGTGGTCCAGGTCCAGAGGTGGGTTACATAGGAACATCTGGTGCTGCTGGTTTCATTTTGAGGAATATAGTGACAGCTGCTGATGTTGCCTCCTGAGCTCGTCAAACATTTCCTTGTACAGTGTCAAAATGTCCATAATACCATAGATTATCTTGAGGCTGTGTTCCAAATTGCAATCAGATCATTTGCATGATTTATTACTTGGATGAATTGAGAAAATTTCTGCAGGTTCCAGCTTCTGGATCATGCTCACCATCCTTATCCTCATCTTCAGCTTCACATTCTGTACTTGATCTGACCAGTTCCTCCAGTGCTTCAACAGTCCATACTTGTTGGCCTTCAATTAGCTCTTCCACTTCTTCCTGGATAAGATCAATAAAGCTATCACCACCCACTCACCTGGCCATCTGCACAATGTCCTCCATCTCAGTGGCAATGCTTGGAAATCCCTGGAAATTGTACATGCATTCCTTCCACGAGAGCCACCAGCATACATTCACTGTTTCACGCTTGATTGCATCCACTGCCTGATTGATATAGGCAATGTTGAAGGACTTCTGAATCAGCATCCATTGTGTTGATCATCCAGAAGATGACCTTTGTGTAAGCAGTCCTAAAGCAGCACATCACAACTTGATCCAGAGGCTGGATGAAGTAAGTCATGAGGGGCAGGGGAGAACCTCTGTTTTGCCATGTGCAAAGTCCCTTGTGATGCTCAGAAGCATTGTCCACATGCAGTATCACTTTAAACTGCAGGTGTTTCTCCTCACCTCTAGAATGAACCAGCCCAGTTGTGGAAACAATCCAGAATTGATGAAGAAGTCACCCTGGTCTTTTTGCCAAAACACAGAAAGCAGATTCTTGTTCTTGCCTTTTTGGGCACATGGTTTATCTGACCTGGACACCAAGCCTGGCTTTATTAAATGTCCAGCTGCATTGCCACAGAGTAGCACAGTCACTCAAATGGGACGCGGGTGGCGCTGTGGGTAAAAGCCTCAGCGCCTAGGGCTTGCCGATCGAAAGGTCGGTGGTTCGAATCCCCGCGGCAGGGTGCGCTCCCGTTGTTCGGTCCCAGCGCCTGCCAACCTAGCAGTTCAAAAGCACTCCCGGGTGCAAGTAGATAAATAGGGACCGCTTACTAGCGGGAAGGTAAACGGCGTTTCTGTGTGCAGCTCTGGCTTGCCAGAGCAGCGATGTCACGCTGGCCACGTGACCCGGAAGTGTCTCCGGACAGCGCTGGCCCCCGGCCTCTTGAGTGAGATGGGTGCACAACCCTAGAGTCTGTCAAGACTGGCCCGTACGGGCAGGGGTACCTTTACCTTTAGCACAGTCACTCAGTCCTTTGAATCTTTGAAGCCAGGGGTTTGCGTTTCAGTTTTGGCCATGTAAGTCCACTCAAGCACTTTTCCCCAGAAAATCTTCTTCTCATCTGTGCTGAAGACTTCCTTTGAAAGATAAGCTTTGTCATCCAGCGGTTGCTTTAGTTGTACAGGGTACATTTTTCAAAGACTCTTTGTCTGCAGATGCAGCCTTCCCTGTCATTTGGATATTCAAACTACCCACTGTTCCTTTGGTTTCTCAGCAACTGATGGTGATGATGCAGTCTGAAGCTCCACCAATCACCTCCTCCACACTCCAAACGCTTCTGTTCTCTCTCCAAACCCTTCCACAAGTCTCTCTGGCCTCCTCGGATCACCCTCTCCAAGTGCCTCTTCTGCACTCAAACATTCTCATGAAGGCTGCTGGGATTGCTGGCCATTTTTCCTGCTTTCCTGCTCTCTTCCCCCCCACCATTTTAACATCATTTAAAAAAATATTATTATTCTTATTTGACAACATGCATAAAGCTGCAAGCATTTGCTAAAAAAGCATAAATCTGTGAGTTACCTGTATAAAATCATGAATAGCAAAGTTCATGTGGATATTGTTTTGGGGGTAATCAGTGGTCAAAACCACAAAGATATTGTAATTCCGTCCCTGAGAAACAATTAGTCCCTGCAGCACATAGCAGGCACCCTGATTTAGGGACAATGATTAAGACTACCAACTTCACTACTAAGTGAATGGAATTATATGCTGCACTTTCTTCTGCCGAAGCAGAATCGGAAAAACAAAAGAAACAAAAAACACACACAAAACCAACCCCAGACAGATGTTAGTTTTGGCTAAAGCGAAAAGAAGATTCAAATCTGATGCTTAGTTCCTTTTGTATCTTTTTACAACAATTTATTTAATCCTCTCTATTATCTTATAAACACAAACCATTAAGGGGAACATACAATGCAATCATGAAATGTTGAATTATCTGGGCCCTTTTATGCCAAACACTAGGACCATGACCAACATCGCTCTTTGAGGTGCCAAGATTACATGAGTAATGGCAGTATTTTCCACATGGGACCTCTAGTTTCTGCTGTAGTTATCTGATGTGATAACCATCTGAACCAATACATTTACAGCTATTATTTTTTACTACTCCTGCTACATGGCTGACATACTAAATCCTTGATTCAAAAACGAAGTCAAGCTGTAGACAAACTTCAAGGAAGAGTATAGAAAATAAGAAACAGATCACTCACAGATACTGAAGATTTAAGGAAGTCTTATCTAGGTAAAAAGTTTACTTTTGTTTTCATTATAAAGGATTTTATTTAGAAAAAGACAGGGGCTCCCAACAGCATGAATCCAGCTTGATGTGATGTGGTTTATTGTGTTTCTATGCTGCTTTCCATGCAAGGAATCCCAAAGTCACTTACCAACAATAAATAACAATAACGTAACATCACAAGTACAGCATAAATCATATAATTAGCAAATCATCAGTAAAATGATTACGATCTATAAAACTCTATTAACAAACCAAGAACTAAAAATAAGCTAAAATCTGTTAGAGAGGCAGCCATTTCACAGTAAATAATAGCTTAGTCTGGTTCAGATGTAATGGCCAGGCTATGGCTTGACTATCATGAATGACCATTTGGTTATCCCCTTGTGTTCTCCATCCCTTCTCTTCCCATGAACCCTTAATTTCTCTCCCTCACTTCCTGGTTTGAGCAAACCACAGTTTGTCTGATTTGAATGCCAGATCAATCTAACGGGTAGAGGAAAATGGAGTGTATGATTGCAGGAACAAGGGCATATGTCCAAGGACTGTTCACCAACATTCTGAATTAAGGGTTTTAAGCATCATAACCTGTACAACAGAGGATATTTTTAAAAGATAAAATGTAGGTGCATACTTCCTGTTTGACATTTCCAAAATTCAGTCTTCCAGCTACTGACTTAAGCAGGGAATCTGCACCCTCACATGGATTACTATGCAGGATAGGAACCTTCAGATCATAAGGAATGAGAAAGCACTTCCCATTTGTGACAATCATGGGACTTTAGTATCAACAATGGGAAGAAAAACCACATGCTTTAACAAGCAAGTAGCTACCTGATTAACCCCCTGAAACAGCATAATAAACATGAAGGGTCAACAGTGTCATATATAATCATATTGTCTACTATATTAATGGCAGCTATGTTCTGATTATTAAACATGACATCTTTTAACCTTTCAGCATATTGAATATGACACAGCTATTTATTGGCAATCATATCTTATTGCATTCATACTTGTTGTTTCAAGCTCCCTTCCCTAAGCCATCAAGCAAATGGAAAACTATTAAACTGGCCAGGTACCACAAAGCCAAGAATGAATAAAGCAGAAATAAACCAATGTTCTACCTCGTACCTTTTGCTCATGAGAGAGGGAAAGGGGAAAAGAAAGAATAAGAGAGACCAATGGGCCATCAGGCGCCTTTCAAGAGAACTTAAGTTTCCCAACTGCTGAGAGATACAGATGAGAGCATCTCAAAGGGCAAGGTGATCTGATCTTTAGGATGTTTGTGAATAGAGCTTGGAAACTAGGTAGCACAAGGTGGTTTCAAAATTCTATCAAGAAGTGTCCATATATCTGGAGTCCATCTGAAACAAAGATGTGTATTTTGTTTCTAGCCACAAATTAGTATCTTTGTGACAACATGTGTGGCACTTTTTTTGTTGAGCTCAAACACCAGAAGTCAATCTCATTTAAAATCATTCCCTATGCTGTCTCAGTCGGGATGCTACATTGATAGGAATGTAAAAGTCTTTGCAGACACAACAGAATAAGAAAAAAAATTGGCCACAATTTCAAGGAAAGCTTGCAGTCACAATTATACGCTGGCATGAGCATGTTTGCAAATGGTAATAAAGTCACCCTCTACAGGAAAGCGCCAGGCTTTTCTGAATTTGTGCACTTATTGGCTGACCCTTGGAACAGTATTATCGCGGACTATGAACGGAAGCTACTCCAAAGGCTTTTTAGCTGGAAATAAAAGCACCATAATGAACAGATTTGCTAAGGGATGGGCTATTGAACCACAGTGAAAAGGCTAGCATCTCCAGCACCTAAAGATGCCTTTCAGGAGGGAGCCTGCAGCTGAACAGATTGGGCTGTGCATCTCCATCCTTGCATACACAGGAGCCATCTGGAAAGAAACATCTTGTTCTTGAAAGAGCAAAGGATGAAAAGGAAAAATTAGAAATGTGGGCTCCCTGATTAAATGTAAAATGATAGGTGCTTATCTCATTATTGCCCTTGTCTTAAGCATTGCTAAGAATATACTGTTTATCTCACCTTCACACGCTTAAAGTTTTCTCCTCTTTCTTCTAACTGACTACCTTAAGGGAGCCACATTGCAAAACAGTGTTGGTTTGCCTTCATGCCAAGAATGATCCTATACAGCATGAACAACTGCAGGAACAAAACAATGCAACATATGGTCTATCCAAAACTAGGGAAGTCTTAATTTTTCAGGGGTTGATAATCTTACAAAATGATCCCACCTATTTACAGCCTATGGCAATAGCAGGAAAGCGGAGGGCCTTGGACTAAAAGTAATCTGAAGGTCACCTATTCTTATTTCTGTGCTTGGAAGAATCTAATACATGCTAAACCTCACATTGATACATATATATCACCTAGGTAACCAGGGGTGGACGAAGGGGGCAGTGGGGGTGGTGTGCCCCAGGTATCATCACCAGGGGGTGACATTCGGCGTACCGCCTGCCCATGACTCTCTAGCCTACCCCGAGCCTTGAGGGGAAGGGGCGGAGCTGCGCCACCTTCCTGGCAGCCTTCCCCCTTCGCTTTGCCAGCTCAGGGGATGCTTGGGAGTCATGGGCGGGTGGCACACCATTGCCCCCCACTCCCGGGCTGCTTCCTGGGGGGAAGCCTCCATGAGCTATCAAAAGGAAGGGAGGAAAGCTGCTGGCAAAGCAGCACAGCCCCCCCCCCCAGGAAGCTGGCTGAAGTGCGCCCCTGGGAAGCTCGCCCCGCCCCCATGGCCCAGGTGCACGGCATGTGCCCCGCTCCAGGTGCTGGAGCAGCTAGCTCCGCCTCTGTAGGTAACTGAGATGATCATCACAGGGAGGAGGACTGAACCACTTACAGGAGATGTTTGTAACAAAAACAGCTCATTTTAAGCATGTAAAGTTTGTTATGCACCTGAGGAAGGTAGCAAAGCTCTCTAGGGTCATGCAAAAATCTGGGAGAAAAATGCAGAAATCCCACTTGGCCACAAAAATAATGATCAGGACCAGCAGTGAAATCACCAGGGAGTTTTAACCAGGTCATATTCTGTACTTTAGAATTTCAGGGAAAACTTAAGAAACAGCAAACTGTATTCATGCTAGCTGAACAGATACAGTATATAGCAGCTTTCGGTAGATTGCAAAAAGTTTTTAGTTAGGTACTCATGTAGTGTTTACTTGAACTGTAGGTCTATAGACATGTACCTTGGGGAAAGTCTCATTGAACACTCACCCAGGTTTACTTCTGCATAGATATGCATTGGATTGCACTGTCAGCTAAGCAATTAGGATTGTACCTCCCCAAAGCTAATTTAACAGGTGATAAATGGGGACCCACATTTGTATATTTCTCCAGCCCATGGCAAGAATGCTCCTATTCAGGAGTCATGCCAGCCTGGACTGTGGTAGGTTTCAGGAGGGGTCGAATGAAATATCCTGCACCCCACCCCCCCCTCGTGAAAACTTTCCTGCTATTAATGTATTTTTAAGACTGATACCCCATCTTGTCTGAAAAATCCTTAAAGCAGCATGCAGTATGGGATTTGGAGGATTCTTTTAGCCGGTTCCCCACTGTAAATGATTTCACATATACATACAGTATCCAAGAATGTAACTCCTGAATAAGTTGGGAGATGCCTGTAGGTCACAACTGCAACATTTATACAATGTTTAAAGCTGTTCACAAACATAATTGAGCTACATTTTTTCCTGAATCTGGTTGCTGGTGGCAGGATTCTGCTAAGTAAATAAATACTTATGAAGTCATCTTTTTCTGTACATGAACCAAAGCTCAACAGATCTATTGTAAAATAATCACATCAGAAGATCCACAGCAAATATGAGAGACTGAGTCAATGAAAGACACTGTAATAATGAGAATTGTGATGACAGCCAGACAGACTCCCTAGTTTTTATTTATATATACCTTAACTTCTTTCATACGCTTAACTACCATTGCATTTATTTGAAGGATGCAGGAAATGAGTGAGAAAATTTAGAGGCAGATGACCATTTTCGTATGATGGTATTTCACAAGCTATCGTGTTTTTCGCTCTATAAGACGCACCAGACCACAAGACACACCTAGTTTTTGGAGGAGGAAAACAAGAAAAAAAATATTCTGAATCTCAGAACCCAGAACAGCAAGAGGGATCTCTGTGCAGTGAAAGCAGCAATCCCTCTTGCTGTTCTGGCTTCTGGGATAGCTGTGCAGCCTGCATTCGCTCCATAAGACACACACACATTTCCCCTTACTTTTTAGGAGGGAAAAAGTGAGTCTTATAGAGCAAAAAATACGGAACATTGAAATGTTCCTCCCAGACTGTTCTAATTTAACACTTCATTATAGGCCTGATGCAAAATACAATCCTATGACAAATCTATTAGTACCAAGTTAAAGAAGATAAATATTATAAGCCTCCAATACACTTGGTGCCTTATTTCCCCCACAGCCAGCTTTCCTGCTTTATATTTTTATAGTCAAGCTCTTTTTCCTTTGCACCCCCCTCCCCACACCCCAGTGCTACATTTAAATGTACTTTCACACCCTCGGGCTTTAACATCACAGTCTGTTGCCATTTAAAGAACTGAGATGCCACGAGTGTGATGGGGTCATGCATTACCAAAACCATGACTGCCTAATAGTGTTAAAGTTCTGTCCATAAAAGGGACTGGTTCACCTGGATCAGCTCTGGGAGCTTGAAATGCCCACAGATCCTGAGAGCTATGAGAAGAAAGAATTGTGACCTACAGGACCTCTGGCTTGAGGTCTATAGTATTCAACGACATTGTGCCTGCAAGAAAAATGGTCATCCAGTTAAAGCCGTGAGCTCATTCCCACTTACCTGGAAGCAGTCATGCATAATATTGCACTGTAAATGAAAATTCCCAGTTTTCCCCACAGGTCTATGGGCCAGCTTAAAACAAACCATCTAGTTGCCCCATATTTGTCAATGAGCAACTGGCTTAATACAAGACAGAAGCAGTTTACAGAGTTTTTACCCTAGTCCTATTTAGAACAAATTTGTGATAATTTATGCTCATAGTCATTATGCTCAATTGCAGGATATTTTTAAGATATGATAAGGAGTTGTTTTTTTAAGGGCCTACATTTTAAGTTGGATCACCTCCAACTTTTTGACTTTCTAACAAGCTCATAGTAAAAGTTTTAATTACCATTCAAAAACCCAATTCGGGGATCTGGTTTGCTCATTTTTGACAGCTCTGCAGGGATTTCTTGAACAGACACGTCATTTTCTCTATAATAAGGCAAATCTGCACATAAACACTCAGCTCTGAATAATGTGGTTTATTTTAAACTAGCTAGAATCTTCCATCACTAAGACCCTTGAAAAGATACCAGCAGTCAGCTGTGGTTTGAGTAAATAAACCACAGTGTCTGACAGGCACGCAGATTGCTGCCATGAGAGTTAGTGAGTTGCATTAATATTGCTGGGTTTGCCATTGGTTTGAAAGCCCCACTTTGCCCTTAAGTGGCTTTGAGGAATACTATTTCACAGCATAATCTGCCTCAATACATCGTTATGAGAATAAAATGTGATGAGTCCCACTGTAATTGCCCTGATGGTTTGGAGGGAAGGGTGAGGTGAAACTAGAGCTAAGAATATATGGAGGGAAAAGAACGTAGGAGTGAGAATAGCCCTTCTTGATGTGCCTAGAGTTCCATCCAAATTCATTTCCAAAAATGGGCCATTTCCACTATTGCCCCTCTACCATGGGATGCTGTTCTCTCTGCCACAGTTGAAGCAGCAAACATCCCTTGCTTAAGATGCCTTATGAAGACATGCCAGGTTTTTCGCAGATGCATAAGATCAGATTCTTGTTTTTTTGTCTGCATGTATTTCTCTTGTTTTATTTCTCTTTAAATATTTTTATATTGTTGTTTTAGAGGTTTTTGTGCAGTATTTTTGTTTATGATGTCGTTTACTGCTTTTCTGTTGTACCCTGCTTAAAGGTCTTTTTAAAGATTAAGCCATTTATAACTCATCATCTTGTCTCTAGCAGTGACCTAGTGAGAAGCCCCAGCAGCTGGATGCCTGGGGATGTTGCAGCAGTTAGGTTCCTGCAGAGGGTTGCACTAGGTGACCTTGAGGTCCCTTTCAGCAACTGGCATTCAGCAGCATTCTTCTGAACACAGAGGTTTCACTTAGCCATCATGGCTAACAGCTACATACCAACTACAGAACAAATTAATGAAGATTGAAATGTAATCATCCTTCAGACTTAGCACTTACATGACTTTTGCAATATAGTTTTTGGCTCAGGAAACATATTAATATACATGAAAGAGTGTATTTAAGCACATATATTTTAATATTAATTTTCATATGGATTCTTTTCTAAAGATTAATGTAGAAACAGGGTTAGAAAGACTTGACTACACACAGACAGTTGTCATGAGCTAGGAATAGAGTGATCAATTCTTTCCTACCTCTAATCTTGAGCAAGAATTCACAGGAAAGTCTGGAAACTTATGTTAGAGTTGAAGAACTCCTTGTTGATTGTCTACACTCGTGATCTTGCAGTGGGGCCCCAAGTGAGAAGATATGTGAGTTTCCTGGGAACCACAGGATCAGGGATTGGGGAAACATGTTCAGAAGTATCTTGGTGGATAAGCCTTGGCTCAGTCTAGTTTCTGGGGTGCTTCCACACTGTGGAACAGCTGTTTTTGTTTATAACATCATCATCATCATCATTTGCAATTTTCAGAAAATTGAAACTCATAGCAACTTACAAAAATGAACATTAAAACAACAATAAAAACAAGGGTTTAAAAAGATCTTAAAACACACATGTATCTCAAAAGATGATCCAATTCAACCCCACTCCACTAAAAAATAAGAAGGAAACAAAGATCCAATAACCTGGGAGGACAAGTATATTTTGCCTGGTGCAGGCTCTGTTTTGAGTCACATTAGGAGAGGCAGGCCTTGGGCTATTGGGATCCTGAGCATTAGGCTTTATCAGTCAAAATCAGCACTCTGAATTGGGTCTGGAAACTAACTGGTAGGCAATGCAGTCATTGGTGTCTTGTGTTCAGACCATCTTGCCCCAGTGAGCAACCTGGCTGCTTAATTATACACCAGTTGAAGTTTCTGAACCATCAACAAAAGTAAAACACAATGCAGTAATCTAACCACAGCACAGAGAACATATGTTAGGCTATCACTATCTTCATGGAATTGTAGCATGAGAGTTCCATCCCAAATCCCTGCAATGTTTTGCCCAAAGTGTGGCTCAAACCCATGACCCTGAGATTAACAGTTTCATGTTCTACCAACTGAGCTATCATGGCTGGGCCACTAGCCAAAGTTGATGGAAGGCACTTTTTGCCACCAATGCCACTTGAGTTTCAAGCAACAGTAATGGATGCATGATCGAAATGTCCCATTACTTTTCAGCTTCCTTGCCCCCTTCTCCACAGCCCAGAAAACCCAAGTTATTGCTTGATGTTTTTTTACACAGTGGAACAGCTTTACCATTTTCTCTAGCTGTGGACAGCCCATCATGGAGCAGTTCTGGCCTCTTCAGGTCAATAATGGCCTGTATAGATTGTGCTCTAGCAATTTCCTTCACTGCGGTTCATCTCTCTTCTGTGGGAATCAATTCTACACTACTTTAACCCTTCTGTTTCCAAATTGCATTGCCCTTCTATCCATTTTCCTCCCTCCCCCACAAAAAATGCAGCAGGGGAACAATAATGACTGGGAAGACAGTGAGGGGAGTATTTAGCCCTCATACTAAGTTCCCAATTAAAATTGTTCCAAACACACCATCTGGGGTTAGGGAAAGGGATATTGATAAGTTGACTATGCTGCTGGAATGTTATTTGGATTCCAGAAGTATCAAAGTGAAGTTACTGTTCTATGTGCAGCTTAAAGCAGAGCAGCAATGACCGGCTACTGCTAAATCGTTCGCATCTGGAAGTACCCTGGGTTGAGCTCCTCTGTGACCTTTGTTGCTGATCCCTTCGATTTGACGGGCCCCTCATCATTAAAGTCAGTCTGAATTGCTGCCTAGGGTAGGAATCATGACTAACAGTCCCTAAGCATGCATCATTTTGCAAATTGTCGAGACTCAAAATGGAAGGAGTTTCTCACAGGCAAACAGAGATGGCAGGTTAATAACATTCAGTCTGATTAGGGCCTTTCTGCAATGGCTATGAAGCAAGTACGAAGCATCTGTACAAGGTAAAGACTAGTATGCTGGACTTACACTGAGGAGTTGTGGTTGTCTTTAATCTATCACCTACTGCCCTCATTTGTATGATGATAATCCTGGAACCCTGGTGATGGATAAAAGAATTGGAAACTGACTTACAAAACTGAATTGTTCTGGCTTATGAAACAGATGATGAAGGTATTTCTAGTGGGAAACAGATATAATGAGTCCTTTACATAATTGCATTTCAAATGATCGTAACAGTATTTCATTAATAAAGGGTCTATCTAAGTAAGTACCGGTACTATGTATGTCGAATGGAGAACATGTGATCTACAGATGAAGGGAGGTAATAAATTTACCTTATTCAATGAATAAATAAATACATTTACAAAGTTTGACAATGAACAAAGGGGTTAGAGCCCTGAGTGGAGAATTGCTAAATAGCTGGTACAACAGACTGGGAATCACGATAGGACACAGAATGGCCACTTACATTCAGAAAATATGGGAAATGGATCACATCGTTTCCTATACGACTGGAAGAAACCAAAGGAAGGAATCTGACCCTAACTCATATCCATATGACTGACACAAATATACAGGTATAACTGTTTGGTAAAAGTTCCCTTATTGAGTTGGACCCTTTCTCCAGGTGACCCGAAACTCAAGCTTGCTTCCAAAAACAGACCACAGCTCCCGTTTTCTACCCTAACCCAGTCACTCTGATTCACTTCCCCCCCTGATTCACATTGCCTACTATTGATCAAACTCAAACTACCTGCCTATAGGGATCTCTGGCATTTCCTACCAATTTGGGAGTTTGTCTAGTCATGCCCTGTGAAACATGTGGGAAAGCTTTTTCAGTTTGAAGGCCACATACTCTTATGGGAAACCATCCAAGGGATGTATGCTAGTGGCATCATCAAAATCCAGGGAACATTACAGTGAGGCAGGACACTCAGGGTGTGAAGCAGAGTCCATGAGAGGTGTGGACTAGGGAGATGGGGCATGGCCTGGGGAGTGTTCCAATGGCCAAATAGACAGGTCTGGAGAATTGTGTTTGGCCACCAGGCCTGATGGTTCTCATGCCTGTCCAGGTCACACTTCCCCCACTCATCTGCAAAACATTTTGAAAGTGCTTGATTGTTTTGTGGCATCTCCAGAAGTTGAGTTTCTCCACCCTGCCCTGCATCTTTACTTTCCTCCCTGCTTGCTGACTCATTTCATCTTTTGCATCTTCCCTTCAGCTTTTGCCAATGCTGCCACCACACAATGGCCTTAACAGTCTTAGCAGTGACTATTGTGTTGGCTGGGCAAGGAAGGAGAGCAACAGAAAAGGCAAGCCATCTTTGTGTTTTGTCTAGCTGGTGGGGTGCCATTCACAAGCTGTAGACCACATGCTGCTCACCCTTAAGAACCAATCGTGCTTGCACAAATGTGGAAAAGTTACTAGCACAATTCTGAATCCAAGAAAGCCTAACGATAACTGTAAACTGTCTTAATGAACAGGCCTCCAGAAAGGACCAAACTATTGAATGGATTGCCCATTTTAATGGGACGCTCTGGGACAGTTGAAGCACCATGTTTTCAACCCCCACGTGCTTTGGTGCTGAAACTGGTCCTCTTATGAGTATTATAATATATGCCAAGCATTTTGAAATATGTTTTTTTAGGCTAACCTTCTCAATCACTTGACAAGTCCTTAAAACCATGACAAGAGAAGGAACATAAAGAAAAATAATACCTGGTCAAGACATTTAAGCCTGCCCTGTCTAGATGATTGACAATGTAAAACTTGATTTGTGAACCTTTCTTCACTATTTATTGTAATTCAGTTAAAGGTATGCTAAGATTTAGAGCAATCTTTACAGGTCAAATATATTTAAATGCATTGACTCCAGGGATCACTTTCAGAGCTGTGTTTTAAAAGTACAAAGAGAGAGAGAGAGAGTTAGGCAGAGCTAGAGAACCAAACAGTGTCAAACGCCAACTCACATTATCTACAGGCAGCATGGCCAATGATCAAGGATGATGGGAATTGTGGTCCAACAACATTTAGACAGCCACTGGTTCTCCAGCTCTGGTTTTGGACTTAGATATCTAACACCACATTCCTATTGTGGCAGAACTTGCAGAGAGACACTTACACCTAAGCCAGCAGATACAAGCAAATATCTGCTTACACACAGGTGGTTTAATCATTGGAGCAGTATTTTTGGTCTACTTTTAGACCTCCCTTCATCCCATAGGATCTCAGGGAAATGGCACATCAAGATCAAAGAGGACACTTCCATAAACAGGTACACTGAAAACTGAAGCAATCATCTGTGAGTGCAATCACTGAGTTATACAAGTGGACCACTCCCTTGAGATGCCACTTGTACATATGAGTCAATGTAGGTAACATATTAATTAGTACACTGGGGTCACTAACCTTTTCATACCCATGGGCCCATTTGGCAAACTGGAGAAACTGTCATGGCCACCATGAACATGCCATAACTTGTTTTCATTGTGACCCATAAAAGGTTGCTGGTAGCATAATTGTGAAGTGGGAGCACAGCTGAAAAGGAAATAGTCCTCTCACCAAAATTGTACCCCATGCCTAATTTCAGCAGGGGCGGGGGAGAGTGTGATAGAACCCTGCAGTGCTGGGGAAGGACCCATTCTGCATACCAATTGTGAGAAACATCAGCAACAGCCTGGTTGAGGAATACAGGGAAAATAGGAAGCTGCTTTATACCACACCAAGCTGTCCATCCATCTTGCCCAGTCCTGCCTACTCTGATTGGCAGTGGCTCTTTGGGGTACTAGGCACAGAGGTCTTTTGTATCACCCACTAACTGATCCTTTTAACTGGAGATGTCAGGGATTGAAACTGCACGTTCTTAACCACTAAGCTATGCCCCCTCCCTCCCTGGGCAGTCACATCCAGGCTAGAATAGTTTCCTCTGAGACCAGTAATGCTAAGACATTAAGCACAGAGTTCCATTTGGGACACCTGAGAGAAAGATTACTACACAGTGGTACATCGGGTTAAGAACTTAATTCATTCTGGAGGTCCGTTCTTAACCTGAAACTGTTCTTAACCTGAGGTACCACTTTAGCTAATGGGGCCTCCCACCACCGCCGTGCTGCCACCACGCGATTTCTGTTCTCAACCTGAAGCATCTGTAACCTGAAGCATCTGTAACCTGAAGCATCTGTAACCCGAGGTACCACTGTATACACCATTCAATAGTGCCTCTTTTGACTTCCACTAAGAGCAGCAGCTGAGACAGGAAGCCCACCCAGCAAGATAGTTGAATACCCCCCCCCCCCGGAAACAACTCGTCCAGTGGGGAGGAGCTGCAATGCTAGCTTCCTGGCAGCAAGGTTGATGCCATCAGCGAGGTTGATGTGGTCTGTGCCAGCCTCTCCACAACCTTGCTCTTCTCCCCTTCTCTCCTGGTGAGTGGCAGCAATCCTGCTACCAGGAAGATGGCATTTCAACTCCCTCAAACAGCGCGATCCATTTCTGAGTATCCTCACTGTCCATTTTGTTGGATTTTAGGCATGTTGTAAAATAGAAAAAACAGAGATTTCAAATAAATCTCTAATATTAAATAGCGATGACACAGCCAAAATATCTGTTCTGCATTAGGCACCATCTCTATCACTGAGTATGTTCCCATTAGAATGAGAAAAATGTGAATTCATTTTTTCTGGAAGTTTCATGTGACAGTATCCTTCTGCCAGGAACCATGTGAGAATGAGCAAATTCTCACACTTTTGTTCTCCTAAATAAGCACGTGCCTGAAGCATTTTAACAGCTGCATTAGCCTCCTAACTTCAAACCTAGACATTAAAAACATTTTTAGGCATCAAATCTTCAAAAGGAGGAAATGTCACTTTAACACTCTTAGCAAGAATGTTAAAAACAGACCCCAAGCTGAAGCAATTATTTTGTACATCGGCCTTCATCAACCTGGTGCCCTCCAGATGTTGCAGACTACAACTTCCATCAGGCCCAACTCAAAACATCTGGAAGGCGGCAGGTTGATGCAGGTTGTTAAACATGTAGGCAGCATACAACAGGCAAATATACCTAACTTCTTGTTTCTCGTCACCCTTGAAAATGTGTAATAGTAATGGATTTCCTGTCTTTATATTGGAATGCTTTTAACAGGCTAAATTGAACTTCAGAGAAGGACACATATGAGACATCTGTAACAGCCAACCCAAGTATGTTGGGAGGAACACCCTAAAAAAAAAAAAAGGAAATGATGAGATATAGAGATGCATCAGTGTAAATCTGTCCATTTGTTAGTAAAATCTGGGGGGGGGGGGGAATCTGACGCCTCCAAAAATTAGAATAGCTGTTTTCCTAGCAAACAACAAAAAGCCCTACTTAGAACAAAGATTCAACCTAATGCAAATTAAGCTGGATTTATTATCAATCCCTCAGAATCGGCTGTTCACATTAAAAATGAGAATTACAATAGGTCCTTGACTGCAGAGCAACATTATGCCAAGAATTAGTGTTCAGTTTTGTATGGGGTTATTAATATATTTTATTCAGAAATTTAGCAGAAGAAAGACCAAACAACTGGACAAAAAAGGAGAAAGTCATTTTGGTGGCAAGGTTGAACCCTTCCAAGCACCGCAGCCACGACTTCAGGAATTGGACAGATCCCTCTTAATGAACAGTTTGTTCCTCTACAAGCCAGCTGGTGTGATCTGGGTGAGCAACATCCTTTTTTAAGGTTACAGCTTTTAATAGCACTTTTGCGTTAAGCTAACATGCTCGGCACTTAACTCCAATAGGCACTAAACATTTTTACAAAGAAGCCAGTGCCTTTTCTTCTAAGCTGAATAATATGTTTGTCAATATTTATAAGCAATGATTAATATATATGCAAATGGTATACATTTATTACCGCAGCTATTTTAAACAAGCAAGGCCAACTTGGGAGTCTTATTTTCAGTACATTTAGTAAAAACAAATTAGAAGTCTGGAAAATCACAATCAAGCCAGATGGATTAGGTCCCTTAAAGCTTTTCCCCCTCATCTATGTGGCTTTCTTGGAACACTTTTATTTCAGCAGTTAATCAGGAAACTACCAAAAAGGAGAGACTTGTATATACACATCAGTACAGAAAACAGCATTCTAATTTCACTTTGTAAACCATTTTTAAACATGAACCAAGATGCAATACAAGGCTGCTGAAAGCCTTAAACAGTTTACCATGAAGATTTATTTGACCTCCATTGAGGTCTTTGACCTCTGTTTCCCCCTCTTATGACTTTGTTCTTTCCACTAAACACTTTACTAGTTCAAATGAAATAATTGTATTTTCAGCCTAGTACTATTATTTACCAGCTTTGAAAATTTAAAAAAAGGTGCAGGGGATGATCACGCGCTCCCTGCTCCTTGGAGTGCCACCTGACCCCACTCACCTGCTCACACAAATGCACACATTCCCATTCAGCATAAGAAGGAGTGCTAGAGCACTTAACCCATTAAACATTAACATCAGTCAACAATTTCAGAAACTTGGAATATATATTTTGAGCATGGCTAAAGTTCCTGGTTTGTATCCACCAGGTTTTTGCACCAACAAAAAGCATGTCTACTTGTGCAACTCAAGGCACCTGAGTTTTACTTTTAAAAAACCCTACTCACTGCAGCCCCCTGGAACCCCTTAAAAATGCTTTAGTTGGGAGATCCTCTGGAAGGGTGTGGGTTAGGGTGCAAACAACTGCAGTCAGCAGAGGGGAATCAGCAAAAGCTAGATGCTGTTTGTCACATTAGCATAAGCACCTCCTTGCTATTGCAAAGCTACCATTAGATTCAACCCCCTAAGTCTAAGAGGTACACCTCAAAACCTGCAATCTGTATAAAACCAAGAACCCCTACATCACAATGATGATTTCTAACTTTCTATCTGGCCAGGCAATGTTTCTGCTAGGTTTGTGAGTTTGTTATAGTTGCTTACAGAAGAGGTGAAGTAGCAAACATATTAACATAAGAAGAGCCTACTGGATTAGGTCAATGGACCTTCTAAAGCAACATTCTGTTCTAACAGAGGACAACAAGATGCTTGCAGGAAGCCAGCAAGCAGGACAGGAGTACAACAGCACTCTGCCCACCTGCGATTCCCAGCAACTAGTATTGAGAAGAACACTGCCTCTAATAGTGAAGGTAGAACACAGCCATCATGGCTAATAGCCTCCACATCAAAGGGCAAAGTTGATAGACATTACAGCTTCATGACTATCCTATGGGTCCAGAGACCTTGCTCAACTGTATCAGCTGGCAGCAAACACCAGCAATTATATAGCTACAGTATAAAACAAAATACAGAGCTTCCTAGATCTTATACCTCCATGACAGCAGTGGGGGATTGGGGGACATTTATATTTCAAGAAGTCCTCAGTAGCAGCAGCAACAACAAAAAATAGTCTTGTCCTTTCACCAGACTTGCTCTCCTATAGAGAAATAACATAACTAATCTTTGTATAAGGGGCAAACACAATTGTCATCAACGTAGATGAAGTTGCTATCATCTATAAGGAAAAGACAGGCAACAAAGGAAGTTGTTGGCATCCTTTTGTCTCGAGAGATAATGGAGTGCACCTCTGGGCATGAAGTCAAACTGCTGGAGAATCACAGCACCTACTGTGGCTGCAGAGACCTATCCTATCTGCTTTTTTATTAGGTGGGATAACAAAGGAAGTATCCAACCTAATTTTTTAAAAGCAGGTAGGATTATTATTCCATGGAAAGCAGTTAAGAAAAAATTTTCACTGAAGGAATTAAATTTCAACTCCACTGTCTTTCTCTATTTTGAGGTTTTCAGGTAGTGATTTATTCTCATTACACAAGAAAGTTGTTGGATAGACATAATCAAGCCTGCACCAAAGTTATTATCCAACCAGATTTGTCTGAGTCACTCAGTCACACAAGTCAATTGTGTATCCCCATTTAACTATACTTCTCACTGTCTAATGTGTGTATACTTTACTGCTGCTTGTCCAAATGTATGGCCTCATGATATCAGGATTTTTTACTGGAGTGTTACAGCAGATGAAAAAAACAATTACATATATTTCACAAGTACACACACAAACTGTGTACATCTTGTCCCATGTCCCACTGAATTCTTTAGGACCACCTGAGAATACCCACTTAACAATGTATTCATTGTGCCTAGCGAGGAGATCTAAAATATGTGAATAGGCACTCTGGGTGCTGCCCCCATTATCCTTTGGATGCTTCCAAATCCTGAGTACAGAGCAGGAAGCACATTAAGAACTTTTGTTGGCTGCAATCCTAGACCCACCTACCTGGAAGCAAGTCCCATTGGACTCAATGAGACTTACTTCAGAGTAGATGGGGTTGCATTGCATGGTTAGCTGGGTTGGCATTTAATAGAAAGGATGCAGCTGTTCAAAAATGGGGCTTTATTATTATGTTTTTATCAGTTATATTGCTGACTGCTTGACATGTGACTAATACCTACTGCAGTGTCTGTACCAGAAAAGGCAAAACGTAAAAGTGAGTGATATAATATAAAAAACCAAGATGTTTCCAAAAGGCATACGGTCTGTATACATGTGCAAATAACACTGTATATACTCTCATTCTGTACTAAAGATATGCAAAAGCTTTTAACTGAACTTTATAAAGAATATATAATAGCAATCATAATACTACATTTGCCTTGTATATTAAATATGGTCCCTAGTTTGACATTGCCAAAAGGACATCAGTACATGTGTGTTTGCGAAGCATTGGGGATTCTAAAGTATCAGATAGTATCAGCTATTTAATAATTAGCTTGTTAAATAATTGTACTGTGTGCTGCTTTATTACTTAAGCATTTTTCTCTCAGTGGCAACTCTGGCTGAAGGAGAAGTGGACTACAGGTTTCTTGAGTATCTACACATTCAAGAAGTGAGAGGCAGAGCTCCCTCTAGAAGAGAAAATAAGTAATTCCCCATGGATGTCACTTAAAGGAACTGGTTAAAACCAAAGGAAAAATGACAGATAAGGAATGCTAAAAATCCCAGAGCAATTTTAAACCAATCTACTTAAAACTGATATTGTCTGAGGGGTTTGGGTCGCAATCCTCAAAACAGTTTTTTCTAGAGTAAGCTCACCATGGTCAATGGGACTACTGCTAATGAAAACTGGGATGGAAAGCTGAAATGCTTTTATCATTATACGGATTGTTACAAAGAAAAACCCAAACACACGCATAGCTGTTTCAAACTGAAATGCGCATAAGACCTGTGCATTTGTAAATCTCCCACTTCTGTTATGAACTCTGCAAAAGATTACATTTTGTTTGAGTGACAACTTTTTCACACAATAACCTCTCTTCAAATCCACCTAAATCCTAGGCAATGGGAAGATTTAGAATCTAAAATTTAGGTGGACTGCATATTAGTACTGAGTCTATCTGGTAGCTTTGCATCAAAATAATCGTTGAAGGTGCCCTTAAAAAAATCATGCAGACTCCATATTTTTTGCAAGTGTTATGCTTCTGTACAAGAAACAATATTATTTGGTTTTTTAAAAATCCCCTCCAACTGACTGACGCATAGCATGAAAATAAGACTTATCTTCAGCTGTTCAGATTACGTTTGTACATAAAAACCCCCAAAATATTTGCTTACATAATACTGCATTTAGTCACTTAAACAATTTAAGGTGAAGCATTCTTCATAAATACCATAGGTACATACACGTCCACGCATTATTTCAAAAGCTTTTCGTGTACGAATTTCCAAGAAATTAAGCTGTTCTGGATACAGAATAATACTCAAACAAACAAATCTTTTAGAGGACCAACAAAATGCAAATTACCGCCATTCCTCTGCATGCCTACTCAGAAGTAAGTCCTATTAAGTTAATGGGGCTTACATCTCGGTAAGTAGGTAGAGAATTGCAGCTTTATTCATACATTTTTTACTTCTAGAATTGTATACTAAGGTCACAGAGTCTACAACTCTGAGAAATATATATAGTATTATCGAGGGGGGGAGTCACCATTAGAATACAAGACAAGCCTTGGCTGAAAAAAATATATAGTCATCATCAATATTTAGCAACACATAGAACTCAACTTTCATAATACCTTATGGGAGTATTTGTACACTTGCTTGTCAAGTATTTTAACACTTCAGTCTCAGAATACTGTATGTCTCAAATAATAAAACTGAGTTTGCTGTTTTTTAATCCTCATTTATCTTTGCATAAACAAAAAAGGCTACAACATGAACAAATGTTTCAATTTCCATCTAAAGCCACATCAATCATATTGGGGCTTCAAGAAGGGTAACTTGTAAAACATGTCTTTAAATTCTGCACAATATTTGTAATAAACTAACTGTATAAATCCATCAATTACCATTAACCTTGATTTGGTTATTAGTATTATTCTAGTAACTGGACAAATATGTATATACTTTTCTCAGCTCTCCATCAAGTAGTCCCCTTCTACCTCTGTATCTCTCCAACAACCTTTGCTACAAACTCCATGCAAGATACTTATATTTGGAATTTCAGCAGTCTTATGAACCATCAACATACAATACAGCTTTATCCCATAATTCCCGTTATATATTTGATATGAACAACTGTCAGATGAGTTAAGCATGACATATTTTGTATTCGTTTAGTGGGAAGGGGGAGAGAAGAGTCAGGTTTTGAACTGTGGGATCAAACTCCTAATTCTGGCATAAAATCCCTTAAAACAGAGCTAGCAGGTTGTCATCATTCATTAACAAAGCTCACTTAAGCGCTCTTTTAATGTGTAGGAAGATTATGTTGGAATGAAATAGCTACAGAGAAGCATTTCATGCTTTTGCAACTGAAACACTCATAATTTCCAACAGCATGCCATTATCCTATGTCCTGTGGCTCTATTTCAAAATTTGCTCTGTTCACAGTATCTGCCTCCTGTTATGGTTTTTACTAGAAACAAATTAGGTTCGAAGACCTCATATAATGGAGTAGACTCGTTGACAATTTAATGGAAATACACCAGTGCAGATGAGTACTGTGCGTGACTCCCCACTCTACTTCTCAATTCTCAAGTCATGTATGTTTCATACATTCCAAGGTACCAGAACAAAGTAATATGCTACCTTAATCTAGACCTCACCCTAGGCAGACACTTCTTTCCCCAGACTAAAACAGCAACAACTCCTAAATGTCTCCCTAGACATAAAACTAGGTCAGGTGTAAATAAGAAAAAGTCTTGTAGCACCTTAAATATTCTAGCCTTCACGGTGCCACAAGACTTTTCATTGTTTTTGCCACAATAGATGAGCATAGCTATCCCTCTGGAATAGATCAGGTGTACTTATTCATTTGAGACACTGTATTTCTTAGCAATCTGAAGTCTCCTGAAGGTTTTGCTTTCTGTCTCCATTCCAGCATAATGAATGGATGTCAAACATACACATATTTAGCAGATATAATTCATTGCCAGCACAGCTAGATGATATCTCTTTAAAACATCAAGTTTCAGCTGCTGTGGTTTTAAACGTAGGATTTAAGATTAACCCTGTGAGGCTTTCTGTTGACTCAACCGAACGTCTGTCCTTATAATCTGTTTGTTATATCCGATTTAGAATTAAAAATAACTCTTGCCATTAACAATAGTCAAGAAGACACAGAGAATCTGGGCAAAACTAGGACAGCTTTTCATCAGCTCAAAATGTGGTTGCACAAATAAGGCTCATACTGTGGGGTTAAAACACCTAAGTATCTAAAACGACTATATACTGGCTGACCTCTGAAGAGAACCCAGAGTGTTTGAAAAACATGGAAACAGCTGCTGAAATATGGCATTTTCTACTAAAATTCACAAGGTCAGAAGCACAGAGGTCCGTTTCTCTCCTCCAGTCACAAATCAACGTTAAGAAAACAAAACTTGACATCTCCCATGACAATTGGAAGGAAAGATTTATTAGAATGCTAATACCGTCTACAGATTGTGACCGTGTATTTTTGTTCTCTGCTCATTTAGAACTCTACTTGGAAAGCTTTCCAGTTACATTTACCTAGAGACTTCTTCCTACCACTTCCCATCTGACAGAAATCACTCAGCTGGGTCTGATGAATAATGGTAAAAGGCAGCTTGTATCAGCAATGATTGAATTACAGAATGTTGAAGATTACAGAATGCTATGAAGCCTCATTCCAATGAGTTTGCTTAATTTACGTACTATACTCCAGTAAGCGGCTTGATGTCTTTATAAGAAAACATCAAGAGACACCGTATTATTAAGGGAGAAAATAACCAATTCCATAACTTTTTTGTACTTCTTTAACTTTTTGTTAACATGCAAGTAAGCATACATGCATTTTGTTTTTAACCACACCACTAACACCATATGGCATGGATATATTATCAATAGGCCATTATAAATTGCCCCAAGACGAAGCAAAAAGACTAAGAAAACTATGAAGGAGAAATAAAGGGACATGCTTAATGTAAATACAAATTTTAAAATCTTACAAGGAAGGGTAGATCAGAGATCCATGGCAATCAGTATTTTCAAAAGCATCACTTTAGTCATGTGCCATTACCACAACCATCACAACCAAAACATTGCCCGTCCTTTAGGGAATACTGCCGGAGAATAACACCTATTTCTGTATCAAAGCTTACAATGCTGTCCATCAGAAAGGATGCAACTGAAATCTTAAGCTGCTAATCAAAGATATTGGGGGTTGAGGGTTGGTTGGTTTGGTACCTGATGTTGGAAATTGTTGATGCAGAAACTCTTTCTTTATCAAATAATCAATGGTTAGGAGAAGAGATGTGAAATCAGAGGGGTCGACACTTTAAAAATGAACTGCAATTAACTTTTTTCTCCCCAAACACCCCCTTCTTTGTTGTTGTTCCCTCAGGGAAAAGGAAAACAAGTAGCAAACAGATCCTTTCGGAAGCTGATTCCCCTTCAACCCGTCAGCAGGAGCTTTGAAGATCTGCTTCCTGCCTTATAAGCAGTTTCATTGCTTTGGACACTGCTTTGAGCCTGTTTCCGTCACTGGCTTGCAGGCAGGATTCATTGCCCCCCCCCCGTCCGCCCCACGTCCCCACCCCTCCCCCTCTTTCCATTTCACCCCATGTCACCCACCAGCTGACTTTTCCTCCCGAAGAGAAACAGTAGGTGGGTGGAGGGCTTTTCGGAGCGGAGTGGGTGGAGATTGTCAGACGTCCACCCAGCCCAGCTTCTCCCCACCGTTATCACCACCGTTGCTTCCCCCAAGTCAGCAGCAGCCACGGGCCAAACTGCTTTCCCAGGGTCTGAGGGAGAAACATGTGCTGCCCCCCCCCCCAGTCGCCCTTTCCAGAGAGAGACCACCCGGGTGCTCCTCCTCAGCCTGGCTCCCAGCTTCCTTCGCTCTCCACAGACACGACACACACACACACCGAGAGACCCCGGCCGAGCCAGGAGGCGGGAGGGAGCCGCCAAGAAGCCCCTCCAAGCAGCAGCAGCAGCAAGCAGTGCCGCTCCACGCTCGCTGCCTTACCTGGCAACCGGCGAAGCGGGCGCGCTCTGTCCTTCAGAGCCTTGCTCTCTCTCTCTCCCTCGCGCGCTGCGCCTCTCCCGGGATGGCAGACTTCAATAACAAAGCCCCGCCAAAATAATAATGGCACTCAAAAGTGTGCGGGGACGCCAGTCACCTCCCACACACCCCGCGCGCGCACGCACGCACACCGGCGCCAGGAGCAGGTCCGCGTAGTGTCCCCCCTCCCTCCCCTCCCCGGCTCGCAGCGAGCTGGGCTTTGCGTTGGGGGTTAAGTTTCAGCCGCTGCTGGCAGGCAGGCAGGCAAGCAGGCAGGCAGGCTGGCTAGGAGGAGGGGGAGGAGAGGCGCCGGGCAGGGAGGGGGGCCGGGCCGAGCCGAGGCCGGAGCATCACGGGCTCTGCAGCTTCTCCAGGAATCCCTCCACAGCGAGGCAAGAGCATCATCGCCCAGCCGCCGCGGCCCCATTGGCCGGGAGGCGGGGCTTGCTCGCCGCGCGGCCAATCCGCCGGCCGGATTCCTAGGTGGGGCTTTGCTTAGGCGGCAGCTGCGCCCATCCCATGGCTACGTTCGCCTTTCCATCGCTCTGCTCTCGCCTCCCTCCGCCTCCGCCCAGCCGCCCAGCGCTCTCTTCCAGCGGGGAGATGCTAGGGAGGGGGGGGGGGGCTGGGGAGGGAGTTCCCTGCGAATGACAACCAAGGACATCAAACTGGTCTTTGGAATTGTCAAAGGGTGTGTGTGTGTGTGTGTGTGTGTGTGTGTGTGTGAGAGAGAGAGAGAGAGAGAGAGAGAGAGAGAGAGAGAGACTGTGTCCCAGAACCTCTCTCTCTTTCCACCTTAAGCTCAAGCTCTGCAATGGAAAGGCAGTCGCCCGGGTGACCTGATTCTCTCTCTCTCTCTCTCTCTCTCTCTCTCTCTCTCTCCACGTCCCCCTCCGCCCTCTTCTCTATCTCCCACCCCCCCGCCCCCCTAAATCTCAGGCAATTTACAGCATGGCATTTTTCAGACCAACAAAAGAGAGGCATCGAAAGGGAGATGCAGGAGCTGCGGAGGGGAGGGGCAAATTGAAAGCAAAACCTCCTCACCCCCCAAGCAAGTAAGGGGCTACCTCTTTTCCTGTACGCTGAGGCTACCGAAGCTGATCATGCATTTATTTATTTATTTATTAAAAGCCATCTTTTTCCTTTGCAATGCTACAGGGATTTGCCTGAGCTAAGGGGGAAAACACCCTCTCTCGCTGTCTCTCGCTCTCTCTCGCATTATCTTTCTCCCACATTCTTTCTTTAGCCATAGTAAAACTAATCTCGATCTGAATTTTATGGACTTTATAGCATTCAGGGTTGAAGTAAAGAAGAACGCGCAGTTTTCAGAGGTCTTTACAGCTTGTGTTCATTATGAATTGATCAGATAATTGCTCCGTAACAACACGTTCGGTTAAGCACATTTTTGTTTTCTTTTTAGTGGGTTACAAGTGTCCAATTAAGCTATGAACCGGAGCTACCCTAAAGCTCTGAGGAAATAGGCAACTGTAACTAGTAAAAATGACTATATAAACTAAAATATTTTAAATGTTATGCTACGTTTTTGCCATGGGGCATCATAGTCAAAACTGTCGTTTGGGTAGCTGCTCCTAATCTATCAGCATCCAGAGCGGTATCATCTGGGGCTGCACGTCTGAATGCATGCACTCTCCTACTTAAGTTCTGCCACAAAGTTATAATCTAAAATTAGAATTTCTAGTGTTCTACTTTCTAAAAGTTGTGACTAGTCAAATGTTACATGCCAGACACAAGAGTTACATTATAGAGGCCACCAACCTCCTATGTACTATATCCATCCCATTTCAATGAGAGAATTTGCAACATGTGGACTGAGGTGTATAGTGGCAGTAGAAATTTGAACTGTTTGATAGCCTGTGTGGAAAACTTTCCATCTACCAACAGTAATAAGGAGCTGTCCTATAAATCAAATGAATGGTCCATGCTATTATCACTGATCGACAGCAGCCTCCAGGGACTTTCTGGGTTAATTTTTCCAACCCTTCCTAGCTGCAAACTTGTGTGTGTCAGGAACCTCATCTCTTTGCCCATCCAAACCCACCTGCCCCTTCTAGACACTATAAAAATAGCTAATTTTGAACATACTTTATCTCTGCCTGAAGAGTTCTCCAAGCCATGCCATGGTGGTCTATGCACCACACTGCATGTAAGAAGGATGCTGTCCACTGAGTAAGTGCTGAAAACTCACTTTGAATTACACTTCTCTAGGATCAGTTAGAAAAGCAATGCTATCCTTTGTTTCCAACTCAACTTGCTATTTTCTCTATTTATCTGAAGTCTTTAATTTAAAAATATTTCAAAATAAGAGGGCTGCATTTGATTGAACCACAAAATCACAGTGGGTGTTGTCCAACATTGAACATACTCAGAGTGGACTTACTGAAACCAATGGACTTAGGTTAGTTAAGTCCATTGATTTCAAAGGGTCTACTTCAAGTATGATTAATGTAGCGATTGTCCAGGAAGAATATCACACTAGACATTAAGTTATACTAAGAAAATGTTTCAGCACCCAACTTAATAATGAGATTATGAGTACAGTTCAGGAAGAGAAGGGATACCTATGAGGTTAAAAGCTTTGAATATGCATTCTGGATAGTCTCACAAGTTCTAAAGAAATCCCCTACATGAAGGATGCATAAAGAACTAAATACTTTCCTTTTCACACTTCAGTATAATTTGCAAAACAGTGGCCTGTTGATCTTCCATGTGATGAGATACATAAACTCCATAGACACACAGCATTTGCATACATCATCACAATGGAGATGCACAAATCACTGCTTCCCACATCACACTAGAAGGGAAGAGGAGGAACTTCACATTCTCTACTGGTGCTTCATTGTAACATACAAAGTCACACACACTACACTTTTTAAAAGCATACCCCTTTCTCCATATTATCACATGCCCTTTAAAATATTGTGCTTTCCCCAAACATTTCCTTTCTTTTGAGAGTATTGTTAAGGTTGCTGAAGATATGTGCTGTAGCAATTTATGGTTATGGTTATGATTAAAATTATGACCCACCTTTCATCAGCAGATCCCAATACAGGTTACACTAATTTAAAGTTCAGGGTTTTTAAAAGGCTGAAAGTGATCACAGTTGCAAGAATAGGGTTAGTCTGGAAAACTTGCATCTCAGGTGTCAAAAGCCAGAGTAAAGAAGTGCAACTAGATTTAAATATTTCCAGGGTGATATTTCCAGTGCACTCAAGGCAAAATCATGTCATCATGTGCTACCAAAGGAAGTGTTAAATAAAAAATGACAATGGTTGCATCCCTATGCAAGCATACCTGAGTAGAATCCACTGAACTCTATCTGAAATCTTTGGGACTTCCAAACAGACATGCACAGAATTGCATTGTGTGTTGCCAGATGTTCTTGCTTTTGATGGAAAGCACTACTGTTACCATGATTATTTTATTCCTGTGCTACTAATTTCAGATACCAGCTGCAGTGTTGATATTACAGCACTAGTATTTCATATTTATTAATGACAGCTCCCACATTTCATTCACTGAAGGATTCTGTAAAGAAGTGATGCACAACAAGAAGGTGGTGGATGACAAATCACAGAACTCAAAAAGCCAATACAGTACAGTATACCTAAATTAATTAATTAATTGCATGTACCTATTTTTTCTCTCTTGGGAGAAGGGCAATGACAGGCCTAGACAGCATCTTGATTTAGTGGTGTGGCGCCCGCCCTGTGGAACGCCCTCCCATCAGATGTCAACACGATAAACAACTACCTGACATTCAGAAGACATCTTAAGGCAGCCCTGTTCAGGGAAGTTTTTAATGTATGATATTTTAGTGTTTTTTGGTTTCTATGGAAGCCGCCCAGAGTGGCTGGGGAAACCCAGCCAGATGGGCGGGGTACAAATAATAAATTATTATTATTATTATTATTATTATTATTATTATTATTATTAAGAAGTAGAGACGTCACCTTGCCAACAAAGGTCCGTATAGTTAAAGCCATGGTTTTCCCAGTAGTGATGTATGGAAGTGAGAGCTGGACCATAAAGAAGGCTGATCGCCAAAGAATTGATGCTTTTGAATTATGGTGCTGGAGAAGACTCTTGAGAGTCCCATGGACTGCAAGAAGATCAAACGCATCCATTCTTAAGGAAATCAGCCCTGAGTGCTCACTGGAAGGACAGATCGTGAAGCTGAGGCTCCAGTACTTTGGCCACCTCATGAGAAGAGAAGACTCCCTGGAGAAGACACTGATGCTGGGAAAGATGGAGGGCACAAGGAGAAGGGGGCGACAGAGGACGAGATGGTTGGATAGTGTTTTCGAGGTTACCAGCATGAGTTTGACCAAACTGCGGGAGGTAGTGGAGGACAGAGGTGCCTGGCGTGCTCTGGTCCATGGGGTCACGAAGAGTCGGACACGACTAAATGACTAAACAACAACAACCTATTTTTAGGAAGTAATGCAGACAGACAAATATATATACTTTCTTAACCTGGTAATGTTTCTCAATGTATTATACCCTGCCTTGAGTGATATCATAATAGCAATCAGGATCCTTGGTGCTGTTTCTTAACAGGACTTTCTAGAAGACCTGTGGAATAGTTTTCAGAAGTGCTTATATTGAAGCAAGTATTCAATATTTCAGCCTAGTTGCAAAAGTGGAACATGGATTAATTTCTCAGATGAAAGTGTTGAAAGTATATTTTTCATAATGGATGCATATTGATGATTAGAAAGGTTCAGAGTGCCTTTACCTTGATTCCCATGGAGCTTTCCTTGATAACTGCCAGCAGTCTTGTAAAATACATTCTGTCCATTTCCATTGGCTGTGTCCATTGTTCTTCATTTTTCTGCCTTTCTGTTATAAAAATCATACTTTTGATTTTGCTACAGTGTCTGTTACTAATGCCAGCTTTGCACTGACATAATGTACTTGTGATGTTATGCGCTCACAGAAGCACAATAGAAAACAAGGCAACACCAGCAACCCATCCGCACTGTCTTAATGGCAAGACCCCCAGAGCCCAAGTGTACTCCCTGAGCCAGATCACAACACAGACATCATTGTCCCCAGGGAATTAACACTCCCTTGAGCCTGCTTGCTACAGCAGCACCAGTTCAGACTGAGCCTTTGATGGAACAAGTTGTCTGGCTCTGTCCAGGGTCCTGAATGTTCTGCATCTGACATTGTTCATCAGCTTAGGCTGATATGTTAGCTGTGGCTAGGCCTGGAAAACTCATCTGGTCACAGCTATTCAAGTCCAAATAGCATCTAGACAGGACTACTGAAAAGTGCTCTGTGAATGGCTGACCTTGAAGGCTATGCAAAAACTACAACTGGTGCAAATAGCATCTATGTCGCTAACTGGCTGAAGCACTGGGGAGCATATATTGTCAGTTTCTAAAAGAGCTACACTGGCTACGAATTTTACTGTTTACTATCCTAAATGGCTTGGGACCAGATTACCTTATGAACTGCCTTCTTTACACAAACTTAGTCATATATTCAGATATTATCTTGGTTCCCCTGCCATCAAAGGTGAGGTGTGTGCTTTTCTGTTTTGTCCACACTTCTGGTCCCTCAGCTCTGGAATCCCCCCCTTTTTAGTTTATCTTATGTTGGCATTTTGCCCCTCTTCTTCATTGCCATATTGCATTGTTCTTATACTTTTATTGGCTTTATTGATTTTTAATTTATTTCTCTGAGTTGCTCTGCAAATCCTGGTGTGTTTGAGCTGTGGGACATTAAATGTTCACATAAATACAACTCAGTGCCTTAAGCAGTGTGTTCCCCAGCTGGCATTCATATACAGCTGTTCACATGCTCTCCTTGGCTGCAAATGAAGAAGGGGATGGGGTGCTGGACAGTCATTGTTGACTCTCCATTAACATAGACTACCTCTTTTGAATCATATAGAATCATTGTAGAATTGAAAGGGTCCACAAGGATCATCTAGTCCAACACCCTGCAACAACAGTCTAACATTACACTGTCTCTGTGGATGATGAAGGAGCAAAGGTTTCTTAGTCCCATTCCCCCACCTCAACAGGCTGATTAGGATCAGGGCAGCAATGCATAAGGAGGAGTTTAACTCTTTCACTCTGTGTTCTGGTCTCAATGAAAATTACTTCCCTTCACCCCGAAGCTGCTATTTGCCTTAGGGGGAAATCTGCCCCTGGCACTGAACACGTTCTGATGTTCTGCTTCCTCCGCCAATTCCAGGCCTCTTTCTCATTTCTGTGTTTAACTTTATTTCAAGCCTTGTGTGTTTGAAAGCTGAGAGGCCTGCTTATTTCATAACAGCAGTGCAATCAGCTTTCAGCTCAGGAAGAAAAAAATGCAGGAGAGATAATATGTGTGTGTGTGTGTTTTCCTGGAGTTTAGACAAACTGATATTTACTGATGGAATTAAAATGCATCGTCACCCCCACCTCTACCCTGTGTTAATGAAAACTTACAAGCCATTTTGTTTTCCTAAGGACTATCTTCAAAGAGATCTTTTTTGCCAAATAAGTATGCAATAAAACTCTGGGGGATGAATACCCAAAACAAATACCATGTTAAAGTGATAACCTCAGGAAGGATAGCTATTTGTCTACTTCCTAGCGCTGATCTGATCTGCGCTCCTTCCAGTGCATGTTTAAACATTGCTGCAGGCTCCTATGTTACGATTCTTGGCTTAGCAAACTAGGCTTTAATTTTTCTAAGGACATGATAGGACATAGTTTAAAAGCTATCAAACAGGGGTGCAAAAAGCCTGGACTGTTTAGCTCTTTTTATTTAAAGACTGTGCTATCCTCAGGAGAAAGTTCATAGGTAATAAGCTCTCCTAAAATTTAATAATACTGTACAAGTATAAAGAACAGGAAATGAAAGATACAGCTCTTATTCAACCTCATTTTTTTTATATAAAAAAATGAGGTTTGTAATATGCCAAATAGGAACCCTTGAGGATATTATGATTTTAGTGAATATGTCATTCAGACTCCATAGGCATTACACACATTGCATTCTACCACCACCTCAGATTTATGCTGGCCAATAGTAAAGTGACCATCACCACTAACTGCTCCTGTAATGAGATAGATACAAATCCAGGAAGCCATGCTCAATGTGCAGATGTCTAGGGCTGGTGAAAAGCACTATTCAGCTTTCTATTAATCACATGGAGCCCCAACACACAGATAACACAAAAGTGGTTTCCAGTCTGGAATAATACATGTTATACCCTTTCCAAAATGCAAATTACATGTAAATACTGGTAATAATGGTGAAGGTATGAGCTAGTAGCTATTGTGCACAGTGGCCCAGTTATGGAAACAATAGCCTGTGTTTGCCTTAACACAAAGTATTGGTCCTGAAACCAGGATTTGCGTGGGTATCAAGTTCATCCTTTCTTCATTTGGATACATATGATGATAAATAAACATAAGGTGGAATTCAGTGCAGCATTTCTGCTTACCCAGCAAAATGATCTCTCCTCTCATTTCCCAAGCACTGTTCTGGGAGGTCTCCTAAACCTACAAAGTAGATCTAAGGGAGGCATGGAGTACAGCGGGGGAAGCAGGACAATAGCCCCGTGGAGCTAGTGGGAGTCCTTGCATTGGTTTCTGCTAGCAGAATGGGGTGGTTTAACCTGGCCCCACAGAAGCACATTATTCTGGGAATCTCTGAATTTTCAATCCATCAAGCAACAAAATGAATAAAATCTACTTGACAGGTAACTGATCAGATAGTCCACTTCAGTAAGGGTGTTTGTGATAAAGAACAGGCAATGAATATTCATAATTAAGAATGGGACACAGTCACAAATTCCTATTTGTGAAGGATAAAAATGTGTCTTCTGCTTGTCTTTTAGAATCTCCACGTTGGTACTCTGAGTCTGTTTTAAAAGGCAAATTAATATAACCCTGCATAAATATTAATGCATAAATGTCAGCTATTGCTATTACACTTACCAGAAAACCTTCATTTTGAGAGGCAGTCAGTAGCACAATTACAAGGACAGTACTCTATGTTTGCCTTTCTGTAAAGGAGAACATTCAGAAGGGCAATATCTTATCAAGGCCTTAGAGTCTCTGGATCCAAAGTGACTAGGCATCATTTAGGGCAGGTTTTCTAATTTAGTTTAACCTGCAGACTGGTTCCAGGAACTTGGCTAGTAAGACAAAGAAAAGAAGTTATCTTAGAACATGATGGGTCCATTGGGCGGCCACTGAACAAGGAAGAAAAACTCAAGAAAATCAGAACGTCCACACTGACAGCCAGGCCCATCTATGGAAAACAAATTATATGATCTGCAGTGCACATTCTGGAGAGCCATATGCTTCCCACAATGGGCCTCTCATTGAATAAGCTCATAGATAGTCCCATGGACCATTTACAAGTGCTGTCAGTGAGTTACACTGTAGCTATAAAATGAGTGAAGAATTTTTTTTTTCAGTCCAAGGGCCCCATTCCCTCATGGACAAGTTCTGGGGGGCCATGGGGCAGTGGTGGGCAGGGTCAGAGGCAAAATGTGGATAGACAGTGGGTGCGATCTCTGTACAATAGGGTACAATCCAGCCATATAAAGGCCAGAGGTTTATCTCTCAAGCACATTTCTTTGTTCTTCATCCAGGTAAGCAGGAGGTATTATTGCAGTTCAAGGATACATTACAGCCAGGCAGAACCACTCAAGAAGATTGCAGAGCCGGGGCAGTGAGGAGCATGCCCTGGGGTGAATGGATGGCCCAGAGGGACATCCAAGGACTGACTAGAGAGGCCTGGAGGGCCACACTTGAACCACAGGGTTGAGGTTCCCCACTCCTGCTACAAATATGTATGAGAACTAACCCTTTTCCAAATAAATTGTCACTAGTCCCCCCCCCCCCATTTACTGCAAGATCTTTCAGTGCTAGGGACTTTTATTCTATTAAAATTTTCCACTACACAGATCTTAGCTATGTGTGTCCTTTTTGTATGATTTAACTTCTTCAAATCAGATTTTTCTTTTCTGGCGGAGATCAGAAAATGTGGGCAAGGTAAGTTACCCCATTCCTATCTAAGTGCTTTCACATTGACCCTGTTTGAACCTGCTCAGTTGGCCTCTCAACCCAGAGATCTGCTTTAAAGATATGTACCCTGCCTTCTTAACCTAGTAGTCAATCAGCTGTCTAAGGAGTAGGCTACATAACTGAACCTACTTCACACAACAGGCATTCACATCATCATCACGTAATACAGAGTATGCTTTCATGTCTGTCTGAATCCTGTTGCATTCTGGGAACTCTTCAGATCTAGGATTACTTTAAAAGCATTTTCTCCTCTTGGAAAAAAGACCCTCCGGGCATGTTCTTTTTACAAATAATTTTCTACACAACACTGCAGAGCTGACACAGTAGACTCTCCATTACGAGGAGAGGAAACAATGTGCTTTACACTTAAAATGGAGCATTTCTGGAATATTTTTCTTAATATTTATATTGTAATATTGTATTTCTATTACACATTATACCATTTTGACAGCATGAAACATCCTACAAAACTGCCTAATTACCTGAAAGTACTGTTTTTTCTTATATTCAGCATTCATATGAAAATACTATCTCCAATGTCTCCAGAACATATTTTGTGCCACAAAGAGCTGTAAGCCATCTAATTCTGAAAATATAGCACAGCACTAAGCTTCTCATGGATACATGTGTTTTTGGAATTCAGAATTACCATGTCCTAGCTGCATGGACAGCATTTTTTTCTACGTAAACTGCTGTGTTGTTTAGAATGCTTTTAAATAAATACATAACTGAGAGTATGGAATCACATGCACACACACTGCCACAGTTGAAATTCATTGGAGGCAAAAGATTTACTACATCTATTGCAGTAAATGTTCAAATGTTGATGTATATTGGAATGCACATGTTGAATGGCATTAGTATCAAGGGGAGTAGAATTGTGAATATCTGAAATCTTGGCGACACGCCACCTGACAATCACCTAGCTGTAAGTATTCACAGTCACTTGTATGTGCTTAAAAACAGAAAAATAGGTATCTATTGTTGCACATTTACACAATGCTGCACATTCACATCCAGGATCTTCTTAACCTGAATTTATGCAATACTGCAAATCCCCATCTCCAGGGGAGACCTGGATAATCTTTTTCTCTCCCATTTTGAAACCTTCTCAGTGTCTAATGCTAGAGACTGTGTTTCCTATTTCACAATCATAGGCTGTGTGTGAAGTCAGAGAGCCTCTATCCCAAAGGAACACCAGTATTTCTTTTAAGATAAACTCCTTCAAGGCTGACTTCAGCAAGTAATCTAAGCTATCAAATACATCAGCTGTGGAAAATCTCTGTACTACTCAGGTATCCCTGAAACTCTCTCTCTGTGTGTGTGTGTGTGTGTGTGTGTGTGTGTGTGTGTGTGTGAGAGAGAGAGAGAGAGAGAGAGAGAGAGAGAGAGAGAGAGAGAGAAATATATATACTGTATCATTACAATTTCAATGACTGCTGGTATTATAGTGTCAGATTAATTAAAAAATACACACTAAAAAGTATAAATGCATACCACATGTGAACCTGTTCTTTTCTTTGAACATGGTACAAGTCTCAATTTTTATCATTGCTTGGTGTTACTGAATTACATGTTATCTAGTTAATTATTAGAGGTTGGAATTCAGTGGTTTCATATAACATTGCAACAGCCAGTCAAGAAACTCATTGAATCAGATTTTAATTTTACAATATTCTCATTAATAATGTCTATTACAACAGCCATTAAAAGTCCATCATGCTAATTTAACTGGGAAAATCTAATAGAATGCCAATGGAGTGCCTCCATTAAATTAATGTTAGGGGCTTCTAACTGATCTCTTAAATAGATGTTGTTATTAGGAAGAGTAATGTAGTTTTAATTAAAAGAGGGCAAGGGTTTCATTGATGAGCAAAGGCATTTTTTTAAACAAAATACTGTGAAAAATTCAATGACAGCACATGCTGGAAGACCTTTCTTGGTTTTAGTAGTCTATCTTTTGAAAATGTACATGTATTAGAAAAGATGAATTACATCATGCCATTATATGAAAGGTTCACACTACATGCAAGTATTAAGAACAGAGATCTGTCTTTAGTGATCTTGATCTTTGTGTGTTGCGGGGCAGGGTCAACTATGACAGCAATCCTAGATACATTGGCCTGGAAGCAGGTTGAAGGAAATTCACTGGCTCTTACTTCTATAGCCATACACAGATCACTCTGCCTAAAGAGTATTTAATCAGGAAATCATTCAGAATGAATGTGGGAAAGACATAAAACTGGACAACTGGGAGATTTTATAGCCTAGGCCCAAATAACAAGGGTTGTACTAAACAATTAAATCCCTTTATGTTAGATAAGGCTGTGCCCATAACTCCAGTAGTAATGGCTTAGTTATGAGAAGCATCAGACAATATTTTTGAGCCAGTCTGGTCAATCTCCATTGCATGGAGCAGAGCATGAGAGCACTTGTCTTCCCTCACCTTGTGTGTCATTTTCACATATTCCCACAGAAAGATCATGTCTGAGGTTGCTGACTGTGAACAATATCCAACATGTTTAGGCCTAACTTTCAGAGTCAATATTCCACAGTCTGGGGAATTAGCCACATCACTGAAGGCCTTTCCACACTTACCATTGGTGGCATAGTCAATCGTTTTTATTTTTTGGCATGCTGTCACATGACATTGTCACTCTCCAGCTAATATTCTAGAATAATGTATTTAAGAAACCTACTTTTTATCCTATTGCAAAAAGATAATAATCCAATTTTTCTGAAAGATCCAAAATTGATCCACAGTATTTTCATTTGTGTGGCATGTGTACAAGCATCATTCTAGTCTCTGTGAGAAGATTGTGGATATAGTTTAGGATACATCTTTTTTATGCCACTTCCATCTGCCCATTGCAAATTTCTGAGCCCAATTAAGAGAAGAGATATGGCAGATAGAGATGATGATACTGAGTCAAAGTATTGCCCCGTGATAGCGGTCATTGGCTGCAGGCAAAATTTCATTTTAATAACCAGGTTCACATAGCTCAGGCTAAAATGTTTAGAGGTACTCTTATTTTGACTCAAGAAAATTACCATTTTGTAGTTCAAATTGGGAAAAAGAAATACAGTAAATGGACAAAAGGCCACCATCGGGGGTAGCAACAGAACTGACAACTCACCATGCTAGAGAATAAACTATTTTTTTAATAAAAAAACATTTCTTCTCCCGTTAGATTAACAAAATGTGTAAGGGGTATGCATACGCCTGCGTTCCCCCAGAAAAAAGCACTGGATACCACAATGTAGAAGCGAAGGCGAAAGCTCTCCATCCTAAAACTGGATGTTCTGGTCTCTGGCAAAAATCCTTCACAGGGTGGCAGCAGATATAATGTTTCCTTGTGTCTGTGATCTTTGCAGCATACAAGTCTTCCTTCCACACATATCATATCAATCATAATGACAGGCCTTTCATTACTATATGCATTAACTCATACAATTAAATTATGGGAGGTACATAGGGTTCTCATCCAGGGCCAATCACATCATTTGGTAGTTTGGGAAGCTGCATCAGGTGCGAGAGTGTGGGTGGTGTCGGAGACAAGACTGTGTGTCTTGTCAGATGCCCTGTGTCTCATGAGACAGACTGCTGCCTTCGGGTGTGCTGTCCAATTACCAAGTCTGAAAGAAGATTCAGCTGCAAGTACAGTTAGCTGCTAAGTGTGGAAGGGAGGAGATGCCATTCTGGCATTCACCCCAGGCAGCAAAATGTCTTGGGCTGGCCCTGCTAGGGATGAGTGAGGATACAATGTGTCTTTGTATACAATATCTTCTTCCACACATATCCCATCCATCATCATGACAGGCATGCAACATTACAAGTTTGCTACAGTACAAGACTCCATAGACCATGCTCTGAAATATTGTGTATCCTTCTATACATAGCCTACACCACTTACATCGGTGACTCAAATAGTAGAAATTCATTCTCTTTCTTTTTTCCTGTTTTGAGAGATGGATGACTTCAAAAAAGGTAACATGAATTGTTGTCATCTATAAAAAGGCTTTTTGCCAGCATTCCTCCATAATAAACAGTTGTCTATAGTATGAGATCCAAAGTTTCTTTGTGCACACACAAAGCTCGGCTTATTTGGAGAATTCCTTCAATGTCAGGAAAATCTCTGTAAGGACATTCTTTTGGGGTGAGTCCATCTCATGCAAACATCTCTGTGGACCTCTGAACCCATATGAGTGCACTGAAGCCCCTGGATAAGGTTGAAACCATCTAGCCAAAATTAAGCACTGCTGTGGCACATTGACTTCAGTATTTGCTTAAATCTCTTCTATTAAAATAACTGGGATTCTTTTATCTTTGCATGGATTGTGCCTTTTCTAAAAGTAAACACAAATATTTAACCAAAAAGAAAAAAGAGTCATGCTTGCAATGGGTTTACAAAAAGGTCTCAGTACCTAGCTCCATATATCCAAGACAATATTCTATGGCTCATTTTTAATATACTTCTCATCCATGGCAGCAGAGCACCATATGAAAAAAACACACACCCAAAAACCTGAAGCCAATTTCAGTGATTTATTAAAATGCTTTCCTCCGCAATGAATTGTAAGGCAGAACAGTCTTTCCAAATGCTGAATCGGTAAGTGGGAATCTCACTCTTAATTTAAAAATTGCCATTCAATGTCACTATGAAGCTGGAATAAATAGTAGATGGAAACATGAGGATGAAATGAAATGTTCATAGTTGCTTCTTTAGTAGAGAACAAGTCTTATATCACTTTAAAGGCTCACATTTCCTGATATTTGTCCCATTGTGTTATGATCAAATAGTGTTTGGGAAAATATTACAGAAAGAATAGGCTTTGATGATTATGTAAACCTCCCAGGAGAGACAACTTCCATTATGCATCCTGGCTTAGAGGTTGCATATTTCTAAATATAACAGGTTCTCATCTGGCAATCCCCTGGAGCTTTTAGCATGTTCCAGTCAGTGCACAGCAGTGTCTGCAGTGGCAAACTCCTGAAAAGGAACCAAACTGCTGAACTAACAACAGCCACATGAAACAAATCTTCCAATGCCAGCCAGCCATTTTCTCACAAGCTGGCAAGCAAGGGACGCCTCACGTGCACAGGCAGCACCGAACAGAGGCATGCTACACAACTCTTGAAAATGACAGCATTGTTTATGTAACCTGGTACATGCCACACACCAGCTGATGCTGTGGGACTGCCACTGTCAAAACCACTCATAGTGAAACTAGCATTCAGAACGCAAGAGTCACCGTTACAGTCTGCCGACGGATATAAAGGCAGTGGAAGACCAAAGACAGGCCACTGGCTGGCTCTTAAAACAGGCTGCAGAAACTGAATTCGGTGAACCTAAGCATCACAATCCTGCTCTCATCCCTTGAATTGAAAAAAAGAAATCGCTTCACTTACGCAGGGTTGCAGGGCACATCACGGCAGACACAGTGAGGAGCCTGCATTTCAAAGAACGTCAAAATTTAAAGACCCCATAATCCATCTTGATATGATGGATCCTAAATCCGTGGGCCAAAGAGAGGTGTCCCCCCCCCCCCGTGTATATAGGTTAATTTGAGAATTAAATGGAAGAGGGAAAAGACTTCTCAGCAAAGAAGTCTTAATGCAAATGAAATTGGAAATGGCAGTCAGAGAAAGATGTTAAGTATGAACAGCCAGAAGTAGGGAAGGGTGGGGGACTGTGCTTCTTTTCTTGGAAGCAAGTTTGCAGGTGGGGAGTGTATTGGAAAATCTTATCCAGAGTCACGGGGGCCACTGTAAAGCCACTGCACTGATTTAACCTTTCACTTAAGAATTAAATTGTAATCGTATTTCAGAAATTAACCCCCCCCCCAAGAAAGTTATGCAACCCAGATGCTATGAGAAGTGTAGCAGCATAGAGGGCAGTTTCAAACGAGAAATTAAAATGTGCCCCCATTTCCTGCTTGTGGGCTTCCTATAGGCATCTTTCCATTGTGGGAAACAGGATAATGGACTAGTTAGGCCTCTTCTTATGGCTTAACACCATCACCACCACCCTGCTGCCCTTCTAAAGGGATTTGTGCTTTCTTCACAGACTTTAGATCAGGCATAGGGAACCTGCAGCCCTCCAGATTCAGTTGGACTACGGCTCCCATCATCCCCGATTATTGACCTTGCTGGCTTGGGCACATGGGAGTTGGAGTCTGACAAAATCAGGAGGGCCACAGGTTCCCCATCACTGGTTTAGATGATTGGATTGGAAGAGTCTTAAGTCTGAATTAATTCCAGCTAACAAAGAACAGACCTCCCCAAAAAGTGGTTTCCCTACAGTTCAGTCAGAGAATATTATATATGGCAATATAAATGTGAAGGAAATAAATGCAAAAAGCAAAAGATGCAATGGACAGTTTAATCCATCAGCACCATCAAGGCTATACGAAGAGAATAAGAGAAGCAATTTATATGTATTAGATGTCTTGGTGAGGGTTGCTAGTACAGTGGTACCTCGGGTTAAGAATTCGTTCTGGAGGTCCATTCTTAACCTGAAACTGTTCTTAACCTGAAGTACCACTTTAGCTAATGGGGCCTCCCGCCGCCACCACGCTGCTGCTGCGCGATTTCTGTTCTCATCCTGAAGCAAACTTCTTAACCCGAGGTACTATTTCTAGGTTAGTCTGTAACCTGAAGCATCTGTAACCTGAAGCATCTGTAACCCAGGGTACCACTGAAATGGCAACTGTTATAGTAAAATCCAGGCGATCCAGGCAAGTGTGGGTTACATTGAGACTATTAAAAACATCCCAGTTTGCCTTCAGATTTTGTCTTGATTAGACGGAATTTAGTTTTGGGAGTGGCACTGTGATGTAAACCATTGAGCCTTGGGCTTGCTGATCGGAAGGTTGGCAGTTCGAATCCCCACGACGGGGTGAGCTCCCATTGTTCGGTTCCAGCTCCTGCCAACCTAGCAGTTCGAAAGCACATCAAAGTGCAAGTAGATAAATAGGTACCGCTCCGGCAGGAAGGTAAACGGCATTTCAGTGTGCTGCTCTGGTTTCTCCAGAAGCGGCTTAGTCATGCTGGCCACATGACCTGGAAAAACTGTCTGCAGACAAACGTCTGCTCCCTCGGCCAGTAAAGTGAGATGAGCGCACAACCCCAGAGTCGTTTGCGACTGGACTTAACTGTCAGGGGTCCTTTACCCTTTTTTTTTTTACATAAAGACAGGATTAATATGCTAGAGCTGGCACTAGCTCTCTTAACTCACTTTTTAAAAAGAATACATTTACTTGACTAGACAGGTTAGGGGTATCTGTGAGTCTTCACAGATACTCAGGCAAAACTGTCTCACATGCTGTAAAAGCCTCTCTCTCTCTCTCTCTCTCTCATTGCCTCAAATTGAAAATTCTATCAATTCAGTCTTCTTAGATAGTATTACTTTGCTGACTGTCTTCCTATAGCTGTCTTACAGGCATAGAGACTGATGTCCTGCCAACCACCTTCTACTGCAGATATGACCTTGCTGCAGATGTGGTGGCTCCACCTTTCTACAAAGCCCTACAGGTAGTAAGGATGGCAGGTGGTTTGCACCATGGTCCGTTCCTGAGATGCTGAGGCTTCACTGAGACGTGTTTGTAAGCTACTTTGTACTCTGAGAATGGTTCATTAAAAAGTAAAAATATGTACAGACATGCAGTCTTTTTATTAACACGTCTGAGGTGCTCTCATCTTCTTTTTGAAGAGCTGTCGAAAGCAATTGTGCTTCTGCTTAGCTAATGAAATATTGAAAGCTGCTGGAATCACTCAGCTGTCCACAAGATGCAAGGAGGTCTACACCAGCACAGAGGACCCATCACTGCTCTGGCCGTTACATGGCTATAGGCGTACAGGAAGTGCTAGTGCAGTTGCACCAATGGCTATTGCTGCACCAGCCCAGAGGTTGAGTCCCAACTTCAAGAGCATGGGCAATTCCCTTTCAACAGAATTAGAAACTAATACATAAGCCTAGACACTTCTGTGTGAGTACAACACAGAGCCATCTCATAATTCTCAAACATCATCTAAACATGACAGCAATCCACCATTAACCTTTCATTTTAGTTTCTATTCCACAACCAATGTGCTTAATAGTCAGCCTCCATTTTTACAGATGCTCTGGAATCTGAAAGACTCTTGCACTGCAATCCCATGCATTTTCATTCAAAAACAATTCCCACTGTGCCCACTGGAACCTATCCCCTGTTACAAGTAGGGTCAGGGTCAGGGTCAGCCCACCCAGGAGACAAACTGGCTTACATAAGAAAGTGTGACAAATAACATTGTTTTTCAGGGAAGACAAACTGCAGCAGAACAGAAACATTGCTACATGTAACAAATTCAGGGTAGACTAGAAAATGATGCCTTCTTATATCTCTAGTTGGGATTGGGCTCTTAGTGAGGATGTAGACCTAGTATAGTGTTCTGGAGTTTGGCCTGTTCAGTGTATATTACATTTATTCCACAAGGACTTAACAGAGCACTGTTAATCTGTGTTCAAGCTGCAAGCGAGAGCTGCCATTCTGTGGAGCTTTTCAGCAGCGTACCCTGGGAATAATATGTTTACAGCAAGTTACAGCAAGACAGCAGATCTTGGGGCAGGTGGCCTCGAGTCATGGGAACAGCCTGGAGGGTTTTAAGCAATTCCTGTTATTTATTGAGCAGGGAAGCATTTCCAGAACACAGCTGAAATTTTGAAGTTTTAATTACAAGAGGTTTCTCTCTTTTCCTTTTCTGTTCTTTTGAACCTGTCATAAATATAGTATCCTATATTATCTTCTATTTCTGGCAAAGCTTTCCTCTCACACAAGGTTCTAAATGCAATACCAACCCAACTTACATCTTGCCTCTCTTATGCTTCCTCTCTGTTCATAATGTTCAGCCAAATCTTCCCACTTCTTTAAACCCTGCATCTCTCATCTCCCACTGAAAACTATCCTGTTTTGTTGTTCCTATGGATTTTGATAACTTTTTCCCAGTTTTCTATAATAAATTTCTATATGGTTCTACATTTTAGTTCAGTGGAAAATTGAACTCTCTCTCTTATATATATGATGAAAGAATATTCATATAAATGTTAATTATTAAAGATACATAGATATTAAAAGAATCACAAGCTGAAAAATAAAAAATTATGTCAAACCTTTCAACATGCCAGTCATATTGGTTCAATAGTACTTTCCTTCATTCCATCCATTTGACTGATGGACTGATTGGCTCTGAAAGCTGGTGTAATTCTCCATAGATGTAAAGGTTTCTGCAAATATGATTGCAGCCAGTAATATCAGCTCACATTCCCAAGGCCCACGAAGAACTGGGCTGAACAAGGACACTGACTAGAACTGATGAATTAGGCAAGAACAAGAACAGAAGGCACTGAGATGGCAGCACTGAGATCAACTCAAATCACAGCAAATTGCGCAGCAGAGAAATCCAGTGGTGACATAGCATCTACTATAGCAATAAAACCACAAGATCCATTTTAAAAGATGGGGGAGAAGAAATGAGGTTCAAATAAAGGGTGGATCTGTTAATGAGATATTAATGGGGATGGAGTTCTCAGAAGAATGATGCTTCATGATGGTACCGGAGAACACGGTTCTGAGATTCAGCCAACGTCAAATGATCTGCTACAAAGTTCTTCCTGATTTTTTTAAAGGGGTGAATTCATGCATGCATTTTCATCAGTGACTGATTATATCTCAGAAGATGACGCAGATATGCATAAGGGTACATTGTTGAATAATGGGTGTACTTGGGATGTTCATGCCTCTGTGAGACATCCATTAGTAATTGCTAGGTGACTGGAGCCAACTCGAAAAGGCCACAACTGCAAGTAATTATGAAGGAATGAACTCTGACTGATTGAAAAGCCCAGATAAAATATTGGTTGTGGAGGACAGTTTTGCTTCTCTCCTATCTATGAAGTGCATTCTATTACCAATTTAATTTCCAGAGTTTACAATCACATGATAATATTTACCAGTGATACGATAAGAACACATGGTAAAATCAAATGTTTAGTGATTTTCAAGTTATGGCAATCTGTTATTATGTTCTATATAGTGGTTGTATCACAAGAACACTGTACAACCATGAAAATTATAAACAAAGATAAAGACTGAAAGTGGGCATAAGAACTGAACCTTCAATTTCATGTGATAGTACTTATTTTACATACAGGGAAGTTGAATTCAGAGAGTGAGTTTTCATCCCTGCATTACCAAGAAACATCTTAGGAAGATTTCTTTAAAAGTAGGTCACTCTCTAGCTCTCTGTTAAAGAATGAAGCATCTATTGTCTTTCTGGACACAATAAATAGTTTCAAGACAGAAAGGAAAAATTGGCCAGCTTGTGTAAAAAAGAAAAGGCACAAGCTGCAAAATATTTAACAGAGTATTTCTCTCTCAAAATATCTACCCTGATGCTTCTAAAACAGCCACCTCCCCCGCCACCCATACTCCTTTTGCTAGTCTAGTTATTGTTATGCAAAATATATTGATGGAATGTTTCTACATGGTGGGGGAGAACATCCTTCAATTCAATTTTATCCCATAACAAAACTCTGGGGTGAGACTGGAGGGGAAAGGAGAAGATTTCCCCCAGAAAACCATGATATTGCTTAAGAGGTGGAAATAGGCGTGGGGGCTTACAGATGGCTGGAAGTACAAATCTGCCTCACTAATAAGCTAGGGAATGTCAAGCAGATGGATGAAAAGCCAGTTGTCATTTCCCTTCCCATCAACTCTTTTTAGGATGCCACAGAACCCTAAAGGGACCTCTCCCCTCCTGGCAAGGAACACCAACATAGCATTTTGACAGAAAGTGGTTTCCCCTTTCAGATCGTAGCCACAGAAATCCACTGCAGCCATCACCCAGATCTGGTGGTTTTGAGCGGTATAGCTGATACCAGGCCAGACCAATCAACCCATAGCTCAGTGGCAGAGCATAAAATTTACATGCAGGAAACAGACAAAAGGAAAGACTTCCAGTTGAGCCCCTGGAGAACTGTAACCACTCTGAGTAGGCAGTAGTGGGCCAAATGGACAAATAATTTGACCTGGGATAAGGCAGCTCCCTAGTTGCTAAGCCTGTGGATAGTCCAGACAGCAAAAAGGAGACACAACAGCCATTAGTAATGTCTATTGATAGTGGCACCCTATAATACTTGATCATGCAGGAACTCTGCAGGCAAGGCCCTGTGAATGTTGCACCAATGTTGCACTTTATTAGAGCATATTAATTTATAAAGCATTTGAAAAGGAATAAGAACTGTAAGTGGAACACCAAGAACATGGCAATACGCAGCTCAGTGTGAAATAGTTATGGTAGAAGAGCATCGACATATATACAAATATTTATTCTGTATCTGGAATCTGTTTTGCATTTCTTCATTCAAAATGCAGTTTTTAAATAGCCCAGGCCTTCGTTGGTAGGTTCCCATTGCTTTTTTTTTTCCTCTTTCCTTTTCCTCTCTCCTCTTAATGGTATGCTGTCAAACGGGGGGGTGGGGGGCGAGAGCACCTAACTTCCAAAATATGCCCCCTCTACTTTTTGGCAATGTCAGAATGTTTTTGTGAAATGGTACAGAACTGTTCATAAGGAAGTAGTTTCAGCAAGGAGAGGGAAAGCATGCCAGCCATCTGCAATGCACTGCTTTCATTGGGATGTGCATCCTTATTCACTTTACGTCTCATCTAGTCAACCGTAAGTATATGTGACTGGAGCATGAATATATGGATTGGAACAAAAGACTCACATTGCTAGGCTGCTGAACACTGAAGCTACCAGTGCAGCAAGTCAAAAAGTGAAGGCCATTTGCCTGGGAGATGGAGACATATTCTTTCCCCTCCCCCTCCCCCCACACTAAGAGGAACTGGACCCTATGAGTTGTCAACTTCTTACTGGCTGACAAATGGCGCATCAAGAGGTCGGCTTTTTAAATCCCCCACAACAACATGGTAAATATGAGAAGCAAGCTGGATGGATTGTTCCTTCAACTGTGCTGGTCCCCTAAACCTCTCTACCATGTGGATCATCAGTGGCCTCCAGATGCTGTGCATTTGAAATGTAGAGAAATGCTAATTGATAGTGAACCCCAAACCTGGTGTGATTAAATTAGCCTTTTCAGGAAGCACAGGGGTGATTGTTACACCCAGTTATTACAAATTGAAAAAGTTCTTCTTACAACTGTGCGATTTGCTTAACATTTCTGTACCTTTACCTTGCTTTCAAAAAGAGGCAAAATAATTAACTTTCTCCTAGGTCTCACTGAGATTAATTCATTAGTTTCTGCAAAATGAGCAATGCAGAAATGCAAATGTTATATATATTCTACAGTATATATGCAGAGAGAGAGAGTGAGAGCACTTGAGCAAGCTATAAATAAATATTAGCAGAGTGATACAATGTTCAGGGATCAGAAGAACGCAGTGGGGGAATTGGTTGAAAAGCAGCAAATCTATATGCATATAGCTATACCAGCTTGATATAAGCAGAACCTTGTAAGCACTTGTAAGATTTCTCGCTGGAAAAACATGTTGCTTTTGTATATTTATTTGCACTGCGGTGAAACAACACTAGGTTTCTGGGATTCCTTTTGTTTCTGTTAAAGCAATTAAAGTGTATTCACTTTTGGAATTAAAATAACATCCGAAAGGCTTACAAAAATAAATGCAACCTAAGAATGAAACACGGAAGAACAATGCGGTTGCTATGTCTTTTGATAAAGAGTACAGACAACCCTTTGCAAACCAGCCCATAGTAAACACCTTCCATTTTCTTTGCTTTGGCTGGAAAAGTGATGATGGCTTAGGGCAGTCTCCACTATTATGGTGCCCCCTAGAAGTTTTGGGCTACAACTCCCAAAACCATTGGCAATGCTCACTGGCAATTACAAATGTTTCTGTAACAGGCTCCTCAGCTCTGGGTGGTAACAAGTGCTTAGTAACTAATCTGCAGCTGATGAAGCAAAACCAGTGGAAAAACTTCCCACACCTGTCTGGCAGGAGTTGACAAAGCTGCAAGAATGCCCTGTGCCCCCCACTGCCCAGCTAGGATTGCTTTGTTACCCTGCCAGAATACAGACACATGGGAACTTCAGTCTCATGCTTAATTCCCCAAGCCATTAAAATGGGCCATTTATCAAAGTATTCTCAAATTCCATTTCACATTGCCCTTGTTAGTATTGTCACATGCCACCCCATCTCCAAGTGCTGCAAGATTCCAGGGGCACCAGGCACACTTACCAGGGTTTACGTTTCCTTTTGGACAATGAGGCACAGTGGAGTCTACGGTGTCTTTATGATACATGGTTTGTTTACACTTATGTACAACCTGAATTTAGATGGAGGGAGTGCAGAGTGTTCACATCCCAAGAGGGTCCTCTTTCTTCTATTGCTGCAGCCTCTGATTCCAGGAGACCCCAAACATTGGGGTGGGATCAGTCCCACGATTGGAATGTAATAGTGGAGGGATACAATCTATTTCAGAGAAACAGACCAGACAAGAAAGGAGGAGGAGTGGCGTTATATGTCAGGGATGTGTATACCTGTGAAGAGATCCAAGATTTAGAACCTCAAAGCCAAAGTGAGAGCATTTGGGTCAAAATTAAGGGAGAGAAGAATAACAGAGACCTCATTGTGGGAGTTTACTATAGATCCCCAAGCCAAACGGAGGACATAGATGATGCCTTCCTGGAACAGATGGCCAAGCATGCAAAAGGAAGGGAGATAGTAGTAATGGGGGACTTCAATTACCCGGATATTTGTTGGATGTCAAACTCAGCCAAGAGCATAAGGTCAAACAGATTCCTCACTGGCCTTGCAGACAACTTCATTGTCCAGAAAGTGGGAGAAGCAACAAGAGGAACAGCCATTTTAGATCTGGTTCTAACCAATGTTGAGGACCTGGTTAGTGGGGTAGAAGTGGAAGGATCATTAGGCGCGAGTGATCATGCTCTTCTGAAGTTTACTATACAGCGGAAAGGAGCAGCCAAGCATACTAGGACTCAATTTCTTGACTTTAAGAAAGCCGGCTTCATAAAACTTAGGGAAGTGCTGGGTGAGATCCCATGGACAGTAATACTAAAAGGAAAGGGAGTTCATGATGGCTGGGAGTTTGTTAAGAGGGAGATAGTAAAAGCACAACTTCAGGCAATACCAATGAGACGGAAACATGGAAGGTGCCTAAAGAAGCCAGGGTGGCTATCTAAAGAACTTTTAACTGAGTTAAGATTAAAAAAGGATGTGTACAAAAAATGGAAAAGGGGGGAAACCACCAAAGAGGAATTCAAACAAATAGCCAGCACGTGTAGACACAAAGTCAGAAAAGCTAAAGCACAGAATGAACTCAGGCTTGCTAGAGAGGTTAAAAGCAACAAAAAAGGCTTTTATGGGTATGTTCGTAGCAAAAGGAAGAACAAAGAAACAGTGGGGTCACTCAGAGGAGAAGATGGTGAAATGCAAACAGGGGACACAGAAAGGGCTGAACTCCTCAATGCCTTCTTTGCCTCTGTCTTCTCCGATAAAGAAAACAATGCCCGACCTGAAGAATTTGGAGCAAATGATTCAGCAGAGGAAACACAGCCCAGAATAACTAAGGAGATAGTACAAGAATACTTGGCTAGTCTAGATGTATTCAAGTTTCCAGGGCCAGATGAACTGCATCCAAGAGTATTAAAAGAACTGGCAGATGTGATTTCAGAACCACTGGCAGTCATCTTTGAGAATTCCTGGAGAACAGGCGAAGTCCCGGCAGATTGGAGGAGGGCAAATGTTGTCCCTATTTTCAAAAAGGGGAAAAGAGAGGACCCAAATAATTATCGCCCAGTCAGTCTGACATCAATACCAGGGAAGATTCTGGAGCAGATCATTAAGCAAACAGTCTGTGAGCACCTAGAAAGGAATGCTGTGATCACCAATAGTCAGCATGGATTTCTGAAAAATAAGTCATGTCAGACTAACCTGATCTCGTTTTTTGACAGAATTACAAGCCTGGTAGATGAAGGGAACGCAGTGGATGTAGCCTACCTTGATTTCAGCAAGGCATTTGACAAGGTGCCCCATGATATTCTTGTAAAGAAGCTGGTAAAATGCGGTCTTGACTATGCTACCACTCAGTGGATTTGTAACTGGCTGACTGACCGAACCCAAAGGGTGCTCATCAATGGTTCCTCTTCATCCTGGAGAAGAGTAACTAGTGGGGTGCCACAGGGTTCTGTCTTGGGCCCGGTCTTATTCAACATCTTTATCAACGACTTGGATGATGGACTCAAGGGCATCCTGATCAAATTTGCAGATGACACCAAACTGGGAGGGGTGGCTAACACCCCAGAGGACAGGATCACACTTCAAAACGACCTTGACAGATTAGAGAACTGGGCCAAAACAAACAAGATGAACTTTAACAGGGAGAAATGTAAAGTATTGCACTTGGGCAAAAAAAATGAGAGGCACAAATACAAGATGGGGGACACCTGGCTTGAGAGCAGTACATGTGAAAATGATCTAGGAGTCTTGGTTGACCACAAACTTGACATGAGCCAACAGTGTGACGCGGCAGCTAAAAAAGCCAATGCAATTCTGGGCTGCATCAATAGGAGTATAGCATCTAGATCAAGGGAAGTAATAGTGCCACTGTATTCTGCTCTGGTCAGACCTCACCTGGAGTACTGTGTCCAGTTCTGGGCACCACAGTTCAAGAAGGACACTGACAAACTGGAACGTGTCCAGAGGAGGGCAACCAAAATGGTCAAAGGCCTGGAAATGATGCCTTATGAGGAACGGCTAAGGGAGCTGGGCATGTTTAGCCTGGAGAAGAGGAGGTTAAGGGGTGATATGATAGCCATGTTCAAATATATAAAAGGATGTCACATAGAGGAGGGAGAAAGGTTGTTTTCTGCTGCTCCAGAGAAGCGGACACGGAGCAATGGATCCAAACTACAAGAAAGAAGATTCCGCCTAAACATTAGGAAGAACTTCCTGACAGTAAGAGCTGTTCGACAGTGGAATTTGCTGCCAAGGAGTGTGGTGGAGTCTCCGTCTTTGGAGGTCTTTAAGCAGAGGCTTGACAACCTTATGTCAGGAGTGCTCTGATGGTGTTTCTTGCTTGGCAGGGGGTTGGACTCGATGGCCCTTGTGGTCTCTTCCAACTATATGATTCTATGATTCTATGATTGTGCCCGACCCTCTCTGCAGCATAAAACAGACAGCCTGTTCTGGTTCCCCTGTCCCTGCTCAAGCTGGCAAAACTGTGGGCAGCGCTCAGCACTCCGAGGTAAGTGGCATCTGTATTATGTGACCTTAACTGAGAAGTTTATACCTACTTTGAGGTAAATGGTCCTGCATTAATCATCAGCACAATGAGTGTACCACTTCTTGGTGGCTTGTTGGAGTCCCCCTGCCTTCAGACGTCTTCAGAAATTCATGGACTGGTTATTGAATTTCAACAAGAAGTTCATGAATCACTTAGATGGAGGAGTGATTAAATAATAACAAGTCTATTTCCATAGAAATTGGCTCATTATTATGGCAGTTGAGTGTGTGTTGAGAAGTCACCTAGATTGGGAGAAAGACTCTTTGTAGGGTAACCCTCCAGCAATTTTGAACAAATTCATTTCTGAAAGGGGCACCCGCATTATATTGTTTCCAAGCATTTTTACTTATAGCTCCTGAGTTTCAAGATTCTCCACCCCAGCATTGCTGTCCAGAAGAAAGATTGTCAGATGTGCAGAGAGAGATAACGTCATATATGGTAACTGTCAGCAGTATTTTAACAACAAGCCTTGCTTTCCAATGTGCATCTCTGATGCTTCGGGCAAATGGGGGGGGGGGGAGAGAAAGAGCACTCTTTCAGAAAACCTTTACCCCAATTTATAATTCTTGACAGTTAAAAGAGCATTCATTTACTCTAGTTAGGCTGGGTAGGTGGGTGTCTATTGCTAGCCTGGCAGAATAGCAATCATCAGGAAGGGAGGGGGGGGAAACCCTGTACCCCTGGCCTACCTGGCAGCAAGTCAGCATGCCAAGTCCAAAGCTCAAAGTCTGAGGGCCAATCACAAAAACAAAGTCCAAAGGTCAGGGTTAATCCAAGTAGCCAAGTCTGAAGTCCAGCAGTCAGGATGCAGTTCAAAGTCAAACCCAAAGCACAGTCCTGTAGAGGTCCAGGAGTAGCCAAACCAAAGTCCCTCAACATGGGCAGCTGAGCAAAAAAAAAGTACTCAGCTCTGATTCCCTTTTGCATTTTGCTTGCTGATTGCAGCACCTGGGCTTGATGAGGCTGGTGACCCTCACCTGTTCTGAGCCTACTCCAGCTGTGGAATCACACACTTCCTCCCAGAGCTAGCAAGGGAGCTGGGCTGTGGGCCTTTGCCTGCCTAAGCCTCCTAGCACCTCTTCTGCTGCTCCTTACATCTCAGATCCTGCTGTGTTCATGAAGACAGGGGCCCCTCTGGCTCTGGGTCCTGCTGCTCTGGACCCTGTGCATTGATATCCATCCCCTCGCCATCCTCCGTCACCCTGTGAGTACTTCCTTCCCCATCCCTTGCTTGCCCTGGTGTGTGTCAGTCCTTGCTTCACCCCTTGCAGGGATCCTCTTCCTTCTCCCCATTGTCCTGCCAGTTCATGTCATTGCCCAGTAATGAATTATTGTTTCATTACAGGGGCCACCAGCTTTTTTGGGGACCTTATCTGCATTTGGAACTATGAGAAAGCTCCATGGGTCCCTGTCACAAAATGGCTGCCGCAGGGGCATGGTACATCACAAAATGGCTGTTCCAGGGATTTTACATAACGGCTGCCACATCTAAAGGGGCATAATAAGAGACAGGACTACAAAATAGTGTAGGCATGCCCCCCCCTCTATCATCTGGCCCATTAATCCGAATAAGGGCATCTACATCAGTCACTGTCATGCTCATTCACTGAGAGAAACTCTTTGCACAGCTCTTCTGTTCAGAAAACAATGGTGGCGTGGTCATCCAATGAACTGTGGGCATGCTTAAGGGTGCGGATTCTATGTAAGGTAAAGGTAAAGGGACCCCTGACCATTAGGTCCAGTCGTGGCCGACTCTGGGGTTGCGGCGCTTATCTTGCTTTATTGGCCGAGGGAGCCGGCATACAGCTTCCAGGTCATGTGGCCAGCATGACTAAGCCGCTTCTGGCGAACCAGAGCAGCGCATGGAAATGCCGTTTACCTTTCCACCGGAGCGGTACCTATTTATCTACTTGCACTTTGATGTGCTGTCGAACTGCTAGGCTGGCAGGCGCAGGGACCGAGCAACGGGAGCTCACCCCGTCGCGGGGATTCGAACCGCAGACCTTCTGATCGGCAAGTCCTAGGCTCTGTGGTTTAACCCACAGCGCCACCCATGTCCCTAAGGGTTCTTAGGGGGTTCTATGTAGGAGAGGCTTAACCAGTGCAGATGGAAACTGAGCAGGAAGAGCAAACAGTTTCTTGTGTATTGCATAATTTTAAGGGGTAATTTTACTGAGATCACGGAAGGTACAGGCAAGTACTCTAGTGTCTATGGGTGCCATGTTGGGGATTCCTACCGTAGTTTAGGAAATGAATGATGTTTATACTTTCACTGACTACAGCAATTGGATTGTTTATATGTTTGTATACATGTTTCATATAGTATGGTCTATACAGTGTGTTTCCTATGGTATAGTCCTCCACCTTGCCAAAGCTAAGTAGGTCTGGGTCTGGTCGGTGGCTGGACTGATGACTGCCCGGTTACCACACATATGCCACCTTGGGTTTCATAATAGAATTAATTAAAAAGTAAGAAATAAAAATGAAATATAGATAATGATGGCATCATAAATGAAACATGCTGCCAGCATAAATGTCGCACGATAAACAGCCTTGAGTGTTAAACATCCATTGGGATGCCTTATCCTCAGGCCCATATGCATAATCTACTCTCGATGGAAACATTAATTTGCAGCCTTGAGAAGGACAGAGGTGGTTAGATCTACTCATGGAAGGTATGTATGGTCAGGTAATGGCCTTTGTGCTTTGGGGGCACATGTCCAGCCTAAGCAGAAAAAGAACATAAGACAAAAAGTGAACACTGAGGATGATTGTGTGCAAGAGGATGATTTCTTGCCATGTCTCAGCATCAGATTTTAAGATGGTTAGCATTTCCCACCTGAAATCACATTGGTTGGATTGAGCCTGTTGTCTAATCATCATGTTAGCAAACCATAAATTTGAAGTCTCAGCATGCAAGGGGGGGGGGGGGATCAATTTTTCTTCACTGTCTTGTATCATTATCTTTTGCTATCGGCTGTCTTTGTATTTAACAATGCCTAGGCTAATTTAGGTTTCTTTTCAGCATTCTCATTCAAACAATTGAATCCTTTGCGTAGAGCCAATGTTCAGGCTTATCGGTTTGAAAGAATACACACACACACACACACACACACACACACACACACACACACACTGATATTGATGACCCACAGTGCATCATTGTTTAAAACTTGCCACAGCGCTTTAGATAGGCATTGATTTTTCAGAAATGAACTTTTACCATGTGTTCATAAAAATGATTGTTGCCAATACAGTGGAAGTGTATAAGAGATAACCTTTTGAAGGTATTACACAGGGGTGGCTGACCTTCCTTCACCTGAGGGCCACATTCGCCATTGCCCCTTCTCCGTTCATCAGCCTTGGACACAGTTTGCATCCCCATCTGGGCAACTGGTCTCTGCCCATTTCAGCACTTTAAATATTTTAAGCTGGTTGCAGTAGCAGATAGTATGGTGAGATTGCACTATTCACCTGAACTCCCTCCCTCTAAGTTGCTGCTACATCCTAGGATGCGGGGGGGAGGGGGAGGCACAAGGTGGTGGTGAGTTGAGCCAATCTGGTGCTCATGTGATGAACTCATAGCATATAAAAGGCAGGCAAATCCAATAATTAAAATGCGTTAATTGTGATCATCACGGTAACTACAATATATGACACAAGTGTTTAATATTGCTAGTTTACTTAGGTAGTGTATAACTGATATTGTTCATAGCTTGTTGTGATTGAGTTAACAACAACAACAACAACAACAACATCTACAGCACTGGTTTCCAAGGCTGAAGTGTGGGAGCTCCAGACACTGAAGATCTTATAGTATCAGCAAGTTCCATCTCTGTTCCATTGAAGATGTTAGCTTGAGAAAGGCCAAGTGCTTCATCTCAGCAGAAATGCAGGTTAGAGAGGGCCACTAACAGGGATTTATAGGAGACTGAAGAATCTTTATGGGTAGCTTTTTATTTTGACCAAGCTTTACCCAGTTAAGCTAGCAACCTGACCCAAGTTTTGTTGTGCCAGTGCCAGCGAGCATAACATCATAAAACATGCTTTTAGATTGACATTGCAGTGAAATATGAAACAAACTGGACACAGATGAAAACCAGAGTCATAGGGAAGTCCCAAAGGCCAGAATTAATTGTGAATTCAGCATTCTTGACAACAGATCCATGCTGATTATTGCTAGTCCAGATGAATCAGCAAAAAATGGCACATTCTAAATCAGAAACCCCTATGCTATAGCCTGTTAATCTGCTGTCATCAATTTTATTTCATCATGGTGTTGATGAATCCAATGGTTTCTAGGTATAGCAGGAACAGATTGATATAACCCTCAGCTGGTTAGTGGTTCTTTGTAGAGGTACTTCCTACTTTCAGCATATACTAAATTTGCTAAGAGAAATGTTGTCAGACTGGCACAACCTCAGCAGCAGTATCCTACTACTTCCCATTATCTTCCAACAATCCAGGGTACCTTAGTTATCTAGAGTCCTTTGTGTAACTACAAGGACTTGCATCCAAGCAGCAAATGAAATGTTTCATAAATGAGCTTGCTTGCCCTTCCCATTCCTGAACTATCAGTGGGTCCCTGACCCAAAGGATGCTTATGCTCATGATTCCTCTTCCTGAATTGGACTCAGAAATTGAAGGCACCTTATTGTTATGTGTATGTTTTGGGCTGGGCTTCACTGTGGATTCATTGGATGATTGGGTGACTGTGGAGAATCTGGAGCTGCGGTGTCAGATCAGCCACACTACATTGGCTTTCCCAGCCCTGAAAGCTCCTTGGGTGTGAGATCTCCTAGAGCTGATACTGAGTCATCCCGCCGATACTTTGCAGATACTGGAGCCTCTTATTGGCAACTCCTGTGTAATTTAAGACAGGAGGGTTTATTCTGGGGTTCAATAATTCTGGTGACTTATTCTCTACCAAGAATGTCCACCTTGGGTCAAATTATTGTTGGTGAGACATAACAGATCTCCACATTGGTCCCAGGAAACACAGAACAAGTAAAAGGATGTTAATATTATTATTTTTTAGTGTATCAATTAGTCTTACAAAAAAAAAATACTAAAACCTTGAGTTTGAATTATACATAATTTCCCTTAGTGATCTCATACCATACCCAACTCACATTGGATGTAATTTGACATCACTGTTATTGGGCTTGTAAGTCACAAAAGTAGGGAAATGTAGTGGTCTGAATGAGTTGGGAGAATGTAAACACCTTTGCCCTCCTTTTAGACTTCAAAGGACTGGTGGAAGGGAGGCATTCGCGAAATGCTTTGTCCTGGTTCAGCTCAGTCCTATGGACAAAAATTCCACTTCAGGTTTTGAAGTGCAGAAAGAAAATAAAAATTGACGTTGCCTGGCCAGGCTGATGGTGTTGTTTACCAAGCGGAGTCTATTGCTTTTGGGGATAAAAGAAACAGGAGGTTGGAACAGATACTATGTTAATTAGATCACAAATAGCTAGGTTTTGATAAGAAGATTTGAGTTGCAAATGCCCTCCAGGGACAAAAGAAGTGAATGGATGCTGTCCATTTGCTAAGAATAGCAAACATGCATTTTTGTGCCATTGTTTAAGTTTGGTGGAATAGGGTTTTACCAGATATTCAGAGCATCGGAATGGCAATTGAAAATAAACACTTATGAATTCCCATTAGACTAGGGTTCTCCTCTCCTTCTTCTTTTAAAGAAGTATAAGGAAATACTTTTAAGTGGGCAATACTATAACAAGATCTACCAGGACATGTGTCTTAGGATGCAGTGGATCTCCAGCGGAGCTGGGAGGTTACTGCTCAGCCAGTGTTAAGTCCCCAACCTCAGCTCAGTTGAAGATACACTGGCATGACTTGTTCATCATGGCTTAGTTGGCTGAGGTGAAGCTGGTTGAACTGAGGCCAATGTAAGTCCCCACAAAGGCATGGGTAGGACCAGAGGGGTGGACTTAGGTTGGATCAGCTAGGTCATGTGACCTGGCAATATGGTGCAAAACACTGCTTTAAAGGCTTGTTTTTTCTCTGCCAGGCTTAGGCAGAGCAGCAGCAGCAACCCCACTGTAGAAGGCACTTGGATCTGTTGAAACTTCATGTCAGGCCAGCTTAACTTACACCAGCTTGCTTTATGGCAGCTTTATGTGCATAGGCTTGCTCCCTAACTTTGTCTGTGAAGGTAAGCACAATCTTACCAAAGCCATGCCTCAGTTCAGGAAACCTGTTGAAGTTCTAAGTCTATCAATTAGTCTGTCAATGGATAAACCTTTGCCTATGAATGCAGCCTGCTATTCACCTTCTGTAGATGATTCTCATACAGAGACTTGGTGTCATTGGACTGAGACAAGAATGGTTTTCTTATCATTGATTCTGGAGTGTTTTGCTCCGCTTCCAAAGTCTTCAGAAGATTCCCTGCCACATTTTCTTTCGCAGTCAGCAGAACTTGAAGTCAGCAGAACTGTACAGTGGGTAGCCTCCTGCTGGAAATTTTCTGAAGTCATGAAGAAGAAAAGAAAAATGTTGGTCATGTAATATCTAAAATAACACACAAAGACACGCTGAGCATCAGCTGAAGGCTAGGAAGCGTTTGAACACTTACTTAAAGCAGAAACAATCTATGTGTCTATTCTAGCGTTTTTAAAAAGATGCTCAGGCTCTAGATTCAACTTCTTTTTCAGTGGAACTTCATAATATAAGTGAATCATCTGGGCATTATGCCTAGTGTTCACATTTATTATCCCAGTTTACATACAACAGACTTCTAGCGGTCCGCCATCAGCTGTTACCTTACAGTTCTTACAGTGCCTAACAAACTACAGAAGCTTATAGCAACTGAGGAACTGTAATGTGTGTGTGTATCTGTTGTTGCAATGCAGTTTTTTTATAAGGCCAGTGGAATAATTTCCATTTTTTAATCTCTGTGTGGAGGTATATATACACTCACTCTCTCTCTCTCTCTCTCTCTCTCTCTCTCTCTCTCTCTCTCATATACACAAGCACAGAGTAAAAAGAAAAGCATTGTGGTGTCAGATAAATTCTGTTTTAACATTGTTAAAATTATTTTTTGCATGAAAAGGCAGTCATTAGGTAAATGCATACAGTTATCATATGGAAATCCACATTTTAACACCAACAAAAAAAAGGTGTCACCACTGTGCTTCAACTGGATCGTTTCTGACCTATTTATTGTAAATGCACAAGCTATAATGTTGAGATGTTCCATAAAAATAAGCCTTGTTCAAAACTCCTGGCAGCATGCAGACTTTTAATGATCCCTGCCTAATAACAATAATGGTTTGTCACTCAACAGCACTGAACAAGTGAAAAGATAGATGGCAAAATTAGTCAAGAAGGTTTTTATTAAAATTAATTCTCTTGCACCTAAATTGGTGACAACCTGTAATTTTCTTCTTTGTGGCCCTTCTTATAATTCCCTTCATTTATGCTTCAGAAAAGAGGCGAGCTCTATTTTTCCAAGCTCTTAGCAGCAGGTTCAAAGGAGCAGGCTGTTCACAAGGCATTAAACTTCATCAGCAGGATATAAAGCCTGAAAGGTTAAGTGTTCATCAGGATCTTCCTTATGACTTACCAAGCAAAACTGAAATTTTCGGAGGTGGGAAGGACCATCCTATGCATATCTGATGTCTTTGCCTATACATGGCTGGTTAGGAAACATATTCATGACAAGGCAGAACATTATTTTTAGTACCACAAAACAGCCACCCTACCTGGATGAATTTTGAGTAAAAATTCAACATGAGTCATATTTATTAAAATGTGTGGTTCTTTACCCTGCGCCAGGGCAGGGTAAAGAGCCAGGGCAGCCAACAACAGTGGAAAGCACATAAAATAGATAACGTGCAGCACAATTCTGTGTGTATATATTCAGAAGCATTCCTCACCATGTCCATAGGAAGCTACTTTATGCTACCAGGTAAAACTATTTAGCCCACTACTGCTTAATGCAACTAGTAGCATGTCTCCAAGATCTCAGAAAGTCCTGAAAAATCTTCCGCCGTTCTGCTTCGACAACAGCAACAAAATCAAGAACTCTTCTGTGCTCTGCAGGCAGCATTCTGGACAGCCTCGCTTATTTCAAAACCCATGGACCTACAGAAACAGAGAAAATATGGAGATATAGTGCACACTACAGAAAAGTAGAGATTACAGATAAACAGAGGGACAGAAGACTTTGTGAGGGCCCTTATCCACCCAGGACTCTTTGTTGACATTGCAGTTCAAATTGTGGAGGAGTAAAATTACCAGAATCATCCCAATTCACCTCATTTTTCAGAGCTTCTACGCACCATCACCTGGCACTGATGTTTGCAGGCACCAACTGCTGATATCTTATTGAAGCCAGTGTGTGGCATTGAGCAGCTATAGACGCTTGCAAGTCAAACCCCCTTAGAAGAAACCACCTGTAGCAGCAGCCACTGCAGTGCCCTTCAGATGCTTTTGCCTGTCATCCCCATTTCTTTTCCATGCTGGCTGGTGCTGGTGAGAGTTATAGCCCAACAACATCTGGAGAGTACCACATTGATTCCCTCTGGATTAGAAGTCAGTATTTTTCCTGCTAGCATCTTTAGACATAGACCACTTCCCTATCTGTAGATGTCTATCATCACCCTTTCTCTCTGTTGTGTGTGTTTGAGGAGGATGGGGGCTAAATTATTGTCAGATGCATTGCAGCTCAAAACTCACTCTACCGTGACCAGCTTCTCCCTATTGAACTATTTGTGCACTCCTCCTATGGAAAAAATACTCCCAGAAACTCTTCTTTGTGCTTCCAGAGTGCAATTAAGTCATTTTCTGTTGGGGGATCTACTCTGTAGCAAACATCATGACTAATGTGGCTGTGACAGGGATAGGAGCCTGCTGCTGAATTTGCTCACAACAAAGTCAGGGATTACAGGCAAGCATAACTTGTCTACAGTCTAGTGCAGGAGAGCCTTGCTTCAGTATTGTGGGGTGAGGTTTGTACAGTGCTTCCATTATGCCTGTGCTTTATACACTGTTTTAAGTCATTTACTTTCATGGGCAAGAGGCCTGCTCACAATTGGTTAAATTCTCTTTTCCTATTTAAATGCATTCTGAAGCGAGACAGCTCAGAACTGCATGAAATTGATATCCACCCAAAAGCTGCAAGATGCTTTGGCAGGAATTAGCTCATTCGGAATTATTATATATTTTTTTTAATCTGAAAAGATTTAGAAATATTGCTGGGGGAAGGAAGGAAGGAGAAACCACAGCCAGGATCAAGCCAGAATACTTAAATGAACATGGCCAACTACATTGTGGATCAGATGGGGGGTGGGGAGGGGTTTATAATCCTTCCATGACCACACCCATGTAAACCCATCCAAAATGCGCCCTTGGCACAATTCAGCTCTCCCAGGAGCTGCACTTCACAAATTTTTATATGGTGATAAGCAGGTAGGAATGCAAGAAGATAGGATTTTCCTTTCTGGCCTGTATTAATCACAATCACCATTGTTTCCACTCCTCTGCAGTTCAGTTCCTGCCAGATACAACATTATTTGTCTCACTGTCTACTACTTAACCTAAGTTGTGAAAGTTACATAACTATTCATTTCAATGTAAAGGAAAAATTAAAAAAACAATGTGTGGGGAAGGACAAATAGATAATATTGATACATAATAAATAAATGATAGAGATAGATAGATAGATAGATAGATGATAGATAGATGATAGATAGATGATAGATAGATAGATAGATTAGATAGATAGATGATAGATAGATAGATAGATAGATAGATAGATAGATAGATAGATAGATATAGATAATATTAAATACATAATATTTGTGGACTTAACTTCTCTCCCCCACCCCGGCCCAGTGATGTGAACAAACTGTAGTCACAACAAGTGAACTACAGCAATTTACACTATTTTCACAGAAATTATCCAACATCCCTAGAAGCCAAGCAGGTATGACATGAGGTGACTGAAACCCCTTTTGGCTGTGCTGTACCTTCACAATAATAAACAACTGTCTCATGTGAGCCACTTAGTCTTTTTGGTATCCTGCCATATTCCAACTCCACTTAGGTGACCTTTGAGGACCCAAGTTCATACTCCCCACCACTATACGGGGATGCAATGTTCTGCATCCAGGTGAAAAAGAGGACAGGGCACGCACACCTTTAATAGTGATGTAGAAGAGGGTTTTTTTAGCAGCTTGCAGTAGCAGTGAGTATGGTGGGAAGGCCACTGATAAAACATTGAGAGAAATGAGAAGTAGTCCACTCCCAGTCGCACCAGGGAAAGGAGGCATGTGGCTCTGCAGAAGTTGTTTGACAGTTCCAAGCATTCTCAACTGCTGGCCGTGCTGACTGGGGCTGATGAGAATCGGAGTCCAACAACCTTGAGAAGAGCACAGGTTCTCCATTCATATTTTATTCTCACCACCAGTAGGCCATAGCCTGGATCAGAGCAACTTATGCTCAAAATGTGTGGTGGCACCAAAGGAGAGAGAAGGTTCAGCCAGCAAAATCTACGACTCTACTCCCAAAACACATACTATTTCCCATTCTTTTGCCTGATCTCTCCTCTCCTAGCAGCACTCTGGCCTGCTTCGACTAACAATGGGAAGGCTTGTATACACATCATTTGTACCTCTCATTGTGTTTCCTGTGAAACTTCAGGGGATATCCAACCACAAACTTTGGTTCTGGTGAGACTCCAGGTCAAAAGGCTTTGCAATGTGAGAGCTGGCATCAGTGCCTCATTTCTACCATTCTCTTTTCACCACAAGCTGAGATGTGATTAACAGCAGGCTGTTCTCTTCAGTGCTGTGCATTCTAAGAGACAGATGGCACACCCTGTGCCACAGATCCTCACGGACTCTTCTAGACAACTGAGTATATTTGTAAGCATTCAGAAGCTCAACCCAAGGTTGCCTCCAGGTTATCAGGATGCATTCAATCACATGCCAGAAATTTAGGTTTGCACAATGGAAGTGGGTTAAACTGCTCTCTCACCCTAGCACAACCAACCTACTTTTTAAAAATCAGTGGGGTGTATGGTACATACACTGACACCTTTTAACAGCCGTGTAAACTTCGTGCAAGCAAATTAGGATGACTGATCAATAAACAGGTCAACTGGAGGAGCCTGTAAGCATCAAGCACACTCCCAGTTTTCTAATTACCTTAGTCCTATGGCCATATCCTGCTACCTACACAAAAACATTCTGAGGTCAAGGGTTGCTACGCTGTCCCATATAAATACTTCTTAACAAGCATTTTCTTTTACTCCTTTTTTAAAAGTTAATTATCAATGCATCAGCACTCAAAAATAGCTACACAGGTTCTTCCCATGCTCAGTTTTGTTCATATTATTAAAGGAAATAAATGATGATTCTTAAAGCATATGAGGGATCTTCACTTGCAAAGGTCTAACTTTGTTACAGAAGCAACCATGATATTTGCAAATTCTATTCTAAAATGTGTAGTTGATGAGGGTTTTTTTGTTTTGTTTTTAAAAGAGGAAGCTCTAAATGAATTATTTGTGGCAACATTGATTTAGGAAACCAGCATTGTATTGTCAAAAAGGAAGAGGCACACAGCTAACAAGAGTAAAATGTAATCTCTTATAGATGTTAAATATGTATTAAAATGCAGCAATGATTCACAATAGTGCAAATATGCAGTTCTCAAATTGTAGGAATTATTTCCTGTCATGTCATCTTTTGAAAATAAATAGCTTTGCAGAATACTGAAGTAAAGTGGGGGGAAAGCCATTAATTTTTGTAAAAGGAAGCCTCTCAAACACCACATAATTAAACTGGGCGGATGATTTTGAATTGATCAATTGTCAAAAGGGGGAAAAAATGAGCATGTTAGAAATGGAGCAATGGCTAAAACTTTGCCTGTGGATGTTCCTGTCTAATTCAGATTATCACCTTGTTGTCCTCCAAAGGAAGTTGTTCTGCCAAAACAGTGAGTAGATCATATGATTAGCAACTTTCCCCAGCATTCCAGATTTTTGGGAGTTCATCTCTGATCAGTCCCAGCTGATGATATGGCTGGGGCTGATAGGAGATATAGTCTCAAATATCTGGATGGGACCAGATTGAGGAAGGCTCACTGAGTGTATACATACATGCACTGCTATGGTGTTTATCCACTTAAACCTGTGTGAGACATGATTCCAGAACCTCTTCTAACACATCAGCAAGCTTTTTTGCTGCTTTAGAACTCAGCGGTCAGCAGCTGACATGATTTTCTCACTGGGTCAGTTGCAGGAGAAATGCTTTGACCTCATCAGCTGAAGAGGACTCTTCACACTGCTCAACAAGATAGGATGCCCACATAAGCTTCATAAGATGGTTGTGTCCTTCCATGAGAATATGTGTAGCACCATCCAGTATTAGGGCTCATCCCTGGATGCCTCCCCTATAAAGAGTGATGTGAAACAGAGTTGTGTTCCTGGCCCAACTCTCTTTGTCATGTTCTTCTTCTTGCTGCTTTCATATGCCTTCAGCTAGACTGAAGATGGTGTATACATCTGTTCAAGGAGCAATAGCAGCATGTTCAACATGGCACATCTCTGTGACAAGACACAAGTGTGTGGGGGGGTCTAACATCCAACATCCCAAAGATGATGTTTGCAGATCACACAGCCTTGACAGTGCACTCTGATGAAGCTCTACAGAGGCTCATCAAATATTCTGTCCAAGCCTGAAAGGACCTCAGCCTGACATCACAAGAACTGCATGCGTTAGCATTGGTGGCTACAGACTTGAGGTGGTAGATGATTGTGTCTACTGTATCTGGGTTCCACCATAACCAGCAACCTCTCTATTGATGCTGAACTGGATAGCAAGGCAGCTATGGCAATGGCTCACTTCTCCAAAAGGGTATGGGGAGAATGTGATGCTAACAACCAATGCCAAGAGGAAGGTCTGCCAGGCTTCTGTGCTGAGCATGCTGCTTTATGGAAGTTAGTTGTGAGCAACTTACAACTGCCAGGGGCAATGCCTCAATGCCTTTCACATGTACTGTGTCAGGAGGATTTTGGCAGTTCAGAGTTTCAAACAAAGATCTGTTCTCCCAAGCCCACATTTCAAGCACGTTTGCACTCCTGTTTCAGCAACATCTCTGTTGGCTTGATCCTGTCCACAGAATGAAAGATGGCAGGATACCCAAAGATGTGCTCTGTGGGGAGCTGGCTTCAAGCATTGGGCCTACTGGCAGACCGACTCTGCTTACACAGATGTCTGCAAATGTGACATGAAGACTGGCAACATCAACCCCTTGCAGATAGTTGCAGTGCCTGGAGAAAGACAGACAGGTTGTGTATCCACAGTGGTGCCCAGAGGAGCAATGACCACTGGGAGTTGCTCAGAGAATAGAAACATGCTGGTGCATCTGCAGGAGCACAACCAGTCGCCTTCATCTGCCCCAGCTGCAGCAAAACATGTCTCTACTGTATTGGTCTCTACAGCCACAGCAGGCATTGTTACTCTCCAACTGTTTGACTTCACCCTCAAAGGTGCACTGTTCCATTGTCTCCCAAGGCAGACAGATGCCAACAGATCCAACAACATTGCTCATTGGCACACTTTCCCTGTGAGAGTCAGCTGTGTCTTGGGTGGGAGCATGGTATGGTAATTGATCTTTCTTCTATCTAAACAGCCTGCGGGGCATTTTTTGAGCAACAAACAAACAGCAGTGGAACAGCCATTCATGACTATTTTGCCCAAACAAAAGGACTTTGTCTGGTGTGAGGTAGGGCAAGGCATTTAGGAATACAGGAAGCTGCCTTTACGGAATCTATCTCAGTGTTGTCCACACTGATTGGCAATGGGTCTCCAGTCTTTCATGCAGGAGTATTCCCAATCCTACACAGAGATAGGTAAAGGTAAAGGGACCCCTGACCATTAGGTCCAGTCGTGGACGACTCTGGGGTAGCGGCGCTCATCTCGCTTTACTGGCTGAGGGAGTACAGCTTCCAGGTCATGTAGTCAGCATGACTAAGCTGCTTCTGGCGAACCAGAGCAGCGCACGGAAACACCGTTTACCTTCCCACCGGAGCGGTACCTATTTATCTACTTGCACTTTGATGTGCTTTTGAACTGCTAGGTTGGCAGGAGCAGGGACCGAGCAACGGGAGCTCACCCCGTCACGGGGATTTGAACCGCTGACCTTCTGATCAGAAAGCCCTAGGCTCTGTGGTTTAACCCACAGCGCCACCCTTCCTACACAGAGATACCATGGATTAAACCTGGGACCTACTGCCATGTGCTCTGCCCTCTGAGTTATGGCATTTCTTTACTGGAAATAATATTAGCCATTGAGTTTTTATCTTTCTCCCCAATTAAAGGCTTTGTTAGCCAACTTTGGCTTAGTGGCATTGACCCAAGGTAGCAGGACCCATTATAGAAATATAAGAGAGGAACGGCTAAGGGAGCTGGGCATGTTTAGCCTGGAGAAGAGGAGGTTAAGGGGTGATATGATAGCCAAGTTCAAATATATAAAAGGATGTCACATAGAGGAGGGAGAAAGGCTGTTTTCTGCTGCTCCAGAGAAGCGGACACGGAGCAATGGATCCAAACTACAAGAAAGAAGATTCCACCTAAACATTAGGAAGAACTTCCTGACAGTAAGAGCTGTTTGACAGTGGAATTTGCTGCCAAGGAGTGTGGTGGAGTCTCCTTCTTTGGAGGTCTTTAAGCAGAGGCTTGACAACCATATGTCAGGAGTGCTCTGATGGTGTTTCCTGCTTGGCAGGGGGTTGGACTCGATGGCCCTTGTGGTCTCTTCCAACTCTATGATTCTATGATTCTATGAGAGAACTGTCTTCTACAGGCTGCAGGGAATGACTACCCAGGGATGTTGGGGATCAAAGATGGGACCTTTTGCATTGAAAGTGTGAGCCCTTCCACTGAGCCCCCTCAACCCTTTCCCAGTTGTTCCTGTATCAAGTGCAGTTGTTACATTTGGATGGCTGCCCCAAATACTGCATTCTACCAGAAACTCTTACAGTTTAAGAAGATTAGAATTTGGTTTTACAATTTAAGAAAAGTCTGACATTGACCATGAAATCTGAAGCCCAGATAGTGTCATTAGTAAATGACTAAGTTTCAGCCTTGTTTACCATAAAATGTTCAGCAAGTTTTTGTCATTCCACATAGCAGATGCAATCAGTGGTTTGACTTGACTGCAACCCTACAGCAGAGCAACATTCCCCCTCCCCCCCCACCTTAGGAAAATATTGCTACAGTCACACACAAAAAGGTACCTTAGTTCAATTTCAGTTTGCACAGCACAACAATCTCTTAGATTTCTGGGAAAGCATCCAATTGTATATCATTCTGAGAAAGCTGTAAGGTTTAAATAGGGGGGGGGGGATTGAGAGTGCACCTTATTTGGTTTGAGTTGCTTTACTTTCCTGTAACTGAGCCAAGCCTTGGTAGGTTTGAGCATAATCCTTCAGATGTGATAAGAAAGGACAAAGCCTTAGGATAACAATACTGTTCTGCATCTTTGCTGTGCATTTCATGAAGTAGGTTCCATCTCACAATATCTTGTGCCCCAATAAAATTTGTTAGTCTTTAAGGTGTTGCCTCAGCTATGAAGCATGATAGCTAAAACAAACTTTCTGAAAAACAGCACAAATTGTGACCACAGCCATGCAGAGTAGACAAAAATACCTATCAGCCAACAGAAAACCTTTTTTAAGCCAAAGAATCCTTACTTATTCCCCAAGGGCAATTGGCTAAACCCTCACTGTGCTCAGGGCCAGACGACAAGTGCCAGAAAGAACTGAAGAGCATGAGTCCTAACAAATTTCAGAAAGGTAATAAAAATGGACGTACTGTGGTAAAGAGTGCATAAAATCATATTTTGCAATGCCTTCCAGGAAAGTGTATATGCAAAATTGCAAATAAGCAAGTTTGTGAAGAAAAAGATTCAGCTAAAATGCTGATGAATTTTCCATGAGAACTTTTTTAAAAAATTGAAAACTGATGTTGAAGTATTGAACTTAACAACAACCATAATAATAGAAATCAACATATTTGTCAATCCCTAGAAAGAACTAAAGGTATTTGCTTTCTGGGTAAAAACAATGCTTTCTGATGACAAACTTTTCAGTCTGTCCACACTTCCTACTGTGGTGTTTGTTCTTCATTGCCCCATATCTTGGCATTATTTATCATATAGTGGACTTGGAGATATTACATTTCTTCCCTTTGGTTTATGCTTCCAAATTAAACTATAGTATATGTTACTCACTCTTCTATGACAACTAGAATAAAAAACAACAACAGAAAAGTCCATAGCTATATGATTTTTCAGATGACATTTACAAAGGATTTCATCCATTTCAAAGGTCAAATATAAATGAGCAAGGTAGCTGTAGGATGACTTTTGCAAATCAAACAATAGGACTTAGCATCTCTACCTAGACTACAGGTTGCAGACCTCAACAGGCTCATTAATAAAAATAAACAAAGTGTTGCAGTGCATAGTGTTGTCAAGCTGATACTGTGATGTTCATCTTGTTCACTGGGGAGCAAAGGGAAATAGTCTAGCATTTCAGGCTTTTGTTCAGAAAGTAGCTAGCTAGCAACTCCTAAGGACATTAGTAAAAAAGAAAAAGAAAACTGGAGGTGTACTCTGGAACATAAAAAGGAAATCGGACTGTTTAAGCCCTAACAGCTTATAGTAACTACAGTGGTACCATCAGACTTGGACTACAGGGCTTAGGTTCTGTGCGTGTATGTGTGATTTATGCTAGGCAGGTGGCATCCAGGGTGTACTAGTTGGAAGTTGTCCTAGAATATAGTACCTGAAAAACACAACTGTGTGATAGCATCCCTTCAGAATCCTCAAATCCATTCAAGTTTGCAGAGGTGACTTGGATTGTGTACACACCATACATTTAAAGCACATCCCCCTACCACTGTGAAGAATCTTGGGAATCCTGTAGTTTATCCTTCACAGAACAACATTTTCCAGCACCCTGGAAAACTACAATTCCCAGTGTCCATTGAGGGGTGCTTTAAATATACGGAGTGTACACAGCATTTATGAGACTCTTGATTCCTTTGCTAGAAGAGCTCTGAGTCTCTTCTCTTCATATTGGTTCCTGTGAGGCTTAATTGTACAATTTTAATTACTATAAATAAGATTTATATTTTCATTTTCCTCCACCCAGGATCTGTCCAGTGTCCAGGACTGTGCAGTTGCTTCACTCATTGTCCACTTATTTTCACAGTCTCCACCTCAAATTGTTTGTTGCCTCTGAGGCGGTAGCAGCTTTATTCTCAAAGCTCCCTCATTTGCTGCTTTCTCTGCTGATTTCTTCCCATCTCAATCAAAGCAGATAAGTTGGACTAGTTGGACAATCCCCTCAACATTGCTGTTCTGGTTTCCCCACTGAACCATGGTATCTCTCCTTTCCTGAAGTCCTGGTTCCTACTGGCTTACAACCTGATACAGTATGACTCCCTTTTCTGCTAATGCTGGGATTGGGAACATCTGGAATTCCAGATGTTGCTGAGATTTCATCATAGGAACATATGAAGCCACCATATACTGAGTCAGACCTTTGATGTATCTAGCCTTGTATGGCCCACACTGACTGGCACCAGATCTCTGGAGTGTCAGGCAGGGCCTCTCCCATCTCTACTAGGAAATGCTAGGGATTCAACCTGAAACTTTTCCTATACAAAACATATGTTCTACCTCTTCCACCATTCCTGATTATAGGCTATGCTGGCTGAAACTGAGGGGAGCTGGTGTTCAACAACATCTGGAGGGCCACAGGCACCCCTCCCAACTCGTCCATTGACCTTGGAGCATGGAATCAGTTTTGGATTTCTGATTTGGCAATGGAAAGTGATCTGGTCAAGTCACTTGACTCAATAAACATTTCATGTTCTCTAACATCAGGACTTTTTTCTTTTTCTTTTTAAAGCCCTGCTCTGTATTTTATTCTGAGATGTTTGCAGTAAAGGACTTAGTGCTATTGATAATTATCAGCCAGCACTACAGCAAACTTCTCCAATTCCATTTCACCAGGCTTCCCATCTTGGGCTTTTAAAAGACCAAGAGTAAACTCATACTTCCAGCTCTGAGGAACTTGAAGTCAATAGCAAAAGTATTACTGAATGCAATTACTGCATGAATAGAGCTCTAATTTTTAAAAGTGGAGTATAAAAGAAAACAATTTAGATGAAAGATTACAGTTAATCCTACAGACCATTTCTATTCTATATGCATACCTGCTTCCCTGCTGGATTTCTAGAAGAGTGATTAAGCTTAGACTATGGTAAATTTCCAGCAAAATTTCTGCTGATACCCTGTGGTGGTAAAAGCTATCAAATTTACTGCTTGGCCATGTGCTGACCCAGCAGAAGCACTGACTCTTCACATTTCTGATTGTGTAAGGCAGGCTTTGAGAACTTGCTACCCTCCAGTTGTAGTTGGACTACAAATCCCATAATCTCTCACCATTGGCCATGCTGGCTGGGAGTAATAGGGCTTGGAGTTCAACAACTTATGGGAGGCCACAAGTTCCCCATCCCTTGTGTAAGCCTAAAGTGCAATCCTAACCAAATCAATTCAGAAATGCAAAATGCACTAGAACAAGGTTCATATAAAAGGACAGTTTACAATGAATGCTACAAAACCACATTTCCTTCTTTGCATATTGTCAACAATAACTTTATACACGGTCCCTAGGCATAGGTGACTGCTGCTGTTAGTGATTTTCCCTATATGTCAATAGCACACCTAGTTTCAGCAAGCTGGACAAAAAACAACAATGCAAGCACAAATAATTAAAAACAAGAAGAACAAAACCTGTGGTTACTAGAACATACATACTTCAGTTAAATCAGCCTTTTCTAGACTCCCTGCTAAGTAAATGCAGTGTACGTTTTTGCTAACCAGGTTCCTTTAGGTGATTAAAACTCACGGCTCATAGAAATGGCCAGATTAAGTATAATTATACCTTCTTGGTACAAGTTGAACGCCCACTCTGTACAGGTGCAGCTGTTGGTGTGTAAAACATTTCTTAAAAGAGCACTGAGGTGATCAAGATGCACCCACCGAGTGTGAGACTCTCCTACACACCAAAGCTGTGTTCACACAAACAAAAGCAAACTGTGTGCTGTTTCTGAAGTTGGCAGCTCACTGTTCCCAAACACAGGAAAAGGCATTTGCAAAAAAAAAAAAAAATAGTGTGGGGGACGGGGGACGGCACAAAATGTATTAAGACTGATCTCCGACTTACCTCCACTTGTGCAAACAGAAGTGGACACTGTCATCATGATAATATCTTTGGTCTGTACAGGAGCACAGCCCTTATTGCAAAATCTTAAAAATTTCTGAACATAATGGTTGACAATTTTGACATGAAATTATTGTGGGTAAGAAACACATCTTTCAGATCTTAGGGCAAGTCAGGAACCTCAGATATGGGGGCTAAATGCAGCCCCACGGGCTTACCTGACCTTTGGGTCTCTCCCCAATGAACACCACTCACCAGCCCAGCTTCAAACTCTGAATGGTCTTGCCTGACTGGAATGTGCCCTTGAATTCTGATAATGCCTCTTGCTTGTCTAAATGGAAGATAAGATGCATCTGTGAGCATGTGCAGAAACTAGCCTGCTGCACAGAGGTAAAAGTTGCATTTATTGACCAGCATGCTTTTGTCTCTGCCCCTGCCCCTCAAAAGATTGTTCAGAAGGGAATGTGACCCTTAGACTGAAAAAGGTTCCTCACCCCAAATCCTGACACAGGTTAGCATATGAGCTCACATTTTTCAGAACCAGCTGCAGGTTTTTTGGGGGGCCTTTGGTAAGTTTCTTGAGTAGGTCCAGTGCTATTTTTCTAGAAAAAGAGGTGTTGGAGCTCACCATGAGCACATCCTTCACTCTTTTAGAATGGCAATGTTGCCCATCTGAGACGTACTGGAATTGCCGTAAGCCACCCAGAGTGGCTGGGGAAACCCAGCCAGAAGGGTGGAGTATAAAGAAGAAGAAGAAGAAGAAGAAGAAGAAGAAGAAGAAGAAGAAGAAGAAGAAGAAGAAGAAGAAGAAGCAGCTCCATTTCCTCCTTGATGGTGTCTCTCTTCATTTGCTCTCTTTCTTTAGGCCTACCCCACACAGCCGCCAAGAGAGAAGGGGCAGCTGCTGTTCCTTCATGCTCCTGACATACCTTAGAGGAGACAGGGGAACAGGAGGCAATAACTGCAAGGAGGAACAGCAGGGCCAGGGGGATCTTTGGATTCGCAGTGAGCCTTCTGTTCAGGTGTGGGCCTTGGCAGGTGCCCAACAATGCTAACTTATGGCACCAGGCCAGACCTGTACATAAGCAGTCTTGCTCACAAGTTCCTGTTCAGTCATTTGCATGAGAAGGAGGAGGGCCAGGTCACACCCACCCAAACCCTTATCGATGCAGGAACATCTCTGGCACATGGCTAGACTTTCACGCTCACGTTTGGTGGTGTGAACTTCAGGCATAGTGAATTAACCTTGAGCTGAGCTCTGAAATCCAATCCAGTTTCCAGATTTGTTTCTCCCTCTCTTTCTGTAGGCGCCTGATAAGAGCCCTGCTTTGAAGCTGTGGAGAACCCTGTTAAATGAATTGATAAGTTACCAGCACCCATGTAGTGCTTGATAGCAAAAGTCAACCAGCAACAGGCAACCTATACGGATTGTGTAAGCTGGGCCTACTGATGTACACATGCAAATGTGAAGGTACGTTTGTAACTTGCTCCTTGTAACTTGTCACGAGGAGCAAGTTACAAATTTACATTCACATTTGCATGTGTACATCAGTAGGCCCGGCTCACACCATCTGTATAGGTTGTCTGTTGTAGAACACGCAAACAAGCCTTGGTTGAGTAGCAGTTCTTTTCTACAACCCCTGCCCTTCTCTCTCTTTGATTGTCCTGATAATTTGCTCCCCCCCCCCACTTCTCACTTCTCTGTAAGCATAGTAGGAAGTCTAGTCTTAAGAAGCAGCCTACAGAAACGTGAAAGGGACAAACTCTGAAGCACAAAGACAGGAATAGCTGCAGTTTGAGAATGCCACAAGTTCCCACGAAACATCTTAATGTCCAAGGCTCACTTCCACACCCTGCCATGTGTAGGCCATATGCAGCGAGGCACTAGGAACAAACAGGCCCTGAGATAGCCCAGCAATTGCCAATACCCTGTTGTCATATACATTTGCATTCTCTCTGAGATGGCACGTTCTTGTGGGATATTTACAATGTAGTCAAACCAACAATGCATGTTTGTTAGATAGTCACACGATAGGAGCTGATGCTCAAAGAGTTTTCCTGTAAATTTGCTAGACAGAACTCTGCTAGAGACACTCCCATCATGCCTTGGCATGGGGACATACAATCCCCTCACTTAGCTGGGCACTTTCCTCTTTCCTCTTTCCTCTTTGCTTTCTGCTATTTGCTTTTTCTCCTCATTCCCACAATAATGTTTGTGTGATAATTGTTTTAAGGGGGAGAAAAGAGGAAATACCAGGAGAATCCACTCTGCTTTAAAGCATTCTGGATTACTTAAAATAAAAGGCTAAAACTAAGCTTTCTTTTAAGATGGAAAGGGATGCACTCTGCTGAACTTCCAAAAGTGAAGAAGGAAGGATGCTATCTAATAAACATATCCTCTCCTAGCATTTATACACATCCCTACAATTCTGGCATAGGGCACACTTTTAACTGGATTGTACAAGTGATTTTCCACATGAAAACTGGCGTGGTATAGTCCTGCAAAACAGCAGTACCATGTTAGACTGAGCATTTGCATTCAAGAACTCAAAGTAATCCACCAAGGCTGCAAGCCTCTCAGTGCCTTTCCTTTCCATATCTGGTTTATATTCACTTTGCTTTCATTTAGCTGTAGAAATGAATCACCTGCCTGATACAGATATGGATATTTAAATGTGTTAAGCTTCCAGGCACACAGCTAAACCCATCTCTTTCCCACATAGATAAATGTATGTGGGATATTTTGTGATTAGTTTTAATCTATTGCATCAGTAGTAGCCCACTGAGATTTTTCCTCCCCTTAAGACCAGAGTTTCCCCCTCTTTCATCTGAGATAGCCATGGCTTGAGAAGAATATATTGGATAATGCTGACTTAAACTTTTTTTTAAAAAAAGTAAAGTAAAGGAGACACATTGGAGTCCAGACTCCTCAGACCTTAACTAATAGTTCTGTTCGGACTCATGTGGCATGGAAGTCTGGACCCAAACCAATGGATTCAAATGGCAAGAAATGAGATTTTGGCTAAATATCAGGAAGAACATTCTGACAGTAAGAGATGAACATTTGGACGAAGGGTGGGATACAAATTTAATAAACAAGCAAGCAAACAAACAAACATACAAAGATAGGCATTAACCTAGATCAGACCAAGGAGGAAATACTTAAAAGGAATCCTTTCTACCTTTGTGATTGGAATTAAATTACAATAGGAAAGCTCTGTGACTTCCTTGGTTAAAAATACTGGCTTGAACAGCACTGATCTAGAAAAATAAAAAGTATATGTAATCTCACACAACATCTATGTAAAAATTATAAAAAAGTATTTGGGGAAATCTGATTATCAATAAAGTATGGCATAGCACTACATGTAATTCTTGCTACTGCAGCTGAGCTATTGCTAGGCAACAGAGAATGGATTAATCATGGAATCTAAATGTATAGCCAGGTGCTTATGCTAGCATTTTCTTCAGAGGGGCATGAAAATATCCCTGGTATTTACTGATCAGCATTCCATGCATTTTCAGAATGCAGCACGAGACATCTATTCAATTGTTTCCATAATTCACAACTAAAATGACAAATACCGCATTTGATCACAAATATGAAAAATGCAGTGTCCTTCCCAGCAGACCTTCTCTGTTTAAGCTACAGAGTAATTTTCTCATACAACTCCTTGCGCTTTGGGGGCAATTTCTGTTATAGATTATGTAATAGTACCACACAAGCTGTGCACGCCTTAGGCAAAGGAATAATCACCAGCGAGTAATCAGCATTTTTAGTCAGGTCTGGCTTTGCTCTGTCAGGTTTACTGCCGTGAGAGATTTAGGCAGCGGTGCAAGATGGATGATTTGTTGTGAGTTCTGAAGGCCCACAGCCCTGAAGTCCTATTGTTTCAATTGAAGAGTTAAGTACACACTTAACCTCCTCCCACTGAAACCAGTGGGACTTAATAGCATCTCACTCTGGCTGGATCATAGGCTGGGTAACTATTATTATTTCAGTTTCTTATCCGCCCTTCAACACAAGGTTCCAGGGTGGATTACAGCACTTTAAAGATACAATACAGCAAACCCACCATTTACGCACATTTAAGTTGTGTGCATTCAGGTTTACATGCTTGGGAATAATAATAATAATAATAATAATAATAATAATAATAATAATAATAATAATACAGTGGTACCTCGCAAGACGAATGCCTCGCAAGATAAAAAACTCGCTAGATGAAAGGGTTTTTTGTTTTTTGAGCTGCTTCGCAAGATGATTTTCCCTATGGGCTTGCTTTGCAAGACGGAAATGTCTTGCAAGTTTGTTTCCTTTTTCTTAACACCGTTAATACAGTTGCGACTTGACTTCGAGGAGCAACTCATAGAACGCGGTGTGGTAGCCTTTTTTGAGGTTTTTAAAGACTTTGGTGATTTTTGAAGCTTTTCCAAAACTTTCCCGACACCGTGCTTCGCAAGACGAAAAAAATCACAAGACGACAAAACTCGCGGAACGAATTAATTTCGTCTTGCGAGGCACTACTGTAATAATAGTAATAATAATAATAATAATAATAAATAAATAAATAAACAAATAAATAAAAGGGAGTGAGCATCCAGGGGGAAAAGATGATGACACCATAGCAGTTTTGGTTTTAGACGTGATCCCAGGATGTAACCCCCTTATAAGTTGCAGACTTACTGTATTAAAATCAGTTTAAGACATAACAGGCTTCTTGCAAATTGATACAATTTTGAGGACCCATCTGTTTCATCTATCTGCTCCTTGCCCAGCTAACAAGTGGCGGATTTTAAAACAGACCCCACACAGTACAATCTCCCTCTGAAATATGTCACTTAAGCCAAGACTGCCAGCTGTACAAATAAGTACACAAATGAGAATAAGTAGACAAGATTGCAGAGGCAACCCAATAGTGCAACTGTCCTTAATTGCACACCGCCCTTCTGTGCCCGTTCCCTGATTTTAAATAGTAGGCACTGGAGGGAGGAATGTGTGTGAGAGAGATCATGATTGAGACAATGCTGTTTAGGGAATGGAGGCTAACCTTTTTCTTCTGGGCCATAGTCCCTCCCATGCCAAACAGCTGCCAGGGGAGCAGGGGTAGATTTTCTTTTTAAAAATATTTTTTATTAATTTTCTTTTCTCAAAACAAATACAGTGGTACCTCGGGTCACATACGCTTCAGGTTACAGACTCTGCTAACCCAGAAATAGTACCTCAGGTTAAGAACTTTGCTTCAAGATGAGAACAGAAATCGTGCTCTGGTGGCGCAGCGGCAGCGGGAGGCCCCATTAGTGGTGCTTCAGGTTAAGAACAGTTTCAGGTTAAGAACGGACCTCCAGAACGAATTAAATTCTTAACCAGAGGTACCACTGTATCCAATATTATTGCTAAACATGTTTCCAATTTCCCCCCTCCCTGTTGACTTCCCTCAACTACCATTTCTAGTTTATTACGTCACATGATAACATTCTGCTGTTTATATACAATATTATGTTATCACATTGTTGCACTTCTTGTTCTCTATAAATAAAATTGTAAATGTTTATTTAAATCCTGCCAGTGAGACCATTTCTTTCTGTTGTTTCTGCAAATATATTGTAAAAGGTTCCCATTCTTTTTCAAAATCACTATTGTCCTTTTCACGCAGTTTGTCCGTTAACTTTGCTAACTCTGCATAGTTCATCAACTTTTCTTGCCATTGTGCTTTTGATGGTACTTCTCCGGTCTTCCAATTTTGAGCTATTAAGATTCTTGCCGCTGTTGTAGCACACATGAATAATTCCCTTTTTCTTTTGACAACTCTTGTCCTAACATACCTAACAAAAAAGCTTCTGGTTTTTTGACAAATGTTATTTTAAACAGGCATAGATTTTCATTGGGAATGCAGCATGGGGCGGGGGGGGGGGGGCTAAAGATTAACTTTCTACTTGTACAATACAGCACCAATCCTGACTACAGACCAAATCCAACCACGGTTGCAGGTGTCAAACATAAAACAGATAGTTATCTCTCGCTTGGACTACTGGAATGCGCTCTATGTGGGGCTACCTTTGAACTACAACTAATCCAGAACGTGGCAGCTAGACTGGTGACTGGGAGCGGCCGCTGAGACCATATAATACTGGTCTTGAAACACCTACACTGGCTCCCAGTACGTTTCCAAGCACAATTCAAAGTGTTGCTGCTGACCTTTAAAGCCCTAAACAGCCTCAGTCCAGTATGCCTGAAGGAGCATCTCCACCTCCATCGTTCTGCCCGGACACTGAGGTCCAGCGCCGAGAGCCTTCTGGCGGTTCCCTCGCTGTGAGAAGCCAAGTTACAGGGAACCAGGCAGAGGGCCTTCTCGGTAGTGGCACCCGCTCTGTGGAACGGCCTCCCACCAGATGTCAAAGAGAAAAATAACTACCAAACTTTTAGAAGACATCTGAAGGCAGCCCTGTTTAGGGAAGCTTGTAATGTTTAATAGGTTTTTGTATTTTAGTGTTTTGTTGGAAGCCACCCAGAGTGGCTCGGGAAACACAGCCAGATGGATGGGGTATAAATAATAAATTATTATTATTATTATTATTATTATTATTATTAAAGACAAACTATGTTTTTAATTCAGTGTGTGGTTTGGTCCTAAGATGTCAATCCCATGCATACATACTCGGGAGTAGGACCTTTTGATTGTAGTGTGACTGACTCCTGAGTGAACATGCAAAGGATTCTGCTGTCCTGCCCTGCACACTAATGATTTTTGGGTTGCCAAGCATCACCTGCTACTTCATTTATGCTCCCTGTAGTATCGCACAGGTTTCTGCAAACATTTCAATTCAGCAGTGTAACTATACTGTAGCTCTAGGTCAAGCAGGCCTTTGCTGTGAGAGCATTAGAAGTGATTGATAATTCACACATTTCCATAGCCTGCTGCTTCTCCAAAAAAAAAAAAAGGGAAAAAAAGAATTAAAATTCAGTCCCTTGATAATTAGCTCCTTTTGTCAATGCTTCAGTTACAGTTTGAGAGGAAAATATTCTTAAATGTCAAGAACCATGCAGTCTGATAAATATGGATGACATTTAAAAGCAGGGTAGGTATTTTCTACAAAATCACAAGAGACAAGAGAGAACAGAATGTGGTTTTTATTTATTTATTTTAAAAACCAGACAGCGGCCCAAGTTTGGGAATTCTCATGATTCCAGCCACCATGCTTCTGTAGTTAAATATTTATGTGGTACCAATTGTGTGCTAGCTGAGCTAAATTAATAATAATAACAATAAAAAATAATTGTATACCACCCTTCATCTGAAGATCACGGGGCGGTTCATAACATAAAAATACAAAATAAGAACACAGAATACATAATAAAACTAAAACAAACTAATATTTCCCCTCCCATGAAAACATTTTAAAAGTGATAGAATGTTAATAAGCCAAACACCTGGTTGAAGAAAAATGTTTTTGCCTGGTGCCTAAAGATATGTACTGAAGGTGCAAGGTGAGTCTCCCTGGGCAGAGCATTCCAGAAACAGGGAGCCACCACAGAAAAGGTCTCTTCTCATATTGCCACCTTTTGGATGACTCAGATGATCCCATCCTGCATAGCAGGCTGAAATTCAACAGGGACAACTTTTCCTAGCATGGAGATGGATGGGGAAAGAGGTATATCTGTTGAATGTATGCCTGAAAACAAAAGTATGGCAATCATACGTATCAGAAATATGCTAATTATACCCTACTTTCAATTTTTCAGTCAAAAATAATGACTTTAGTGGTGTGAAAATTTCTTCAGCGAGCACTTGCATTCACTTTTTCTGATCAGCACCATTGATTCTCTTGACTATTACGATTTTGGAGCATTTTTTCCAATGGTCGATGTGTCTTCCTCACTCCTAGACTGGTCACATTGGTAATCCCATGAAATCAAAGATCATGAAGTAACGACATCACAATGTTATGTAGTCTATAAAATTCATGTGCAAGATGAAGAGCAAGGAAGGGCAAGGGCGAGTGGAAGCAATTTGAATGAATAAGGAAACATTTTCACAGGAAGTGCTGAAAAATAATTGAAACAGGAGTTGAAAATGATGGGGGGAAGTGACTAGTTTGGGGCTCAGCCATAAAAATATAGATTTTCCATATTCATACATTGTCTTATTATGTGATTCATCTCTGCTGTCGCACTCCCTGTCTCTCCATAATAGGCTCAAATGGGTTCTTGACATTTTCTGTAATAATCAACAGCAGGTCTGCACAGACTAGACTTTTAAAATTCAGCTTTTGCAGCATCATGAAGAGAAATCACAAAACAGTAACTGATTGTGCTGCCTTTTAGAGTTTGGAGTGTGATGGAACACCCAGATGGATATACTTGGTCAACACCACCAATTAAGAATGCAGTGGAAAGATGAAATCATAAATTATAACTTTATCCATGGTTAAGCAGAGCCCAAGAGTTAAGGGGAAAATAGCTTCATATTAAAACCACAGCACAAGCATGGCTTCCTTTGAAGTGCTTCCTGATAAGACTGTAGCCTTACTCAGATGTTATTTAATTGCACCCATGAGTGGTCATGCATACTGACACTGCCCACTCCAAGAGAAGGAGAAGAAATTTTGAGTGGGTGATACCAGTTAGACTAAAAGCACCCATGCAAGTAATAAACGTTGGCCTGTAGGTGGAGAGATAGAGGCAACAAATGCACATTCATTCAGTTACAGTACTACCAAGACAACAGCGGAGAAGAAAGAATAATAGGAGGAGCCCCAGACCATTGTGTTGTAGTGCAGTGGAGACTCTAGCAGGCATGGGGTGCTGATGCTGAAGTAAGAACTCAGAACACTGCTATAATCTACTTTCTCTTTTGCTCTTCCAACCCACTAAGCCTCAGGGTATTTGAAACCTTATCCTTCCTGCCATATTCTTCAGAGCAGGGATTCACCGTCTATCAGAGATATCCGAAGAAAAGCCAATCTATACTGACCTACACCTCACTGTCTAAATCCAGGTTCTTTCTCTGCAGAATAGAGATCGTGGGTGAATCACAGCCTCACTTCAGAAGCTTCTTGGTTTCCACATGTTTGACTATAGGAGCATCCAAGGCCCTTAGCAGGCATGAGAGTCAGCTGAGATTGCATGAAGTTGCAAATGGCATTATCAAGCTAGCCCTCCTCCCCTTTCAAATGCCATTACTGAATGCTTGGAGAGAGAAGTAGTGATAATGAATTCTGTACTGGTCTTTGGCATCACCAATTTCTTATTTACTGCTGTAGGAAAGGGAATGGCTTCTTTATGATCCATAACCAGTATATGAAACTCTGAGAAAATCAAGTACAGTGGTGCCTCGCAAGATGAAATTAATTCGTTCCGCGAGTTTTGTCATCTTGCGATTTTTTTCGTCTTGCGAAGCACGGTGTCGGGAAAGTTTTGGAAAAGCTTCAAAAATCACCAAAGTCTTTAAAAACCTCAAAAAAGGCTACCACACCGCGTTCTATGAGTTGCTCCTCAAAGTCAAGTCGCAACTGTATTAACGGTGTTAAGAAAAAGGAAACAAATTTGCAAGACGTTTCCGTCTTGCGAAGCAAGCCCATAGGGAAAATCGTCTTGCGAAGCAGCTCAAAAAACAAAAAACCCTTTCGTCTAGCGAGTTTTTTGTCTTGCGAGGCATTCGTCTTGTGAGGTACCACTGTACCTTTCATATGGAATTTCCACATTTGCATCCCTTAGAATGTTGTTGTTGTTGGTTAGTCGTTTAGTTGTGTCCGACTCTTCGTGACCCCATGGACCAGAGCACGCCAGGCACTCCTGTCTTCCACTGACTCCCGCAGTTTGGTCAAACTCATGTTTGTAGCTTCAAGAACACTGTCCAACCATCTCGTCCTCTGTCGCCCCCTTCTCCTTGTGCCCTCAGTCTTTCCCAGCATCAGGGTCTTTTCCAGGGAGTCTTCTCTTCTCATGAGGTGGCCAAAGTATTGGAGCCTCAGCTTCAGGATCTGTCCTTCCAGTGAGCACTCAGGGCTTATTTCCTTCAGAATGGATAGGTTTGAACTTCTTGCAGTCCATGGGACTCTCAAGCATAATTCAGAAGCATCAATTCTTCGGCGATCAGCCTTCTTTATGGTCCAGCTCTCACTTCCATACATCACTACTGGGAAAACCATAGCTTAACTATACGGACCTTTGTTGGCAAGGTGATGCCTCTGCTTTTTAAGATGCTGTCTAGGTTTGTCATTGCTTTTCTCCCAAGAAGCAGGAGTCTTTTAATTTTGTGACTGCTGTCACCATCTGCAGTGATCATGGAGCCCAAGAAAGTAAAATCTCTCACTGCCTCCATTTCTTCCCCTTCTATTTGCCAGGAGGTGGTGGGACCAGTGGCCATGATCTTAGTTTTTTTGATGCTGAGCTTCAGACCATATTTTGCACTCTCTTCATTCACCCTCATTAAAAGGTTCTTTAAATCCTCCTCACTTTCTGCCGTCAAGGTTGTGTCATCTGCATATCTGAGGTTGTTGATATTTCTTCCGGCAATCTTAATTCCGGCTAGGGATTCATCCAGCCCAGCCTTTCGCATGATGAATTCTGCATATAAGTTAAATAAGCAGAGAGACAATATACAGCCTTGTTGTACTCCTTTCCCAATTTTGAACCAATCAGTTGTTCCATATCCAGTTTTAACTGTAGCTTCTTGTCCCACATAGAGATTTCTCAGGAGACAGATGAGGTGATCAGGCACTCCCATTTCTTTAAGAACTTGCCATAGTTTGCTGTGGTTGACACAGTCAAAGGCTTTTGCATAGTCAATGATGCAGAAGTAGATGTTTTTCTGGAACTCTCTAGCTTTCTCCATAATCCAGCGCATGTTTGCAATTTGGTTCCTTAGAATACAGATGTCTTATTTTGCAGTTCTGCTGATCATGCACAGTCCCTACAGATGCTCATTAGCATAGCTGTTTTGAGATATAGGAACACAGGGAGCTTTCTTATACCATGTCAGATAGTTTGTTTACCATGTTCAGTATTACCTCTACTGACTGGTAGTGGCTATCCAGGATTTCAGGCAGGGCTCCCCCCCCCACCCCAGCCCTTCTTGGAGATGCTGGGAAATGAACCTGGGACTTCTGCATGCAAAGTACAAGCTCTACCACTTAGCTATGGCCTTCTCCACTATGCACCTGGTTTCCAGCACATTCTATTTTACCATGTCTTAATGACACTTAATACTTGGGAAGGCTGCTCTTTTGGGCGAATCCTACTTTGCTGCTTATTTCTCAAGTGAGCTAGGCTTCTCTGTTCAGACTGCTTGCTATGCATAGCATGGTGCTGCTTTTTCCTAGGGTGGTAACTTTAAATGCAAAAATCACTGGTTTTCTATCCTCTCTGAAAATGCTCAGGGTTTTCTTTCTAAACGAAAACAACCTAAAAAAACTTAATTAGGAAACTCCCCAAATCCTCTTGGCATCTTACTTCAGACAGGAGAACAAGTCGTCTGCAGTTTAGATTTAAAATTCACATTGCTGTACTGTATTTTGATTTTCTCTGCATAAAAAATGCTGTATTCCTTTATTAAGTAAACCAAATTGGACAATATTACTTGTTACACAGTCCTTTGTGATGGAAAATCATCTGCTGCTAGATTATTTTAGAGTGAAACAAGTTAATTTTTCTGAAATATTGTCACATTCTTACATTAAATATTTCTTTCTGTTGCAAAATATCACTTCTGTGTAAATCTTGATTGAATCCCAAGCCTCAGGCTTCAGCTTCTTTCTAGATTAGCCAAGTGCATTGCGTCTATTTAACCATTAGCTTTTATTGAAGGATAGATGAATATCTGTCCCCCAAGAATAGTGAATTAGCTACTTCCTTGTAGCAAAGTATTCACCTATTATTTTTACTCTTCAATGGAAATACTAAAAGTCCAACTTGCACATTACAATTGAACAGGTAATATGGTATAATCTTGAGAAATATATAGAAATATAATGTAATAAATAAATTCTTGTTTTCATGTACAGAAAACCAGAAGAAGCATTCTTGAATAATAAGCGATGGCAGTGGGTGCTACTTACAGAATTAATAAATGATGACAAATGCATATTAATAAAACAGAAAAATAAAAGTCTGTAAAACATATCACTGATAACTTCAACTGGGAAACGGGAGGGAGTAATATTTAAAAATGTTCAAAACATTTCAGTGGCAGATTCCAAAGGCAGACTGTTTTTTAAAAATTGTGTACATTTAAGCACAGCTAAAACCTTTGGACCCTAAACCTGTACAGTTTGCTGTCACTGGGGTGCAACCCTATCTGAGAGCAACAGAGCAACCTAACCCCTCCATGATGTGGATGGTGAGCCGGGATGGAGGTGGAAGGAGAAAGTTTGCTAGTGGGAAACAATTATTATTGGCACGTCTGAAAGTTGCTTAAATTAGTCAACTCTTTGATTACTGTAAACATAGTGACTTGATAACTGCCTTTTGCTACCATAGGCTCTGTCACATAACCAAAGTAGAGACTACCTTTGTGGCCCCATTTATGATTTTTAGGATATTTGTGCAGGCTTTAAAACTTTGATCTGCTTTATTGGTTGTTTGGTTTTTTGCTATAGGCAACCTCTGTTGTATAATCTCTGTAACCAAACAGTGTGAATGTCTTTAAATCTTTACTCCTACTGATGGGAGTTTGTCTCTCCCACCCCTCACTGGGTGGTTTTGAAGGCAGAAGCGTCTGCTGCTCAGCTTCAACATACTTGTCTGCCTATATAATTGGAAGAAGAGTTTCTGTAGAAGGCTATACCCCAGTGGGGGAGATTGGCCTTCTTTAGAAGGCGATACCAACAAAAATATGTTCTAACACAGTCTTATTTCACAGCTTGCATGTGTTCTGTCTGCTTACGTGACACGATCACCCTGAAAGACAATCATACCTAGTAATTAAAGTATTTCCATCACCAATAGCTCAGGGAGAAACAATTAGGAACACAGGAAGAAACACAGGGTGTTGCTTTATTCTGAGTCTGACAATTGGTCCAGCTAGCTAAGTATTGTCTACAGTGACCAACGGCAGCTCTCCAGAGTTTCCGCCTGTCCTAACTTGAAGATATTGAGGACTGAACCTGAGCTACACTCTTTCCCTAACAAACAGAAATTCAATAACATTGAAGGGGGGGGGGGGAGAGGCTGCCTTGTACCACATCAGACCCTTTGTGAAACTAAAGCTATATTGTTTACACTGACTGACTGACTGACTGACTGACTGACTGACTGACTGAAGCTCTCTAGGGTTTCAAACAAGAATCGTTTCAGGGCCCAATTCCTCACCTTGAATGACATGGACCCAGACCCTGAGATGGGAAGCTTGTACAGCCCTAGATATTTAAATCCTAATTCAACATGTTGTTGGCATGAGGAGAGGAGGAAGAGAAAGACAGAGAGGCAGTCAGAAACTCTTATCTCTGCCTCTCCACCCCACCCACTCTATAGGTGTAATTGCAGGATGCAGGTGGCGCTATGGTCTAAACCACTGAGCCTTTTGGGATTGCTGATCAGAAGGTTGGCGGTTTGAATCCTCGCGACAGAGTGAACTCCCGTTGCTCTGTCCCAGCTCCTGCCAACCTAGCAGTTCGAAAGCATGCCAGTGCAAGTAGATAAATAGGTACCGCTGCAGTGGGAAGGTAAACGGCGTTTCTGTGTGCTCTGGTTTCTGTCACGGTGTTCCGTTGCGCCAGAAGTGGTTCAGTCAAGCTGGCCACATGACCTGGAAGGCTGTCTGTGGAGAAACATCAGCTCCCTCGGCCTGAAAGCAGAGATGAGTGCCGCCTTTGACTGGACTTAACCATCCAGGAGTCCTTTACCTCTGCATGTGTAATCAGGGTTTTAAACCTAATTAAATGTGGCAAGGAGGAGCGGAAAGAGGGAGAGGCAAGAGTCTTTTGCCTATGTCTCCTCCTCTCCCACTTTAATTGCTGTGGATCACATGTTTAATTAGGGGCTTAAATCTTGATTAATCAGGCAGTCATCCAAACAGCCCAGAATCACTCCAGGTAAACCTAACCTGGGAGGTTTCTTGGTCCACTCTAGGCAAATATTGGATTGACCTGGATCAGTTTGGGATCCAGGATTTGTCTAGAGCCCTGTTTCCTTGAACCTGAGATGCTCTACCACTGTGCAATGGTGATTATATTGCTGTATATACACGATGAAATATTGAAAGAAATAAAAACTGCCATAATATAACATCTGGACTGGATTCAGATATAGTCATAGCTGAGAGCGCTTTATTATGAGAATGGTTAGAAACAAAGAATAGAGTGAACAGTTTAAAGAGGGGCTCAGTAGTAAACAAGAAGCACTTCTGAAACACATTTCTTGTATCTTAAAAGGCAGCAGAGCAATAGAGGAAACCACAGTGCATTGCTTCAAAAGCTGATAGCCAGAGCAGTACCAGAGATAGGTAACTGATGTTGTAATGATAGTAACTCAAAACCAGTTCCACAACAATAGGCAACTTTTTCTCTCTCTTACATTCCACCAAATACCAAGGCTTGTGAAACTAAATCCTTTTCTGATCCTTCCTAGGCACCAGCCAGGTTCTCTACCTGGCCATTAACATTATAATATCTGATCTCCTATATATTCTAATAGTTAAGGCACCTCAGATGTTTATTATTGGCAAATTTCTCATATGAGAAGAAATAGCCAGAAAACGCTGGGGGATCTTTGGTTTCCACTAAACTACAGAAATGCAGGTGTGATGAAAACACTTTGTAATTCCTACTCTACCCAAGATGTTGATATATGTATGTCATGAAGAATCTTTAACCCTTCAGAAGTTCGACTCCAGTTTCCGTCACCTCCTGCCATTCCCGTTCAAGATTCCAGTAGCCAAATGCCGGATCGCAACTACTATAATAGTTATAATACTATAATAGTTATAATTATTATAATAATACTATAATAATATCATCTTTGTTAACATATCACCTGCAAATTTTAGGAATACTGCCGATAAGCCATTTTCATATAAACTAAATCTTTGTAACTATATTCCAAACCCGAAAGCGTCAAAGCATATTGGTGGATATGATTAACAAAGTGACAGGATCCAAAATGGTCTACGCTGGCATAGTAAAGCCTTTAGACAGCAACAAGTACATGCAGTAAAAGGTATCTTCTAAACCACATTGGACCACATGTTGCTGTTTTTCTTCATTAACAATAGTGCAATCCTATACAGAGTACATGAACCCCATGAAGTTTAATGGGACACATCTGATGCAGCACAATCCTATACATGTTATCTTGTAAGTAATCCCCATTGTGTTCATTGGCTTACTGCCAAGTAACTGCATTTTGTGATTGGAACCTGGGGAGAAATTTGATTCAGTTTGCAGTTAAAGCTGAACTTAGGAAATTTACACTTTCCGAAAACACAGCCATCTTTCAAAATTCAAACTTTTCTAAATTTTGAAGTGCAGCTCTCCAGCCAAGCAATATGCACAAAACCATCATATTAGGCCTATAAATGAATATATTAGTGAAAATAACATAACCTAATGCATTATATTAGGAGAAATTGCTTGCAAAAATGTGTAAATTTGTCAAAACAGCATATGGAAGTGTGTCTGTTAGGAGAAATTCACAGTAAAATGCTGAATAATTTTTGTAAGGTGTTTAAAAGCAAAGAAATAGCAAATTGCTGCAGACATGTACATAACTGAATTTGATATTGGAAAAATGATAAACCGAGAGAACCAAAAATTTGCTGATTTGTACATCCCCATAGATGGCTTCCAGTTCTCAATGGAACAGCATCTAACTTAGCTAGTAATAGATGCAAAGCGGATAGAACATTTTGTTATGTTCTTGAGATGCTAGTGTGCAATGGATTGCGATGAAAGCAAAGTATGTTGTCAAGTCTTCTCTTTTTTAAGGAAAAAAAAGGTTAAAGAACTTGAAAATGAAGCAAGAACACAAATATTCCGACTGACATCTGGCTATTTGGCAAACTCCCCTGGCAGACAGGTTGCCAGTTATGAAATTATCTATCTGTCTGTCAACATGGTTAGCTTGTGGAAAAGCTGTCAGATACTCCAGGCTACCTTGTAAAAAGTGTCAAACTGGAATTTGTGGAATCATGTCATTCCTTTGCCTGCTGTTAACCAATATATAGTGAATAATATGGATGTGAATGGCACATCCAAAACTAGGTGAATTCTGTTTTGTTTGCTTTTTTGTGCTTTTAAATATGGCTCACATAAATCTTGGGCTAGACTGTTAAGATGACAGATAGCTACCATGGTAACAGTAGGTTGCAAAGACCTAAACCTTCATGTAGATTCCAAATGATGACATACAGCCGTTTCCTCAAAAACAGCTGTCCAAAAGTTGCTTAAATAAGCAAATTCATAGATTTATCTCCACATACCAACTCCAAAGTCTGAAGGAGTTTGAAAGGTGGCTGATGATGATATATGAATTTGGGGGAGAAGCGCCTGTCATGGGGAGTGAGAGGTGACTCTATAAAGATGATAAGAACTTGAAATGAATAGTTATAGCACGACTAGAGGATTTTTTCTACACACAAAACACTTCTTTTCATTTGTGTCTTTTTTTCTGGATTCCAATAAGGGTGCACTTCCTCTGCCTGAACTAATATGCACAAACTTTTGTAATCTATTATCACTCTTTCCAGACATAAAATATAAATACAAATGAATTCTTTTTGTCTTGGGCTGCAGTGTTTTACACCTAAATATCAGCATCATAAGGAGACACATGCTTTGAGACATTAACATTCCTATTATTTGTAAACAAGTCACAGCCCATGGTAAAATGTATTTTCTTAAATTGTAGATTTACTTTTGCTTTGCAGTTTTTCTTGTACACCAGGTATTTAGATAGATGGATTTGTCAATTCTTGGCCATGCCAATTTCACTTGTTTTCATTCCTAAGTCCCCTTTGTCCCATTTTTGCATAGAAATTTGAATTATTTCTTACCATACCTCCCCTGCAAAATATGACTTATTTAGTTGCCTTTCACCTTAAAGTCCCAGGGTAGGTTACAGCAGATGCATTTTACTCTAATACGTGCATTTTATATGCCTTCAAACCTAAAATACATTTTGGTACAGTTTTGAAACATTTGGGCATAACAAATTTAATTTTTTTAGGGAAGGGGTGGCAGGATGTGATGTTACTGCTAGCTTATGTCTACTTCAGGGGTCAGCAACCTAAGGCCCATGGGCCAGTAGCGGCCGGCAGAGGTCGTTTGACCAGCCCATGAGCTGCCCCAGAATTAAGCTGCCCGCTCGCGCGCTGCTCTAAACTGGTGCGGCACAGGGACTTGCTTCCGTGGTGCCGAAAATCACTTCTGCGCAGACACCGAAAATTGTATATGCACACGCCAAAAATCTCATGCGTGCGATCTGGCCCACAGAGGGATCTCCACGGGACTGATCTGGCCCAGGCAAGATTAACTTTGCTGACCTCTGGTCTGCTTACTTCCTCAGACAGCATCATTTCCCCAGGATAGAGCTATCTGTTCCCTCTCTCAGCTCTTTTCAGGGAACAAAGGCAGTTGAACCAGTGACACTACACACTTGTGTTGATGACATCACCACCACCTCCAGCTCAGCTGTCTTCACTTTCAGTGGGGCTTATTGTGAGCAAGTAGCTCAAGTTAGACAAGATACACAGTTTGGGACAATGCACACTTAACGAAATGCTCTGGAATAACGGGAGTCATTAGGAGATCTTTCACCAAGAGATAAACTTTCCTCATGTTCTCCGTGAAACACTAGGCTCTGGATTTAGTCTCATATCTGAGTAGGTAGCATGACTCCTAAAGATGAAAGGCTTCTGTTTCTTGAAGAACTGAGCAAAAGAGAAAAGGCTTATGATAAACATTTTTGTCCTCAGAGATGCAGTCGCAGGGGAAAAAAATACCTGTTCAATATAGTCCTGTTTCTGAAATCTTATCAGGTGGTGGGGTAGATAATTTGTCACCGTGGCAACAGGTTGGACTAAATGGCCTTGTAGTCCTCTCTCATTCTATGAATCCATAAACAATTTTGACACAATTCTCATCAATGGGATTAAGTTGCCTTAAGTAGTTTGTGAGTAATGTAAGATTTTTGAAGTACAGGACTCAGGAGCATTTGCAATCATCATATCATTTTATGCTTATTCTGTTTCTTTCTTGATTGCCTTCTCATTGCTTCTTGTTGTTGGGTTGGAATGACACATATAATCAAAGTAAGGAACCTTGATAAAGGTCAGATTTCGTTTAGTTCATTGTAATAATTCCCCAGACCTTCAGCTCCTCATGCACAGTTCAGTAAAAACAGATTAACTGGAAATGAAATGCACATGTTGGGCCTCCAATTTCTTGCAATAAGAAAAGGCCCACAATATTAAAATTCCATATACCTTTGTTCAGGTAAGCAGTCAGAATTCAATGCCAAGTCATTACTTCCCTTGCAACAAATGGGCAGGTATGATGGGAGTAGTAATCCAGCAATTTTTGGAGGAATAGAAATTCCCTCACCCTGGACTATGGCAATGCATTGTATATGGGGCTCACCTTTGAAGAAGATCTGGAAACTTTAGTTCATTCCAGACACGGTCACAAGGTTGCTAACTGGGATTTGGCTGTCTGAGAGCCAGTGTGGAGTATTGGTTAAGAGTGGTGGGCTCCTAATCTGGTGAACCGGGTTCGCGTCCCTGCTCCTCCACATGCAGCTGCTGGGTGACCTTGGGCTGGTCACACTTCTCTGAAGTCTCTCAGCCTCACTCACCTCACAGAGTGTTTGTTGTGGGGGAGGAAGGGAAAGGAGATTGTTAGCCGCTTTGAGACTCCTTAAGAGGAGTGAAAGGTGGGATATCAAGTCCAAACTACTACTACTACTACTACTACTACTACTACTCTTCTTCTTCTTCTTCTTCTTCTTCTTCTTCTTCTTCTTCTTCTTCTTCTGTCATGTAGATGTTTTCCAACTTCCAGCATTCCTGGCTTTGATCTTTAAGATCAAAGAATGCATGTGTCCATATGTATTTACCTGGACCTTAAGATCTTTTTCTAGGTGGCCTACTAGCTAAAGGGCCTTTTCCATGGGGGCACTCCAGCTACAACCTTCCCAGAGAGGCTCATTTAGCACCAGCCTTGATGCGATTTTGGTGCTAGGCATCCATTTCCCCAGCCCTGTAGTTTCATATTTGTTTTAGCTGCACATATGTTTGTAAGATGTTTAATTGGTTTTGTGCATGTTTTAATTTGTTGTAAGCTTGTTGTAAGGTGCCCTGAGGGCGTGGTTATAAGGATGATATAAAAATATATTAAATAAAATGAAAAAATGAAAAATGCTTTTATATTTCTTTACGTTGACTTTCTCAGGAGTGCAGTTGTACTTCATGCAGCAACCGTGTTTAAGGCTGCTACATCAGAATTACCTAGCTGATCACTGCAATCAACACAGAAACATACTTATTGCATTCTGACTGTCATTCTTCAGGAGCTTTCCCTAGAGGGTTTCTTTTCCCCCTCCCTTCATTTTTATTTGATTCTCATCCCTTGTCTAGTATCTTTTATTCCAAGGCTACAGGTGACATTTGGTCATTTTAATATATTTGAAGCAACACCTAGAGTTTGGGGGAATGTGAATAATTATGATCATTCTTATTTTGAAAACTCTACTCTATGCTCTTGTTGTCTCTTAGCTACACTCCTGAAATCTTCTCTTCTCTAGGCACCCACTGTCTCATCTTGGTCCCCCCACACCAATTCAGCACTCCCATCACCCTGATTTTGGGATACCCCTCCCTGGCTTCTGTCTACTCCCAGATTCAGGACAAAGTCATTCTTACCTTCAGTACATTGCTGCCAATAAACTTCACTCTTTGAGCTCCACGCCCCTCTGCTGTCTGAAGCTCTCCTGCTCCCAAAAAGTGATACTGCCCCTCTCAAGGGCCACATTTTTTGTGAAGGCTTTGACTTAACCTCCTAGTTCCCATTCCTTACTGCAACTAAGCCTGGAACCAAGCCTAAGCATGTATAACTGAATGTACATATGGGAACATATGGATGTATATGAGACTGTATAACAGCTGAGAGTTGCCTGTCTTTCTGTTCTGTCTTATTAAATGCTCTATGTGCTTTCAGAAGTGTACCTAGGGATTGATGAAACTGTGCCCTGTCAGACTATGGAGTGTATGATGTATTTGTGTGTGGCATTACAGCACTACTATTGTAGTGAGATCAAACACAAGAGAAGATTCCCATCCTTCTTGCACCGCCAAGTGCTGATACAGCTCCTTGCCAATGGTGCAAGGGACCCTAGATACACCTCTGTGTGATTTAGGCTGCTATATTCACTTACTTGTGAGTAAGTCCCTGTTGACTCATTTCTTACTTCTTAGTAGACATGTACAGGATTGCACGACTAAAATCTAAGTTGAAGGTGTGTTACCCACCCACCCACGCTACCTTTCATCTCTTTTTATCAAGCTAGAAGTGTTTGCTTGGTGATCCAGCTATAGAGAATCTGGAGTTTATGATACTGCAGTTGACAGGAATAAAAGATGTGCAGCTTGTGAAATACTGTTCAAAGGGGGGGGGGTAGTTTTGTGCAAATGCCACAGAATGTCATAAGGGGCTTTCTTTTCTTTTGTCTTTTTTAAATGAAGCTATTCACCAATCTATTATGGTTTTTGGCATAGATGAGAAAGAGTCAGAAATAGAATCCCTTCATCAATGCCGTATCACACTTGTAATATTTTCTTTGTTTGTAGTGATGTATCAGATTCCAGTTGCATCTGCACCTCATCTTCTGGGTTGAACAATTGCCTGCAGAAAATTGATACGTATAAAGAGAGGTAAGCTTCCATTCAATTTTTAAAGAAGGTATTTGACACCTGGATGTGTGGTCTAGAAGCATGAACACTCACTATAAAGCCAGATCAGAAGCTGAAAGTAGGTGACAATACATTCAAATCTCTGTAATGCACTGCATATTATAAACTACACAAAGTATTCCCTCCCCATCTGCATGACATTTTCAATAATGACAGCCAACACTTAGCAATTAAAATATCAGGGTCCGAGCTTAAATAAGTACATACCATGTAACTGGATGCAACGATGATCAGCTGGCAATTGCTTTTAGTAGTGGAATCTCCAAAATCCGAAACGCAACATTAACCAAACATACATGAAAATAGAAGACTGTTTCTATTGAGTCATACCACTAGCTTAGTATTGTCTGCTCACCAGGGATCTCTAGCAGAAATTTTTGTCAGCCATCCCTTGGAAATTGATGGACCTAAGTGAATTATGTTATGGAACAGCATTCCCAGAAAGACTTAGCTGGCACCATCTTTGTGATCTTTGGGGCAGCTGTGAGAAGACCTTCAGTCTCAGCAACTGCTTCATGGGGGCAAGAGCTAGCATAGAAGAGCTGTTGTGCTTATTAGACCTGACACTCTGCCAAGTCTGTGCAGAGCACAGTCAATAAAGAGTTAACTCCAACTTGCACTGTGTGACTTACTGCCAGCTTGCTCCTGACAGAGATTCACACTTCAGGTGTTTACTCCACCACTAAAGTAGGGTCACACTAGTATTCACTGCAGTAAATATGATAATTGCATAAAGTGTGAAGTGTCCTAGGCTTTAAACTTAAATGCAAATATCCTCCGGTGGCATCAAAAGAACTTGCTGCTAGAAATCCTACTTTCTTTTCCTTTTCTGCAAAAAAAATATCTTCCTAGTTGCCCTTTGAAATATTGATCTAAATATCACCCCATGCAAAAATGTAGTCCTCTCACATTCTAACACCTGTGAATTATAAATGGTCGGGTCTAATTACTCTGATACTTCTCCTTTAGCCTCCTTCCCCCTTTCCACCTTGTTGTAGCATCCTTGGCATTTGGATTCAGTCCTTTAATGCATTTGCTGCTTTGGAATCTGTATGCTCTTTCCATTTATTATACCCATTTGAGGAAGCTGCGATAGGGGGGGAAAAAGTATGGTGTGGGGGGAGAGAACCTATCAGTAACTAAGTCCTTCTCAGCTGCCAAACCTACAAAAAATGATTTAGCTAAGCAAACCTCAGCTCCATTCTGGATTCACAGCACAGATGTGTACTTAATGTAACCTGTTTCAGTGCCTGACATTATTTAGATAAATGTGCAAAAGGTATGGTACAAATGCACTAAATTTATAATCCAAGCAACCCCTCTTAAGCATTCTTTACGGACCACATTCGTTCATTGGATGCTATTACATTTTCATGTCAGATGCTTTCCCTTTGTTTTTCATTTATTCATCCTCTGGAACATTTTCGGAACCTTAAGGGCAACATCCACCATAATTAAACCCTTTGAAAACAACGGGAGGGAGGGGAGTTTAAATACATGTTTGTTACTCTCCCACCGAAATCAGTGTTTCTTCAAAATACTTGGCTTTGGTGGATTGTGCCCCCCATCTCTGAAAAGATGCACCATTTTCTCAATAAAAACAGCACATGGGGAGATACTTGTTACAGTGGACTTCAGGGCCTTTCACTTTGAAGTCATCATTCCAAATACAGCCATTTAAACTTAAATCAACACTGTTATACTCTAACAACTACATAGTTGCTTGACTCCCAGTGGAAATCTATGTCTACTAACAACATAAAACTTCCTCTATGGCTGGAATTTGTTGACATTTTTGTTGAGTGTCTCAGAGTAGCAACACAGCTTAATGCCTATAAAAACAGTATTGCACACATCTTAAACTGAGGAACTTAAATCAATTGCAATAACACATGGCTGTACATGTTGTCTCAGTAAAGACAAGTCCATATTCATGGTGTCCAGATTTAAGCTTTGTTGATGAATCTGACACTTCCTTCAAATTACAAAGCCTTAAAAAAACACATAAAAAGCTGTTGAATTATGGTTTCTAGAATGTGTCAAATACAATACCAAAAATATGTAACATATAAAGTTTTACTTTATATTTTTCATGCATTTTTAAAAAAATGCACATTACTTGGGAAATGGGGTGGAGCAGTATATAACATCAATGTGTGCAAATTACCACAAACCACAAATTTAGACTGATCTGTCTGTCCCTAGCACAGGTAAAACACCTTAGATCTTGTGTAACCAAGTTGGTTCCCTCCAGATGTTGCCAGAGTACAGCTCCTATCATCCTTGACCATTGGCCACAATGGCTGGGGCTGATGGGAGCTGGAGTCCAGTGAAACAGATACATATCCAAGAATTCGTGAGGTGACTTTGAGTAATTAAAATTTCTCCATTATGTACCGACACCATTCAAACTACAAAGAGTGGCTATTGCTTGGAAAGAAGCAGAACTAAGTACATTTCAACATTTTATTCAATGTATCGCTGAGTGAATCCTCTATGGTTTGCTATGCTTATTTAAATCACCCAACTGCCAATTCTGGATGTTTGTATGCCTGCTGGTTTTCCAGCAAGAAGAGCCATTGGAGCCAGCGCTGGCAGTAATCGGAGCCACCTCATCGTTATCCAGTAGTAGAAAGCCAACAAGCTAGCGACAGACAGCTGGTGCAGCCTAATATAAGCTATCTGTACTCCTGACTATCAACACACAGAGTACCAGCTGCACGGAAACATCAATTCTACAACTGATTTGGATTTGCATACCAAATATGTGCCTCATATTACCCCAAATCTTGTTAATTAATCCTGATGAAATCATAATGAATAGTACATTGACAGTAATGGAAGCGGATGAGATGAAATTTGAGCTCCCTCCCCCCAACATTTGTGACATAGCTGCACAAGCCAGACTTGGGATCTAGAATTCCTAGAAGGGAACAACAATAACAAGCATGGGATCTCAGTGGTTTATGACACAGTCTGAATGTGACGCTCTGCTCTCCTTATCCAACCTTCTGCACTCTCCCTGGGCCACATGCCATCTCCCCAGGAAAATATTTGCAAAAATATCTATATTTGTCAAAACTACATAAAAATGTGTATATCTGGAGAACTTTGCACTAACATGCTGACAAATTTTCATGACAATTTTTTTTAAAAAAAATAAATAAATCACAGATTGCTGTGGTAATGTGGAGAAATGAGAAACCGAAATCAACAGATTCATCCATTCATAGTTGTACCTCAATATTTTGACTACTCAGTCTCAAGAGTTCTGCTCTTCAGAACACAAAGCCTCACTAGTAGCTGGAGCTTCATAAAAGTCAACTGTAAAGAAAAAAGAGGCTATTCTGTGGTAGTACTGTCTTTTAGCATCTGTTGGCACCATCCTAAATTGTGTCTTCCTCCCAAGTGACAATCTTAACCTTCCTTGTTATGTCTTTGAGGCCATCTTGCTGCTCTCTTTCAAAAGAACAACACCAACCGTCAATCTTCATAGCAAGTTAAGAGTTGGGGATTATTTTTTAGTCTTTTCTGGGTCACATTACTGCTTTAGCTAAGGTTTGTCATCCCGCTCTCTATCATTTCTAAAGTTCATCCTTTTTTCTAGTGCTTCTATCTATAGCTCTCACTCTGCCTGCAAATCTTATTCTATCTTGAGGTGGTTATTGCAATTTCTTTTACGCATTTACTTGTGTGTGTTTTCTAACTCATTATTTGAGTCACAACCTCTTGGAGTATCTAATGAGTTTAAAGTACGAATAAAAAACCCCACCTACAATAAATACAAGAAGACAATAAAAGGAAGAGAAAAACCATGGATGAGCACAAATACCAGATTAAAACCCGATAAAACACAGCATATGAAAACCTTGGGCAAATGAAAAGGTCTTCACTCAACATCAAAAATACTTATTTATTCCTGACCCTATTAAATCTATTATTTCTGATATTGGCTACTCTGCTCATTTAATTTTTCTTTCACTGCACTTTAATAAATATTACACCCTCTGTTTGTTTTCTTTCACTGGCTCCCTCTAGTGTTTCATATTAATTGGGGGGAAATCCACATTACGGCAATACCTTTATTTGTCCAACCAAAATAACGTGGAATCTTGCTTGCCAACCAAAAATATTACCCTAATGTGGATATTTTTCATCTTGTGGACTGTCATAGCTATCTTTGCTTTGTTTACTCATATTAAACTTTATGACAGTGCAATCCCATGCATGTCTATGCAGGAGGAATCCTACATGTTCAATAGGACATACATTTAATAGAACAGTGCTTATTCCTGCAGCCTTCACTTTAAATCTCTTCATGGTCTTCTCTTCTTGCTTCTACTCCGGTGCTTGGTGCTTGCTCTGTGTTCTGCTTGTTGGCTCCTCCATTCACCATTCTTCTCATTCCTTCACTCTCTTTTGCTTTAGACCAAGTCAGAAAACGGGTCCATCTAGCTCAGAATCGCCTGCATTGATTGGCAGTGGCTCTCCAGTGTATCAGGTGGGTTCTCTCATAGCCCTACCTGGAACTGCCGGGCATTGGAGGTGGGGCCTTCTGTGTGCATTGCTCTACCACTGAGCACCTCCACTCTTTCTCTTTGCTTCTCACTTGCGGACCATATGGAAGAACTCCCTCCTTATACATATTGGCTGTTCTCCTCTTTGCTTGACTTTAAAAAGTCACATTTTATCTCTCTCCTATACCTGGGTTGTTATTGCACTCTTTAACTCTTCTCCTTTCTTTTACTCTCTGTTTTCCCTTTTCTGTGAACCCCGTTCCTTTAATCCCATGACTGTTTTTTTAGATTGCAACACTGTGGGATTGTGTTTTCCTAAGTGCGAGTATTTCTATTAATTATAATAACGAGCTGATGATGGTGTGGGATTCCGGTCACAGCACGTTGATGCAAGAGGCTCATCTCTGTGTGCTATGCATTCATTCATAACAATATATACCATCCCTCTAAAATGAAATAATTATAAAACTATTCTCTTGGGTGGTATCCTCAGCACACCATAATTAGTTTTCTGAGTCTTCTCCTAGAGGACTGCATGATCTTTCAAAAGTAATTCTTTCATCTTTGGCCATTTCCACATGAATAAATATTTCCATTTAAAAGGTAACTCTGAAGTGAATCCTGATCTTTTCTTATCTGCCAGCCTGATATTAGAAATAGCTCTGGGTGGATGGGTAAACTGACTTGATCACCAGAACAAATCCATAGCGAGAACCGTAAAGGATGCCAGATTCACTTTAAGCATTTAAAAGCATGGCATTTCATATTCTAGACAGGCCTGCAGTTTGATAGTGAGCAGGGAAAATGTGGCAATGAATATAAAATTGAGGGAAACAAACCTGTCTGTGACTGCACTGAAGGATGACCCCTTGTGATCATATGAAGAAGCTATGAAAAGGTCTCCAGGCTGGAGTTTACATAGATAAGGGACTTGTCTCACGATTTATCTTTCATTTTTTTTGTATATTTGTCCTTATGAAAGCTCCAAAGTGACTCTGTATAGTGCTCACAGTCACTGTTTATATCCATCTGTCACAGGCATTAAGGGTAGCTGCATTTTAAATTACTTCATCATACTGCTGCTTTGACAATGACTCAGACCATACATGCACATCCACCCTAGAGGTGAGAAAATGATTCTGGATTCAGGCAACCGTTCTTCAGAGAATCTCAGGAGCAGGAAGATGGTCAATCATGTACCCTAGTACCTGGGGCTGTTATTACAATCCATCTGTGGGGATTGACTAAAAGCAAGCACATTGCATAAAAACACTGCTAGAGTCTTGTTAGAAGGAAAGTGCATTTTAGAAAAGCCTTACTGTGAACTAGGAAGCTTTAGCTCTCTTCTGCTCTGTTTTATATCACACCTAGTTTCACTTATTGTTCATGTTGCTTGGATGAACACTCTAGTCCTTTGTTCTGCTCCTAAGATTTGTGTTCAGCCCAATTTGGTAGCATGTCGCTAAGCAGCTTCAAGGCTTCCTGAAATGGAGGCTAGCATTTCAATATTAGTTGAGCAGCCTTCCTTACTGCATTCTGTTCTGCTACTGTAGCTCTTTTGCTCCGTAACAAAACATATTTGCATTATTACAATGAAGGAGGACAAGCACTTTGCACTCTTCCACTCTGTTTGTAAACAGCATTGATGGACAGCATGGTTGTTCCCTCGATTTCCTGCGTTCGGGATCTGAGTCCCATTGCTTTATGTCGTCAAAATGGCAGCACCCATCCATAAGTTGTAGGAATCAGCAAGTGTGGGGAAATGCCAAGGTTTGCAGAACTACAAAACTTAAATAGGATCCCCCCCCCCCAAAATGCAGCCAAACTATTTAGGGTAGAGTAGACACAGAACCCTGGAATGAAGGGGCTGGAACCCAAACAGCAACACACCGCACTACAACAGTGTGTTGCAGATGTTATTTATATAGCTTGAGTAAAAACCACAAGTCAATTTTTCCGTAATGCTATAGACATATACAACATGTATTTATGTTGTTGGAGGCAATCTGAGAAATGCACCTTGGAGGACAGCCATCATCTTGTTTAATGAGCGATTTGCACCAGCATCACATCTATTGGGTTAGAACTAGGAGTTCTATCTGAAGCCATTGCCCAGTTGTACTCTGCAGGACATACAGTAGCATGCAGGAAGAGAACATTATTACCATCAGGTAATATTTCTGAGTGTTGAGAGAGTGGATATGCCAGGGTTCTACTTGGCACATTTTGCTGGTGTTTAGCCCAAAGGAAGATGGTCTGTCCTACAAATTACCACTTAGTGAAATCAGTTTTTATGCACTGACTCTTGGGACAATACTGCATGACAAAGCAGTCATTTACGTAAATGGGACTCCAGTTTTCATCTCATGCTCTTGACAACCTTGCAAAGCAAATCCTACTCATAAGGTAACCCTGCAAATACCAACTGAAGTCTTTGAAAGAATAGTGGAATACAAATGTGGTAAGTAGCAACACATTGCATGCATCCATAAAAACTGCTGCAGGACAGCATCATTGGAAATGCGACATCTGCAACAACAGACAGTCTGTGGGGAACTATAGACTGCATCTTATGGATGGTTAAGAGGTTTTTGTTGTTAAGTTCCACAATATGTTGGAGTGCCATTGTATTTAAAGACTCAGAGAAATAGCAGAACTGAGTGTCGATATTGGAAGCATTTATCTTATGAACTTCTTGCTTACAACAGTTTTGTATTAACGGTCTCATTAAAATCTGACAAAATAATATCAATTGCTACAGTAGCTGTACAATCTAGCATTGTGTGCTTCTGTGTGATGATATAAATGCATTTGTTCTATGCACCTTAATTTGCAAGGGAAATAATTGAGACAATAATTGAAGAAGATTGAATATATAATTGTATGTTTGGATAATGATTCTCAGCTTGGGTTGCACTATGTACTTTGATTTGCCATGGTAACCATGAATTGGATTTGTGACAGTCTGCGTTTCGCTTTAAGTGGAACTGATCAAGTCAACAATTCTAGATTTCTAGTTTGATCTGATGCCTTCCAGTTGACAGTTTATTACGACACATCTTTGCAGCAATTAATGCACATCTTTGCCCAGTAAGAATAAGGATAAAATTGCATATAGAGGAAAATGTAGGGTTTTTGCTTATTGTATTTTATAATCTGGACTCTTTAATATTAATTTGCACTTTTAGATAGCCTTAATTAATTCTTAATTAGTTTGTGGAGCTTCTGGGTACTGTATGCATTCATTAATTAAGAG